>NC_044556.1:57442435-58042435 GCF_007565055.1 Rhinopithecus roxellana
GAAACTTTTTTTCAATTTGATAAATATAAGTGTTCTCCCCAGGAGCAACAGATGACTTTGAGATCAAAATAGTAATCACAATCTGTTATGCTTGGGTAGTGCTTAACAGTTTACAAAGTCATTTCACAAACATCACCACATTAATCTTCAAAAAAATTTCATAGTGTGAGCAGGTATTACTATCACCATTTAGCAAGTCAAGACTTTGAAACAGAGATTGAGATATATACTGTCACCCAGGTCTCCTCATTGCAAGTCTAGTAGGCTTTCCAGCGTATCACAGGTGCCCCCTTCTACAAACTGCAACCACTCAGGCTCAGATGTCCTCTCTTCCTTCCCCTGCTATGGATGCTTTTCCTTTCCTTTACCAACTCACCTTTTATTACAGTAATGTTGAGGGGCTCGGACTCATAGTCCAGCTGCCACAGTTTGCCCGTACAGTAGTAGGTGCCACTGTCTTCAACTGTGGCATTTGTAATGGAGATGTTGTGGTTCTCATACCAGTACTTGAGAGCTTCACCATCCTTGTAATAGATCACCTTGTATACATCCCAGTTCCTCCAACCATGACACCTGAGGAAGAGGGGCTGACCCTCCATCACCACCTCAGCAGAGGCCTGAAGGAGCAGCCAATCTGAAGAACATTCATTATGTTATTTATTTAGCAATAAATGAAGACAGAGAGAATGAATAGATAAAAGACAACCATGCATAGAACATGTATCAGAAACTATGAATTGTCATTAACCCACGTTTTGGCTCATAAAGTGGATTTTTAAAGGGCACAAAATAATGCTTAGAGCCTGTCTTCTGTACTGATAAATTCTTTCTCCTCCTGAAAAGTCAGTCTGGGGCCACAAAGCCTCTCAGACCTCCCTGCTGAGTCCATACATGGAACACTTGAAAGCCAGAATTGCTTTCAGATATCCTGTTGCTAGTTCTAGTTAGTTAGGGGAAAATAAACAGTCTTTCTTAGGAATTTTAGCTTGGGAGAGTGTCTATTTTGTCCTCTCTTACCTTACAGAAACTTTCCAGTTCTACTGTTAATTATAATTGTCACAAAAACTTCTTCAAAACATGTACAATTTAAATTAATTACTTGTGTAATTCTTTGTTTAATGTCCTCTTCCCATATAACTCTATGCTCCAAGAAGTCAGGGGTCCTATCTGGTTCTACACTCTATTCTGAATGCCCAACATAATACCTAGGAGTTGGTAGCAATACTTAGGAGTTGGTAGCAGTACTTAGGAGTTGGTAGGTACTCAACAAATATTTGTCACTAATGAGTCAGTGAAAGACAAGAATCACTGTCTATGGTTAATGCTTTTGTAAAAATTAAAAGGCATTAATTAAAGGAGAATTTTGGAAGGAAATATCGCTAGCATAATAAGCATATTTAATTTAGGACCAATCCTTAAGGACTTCTCTAGAACCTACTCAAGGAAATAAGCTATTCTACATTGCTTTAGTTTGTGTTTGGAATTTACATATGGAGGTTGAAACATTTTTTTTTTCACTCAAGAGAAAAATATAGAGTATAAAACAGACCTATTGGTCACTATTCAAAATTATTAGTTTGTTTATTCAACATTTGCTGATTAATCCACATGTGCCTAAGGATGCTATGCTAATTGTTGGTAGCAGGAGAGTGATAAAGATGAAACAAGCATGAAATATGTGCTCTTAAGTAACAATATAGAGGACATGAGTAAATGTACCCAAATATGTTTCATAATGAAGAGTGCAACATAATATTCAGGTCATGGCATATGGATTATGCAGAGCAAAACTTTAAGTCAAATCTTTTGATCCTATTCCAGACACACAGCTCTTTGAAATGTTCACGTATATGTCATGCTGTTTGACCACATAATATGTACCTGAATCTAGGCAGAAAAAATAGAGGAAAATAGGGTGGCAGAATAACAGCGCGAGATGACTAGAATATTGAAAGAAGGCGTACGAGTAATCAAAAGGAAAGGGGGTAGAAGAGAGACGCAAGGGTCTTAAATGAGAGACCTTGAATCCCACTCTGGTGTCCTAACTCTTGGAATAACCTGTTTTTTTCCGTGTTCAGATGGGCCATCACTCACATGAGAGATCTGTATTTCCATATCCCTGGAACTTACCACTGAAGACTTCCAGGTGCACAGATTCACTGTCATCAAATTGTTGGTGCTGACATTTGTATTCTCCACTGTCCTCAAAGTCGGCATTCACAATATTCAAACTTGAATTCGCCACTTCTGAAAGGCTGCCATTGTGGAACCATTTCAGGGAACTGACTTCAAAGAAATTTCTCCCATTACATGTAAGAGTCACATTCTCTCCTTTAAATATTCTATTCCATGGGGGATTCAAGGAGACCGTAGGTTTCTGAGGGACTTCAAGAAGATAAAAATATGAAAAGAGATGTAGAGAGAAAAAAAGTCATTGAAAACTGTCCAGGCTTAAAAGTACAAACGTAGCAATATTCTGACAATCAGTGGTCAATATGTACTTGTACTGTTGGTGATAATACCTTGTTTTAATTTCTAGGGGAAGGATTAAAGAACTGAGAAAATAGTATTGTGGCCCCAGGGAATGCCCAACACAGGGAGAAAGGCAGGACACATATGCAGGAGATTTAAAAACAAAGAAACCAATTCACTATGTGATTTGGGCTGACTCACTCTACTTCTGTTCATTTCAAGTCAGTATCTGTAAATGAGGACTGCAATCTCTTTTGAGGTAGAAACACTATCCGCCATGTTCAACCATTGCTACATTAAATGTTTATTATGTGAATGAATGAGTGAATTCTGGATGGATAAAGTTATTGGACTAGATGAAATATAAGGTTTCTCCAAGTTCTGAATATTTATGACGATTTAATTGTAAGTATACACAGAGTGAAAAACATATGTCAGTTCCAGAAAGTAGTGAGAGGCACTAAGAAAGTCAGTCTTGAATGGCTTCCTGGAACAAGATGATGTAGTGCAAATTTGAACAGAGACAAAAGAAGTAGATAAATGGTGATAACGAAAGGGTGATATAGTCAGAAGAGAACTGGACTTAGATCCAAGGAACTTATGTTGGAATCCAGTTCCTTAGCCAGGTAACAACCACAAAATCACTGAGTTTCAGCATATTCAATTATAAAATGGCAATAATAATAATGCAATTATGGAGTGAGATTACGTCAAAGTGTCTAGGAGAGAGAATGAGACATGTATATGAACAGACATGGTTATTGAGTAAAACAGAGGAGAGAATGACTTGAGAGAATGCAATGAATCAGGGAAAGAAGAAAGAAAGACAAGGTAAGGTGGAGAGGGCAAGTAGGTTGGCCAAGGAACAGATTCATACTCATCAGAAAGCAGAAGTGATGGGACGAAGAAAATAGTGAGAGGAAAGCAATGCCCAGACATGTTGAAACACCAAGGGAACAAGAACAGAGGACTCACCTGCTAACACGCCATCTGGAGCTGCAAAAGTTCAGAGAGGATACGTTAGTGTCCAGCAGTCTTCGTTATTGCCAGAGGACTAGAATCTGGATGTGGGGATAAGATCTACATACACGGAATTTTAAGGACCCCGGGAGGAGTAATCGAATCTCTACTTACCAAAGAACAGTAAGGCTACACATAGTAAAGTAGGGGATTCCATGGCAGGAGCCATCTTCTTCATGGGCTCCTGGTGCTGATTGTGCTGGAGAGATCTAGGACTTCAAATATAGGCTTAAAACCAAAAAGCAGAAGGAAATGTTTTCTGTATCACATCTGGTTAACCCATCATCTGTGCCTGGTTTTGCTTCTTTCTTTAGAGATAATATTCAGGATGGTGTCAAACTGGGCAATTTTAATATTTACCCCCTTACTCCGCTCCCTATCCCACCTCCACATATACACCTGGAATCTGGTGAGAGAGAGGCATGGGTATAGCACAATCACAAGCTTTTTTACATCTGTCAATCAGTATACAACTATTTAGTTTACAACTTAGAAAAGTGGGTTGCAAGGGAGGGCAGAATAAAACAGCAGCAACTAATTACTGAATACCAAACATATGCCAGGTGTTATCCTAAATAAATTTGATATTTCATTTATTTTTCATAATAATCCTACAAAGTGTGTACCATCACTATGTGTATTTTATAAATAGGAAAACTGAATCTTAGTGAGGTTAAGTAACTTTTCTTGGGGTGCCAGCTATTAAATGTTCAAACACATAAAATCTAACCCCTAAGTCAAACTCTTAGTCATATGATGTACTATTATTCAGGAGCATGGCTAGCAACTGCTGAATTCTTTTGGGATTCACCAGAGTTACCAACACTTTTCTTGTTTAATTTCCTGCTGATCAGTTAGTCCACAAATCCACAAATTTTCATCTGATTCACTGATGATCCGCTATCTGACCAGCCAAATTGGAAACATTTTCAGAGACTCCTTTTTTCTCTACTGTGCCCTAATCTGGCTCAGAACACAGGAAGGCAGACGTTAAAGCATTACTTACAGGGATCTAGGCCACACAATTTATTTTATTTTACTTCCTAGCTTTTGTTTACTTTTAATATTATAATTTTCCAACACTATCATCCTTTCTCCTTTAAATACACAGCAGGGCCTCTCTGCAGGATTCCTTTACTAATTCTTCTGTTTTTGGCTCTAGGTCAAGGCTGAACCTTCTTCCAGGATCTGGTATTAATTATGATACTGGAGATGAAAACTCTATTAATGTCCTATAGTAGTTTGTCATTTGCAAAGATCACTTTTACATGAGTGTTCTATTTTATCTTTACCAAAACTCTGAAGAAGACAGGGACAACGTACTTATACCCACTTCACATCTGAAGCACTTGAGGAACCATTCCTTGGGTATTTGAGGAACCAAATACCTTGCTTTTCCTCACAGACTGCTGAATTAAGTCTATTGAATGAAACCAGTCATTCCACATGAGGATCTAACCAAAACCTTTAGCTTTCTGTGGAATTAGAAAATATAGGGCTAAAAAGGTTAATAAATAGGAATTTAAGTTTCAGTAAGAAAGATTAGGTACTGAGCCAGGACATGCTATGTTTTAGTGACAGACCTAAAGGGAACAGCAAGTTACTATGAAAAGTACAAGTTGTTTGTGTTTAAAGTTCTGAATACAAATGTTCCTAATCTTTACGTGATTGAAGGTTACCTGTAAAATAGGAACAATAAAGGTATCCAGGTCATGGTCATATTATGGATTTAATACGATAAAAAAGAAATAAAATGCATCGTACAGCATCTGGCATGTAAAAGATGGTCAATAAACACATTTCTTGCCTTCTTTATTATCATTATTTATTAAAGACTTGTAGGAGAAGTATTAATTTGACTGGATTACAGTTATTGTCATAGTATAAATAAAACTACATAGTACGTGTTATTGATAAACAGCATCTTATGCTCGTTTAATATATCTACACAATCTCAATCCTCTCCATGGTCACGAAGAAGAGAGCATAAACAGGAAAGAACAGAAGCAGAAAGTTGTTGGATAGGATTGGAGAAGAGAAGGAGGAGGAAATAGGGAAGATGTAGTTTTTTGAGGTGCTGTCAGTGGGCAATATTTGAAGCCCTAAGCCCTGGAAGAGATGGGGAAAGATTCTACTTTACCACTTTGTTGAGACTTTGTCCAGGGATATTTTGGTTTCCTTTTTCCGAGGACAGTGAACCTATAATCAAATTGTCCCTCAGAGATAGTCATTTTACCATGATTCAAATAGTCTATTAAAGGCTTCCTCTGAAGTTGTTGTCCTAAATAGCTCCTATTTAGATGGGAGATGGAGCAGGGCTCAATCAAGAGGTACTATTCCTAGTTGGAGAGTATAAGGCTTTGGAGTTAGAGAGGCCACTTTCATTTCTAAAGCTTTCTGAAGCTTTGGCTTTATCATTCTAAAACTTTTGCTTAATGACCAGTATTGAGATAAAGGAAGTGCTTGGTAGTCAGTAACAGCAAAAATGTAGCAGTCCAGAAAAAGCAAAACAGCTCATTAAAGCCTAAAAAGCAAAACCAAACTACCCATCTTCCCAGCACACCCCCCACCCCGAAAAAGCAAACCGTTAACGAGAGTCAGAAAGAAAAAGCCATACCCTAATTTCCATAGCATATAACTACAGATACCCAAAGAACAGAACAGGAACTCAGAAGGAACACATTAATAACTAAGATAAACAAGAACTCTACTCCTCCCTGGAAAACGGGCTGATACATAGTTGAATCCACAGGTTTTTTTTATCTTATATATTAAAAAAAAGTCCTTCAAGTTTCATATCCTTATGTGGGTGGAGTGTGCTGTTGATATCTCATACCCAGCCTGTCCACATCAGGAACATGTGTTTGCTGAAATCAGTAGGGTGTGTCTAATTTCACTTCTTGCTTCTGATTCTGGGTACAGGCATGCTCAATACATAAAGAGCATCACTATCTCCAAATGTGGACCTGTTATTTGATGTTAGAAACTTTAATCTATATTTCACTTTGCAGCAGTGGAAAAATGAAACAAATGGATGTGCATGAGCTACAGGGCCTGAGGACTGTGAGGTGCCCCTGCATCTGGATCCAGTGTGAGAGGCTTTTGGCAGGAACTTTTGTGTTTTGGGACATGGCTGGCAGAAGAAGGATCAAGGCTCAGCCTATACAGTGTGTTGGCCTTTGTGCCCTTCTCCAAAATTGGGAAGCAGAAAAAACCAAATCAATCTGCTGACTTCTTTCTCATTCTCAAAGTTCTCTAAAACTAGGTGATGTTCATAAGAAATTGAACATGAAATGATGAAAGTGCAGAATGCCTGTCTGCTCATGATGTTTATGTGCCTAATAAATGTTGATCGCTCCCTGAGGATCAAATACGAGGCTAACTATGCAACATGTCTTATCTATTTTCCTCCTCCTACCAACTCTATGTAGTTAAGAATAAGGAAATCAAAGCATGAAGAAGTTAAGTACCTTGTCCCAGGGCACACAATTGCTATGTAAAGGAATTAGAATTTGAACTTGGCAATATGGCTTAAGAACCCATGCTCATGACCAGAGAGATGATAGATAGATAGATAGATAGATAGATAGATAGATAGATAGATAGATAGATAGATAGATAGATACATAGATAGATAGAGAGAGAGATAGATAGACAGATAGATAAAGATATCTTTATTCATTGAGTCTTCACTTTGTGATTAAGTGCACATGGATTAATAGTCCTCATGCAGAAATTCTTTGGATTCCCAGGTTCCATAACCCACAAATAAGAAATGACTGATCTAAACCAACTTTCTGTTCTGTAAGTTCCCTTTCTTGATTCAGGCCATGACGTCTCAACTCACAGCCACACAATGTTGGTACTGTTGGCATGTTAGCTATGTATATTTCATAGACATGCCTAAAAAGAAGAAAGGAGAGAGGGATTCCTTCCTTTTTCCTCTATGTTATTAGGGCCAGGAGGATATCAGCTGCATTTACTTTCTTTGCCACCCTGAACAGGAGTTTCTGCTCAAAAGAGAGCATCGATAGCAGATGCTGACTGCCTGTTAGATTTTCACAAGAAAGTCAGTGGCTTTAATATTTTTTTACTTCTTTTTCTTGACCTGAGTGGGTCTAAAAGTAATAAATCCAAGGAAATAAATGAAAAATCTCAGGACTATTAAAAAAAGAGAGTGAAAAAGGAGCTTCTAGTTTCCTTTAAACAACTAGCTCTCATGTGAACTCATTACCATGGGGAAGGCACCAAGCCATTCATAAGAGATCTGCCTCCATGACAGAAACACTTCCAACTAGGCCCCACCTCCAACACTGGGGACCACATTTCAACATGAGATTTGGAAGGGACAGAACATCCAAGGTATATCACTGAGCATAATGTACACTCTTTTATAGTGCATAGGTGTGGGCATCTAGATATCAAGTTGCTTGTCTTCAAGATATGTAATCAGTCACTCACACTTTGCTGATGAAGCATATTTGTGATGTTTGTAGTTAAGGGTACAATCTGAACCATAAGGTGGGCTCAAACAAGTGGATCATGACCTCTGCCTTGTAAATAGTATATTCTAGCCAAGAAGCCCAAAGGGCTTCAAACTTACCTTCATGTCTTCCAACGGATATAGATGTTAAGTGAGCTGACATTTTCTTCAGAATGGGGAGAACAATATTATAAGCCCTCTGAGGAAGATCCTTAAGGAAAGTTGTAGTATAAAAAGTTTTCCTTTTGTAAAAAAAAACATTTTTTTGAGACTGGGTTTTACTATGCTGCCCAAGGTGGTCTCTGACTGCCAGGCTCAAGTGATCCTCCAACCTCAACCTCCAAGAAGCTGGAATTACAGGGATGTGCCACCATACCCAGTTAAAAAAGTTTAAAAAACACCATAATATTATACTAAATTTTTAAAAATTAAAAGAATAAAAATAAAAATTTATCCATAGATAATTTAAAGAAATTAAGTGCAAGATTAATTAAGAGTCCAGGCTAGGAATAAGCTCTCAAGTTTGAGTCAGTAAAATGGAAATAGTAATAGTACTTACCTTAAGGGTGGTTGTCAGCACAAAATGAGTTAATGTGGTGAAGTGGTTAGAACAGAGCATATATTAGTCTTCATGAATATTATAAATATTTTGCAAGAAGCCTTTAGTTAAACTTGAGAGCAGCAGAGAGAGATAGCCTTTCCCATCCTCCTGGTCTGTCCTTAGGATGAAGAACCCGGAAGGCCACTGGTGGGTCCAGAAGGCAAAACCCTGTTCTCACAGGATGCAGCCAGGATCACACAGCAGTAGTCATGTCAATGAGACAGACATCATCACACACATACCCATACCCACACCTCCAACGCAACGCATGGCTGCAGAAGTGGAGTTAGGAAGTTTGAAGATCATTTCCAGGTGTGGACTAGACAGAGAAATCCCCATTGTGCAGAGTCAGCCCTCAAGCCAACTGTAGTGTAGGCCAGGTTTATTTTATGCTTCCTTACAGAATACACAGTTACAAAATGGAAACAGAAATCTCTTAAAGGAATCCTTTTAGGCTGTTAGCAGATAAAGATGAGAGCTCTTAGCCAGACCAGGACATCTGCATTTTAATAGGCAAACTTTTGAAGACCTAATTTTCAGGACCCTGGCTAAACAGTTCTGTGACCTGTGTGTTTCTAGTGGGTGAGAGAGGGTATGAGTGAGCGTGGGAACAGTGGGAGGGGCAGGAGGCATTCTGAATCTTTCTAATCATACTCTGTGTTACCACCTACAAAAGGCCTTTAGGAAATGTGAGTTTATACGTGAGAATGTGTGTATGTGTATGTGTATTGAGGGTTGCTTGTTTCAATGATGGGTATACAGGAGACATTTGTAGCATCAGCAGGCAAACAAATGCCCTGCAAAACTGAAGGCAGACTTGCATACTAAATAATTGGCCTGATTCTGCACATCTTTTCAATGTGTAGCCAGATATTTTATAATTATCTGAGCCTTAAACACGACTATAAAAAAATAAACACAAAATCATCTTTGGCACTTCTCATATATACTGTATTTTACAGAAAAGAAACTACCAAGTATATTGAAGAAAGATTATTCTTGGCTTTTACTGGAAAAACATCCTTGAATGTTTCGCTGTTTCAAGAAATCGGATCACCTGTAGCTACACTGTTCATGATATTTGTGTCACCAATACCTCATTCTTGCATCGGTCTGTTTCGTAGCACTCATATTCATCAAGGACATATTTTCTTATTATAAAGTTATTTCACTTTATTTCTTCTTTATTTTAAAGCTGGGAATTTTACTGATTTAAAAAATATGTGTGTGTGTAGGTAGCAGAGATAGATCCAGTTTGAGGCCCTGAAACTTATACAATTTAAGAGGCCCTCCTTAAAAAATCCAGTAGAAATTTTTTGAATACAATATTAGATATTAGAATTACTATTTAAGACAAGAAAATTAATCACAAAAGATTACAAAATATACCAGTTGACAATGACATAACCATTATAAAACTCATAAAAAGTAAATAGATATTCCACTATCCTCTTCTTTTTCAAAATATTGTTGTTACATGCTATTTGATCTCCCTTCATCAGACAGATATTGTAATATCATTTTTATAGAGAAACTAGAAATATAATTTATTATTTTCTCCAGCATCATTGGTCACCATTTATTTTCTTTTTTTGATTGTTGGGAGTGCATAGAGTATGCAGTTTCACAGCAATATTCTCACTGTTTGTAGGATGGTTACAGGTTTATGCCTCACAAACACAGGAATAAATGCATGCTATCAAATGTGATCTGATAGGATTGAAAACTACTGCTAAATTCTGAAGAAGAAAAAAGGGCCAGAGAAACATGGAATAGGGGCCCTAATAGGCAGTTTCCAGTGATATTCATCACAGTTTTTCCTTTGTCTCTTACAAAACAGGAAACATTTGCAGATTATCACAGAGGTTCAAGACAACAAACGGATATTGAGTATCTGTGATTAGAATATTAGACTGAGTATTAGAAATAGATGCAGTGTCATAAAATGTGGGACATTTTGGTGGCCATTCCCATAGAGCAGTGTTTATTATAATTAGGAATTTATAAGTTTTTTAATAGAAAATTTGTACATTTTTCACTGATGATAAATAAATGAATATACATACGGATCATTCAGATGACCATTTCAATAACCAAAAATTTCATCTTTATTTCAACATCTACATTTCCATTTTTTGTTTGCAATTTACAACTGCATCTAGTGACTGACACGTTAAGTCATGCTGCACCTATGAATGAGGGTTTTATGTTGTTCAAATAGAGACAGGTGGACAAAAGAAGGAACTGACACAAGTCCCACCCTAGAATAGGCTGCCAAACACAAAACAGCCCTCTTTATCACAGGTAATAGCACAGTCACGTTGCAGAAAGATATATGAAGAAAATCTTTTCTGCATGACCGAAGAGGCACCAGTTAATTAGAAGTCTGTAGTGGAGAATGTAAAGTAAAAAATTTTTTATATTCTCAATTCCTAAATTGAATTTGTACCAATCAACTATATATTTCAATAATCTCATGATGCCAATTTATCTTTAAAAGAAAAAGATAACTTCAGAATTATCAAGGGCTATCTTGATAAGAATTTTCAAGCAGTGGAAAGTTGAAAGTCCCCATAAAAAGAAAGACTTGAGAATTGTAGCAATTAAGAGAAGGACATTAGGGTTGAAGCATAGCGAGTAGAAGGTCAATGGCATACAACGAGATTGGAGATACACATGAGTGCCAGATCGTGAGGGCCTGGCAGAACATGAAAAAGTGTTGGGATTTTATTTGAAAGCTAAGGAAGGGTCATCAGACCGTGTGAAGCAAAAGAATGCGCGCGCGCGCGCGCGCACACACACACACACACACACACACACACAGAGTGTGTATGTATATCTATATCTCTATTATCTATCTATCATCTATCTATTCCTCTGCTTAATACAATTTGATGGCTTTTCATGTATGTCTTAGTCTATTTTCTGTGGCTATAACTGAATATCTGAGACTGAAATTTATAAAGAAATAAATTTCTTTCTTAAAGTTCTGGAGACTGTGAAGTCCAAGGTCAAGTGGCCTAACTGGTGGGGACCTTCTTTCTTAGTAGGTGGCACAGGGCATCACATGGCAAGGGGGGGCCTGAGCATGTAAGCTCTAGACTTTCTTCCTCTTCTTTTAGAGTCACCAGTCTCACTCCCATGATAACCCATTATTCAATTAATCTATTAATTCATAAATAGGTTAATCCATTCATGAGGGTAGAATCTTTGTGAACCAATTACCTCTTACAGGTCCCCCTTCTCAATACTGCCATATTGGAAATTAAGTTTCAACACGAAGTTTGGAGGGGATAAACACTCAAACCATAGACATGTATATGTATAGTATATGTGTGTACACACACATTCTCTCAATGTCTACCGATCTATCTATATGTAGATAGGTACATCATCATGTAATCTATAGGTTTTTAAGCAGATATTGGGAAATGGTTAAGAGTCAAAATATGATATATGGTCTAGAGAAGTGGTCGTATAAAGAAAAGTTGATGGGTTTGAAGTATATACTGGGGGTGGTATCAATGGGACTTATTGGCAGATTGGAGGGCACAGAAAGTATAAAGTATGATTCCTAAATTTCTGGCTGTAATAACTGGGTAGACAGTAATTACATGGTGAAGACTGAGGAAGTACTAGATTTAAGGGAAGTACTAGAATTGGGGGAGAAATCAACCAAATGTTCCAGTTTAGAAGTGTTTTAGTTTGAAGCATCTTTATTGTATCTAAGAGTGTTGTGCTAAATAGACAGTTACCAAAAAAAGTTTGGAGACCAGTAGAAATGTCTATATTAGATATACAAAGTAGAGAAAGTAGAGAATCACTGGCATAGGTTAAAGCCACTGAGTAAGATGAGGTCAGCTGAAGACAGATAAAAAGAAATTAAGCAACAGAGAAAGTCTCAGAGCAGAACTCTAGGAAATTTAAATATCTTGAAGATGGGCATCAGAAGACCCAGAACAGAGACTAGAGAAAATAGCTGGTAAGGTAAGAAAACTCTAAGGGAATTATGTCACTAAAGCTAAGAAGAGAGTACAATTCTAGGGGAAATGGTTAATTATATTGAATCTTGTTGAGAGGTGAAGTAAAATAGAGAATACAATTATCCTCTGAATCTAACAATACGGAAGTTTTTGGGACTTTAACAATGGCAATTTCAGTGGAGTAATATGTATAAAAACCAAACTGAAGTGGGCTTAGAAAAGTGAATAGGAAGTGAGGAAGTATAGGCAACATGTGCAGACAATGTTCTGAGAAGTTTTGCTATGGGATGGTGGTATAGGAAGATGTGGAGTTAAGGGAGGATTCTTGTTTTATATAAGATGCTGGATTGCATTTGCTAGCTAACAGGAATAATTCAGTAAGCAGAGAGGGAATAAGGGAAGTACAAGTTAAATAATTGAAGAAGTTAAGCCCTTGCATAATCAAGAAGAGAGAAGTGGCTTTCACTCATTCAATTTAAATCTTTTTTGAACATAACACAGTGTTTCTGCCATAACATGTAACACACATTTTTTAAAAATTATTTTGCATTCTGCAAAGTACACTAAAAATAACAAGCCTTTGAGAGAAAAAAATACTGTTACAGATCATGCAAAACCTATAACCAGAGCACTAATGTAAACATTAGTATTTCTACCAAATGAACTGTGCAGTTAAAAAATACGTTAAATTTGTAATAAATAAAATTAACAATAAATCTAGGACTTGATCATTTTCAAAGGCTGGTGGAAGAAGATGACAAAGAGAAAATACACAAAGACAGGAGAAACCAGAGAATAAACATGCTCAAGATACACTTGTGGTAAAACTAAGCCAAGAGAAAACTTTGAAGTGAATAGTTACTGTGTAGAATATTCTATTCCTTGCCATGTTCCACTGTGCTAGTAAGATTTGTGTTAGCTGTTCCTTGGTAGTCCAAAATATTAACTTGCTAGAAAAGAATCTTGTTTTAACCAACTTCAATGTTGTATTGACGTTATTCCTTGCCTTGCCAATAGCATATAGGCTAATTTGCATTTCAGAAAAATGCATTATATCAGAGAAACTGCAAAGTATTTCTTGATTTTTTCAGCAGTAGCCATATGCATAGCAATATATGGAATACTGTATAGAATATGAAAATGCAGAAAAAGGGAGTTCCTCCAAACCACAATGACTTGATTAAAAACTTGATTTCCATAAGCAGGAATAATAATGGAGAAATTAAGATGTCTTCCAACAACAAAATAAGTACAGGTAATTGTTAATATTTTTTGAACACTGTCTGTATTCAGGCATTGGGCTTTATCCTATTTAATACTCACAGGAATCCTATGAAATAGGTACTATCAGCATCCTTGTTTTCAATGAGGTAGAGAGGTTTAGATTATACAACTAGTGAATGGCAAAGCCAGGATTTGAAGCTTAGAGGTCTGAATGGTAGGGATCTTAAACATGGGGAAGAAAGGCATTCAGCAAGGTGCTCCAGCACTTCAGCCACAACATTTGGGATTACTTAATTATTCTCTCCAATAAGTTGAGAGTTGTGGTCATCTTTTGACTTAAACTTTATGAGGCAAGGTACTGATAGAGAATCTGACACTGCTAGGGTTTGCAGGAAAAGGCAAAGTGATGGACCTGAGAGAGAGGGTGCTAGGAGTTAGCCTCCATTGTGTGGCACTTACTTAAGTATGCCTGAGTTAGGTGGGCATAAAGGAAAGTGACAAGAACTTAAGCCATATTGTCCCTCTCCCTCAAAGGGGACACTCTAATAACAAGAGGCTCTGGAGTGGGTGGCCTGCAATGAGACCAGAGGAAAGTAGAATTGATTGAACCATAAGTGAATAGGTCATTCTTTTTGCTGTGCAGATGCGTAGGACATAGGTTCTTCTGGAGAACCTATAAAGGTATTCCCATGAAAGCACCTACATTTGAATCACTGCAGATGAGAAAGAACAATGAATAATGCTAGAGAAATGGTGACAACTAGCAAAAAGGTTACACTACCACAATCTGCCCTCCACTTATGAGGTAGTGTTCACACAGGAATAGCAGTTAAAACAAAACAGGGAGCCGACAGCTAATACAGCATGGAGAGTTGCTTTCTTCATGCTCTCAAGGAAGGGGCTGATTTTGGGAAGAGGGAGAGATGTGAGTAGTGTGGCCATGGCCATAACCCATTACCTCCCAACACATAACAAGCCACTGGAGTCATAAACTTAACCTATGCTCAGTGGTAGATAGGTGGAGGATTCTGGAGACCGAAAAGAATTTTGAATAGAAGATAAAATTAAATTGATTAATTTTATAAAATCAAAATTAATTAGATTTGATTGTGTCTAATAACTCCAATGAGACTGTTTTAGTAACATAAAGTGATTAAAAGGTTATGGAATTAGTCTAAGAAGTCATTAAGGGAGCCTCCTACCCAAGAAGAATGGGTTCACAGCAGTAGTAGCAATTTTAAAAATTGATGATTCCATGTTTACACCTCACAAGTTGAGACTTCTTTCAACACAGTTGTGTGTATGAAATGGAAAGGTTGTACTACAAGTGTGCTAAGGTCCTCTGCAGGTCCAACATCTAGATGTTTTCTGGCAATTGGAATTGCAGGAGTTCAGGAAGATAACAGTTCAGTTACTTGAACAATTTGGTCCTAAGGTGGCTTCCAAAGAACAGTGACCGCTACTGGCTAGTTGATGAGTCCTTCATTCTCCTATCTGGCCTGCCAGGTTGACAGTTCAAGATCTATAGTAACCTCGTCTTCTGTGACTCTGACTCTGAGCTGGCAGAAAAGAAAGAGCAGCAGGAGGTGGTGATAGATTTGAAAGTGGAAGTCAAAGAAAGAAAGGAGTTGGAAGCAGAATAGTGGAAAAATGGCAGGACTGATGATAACCATGGGATATTTGTTAGAATTCACTTGGGGAAGACATGTTATTTCCAGTTTCCTGATCAGTTTTCATCATAAGCCTTAAAGTATGGGAAAAATGTTAAAAAGGAAAGGACCATAGATATAATCGATTTAAATTTCTTCACTTTACGGATTAAGAAGTCCGAACCCCTCAGAATGCTTTGTGAGAATTATATATCTAAGAAATTGATTAGTGGAAAATGCAGTACTAAATTATAAGTCTCCTGTTGTTGTTTCTGCTTCTGCTTTAGTTGAAGATACAGGAAAGGATGAGAGAACAGGTGCCCTCAAGGATTAGTATAGTACAACATGGGAAGAAAGTCAAGTAAAAAGTGAACAAATGATTAAAAAAATACACCACGTAGTAACACAGACAGAATTAAATTATAATGATGTGACAGAGTGAGTGGATGGTTAAAATAATTAGGTTAATCACATACTGAAATGATAAGAGTACAGTAGAGCTCTGTTGACAACCCAGGTTAACTGAATCACCAGAGTAAATGACATTCACCATATCCTCTGCAGCGCAGACTGACAGATGCACACTACATGCTAATTGACCACATCTAGTAAACTCTAATAGAAACACCAGGAGATAGTAGTGTCAGAAAACCAAGGCTGAAGAGCATTTCAAGAGGGAGAGTGATTAATAGTGTTAAATGTTTCAGTTATGAAGTAGGAAAATCACCAAGAACAGTCTGATGAATTTGGTAATTAGAAAAATCTTGGTGTAGCCCCCATGATCCAGATTCTGTGTCTCTACCATGCAAGCCCTAGATCTCAATGGTAAACTCACTGGAGCTGACCAGTCTCAGACATTACTCAAACTTACAAAATAACTTCGAATGTGAATGCATTCATTTTAACAGTAAATGTACCAGACCAGTCATTTCCATAAGGCTTCCACTTTCTGGTGAATGTAAGCAATTCATATATTAAAATGCATGCCCGAAGGTTACTTATTGTTCCCATATTACTCCATTCTTACCTTATCATAGCATGTATCACAATATATGAAAATTGCATCTTTCCTGGTCTAGCTTCTTATCACATCCTCATTGAAGTCAATGACTATATTAGTTTAGTTCATTGCTCTTTATCTGATACTTAGCGCAGTGGAGAGCATGCTTAGACTTTTAACATGTATTTATTAGACAGACAAATGAGCAATTAACTCACTGATTATTATATCAAGATGTTACAACCTAATAAATCATCCTTTCCTTCCTTGGATGTAAGTCTTTATCTATCTGCACACATACACATATGTAATACATCTATATAATATATAATTATATATATAAATATACATACATATATAAATATGCATATATAATATAATTATAGATTTATATATAATATATGAAATAATACATATAACTGTGTATATATAGACATCTATAAATACATATATCTACATATACATTTTATATATATATATTTCTAAAAGAGCACTAGAGAATTCTGGACAACTCTTTATCTCCAATTATTCATCCTTTGTGGAAACCACCAATCTTGTCTTTGCATCTGTACTTAGGAAAACCAGCATCCAGGACATACTCTTTAGTTAATTTCTATGGTAATTAGTATCACAGAATATTTTCTTTTATGACCGATGGCCTGCCAGTCCTCATGAGAATGTGTAAAGTATGGGAAAGAGATGAACTTCTAATGCTCTTTCTACAATTCTAACCACAGGATATTTGACTGTAAATTTAATTAACTAGAAATACAGTATAATAAAGTCAATGAGTAAAAAGGAAGCTGAAATTCTTTGTGCTACCTTAGTCACATGGCTAAAGAAAAGGGAGTCTTCTTTGCCCTGCCTCTGCCTTTTACAGTGTGTTTGTGAACCAAAACTCTTGTCCTCTCAGAAGCCACAAGCAATTTGGTTTTACATGGCACATCCATGGCTGTGTAGTTGGAAGCATGGGTTGTTTTGAAATGTGTTATTCAGAATTTGTGGCCAGAATAGAGGGAAATGAAAAAATGCCCTAGGTTTTTCAAATGTGCATGATTCTTTTTTCTTTTGGGCACCATCGTTTACCGCTTATTTCCAGAGAATTAATCTTTTTTACTTAGGAAATCACTTATAAACTTGCTTCAGTTTGCAGGTACTGCCTCCTCCCCCTATAATATATTCCTGCCATCTCACATATCTGCTAATTATAGGACATAGGCTTGCTGAATTATGACTATTTGTAGTCAGAATAGCTTCTTTCACTGGATGTAATAGAATACACGCCAGATCAGAATTAGAAGATTGAGGCTTAAGTTCCAATTTTACTCATTTGTAACTTGCACCCCAAGCTAAAGTATGAAAGAAACTTCTATATAAAATAATTCCATTGACTAAATGTAAAAGAAATGACATGATTAAGAAAGCACTGTTTGGCAACTCCTAATTTTAAAAAATGATTTAGACAAAAGTTATCAATAAACTAAATGATAAAGGTGGACGGGATCCATTTGAATGGAGGAACAAGCTGTTGCCACCTGAAATATTGATCAATTAGCTTTTTTGCATGCATTTAAATTTTATTTATTTATTTATTTGTTTGTTTATTTATTTATTTTTGTCGCAGGGGCTCACTCTGTCACTCAGGTTGGAGTGCAGTGGCATGATCTTGGCTCACTGAAACCTCTGCCTCCCGGGTTCAAGCAATCCTCCTGCCTCAGCCTCCTGAGTAGCAGGAAATATAGGTGCACACCACCTCGTCCTGCTAATTTTTGTATTTTTGGTAGACATTGTGTCTCACCATGTTGGCCAGACTGGTCTTGCACTCCTGATCTCAAGTGATCTGGCTGCCTTGGCCTCCCAAAGTGCTGGGATTACAGGCATGAGCCACCACCCTTGGCCTAAATTTTATTTTTTACTTGACACATAATAATTGTTTTTATTTATGAGGTACAATGTAGTATTTTGAAATCAGCTTTGCGTAGAGTAAGACAACAAAACAGTATGTGTCTCCTGATTAGACTTCCCAGATAAAATACAGAATGCTGTACTAAATTTGAATTTTAAAAAACAATAATTTATTTTGTATATCCCATGTAATATTTGTAATATACTTATCCTAAAAATTATACTATTTATTTAAAATTAACATTTAACTGGATGTCCTGTATTTTTGTTAAATCAGACAAGAACTTTACTTGATTATCAGATTTATATATTATATATATATAAAACTGATATATATGCCAATTTTTATGTGTTTTTACATACAGTTTAATATAGTCCATAGTTTAATATACTATATTGCAGGTTATAGAATATCCAGATTAATACAGCTAATATAATTTAATAAGTTGAACCTGAATCCAATTAAGCCTTTAGAACTAATTTCCAATTTATAAGAAGTACAGAAGATATAACAAATTTAATGATGTCATGAGTAAATGCCATCTAGAAAGTAAAATTTTGACCTGGCTTTTTAATATGTAAATGAGACTTTTTAAAACATTGGGGCAATGGGATGTTGAAATACACTAGCCCTCCAGGCAATATTTGCTAATGTTTAGAGGCATTTTTTATTTTCTCCAATACAGTGGGAAAAGGGAGAAGGATGCTACTGGCATCTGTCCTCTGGGTGGGTAGAGGCCAGTGATCCCACTAAACATCTTGTAACACAGAAGACCATCTCCCCTCCTAACTCACCCCACTCCCACTCACAACAAAAATTAGCAGGTTCAAAGTGTCAACAGGGCCACTGTTGAGAAACCCTGGTCTAGACTCAAAACTTTAATGAGTTACAATCAAATGCAGTAAGCAGTGCTCGTCTGAATCTTGATTCAAACAAACCATATTATTATAAAGAGCATTCCTGTAATAAAAGGCAAGGCAACTATTTAAAAATTATAATGTAGGAAAATGTTTATTGATATGGGAAAGGTTCAAAATACACTTTTAAGAAAAAAACAAACTGGATATAAGGAAGTTTGTATAGCATGATCTCATATTATTAAAATAAAGAAAGGCTACAAAAGTAATAATCATCCCATTTTTACCATAAACATAAATATGTGTGTGTATAGACAGGTGCACACATATGAATGCATAAAAGATTAGAAGCCTATTCATCAAAACGTTAATGGTGTTGATTTCTAAATTGGAAATCACAAGTGATTTACGTTAGTTATTTTTCCTTTTCTGTTTTTCCTGTAATGAACAAGCATTATGTTTGTAATCAGAGAGAAAACAGGGCCAATTCAGAATAAAAAAATTATTAGTTTGGATTAAAGGCCCTTGTGGCAATCTCCTTTTACAGAGTGACTGAAATGTTATTCAAACATCTCCCATGGGTGCACAGACTGTATGAATGGAGAAGGATGTGCTGAGTCAGAAATTAAACTTATTGGAAGTTCATGGCTGTTTCATTCTCCCTCCAGCAGGATCAGAGAATGAACCAAAGGGAGCACAAGGAAGGGCTCTGACAGTGTCTTCTGCCCTTTCCCAGTGTGGTGTGGGTGATGGATCTCCCTAAATGGAAAAGCAGGGCTGAGATGTATGTCAGTGAGACTCAAGGAAATTTGCTGTAGGCTGCTGAAATTTCATGTCCTCCCTTTGTACACTTACCCAGTATTCACGTGGTTTATTTTATTAAAACTCAATGCTGTATTAGTTTCTACACTCCAACAATCCCTAACAGTCAGTAGGCAAATGAAAACATCTCCTTCCTCAGTGACCCGCATTTCTAATGAAACCCTTAAGACCAGCCTTCAGGTTCTATCTTCCTTACCTCTTAGTAGCCTGGAGGAGTTCTCAAAAGGATGGCCTCAGGAGACTTGGGGCAGAGGGATTCTCTTTTCCTTGGGGAAAATAAATATACACAGCTCTACAGTTTAAGAGACTCTATTTTTCCCCCCGGGCCAATTCTCAGGCCAAATGAGCCAATGCCCCCAGCCTCAAGGAACACAGCAACAATTTGAGGCTCTCTTTGATATTATAGAGAATGGATTTTTCTCATTTTGTGTGTTTTCGCTTCCCTTGTAAATGCCTCTTGAACACAAGGTTTGTTCACCTGCTTGCTCTGAGTAGACTCAGTCCTTTCATGCCTTTTAAAGATCACTATCTGGAAAGTGCTTCCTTCTCCTTTCTATTGCCAAGGTCAGAAACAGTGAGTGCCATTAGTGGAAGTAAATGAAAATGAAATACCATGTGCATTTTTCAAAATCTTACTATTTTCCCTGTATCGTTTTCAGTATTTGATTGGTTATATTGAATCTCATGTCCATTAATATTATATTTCTTCATGCTTGTCTTGCTGTGGTAATGGATTGAAGGACATGAAATTTAGCAGAGACATAATAATGATCTTCAAATATTTGAAATACTATCATATTGAAGAGAAAATAGAAAGTGGAATGATGCAGGAGGTGGTAAGTTGCAAGAAGATAAATATCGAGTTGATAGGAATTAATATTTTCTAAGAATTAAAGTCAATCAAAAATAGAATTGATGATAGTACAGCTATATTAATCTATATAATGAAATAGTGCGCACCATTGGAAATAGAGTGAGATAGATCACGATACTATTATGGAAAGTAGTCAGGATGTAATATATGGAAAAACCTAGTTGTGAATTGATACGTACTGCCTAATTCCATTTGTGTAAAATTGAAATGATATGAAAATATGCATGATTGTACATAAAATATTTCTGGACAGAAATAAACAGTAATACCAACAACAAAACCCCATGAATCATCTTTACCTCTGGCCAAGAAAATGTAAAGGAGAAAATGAACTTTTCCATTTATATCCTTCTGTACCCACGTTTTTTCCCCTATGAGCACTTTTATAATTTAAAAATCCTGGTTTTATTTTTCAAGAAGAGTTTGTATCTTTTTTTAAAAAGAAAAAATAAAGGGAAATGCTTATTTACAAAGTAATGAATTTCCAATCATTGGAAGCACTGAAGCAGAATTTGAGGGGCTGTTCATGAGAAATGCTGTGCTTTAAAATTACCACCTAACGCTGAGGTCCTATGATTCAGTTATATTTAAAGGACTGAAAACTACAAAGCACCTGGGCTTTTCCAGCTTGCTTCCAATTGGAAAGACTTGAAAAATGAAATGAATAATTTTAACCTCTGGCCCAGAATTCATTGTCAGGTCTAGGCAGAAAATGATTTCTCTAGAAGAACATTAAAAAAATTTTTTTAGAGGTAGAGAGATATTTTTAGCTAACAATCCAAAATACAAGGGAACAGAAAGTGTTGCAAAATGCTGTTTTTCTCAGTGACCAGGATTCCACAGAAGGAAGCTGGCATTTTGTTTCGGCTATCACGATCCTACTAATCTAGTGTTATCACTCATGGGGACCTTTGCTATCTTGGCGAGTCATTGTTTTCCTAAGGGGATGATGAGAAAGGAGTTGCAATTGCAGGAATGCACAAGCTTAGTGCAAACTTTTCTCTTCTGTCACCTGTTTTTTTCATTCTCCTTAGTGTAGGAGGATTGACTTTCTAGTTACATAGACATTTGACGTTTATCTTGCTCAGTAATGCACTTACAGTTACAAAGGAATGGTTAAGAACTGGCCCATTCCTACATCTTCAAGGAAAATTAACACATATTTTGCTTCATATTTTTCTCAGTATTTTGAAACTATTTAATATTTTTTGGTTCTTCAAAATCTTTAGTAAGAAAACTCCAAAATTTGCTTCACTCAAGTACTTTCATCCCACTGTAGTAATTAATAGTCAGCATTAATCCTTTCTTACAATATGGTTTATTATTAATTTTTGCATTAATATTTAATTTTTAAATGTTTCATCAAATATTAGTTTCATAATATATCAGTATGTATTAAAAACATTTATATTATTTGTAATAGAGAAGATATTAGATAGATTGATAGATAGGTGATAGATTATCCATATACTACTTGAAAAATATATTTTTAGCATTTTGTTATATTTACTTTTTTAATGGCATGTGTGCCATTGAATGTTTTTCCTTTCTTGTTCTTTCTTCTCTTTTCTGGTTCTTTTTATTTTTACAAACTTGTGGTCTATAATTTATTTCTCAATCAATCAATCAATCAATCTACTTATGTAGTGTATTTTTTCATGTCAGCACTTTGTAGATTCTTAATGGCTGCATAATTCCGATCAGATGGATGTTTTATAATTAATTCAATTATTCCTTTATTTGTTTACATTGCTTCTAGATTTCACCAATAAATAATATAAAAATGTCTTTAGATATACATCCTAATACGTATCTCTGATTATTTCCTTAAAATAAAAATTGGAAGTGAAAGTATCAAGCCAAGAAGAACGGACATGGATTGTCACTGATATAATAATATTTATTATATCTAGAGGAAACATTCTAAGAGTCTCCAGTTTTTCATTTTTTTCCTAGTGTACTCTCATTCTCAGAACAAGGGAAATGCATTAAATGTTTTCCATAAAAACAACAAAAAGTATCTTCTTTCTCATGTATTTTGTGATTACGATGCTGCTTAGGCACTTGTGGTATAGGGCAAATCACACTAGTCCTAGAATTAAAAGATGGAGTTAATTTTTGCAATCATCTAACCCTGGGTGTCTTGCCAAGAGAGGGATAATAATTACTTAAAACACAGGATTGTTATGATGTTACATAATACATGTAAAAACTCTATAAACTAAAAGTGCCATAGGAACTATTTATTATTGTTATACTCTTTTTGAAAATGAGAGCTTTTTGATGACCAATAACTCCCCAAATAGGGGACAGAAGGAGAAACGTGTAAACTGATTTCCCTACAGTTTAAAATTCTGAAGAAATTGTAAAAGACAGTTTACAGTGAGGCAGAGTACCTGGGAAAATTCTCATCTAAGTACAAGGTAGAAAATGCATAGAAATAAACAAAGTCCACGGAAACAAGCTACTGGGAAACACTTAGCAACACTACGGGGAATTGGATTGACAGGTTGTATTTAGTCCTGAGAAGACTTTCTGAGGAGGAGGAGACTCAAGTCAAGCATTGAAAAAAGAGAGGAACATCTCTTGTTCTAAAAAATGTGGGGGGACAGTCAGGTTTGAAGCTGTTTGATGACTTGTGAAAAGAGTTCGTGAAACATGCAGACAAGAGCAACAGGGAGAAAGTAAACACTTACGTTATGTTGGAGCAGAGAGCATTGTCTTGTTTGGCAACCCATAAAGAAAGATCTTTAAAGAGACAATCGAGCTGCATCCATGTCAAGAAGAGAAAACCAAACACCGCATGTTCTCACTCATAGGTGGGAACTGAACAATGAGATCACTTGGACTCGGGAAGGGGAACATCACACACTGGGGTCTATCATGGGGAGGGGGGAGGGGGGAGGAGGGAGGGATTGCATTGGGGAGTTATACATGATATAAATGATGAATTGATGGGTGCTGACGAGTTGATGGGTGCAGCACACCAACATGGCATAAGTATACATATGTAACAAACCTGCACGTTATGCACATGTACCCTAGAACTTAAAGTATAATAAAAAAAAAAAAAAAAAAAAAGAGACAATCGAAACTGGTTTAAACAAAGTGGAAGAGGTTGAAAAATTTGTTTCAGGTAAACAAAATCTGAAACTGTAATCTAAAAGAAAATTCCTTTCAAATTTAACTATACATTTCCTATTTCTTTAGCCTAGTTTTTCTCTAACGCTTATGTGCTAGGTCACTAGGAAATCTTTCTCAAACTTAACACAGGTGTCTTTTCTTCCATTTTTTCCATCCCTATGTAGTCGTGTATATATGTGTGTGTGTATATATGTATATATATTTATATTTAATAATATATATTTATTATATATAATATATTTATATTTAATGTATATATTTATATTTATATTATATATTTATAGACACACTGCCATGCATGAAATTGTTTTCTTGTGTTTTTCTATCTATATCTATAGGTGAACAGTCATCCCCAATAACTTGGCATCTGTCCACGAACAGAATCCTTATTATCTTCTTAGAGGATTCACCTGCTGAAAGCATTGGGCACTGATGTCTTCTAACTAATTGACCTAAGTCTCTATATTTTCAATCCATTTATTTATCCAATGAAGAGAGAGAACCACACAGTAGTAAGGGAGTTTGTTTTCCAGGGTTTCTCCAGCTTTCATGAACACAAGCTCACCCTCTTTGTGGTATTTCTTACCTTGTGTCTTTTAACCCTGGCTGGCAATGTCATAATTGTGACAATTATCAGCACTGATCGTCACCTTCACACCCCCATGTACTTCTTTCTTAGTGTGCTTTCCGCTTCAGAGACTGTCTACACATTAGTCATTGTACCACGGATGCTCTCCAGTCTCTTAAGTTGAAGCAAACCTATCTCTTTGGCTGGCTGTGCCACCCAGATGTTTTTTTTATTACCTTGGCCATCAACAACTGCTTTCTGCTCACAGCCATGGGGTATGATAGCTATGTGGCCATCTGTAACCCTTTGAGGTACATGATCATCATGAACAAGAAAGTGTGTGCCCAGCAGGTATGTGGGGCCTGCAGCGTTGGGCTGCTCATGGCCATAGTTCAGATTTCATCTGTGTTCAGGCTGCCTTTTTGTGATAAAGAAGTGGCCCATTATTTCTGTGATATCCGCCCAGTTATGAAACTTTCCTGTGTTGATACCACTCTACATGACCTAATTAATTTTGTTGTTAGTTCCCTGGTTATTGTGGTGCCCCTGGGTTTGGTCTTCATCTCCTACATCCTCATCATCTCTACCATCCTCAAGGTCACCTCTCCTGAGGGCCGGAAAAAGGCTTTTGCAACTTGTGCCTCCCACCTCACTGTGGTCATCATCCACTATGGCTGTGCCTCCATTGCCTACCTCAAGCGCAAGTCAGAGAACACCAGGGATCAGGACCAGCTAATTTCAGTGACATACACCGTCTTTACTCCACTACTTAATCCTGTTGTGTACACTTTGAGGAGCAAGGAGGTCAAGAATGCCCTTCACCGTGCTATTGGCAAAAAACCTTTTGCCTAGAATCTTTGTCAGTTTGACATATAGTCAATCATAGCCTGGGTATTTTTGTAAGCTCATGAAAATTGAATCCTATCATTCATCCTCCAGCCAAAGAGAGTTGCAAAATTTGGTGGTAATGCGGCATTAAGAAACCAAGAGTCTCCATGACTTGACTTTGTTTTCACCATCATTCTCCTATACCTTCTACTAACCGCACAGGTTACCACCAGGGGAGTGGTCAGTTGCTGCTCACAGGTGCAAAGCTGTAGGGAATTGCAAGCAAGGAGTAGCCGATTGCTATCAGTTTGTTGAAAGCAGAAAAGAGGGTGGTTGCATAACACCTACTTGAAGTACTAGGTTGACAGGTCAACCTAAATGTCATGTAGATATTGAGCTCTAAAACTTTAAAGAGGACATAGTTGGTGCACAGGATGTGTTCAAAACATGGTCGAAACCACCTTCCCACTTATCATCACTTTCTACTTTGAGCATTGACAACACTAGCAGATCTTGACATTTCAGAAAAAAATATTATAGGCTTTAAACATTCTCATCTGCCTTGGAGACCCATGAAATTGTTTTCCAATTTTGTTGAGGTTCACATTAGAATTACTTCCTCGGTGAGCCTCTGTTACTAGTAAGCAACATGGTCACATCCAGCCTCTGAATTTGGCTGCGCTTATATATGCTTTCTGTGGGAGTAACACATGGTATACTGAATTCACAAGTATAGGGATATCTGATATCTGAGGATTTTTTTGTAATTGAGTTTATTTTTATCACCTTCCAGCTAACTCTTGCTGACTTAGATCTGGAAATTAGCCCATGATTTTCATTCTTCTCTGTATAGAAGATAATCTGATCCATGCCTTGCCTTTCCCCTTTTCATGGAAATCCATGCTACAAGGCAATATATGCCTTGCCTTTACCCTTGTCATCTCTACATGGATGAACTTATTTTCTGTGTATAGTTAGGTACCTAGTTTAAACTATAAGTTTAAATACAGTTCTAAACAAGAGTCTGGGAGTTTATTGCCTTCTATAGAAGAAAGTTATTCTGATCTGTGAAAAGGATTAAGATTTTAGAATTATTTGGCCTGGAGAAAATAAAGACAGAACTTGCCATATGCCTTCTGGTCCATAAAGGGCTGATGAAAATAGAATCAAACTGTATCTATCACCTACCAAAACTGTCCAAGTGTCCCCATTGAAAATGCATTGAAAGTGCCTGTAAAACAAAGGACCTGGGAATCCCTAAGGGTGGAAGGCCCAAGAAGGGAAACCTTCATGTTTATGAAGCATTGCCTGAAACAGTAAAAGATTTGCTCCTTCAGAGTACTACCTGCAGGAGAGCAAGCCGAGTGGGTATAATGAGAAACCTCCAGGGCAGCTTATCTTTGCCTTTATCTAGGTGTTTTCCGGGGACACCTCTGAGTCCTTTCTTCAGTGAGTACCAAGGAAATACTCTCACAACCCTGTTCCTGTGAAAACCCCTTTTGAGACTCCCTCTTTGGGGTTCCTGCTCACTACATTATCCCACTTCTGAAAGCCTCTCCCAGTAGTAACATCAGTTTATAGATTGCTGAATGTGAGTGTACAGAACCCCATAGGACCTCCCACAGTGGTACAGGGCTCTGTAAGATTGGTAACCAGTACTGAAAGTAGTGTGTTCCCCTGAGTTCCTGTAGTTTGGCACTGCAGAAAATTATGGTGCAATTCACCCAAAATAATTTTTGCAACAATAAATAATGTATATTGAAATCCTACTTATCCCTTGTCTTTTTAAAGTATAGTTTACACTATCGTAACAGAGCCAGAAACAGAAAACAAAATCAATGCATTTAATTTCAAAGAGTATGTGATTATCATAAAACACAAATCATGACCAAAGAGAATGAGACTTAAGCCTACACCTTGGGCTTATTTACCACATATCCATTATCGTCATAAGTCAGAGTGTGCCGATTCAGGAGTCTGCCACTGTAACAGGAGTCACACGTCTCCTTTAGAGGGAGCACATGATCCCACAAAAACACATCCCATATCTCACCAACAAAGGATTGATTTTCATCAAAATGTCCCCCAAAGGAATCCTGCTCTTGTCCCAGGATTATCTTAGCCTCTGCCCCCACAGAGTACCCCTTCCACATACCCTTCCTTCCCACCAGCTTCCCATTTACCCAGAGCAATTCCAGAGGCAAACTCCCAGCTCACACTAACATGGGTTGGAGCACAAGGAGATCGAGGGCAGGGGGTGGGAGCACTGAAAGTGACCATGGCATTTCCAATGTACAGCAGATACATTCCCGTTTTGTTGACAAGGAGAAGCAGCTCATTGTCCCGGGACTGAGTGTTGTAGAAGAGGCTGTACGGGCAGGTGAAGTCTGTGAAGGTTTTCAGGCACAGCGTGAAGTTCTTCAGGCACTTCTTCACCTTGGGGACAGGGACACATAGACTGTAACTGATTCTTGAGGGAAAATAAATGCCTTCCCTCACATGTCTGTGGAGAAAAGATAATGTAAAGAAATTTAGTGAACTCGGATTTGCTCTTACTGTGGACCTTAGGCTGGCTCCTAACAGAGTGGTTAGCATGCTAGAGTTTACAAAGTGCCTGTAAGTGCGTTATGTCAATATTTTGTGTAAGCAAAATACCAGTGTTAAAAAGTCGTGTTTTGGTCCACTTGTCCTCTTAGAAGGATAAGTTAAAGATGTTCTGTATCAACTCTCAGCTCCATCTTACTTGAAGATTTGATCCGGATAAAATAGCAAACACCAGTCACAGAAAATGAAACATACCTAACTCATTGAGTGTAATGGGTAGTATTCCATTCTCCCACCACTGATCAGATTCTGAGATTCTCCCATGGCACAGCTGTGGCTGAAGTTAGATAGACTTTTAATGGCTCATCTTGATCCCTGGCTTGGCAATGATGAACCAACGCTTGTGGTCAGTGCAAAGTCTGAGGAATAGAATAGTGTGCAAACCACATGGCCCAGACCATGATAGTATCCTTGCCTTCTTCTCCATTCCATTTGCTCTTGTATGCCAATTCAGGCAGGACCAGTTTTCCACTGTTTGTTTACCTGCCTCTGCAACATTAGGATCATAGAATTACTTATCATTTACTTATTTCCTCTTAAGATCCATAAGAGAAGAGAAAGGTTTAATCATTATAAAATCAACTATTTTTTTCTCACTTAGGAAAGCAAATTTAACAAACACTATGGTCTAGAAAATAAATTAGAGAAAAATGACTAACTGAATTAAGGGAGACAGAACCTAGAAGCACTATGGAGTCTTGAATTGAGTTAGTTTTGCTTCATTGCAGGAAATGGGAAAACAGCATGAATTTCTATTGCCTTAGATACGGGCCTTTTTTAGAATGCTCACCCTGGATGAAAAATAGTTAACAGAGCACTTAAGGAGAGGAAGCTAGGAAGAGATGACACACTTTAATAAAGAGAGAGAGAAAGAGAGGGAGAACTTTAGTCAGTACAACAGGAACTAGGAGGATGGAAAGGTAAACCATGCATTTGTACCCTTTGATCTAATTATCTACCTGCTTGTGATTTGTAAGCTTGTCAGTATACAAATCTGGAGAAAAATAGCATGCTTAGACAGAAAGTGAGATTTTGAAAAACTCATTACTGATAGTAATGCTATAAAGAAATGGTGTCTCAAACTTGAGAAGATGAAGTTGTCCTCAGTGACAGTAATAAAAAGGGAAAAAAATGGTACTGAAACATTAAGGCTTTTTATGGCTAATAAAAAATAATTTTATAACATGTACACATCACAAAGTACACATTGCCTTTAATTGATCTCACCCAATCTTCATGAGAACTTTTTGCTAAATGGATGTTGTTTTCATTCCCACTGTGTAGATGGAGACACTGAGGATCAAAGTTCAGCAATTTCACAAAGATTATTCAATAAAGTTTGGTAGAAACTGGTTCTCTGATTTAAACTCCAATCTACTTTTTAGATTTCATATTTTCTCTCATGTTATCCAGACTAAGCACTTGAGAAAGATCAGAAAGATATTGCCCCACCCACTGTAACAAATTCTCTTTTCCAGCCAATACCGCATATCTCTTCTTATTTCCTCAGTTGAGAGGTAATAACATTTCCATAAAAGCAAAGCCAGTTCTCCTTTCTCCAGCCCTAAGAGTTCCTTACGTGAGGCACATCCTTATTTATCAACATCTGTGGTGGTTCTAAAAATACATCAAAAAATAGTTTTCTTCCCCTTGGGTGTAGTCTGACTCAATTCTTTTTTTTTTTTTTTTTTTTTTTTTTTTTAATTTTACTTTAAGTTCTGGAATACACGTGCAGAACATGCAGGTTTGTTACATAGGTATACATGTGCCATGGTACTTTGCTGCACCTATCAATCCATCATCTAGGTTTTAAGCCCTTCATGCATTAGATATTTGTCCTAATGCTCTCCATCCCCTTGCACCCCACCCCCCAACAGGCCATTGTGTGTGATGTTCCCCTCTCTGTATCCATGTTTTCTCATTGTCCAACTCCCACTTATGAGTGAGAATATGCAGTGTTTGGCCTTCTGTTCCTGTGGTAGTTTGCTGAGAATGATGGTTTCCAGCTTCATCCATGTCCCTACAAAGGACATGAACTCATTCTTTTTATGGCTGCACAGTATTCCATGGTGTATATGTGCCACATTTTCTTTACCCAGGCTATCATTGATGGGCATTTGGGTTGGTTCCAAGTCTTTGCTATTGTGAACAGTGCCACAATAAACATATGTGTGCATGTGTCTTTATAGTAGAATGATTTATAATCCTTTGGGTATATACCCAGTAATGGGATTGCTGGGTCAAATGGTATTTCTGGTTCACCACACTGTCTTCCACAATGGTTGAGCTAATTTACACTCCCACCAACAGTGTAAAAAGCTTTCCTATTTATCCACAGCCTCACCAGCATCTTTTGTTTCCTGACTTTTTAATAATTGCCGTTCTAACTGGCATGAGATGGTATCTCATTGTGGTTTTGATTTGCATTTCTCTGATGACCAGTGGCGATGAGCTTTTTTTCATATATTTGTTGGCCACATTAATGCCTTCTTTTGAGATGTGTCTGTTCATATCCTTCACCCACTTTTTGATGGGGTTGTTGTATTTTTTCTTGTAAATTTGTTTAAGTTCTTTGTAGATTCTGGATATTAGACCTTTGTCAAATGCAAAAAATTTCCTCCCTTCTGTAGGTTGTCTGTTCACTCTGATGATAGTTCCTTTTGCTGTGCAGAAGCTCTTTAGTTTGATTAGGTACCACTTGTCAATTCTGGCTTTTGTTGCAATTGTTTTTGGTGTTTTAGCCATGAAGTCTTTGCCCCGCCTATGTCCTGAATGGTATTGCCTAGGTTTTCTTCTAGGATTTTTATGGTTTTGGGTTTTACATTTAAGTCTTTAATCCATCTTGAGTTAATTTTTGTATAAGGTGAAAGGAAGGGGTCCATTTTCAATTTTCTGCAGACGGCTAGCCAATTTTCCCAGCACCATTTATTAAATGTGGAATCCCTTCCTTATTGCTTGTTTTTTTTTTTTTTTTTTTTTTTTTTTTTTTTCAGGTTTGCTGAAGATCAGATGGTTGTAAATGTGTGGTGTTATTTCTGAGGTCTCTGTTCTGTTCCGTTTGTCCATGTGTCTGTTTTGGTACCAGTACTATGCTGTTTTGGTTACTGTAGCCTTGTAGTACAGTTTGGAGACAGGTAGCGTGATGCCTCCAGCTTCGTTCTTTTTGCTTAGGATTGTCTTGACTATATGGGCTCTTTTTTGGTTACATATAAAATTTATAGTAGTTTTTTCTAATTATGTGAAGAAAGTCCACTTGTAGATTGATGGGATCGCATATAATATATAAATTACTTTGGGCAGTATGGCCATTTTCATGATATTGATTCTTTCTATCCATGAGCAAGGAATGCTTTTCCATTTGTTAGTGTCCTCTCTTATTTCCTTTAGCAGTGGTTTGTAGTCTCCTTGAAGAGGTCCTTCGTGTCCCTTGTAAGTTGTATTCCTAGGTATTTTATTCTCTTTGTAGCAATTGTGAATGGGAGCTCACTCATGATTTGGCTCTCTGCTTGTCTATTGTTGGTGTACAGGAATGCTTGTGATTTTTGCACATTGATTTTGTATCTTGAGACTTTGCTGAAGTTGCTTATCAGCTTATGGAGTTTTTGGACTGAGACAATGGTACTTTCTAAATATAAAATCATGTCATCTGCAAACACGGATAATTTGACTTTCCATCTTCCTATTTGAATATGCTTTTATTTCTTTCTCTTGCCTGATTGCCCTGGCCAGAATTTCCAATATTACGTTCAATAGGAGTGGTGAGAGAGGGCATCCTTGTCGTGTGACAGTTTTCAAAGGGAATGCTTCCAGCTTTTGCCCATTCAATACAATATTGGCTATGGGTTTGTCATAAGTAGCTCTTATTATTTTAAGTTATGCTCCATCGATATCTAGTTTATTAAGAGTTTTTAGCATTAAGGGATGTTGAATTTTATTGAAGGCCTTTTCTGTATCTATTGAGATATTCATGTGGTTTTTGTCATTGATTCTATTTATGTGATGGACTACATTTATTGATATTCATATGTTGAACACAGCCTTGCATCCCAGGGATGAAGCCAACTTGTTCATGGTGGATAAACTGTTTGATGTGCTGTTAGATTTGTTTTGCCAGTATTTTATTGAGGATTTTCACATCAATGCTCATCAAGGATATTGGCTTGAAATTTCCTGTTTTTTTTTTTTTGTTGTTGTTGTTGTTGTTGTTGTTGTTGTTGTTGTTGTGTCTCTGCCAGGTTTTGGTATCAGGATGACGCTGGCCTCATAAAATGAGTAAGGGAAGAATCCTTCTTTTTCTGTGGTTTGGAATAGTTTCAGAAGAAATGGTACCAGCTCCTATTTGTACCTTTGGTAGGATTTGGCTGTGAATCCGTCTGGTCCTGGGCTTTTTTTGGTTGGGTAGACTATTAATTACTGCCTCAATTTCAGAACTTGTTATTGGTCTATTCAGGGGTAAGACTTCTTCCTGGTTTAGTCTTGGGAGGGTGTATGTGTCCAGGAATTTATGCGTTTCTTCTATGTTTTCTAGTTTATTTGCTTAGAGGTGTTTATAGTATTCTCCGATGGTATTTTGTATTTCTGTGGAATCAGTGGTGATATCCTCTTTATCATTTTTTATTTTGTCTATTTAGTTCTCCTCTCTTTTCTTCTTTTTTAGTCTAACTAGCAGTCTATCTATTTTTTCATTTTTTCAAAGAACCAGCTACTGGATTCATTGATTTTTTTGAAGGGCTTTTCGTGTCTCTATCTCCTTCACTTCTACTCTGATCTTAGTTATTCCTTGTCTTATGCTAGCTTCTGAATTTGTTATCTCTTGCTTCTCTATTTTTTTCATTGTGACGTTAGAGTGTCGATTTTAGATCTTTCCAGCTTTCTGTTGTGGGCATTTAGTGCTATAAATTTCCCACTGCTTTAGCTGTGTCCCAGAGATTCTAATACATGGTCTCTTTGTCCTCGTTGATTTCAAAGAACTTCCTTATTTGTGCCTTAACTTTGTTACGTACCCAGTAGTCATTCAGGAGGAGGTAGTTCATTTTCCATGTAGTTGCACCATTGTGGGAGTGTTGCACCATTGTGGGAGTGTTTCTTAATTCTGAATTCTAATTTGATCTCACTGTGGTCTGAGAGACTCTGTTATGATTTCAGTTCTTTTGCACTTGCTGAGGCATGTTAATTTGCTGAATATCTGTGTTAATTTTCTGTCTCGTTGATCTAATATTGACAGTGGGGTGTTAAAGTCTCCCACTATTATTGTGTAAGCATCTAAATCTTTTTGTAGGTCTCTAAGAACTTGCTTTATGAATCTGGGTGCTCCCTTATTGAGTGCATATATATTTAGGATAGTTAGCTCTTCTTTTTGCATTGATCCCTTTACCATTACTTAATGCCCCTCTTTGTCTCTTTTGATCTTTGTTGGTTTAAAGTCTGTTTTATCAGAAACTAGCATTGCAACCTCTGCTTATTTTTTTCTTTCCATTTGCTTGGTAAATATTCCTCCATCCCTTTATTTTGAGCCTATGTGTGTCTTTGCACATGAGATCAGTCTCCCAACCAATGGGTCTTGACTTTTTATCCAGTTTGCCAGTCTGTGTCTTTTAGTTGGGGTATTTAGACTATTTACATTTAAGGTTAATATTGTTATGTGTGGATTTGATCCTGTCATTATCATGCTAGCTGGTTATTTTGAACATTAGTTCAAATTGGCTTCAAACCTAATTTCTTCACAGTGTCATTGGTCTTTATATTTTGGTATTTTTGCAGTGACTGGTACAGTTTTACCTTTTCATATTTAGTGCTTCCTTCAGGAGCTCTTGTAATGCAGGCCTGGTGGTGACAAAATCCATCAGCATTTGCTTGTCTAGAAAGGATTTTACTTCTCCTTCACTTATGAAGCTTTTGGTTGGATATAAAATTCTGGGTTGAAAATTCTTTTCTTTAAGAATGTTGAATATTGGTCTCCACTCTCTTCTGGCTTGTAGGGTTTCTGTAGATAGATCTGCTGTCAGTCTGATGGGCTTCCCTTTGTAGGTAACCTTACCTTTCTGGCTGCCCTTAACATTTTTTCCTTTGTTTCAACCTTGGAGAATCTGACAATTATGTGTGCTGGGGTTGCAATTCTTGAGGAGTATCTTGGTAGTGTTCTCTGTATTTCCTGAATTTGAATGTTGGCCCATCTTGCTTGATTGGGGAAGTTCTCCTGGATAATATCCTGAAGTATGTTTTCTGACTTGGTTCCATTCTCCCCATCACTTTCTGGTACACCAATCAATTATAGGCTGGGTCTTTTCACATAGTTCCATATTTCTTGGAGGCTTTGTTCATTCCTTTTCATTCTTTTTTTTCTCTAATCTTGGCTTCAAACCTTATTTCAGTAAGTTGATCTTCAATCTCTGATATTCTTTCTTCTACTTGATCAGTTCAGCTTTTGATACTTGTGTATGCTTTGCAAAGATCCCGTGCTGTGCTTTTCAGCTCCATCAGGTCATTTATTTTCCTCTCTAAACTGGTTATTCTAGTTAACAGTTCCTGCAATATTTCATCAAGGTTCTTGGCTTTCTTGCATTGGGTTAGAATATGCTCCTTTAGCTCAGAGGACTTTGTTATTATCCACCTTCCAAAGCCTACTTCTGTCAATTCATCAGTCTCATTCTCTATCCAGTTTTGTGCCCTTCCTGGAGAGGATTTGCGATCATTTGGAGGAGTAGAGGCATTCTGGTTTTTGGAATTTTCAGTGTCTTTGCATTGGTTTTTCCTCATCTTTGTGGATTTGTCTACCTTTCATCTTTGAAGATGATGACTTTTGGATGGGATTTTTATGTGGGGGTCCTTTATGTTGATGTTGATGTTGTTGCTTTGTTTGTTAGTTTTTCTTCTAACACCTCTTCTGTAGGTCTGTCAGATGCAGTTTGCTGGAGGTCCACTCTAGACCCTGTTGGTCTGTGTATCACCAGTAGAGGCTGCAGAACAGCAAAGATTGCTGCTTGCTCCTTCCTCTGAAAGCTTCATCCCAGAGGGGCACTGACCTGATGCTGGACTGACTCACTTCTGATGAATAGAATACCGCAGGAGTAAAGTATGTGATTTCTAAGATTATATTATGAAAAGACTGAGGCTTCTGTGCTAGGCACTTTCTCTCCCCATGTCAAATCACTCACCATTACAGAAGCCAGCTGCCATGTTGCAGGCTGCTCTATGGAAAGATCCATGTGGCTAGGAACTAAGGGAGACTTATGGCCAATAGTAAGCAATAAAATTAGGCCTTCAATTCAATATCCTGTAAAGAGCTGGATCCTGACAGCAACCACACAAGTGAGCTTGGAAGCAGATTCTTCTCCAGTCTAGCATTCAGATTAGACTATAGCTATAGTTTATTGACTTTAACTCCATGAAAGATCTTCACTCAGAATCATTAGCCCTGCTGCTCTATATTTCTTGACCCACAGAAAACCTGAGTTAATAAATATTTGTTGTTTCAAGCTGTTAAATTTTGTGGTAGATTGTTTTGGAACAATAGGTTTCTTATATGCCAACCTTCATTCATAACTTTGTGAAACTGTAGCAGCAGCAGCAACAAAACCAACAACAGGTCTTATACTCTAGTTCTCTTGGGACACGGAGGAAACTTCCCAATTAGCTCATTAGTTCAGTTCCTACCTCATTGTCACACCTCTCAAGAGAGTGGTAAGGAGCAGGATACTCAGGAGATGTCTCTCCATCACAATCTCCGTGGGTTTCCAGGAGTACTGAGGGGGATACCAGCAGTTATCACAGTGAAGCAACACTCACTGTTTGGCTTCTTATATTGTGTTCTCACAGGCAAGGCCTTTGTTCTAGCAACAAAAGACAAAGCTATAGATGGTAAATATTAACTGAACCAGGATATGGTTAAAAAACTAATTTGTTTACTTTTTGATCTACTGTTTTCATTATTGAATCTTTCCTTTCTCTTTTAATTGTTGTATTTCCTACTGCACAGCCCTTCCCCTTCAAAGAAAGGCCCTATGTTCTCCTGAAGGACATTTTATTACCGTATGTGCGTAAGGAAATTATGGCAGTCTATATTAGGACTATAAGATAAGCATACTTGTGGACTGGCTGGAGGAATCAATTTTCAACACGTGTTTAGGGACTTGGGTATCATCAGTAGACTAAGGACAATTAACTGTTTTAGATGGTTGTGGAGTTCAACATAGTTGTGAGATGGAGACATCTTGGCTCGTGACAGAATGGAGATCTAACTCTTGAGCTCTTGATAATGTAGTTGCCCAGTTCTCAATACAGGAGTTCCTGGTTGTTGGGAGTTAATGTGATGCTCTTCACCTAGAATTGGGCCATAAGCTAGGAAATCAGAGACTCAAATAAGTTGTCTGTGAAGTTTGGGGATAAAAATATAGTCATTAAAATGAAGACTGAAATTTAACTACTTTGTATTATCCCAGAAATGTAAAAACTTTCTTTGAGGATTTTGATTTTTGTTTCTGGCATTTAGAGCCTACAAAATTTTGTTTAATAATATTCATACTTAGTTTTCAAGTGCTTAATTTACAAGGGTTTAGTTAAGTGTTAACATCTTGATGTACTATAAAATATTTTTTAGATTAAGATATTTTTGACAATCAATATGGAAAAATTTTAGAAATAGAATACATACATAAACTTAAAATAAGATTGAATATTTATAGATACAGACATATGTACTAAAATATAAACATGCAAAGGAATAATCTATATACACTCAATATAGTAGTTACCTCCGAGAAAGGAGGAAGTAAGGAAGGGGAAAGGATGGAGGTGAATTTCTGACTATATCTATAAATATAACTACTTATAAAAAAAGAGGTAAGAAACAATTATGACAATTATGGCATGGTGAATACATAATACCTAATATATAGTTTTATAAGTTTTCTCTACTTTTTGAAAATTCAAAATTTTTATAATTGTTATTTTTAATTTTAATTTTAATCATCACATGGATTTCCTAAGTGATCATTTTTATGCTCCTCATTAACTTTTTTCTTTAAAACATAATTTTTTTTTGCCCATGACACAGCCCTCAGGAGGTCCTGAAAACATGTGCCCCCTTCATTAATTTATATTTCAACATGAATATTCTTTATGATCTATAGCCTTAACCAATGACCTATTATGGACATATATGAAACAAATGTATGAATAAGAATAAAAACCACATAAAGTGGTGTAACAGTCAAAACCACCTTGCTGTGGCTAACTCTCCAAGTGGCTTAGTCATGAGCTGGCACTTCTGATCTCCACTAACAGATTTGCTCAACTGATATGCACTTGGATGTCTTTAGTAGGTTCCATATTAAAGGAACAAGGTCAAGAAACGGAGGCCCTTATCTGTCTCTTCCATTTGGAAGCCCACAGTGACCTTACGTAGGGAATTATGTCAGTTTTCTGAGAAGATAGTAGTCCTTCATATTCACTTTTTCCCAAGATCTGGAAACACAGATAGTAAGTATTAGAGAGGCTGTACCCTCATGAAGACATAGAGCCTGTTTCCTTGTCTAACATGTTAGGCTTTCTCAGAGGAAAACAGGAAATGAGAAGTTACAGGAAGTGGTGCAGTCACAACCGCTGAAACAAGTGCTCAAGGAAGAAAAAGCATTTCTATTCATTTATATTTAAACTTGAATCCTATTTGCTGGTACAAAGATTTTGTCCTTCAAGGACGAGGTGGTAGGTGTCTCTCCTTTGCTAGGACTTTTGCAGTCCCCAAGAGTCCTCCCAGCTCTCCATGTTTACTTGGGAAGAATGGTACAGTCAAGTAGTTGCTGAGTTCAGTTAGGTGGAAGCCCCCAACTTAGAAAAACAGTGGTAGAAGTAGACTAAAGGGTTCTTTATGGGAAGAGAGAGTTAGGATGGGAAGAGTGAGGGGTGGTAGAAAATGGGAGAAACGATTTTTCAAAAACCAGAAACTCCTAGGGCCAGAGAAAGGAGAGATGGTTTACCTGCACAAAGGGAACACCATCACCCCGACTTTATGAGAATGAGAAAAGGTCCAAGGCCTATTTGCCAGAAGGAGAGATGATGTTACAGAGGTAAGAGCCTTGGCTAGGCACTTTGTAACTGTGTGAACTTCAGGAAGTTGTATACTTCCAGGAGCCTCAGTTTCTTCATTTGTAAAATAGGATTTTTTTTTAAAAAAAGAAAGCTACCTCATGAAGTTTTATAAATGTTGAATGAGATTAATTATGACATTAGATATTTAAAATGTTATAAAATATTAGTAGTTTTAAAAGCTTTAATATTTCTATACTGTCTGCTCAGAAATGAACTACTATTTTCCCACGTGGTATGCTTCCCAAAACAGCTACCATTTCTGGCTTTCCTTCAAAAGGGAACTCTGACCAGTGCACAAAGTCTTCTAGGGAAACAATTAGTAACATAAAAAATAATCAAAATGTCCCTGAAAATACCACTCATGATGATCTGCTTTCAGGAGATAAGGAAAGAAGAGCTGATTTCATCTTTATGTGGAAAATATTCATCAGAATCTTGTTATAAATGGTCTTAGGAAAACTGGATCTCCATATGCAGAAGAATGAAACTGGGCCCTTATCTTATGTCATACACAAAAATCAACTCAAAATGGTCTAAAGTGATGATGAGCATTTTTTCATGTGTCTGTTGGCTGTATGAATGTCTACTTTTGAGAAGTGTCTGTTCATATCCTTTGCCCACTTTTTGATGGGGTTGTTTGTTTTTTTCTTGTAAATTTGATTGAGTTCTTTGTAGGTTCTGGATATTAGCCCTTTGTCAGTTGAATAGATTGCAAAAATTTTCTCCCATTCTGTAGGTTGCCTGTTCACTATGGTGGTAGTTTCTTTTGCTGTGCAGAAGCTCTTTAGTTTAATTAGATCCCATTTCTCAATTTTGGCTTTTGTTGTCATTGCTTTTGGTGTTTTAGACATGAAGTCCTTGCCCATGCCTATGTCCTAAACGGTATTACCTAGGTTTTCTTCTAGGGTTTTTATGGTTTTAGGTCTAATGTTTAAGTCTCTAATCCATCTTGAATTAATTTTCATATAAGGATTAAGGAAAGGATCCAGTTTCAGCTTTCTACTTATGGCTAGCCAATTTTCCCAGCACCATTTATTAAATAGGGAATCCTTTCCCATTTCTTGTTCTTGTCAGATTTGTCAAAAATCAGATGGCTATAGATGTGTGGTATTATTTCTGAGGATGCTGTTCTGTTCCATTGGTCTATATGTCTGTTTTGGTACCAGTACCATGCTGTTTTGGTTACTGTAGCCTTGTAGTATAGTTTGAAGTCAGGTAGCGTGATGCCTCCAGCTTTGTTCTTTTGGCTTAGGATTGTCTTGGCAATGTGGGCTCTTTTTTGGTTCCATATGAACTTTAAAGCCATTTTTTCCAATTCTGTGAAGAAACTCATTGGTAGCTTAATGGGGATGACATTGAATCTATAAATTACCTTGGGCAGTATGGCCATTTTCACAATATTGGTTCTTCCTATCCATGAGCATGGTATGTTCTTCCATTTGTTTGTGTCCTCTTTGATTTCTGAGCAGTGGTTTGTAGTTCTCCTTGAAGAGGTCCTTTACATCCCTTGTATGTTGGATTCCTAGTTATTTTATTCTCTTTGAAACTATTGTGAATGGGAGTTCATTCATGATTTGGCTCTCTGTTTGTCTGTTACTGGTGTATAAGAATGCTTGTGATTTTTGCACATGGATTTTGTATCCTGAGACTTTGCTGAAATTGCTTATCAGCTTAAGGAGATTTGGGGCTGAGATGATGGGGTTTTCTAAATATACAGTCATGTCATCTGCAAACAGCGACAATTTGACTTCTTCTTTTCCTAACGGAATACCCTTTATTTCTTTCTCTTGCCTGATTGCCCTAGCCAGAACTTCCAACACTATGTTGAATAGGAGTGGTGAGAGGGCATCCCTGTCTTGTGCCAGTTTTCAAAGGGAATGCTTCCAGTTTTTTGTCCATTCGGCATGATATTGGCTGTGGGTTTGTCATAAATAGCTCTTATTATTTTGAGATATGTTCTATCAATACTGAATTTATTGGGAGTTTTTAGCAAGAAGGGTTATTGAATTTTGTTAAAGGCCTTTTCTGCATCTATTGAGATAATCATGCGGTTTTTGTCTTTGGTTCTGTTTATATGCTGTTTTATGTTTATTGATTTGCATATGTCGGTCCAGCCTTGCATCCCAGGGATGAAGCCCACTTGATCATGGTGGATAAGCTTTTTGATGTGCTGCTGGATTCGGTTTGCCAGTATTTTATTGAGGATTTTTGCATCGATGTTCATCAGGGATATTGGTCTAAAATTCTCTCTTTTTGTTGTATCTCTGCCAGGCTTTGGTGTCACACCAGTTATAATGGCAATAATTTTAAAAATCAGGAAACAACAGCTGTTGGAGAGGATGTGGAGAAACAGGAACACTTTTATGCTGTTGGTGGGACTGTAAACTAGTTCAACCATTGCGGAAAATAGTGTGGCGATTCCTCAAGGATCTAGAACTAGAAATACCATTTGACCCAGCCATCCCATTACTGGGGATATACCCAAAGGATTGTAAGTCATGCTGCTATAAAGACACATGCACACGTATGTTTATTGCATCACTATTCACAATAGCAAAGACTTGGAATCAACCCAAATATCCATCAGTGACAGACTGGATTAAGAAAATGTGGCACATATACACCATGGAATACTATACGACCATAAAAAAGGATGAGCTTGTGTCTTCGTAGGGACATGGATGCAGCTGGAAACCATCATTCTCAGCAAACTAACGCAAGAACAGAAAACCAAATACCGCATGTTCTCACTCATAGGTGGGAATTGAACAATGAGATCACTTGGACACAGGAAGGGTAACATCACACACCGGGTCCTATTGTGGGGAGAGGGTAGAGGGGAAGGATAGCATTAGGAGATATATCTAATGTAAATGACGAGTTAATGGGTGCAGCACACCAACATGGCACATGCATACATATGTAACAAAACTGCATGTTGTGTACATGTACCCAAGAACTTAAAGCATAATAAAAAAAAAAAAAAAAGAAAATGCGGGGCGCGGTGGCTCAAGCCTGTAATCCCAGCACTTTGGGAGGCCGAGACGGGCGGATCACGAGGTCAGGAGATCGAGACCATCCTGGCTAACATGGTGAAACCCCGTCTCTACTAAAAAATACAAAAAACTAGCCGGGCGAGGTGGTGGGTGGCTGTAGTCCCAGCTACTGGGGAGGCTGAGGCAGGAGAATGGCGTAAACCTGGGAGGCGTAGCTTGCAGTGAGCTGAGATCCGGCCACTGCACTCCAGCCTGGGCGACAGAGCGAGACTCCGTCTCAAAAAAAAGAAAAAAAGAAAATACTAATAAATGATTTTCAGGAGAAAAAAATGGACTAAAGTCCTAAACGTAAGACTTGACACCATAAAATTCCTTGAAGAAAACACAGGGGGAAATCTCCTTGATATTGCCTTTGGCAATGATATTTTTGAATATCACACTAAAAGCACAGGCAACAAAAGCGAAAATAAACAGGTGGGACTACTGCAAACCAAAACAGCTTCTGCACAGCAAAGGAAACAATCAAAAAAATCAAAAGGCAGCCTATGAATTGGGAGAAAATATTTGTGAACCATATATCTAATAAGGGCTAATATTCAAAACATATAAGGGACTCACACTACTCACTAGCCAATAATAATAATAATAATAATCAAATTTTAAAATGGGCAGAGAACCTGAATAGATATTTCTCCAAAGAAGACATAAAAATGGCCTGCAAGTATACGAAGAGGTGCTTGATATTATTAATCATTGAGGAAATGGGAATAAAAACCACAATGAGATGTCACTTCACATCTGTTACGATGGCTACTACCAAAAAATGAAAGATATGGAGGTGAGGATTTGGAGAAAGGGAGACCCTTGTACACTATTTGTGGATCTATAATTTGGACATACATTATGCAAAAAAGTATGCCAGTTCCTCAAAAAATAAAAATTGAACTACCATATAATTCAGCAGTCCCTTTCTGGGTATTAGGAGAAATGAAATCAATACCTCAAGGAGATATCTGCACTTCCATGTTTATTACAACATAATTCACAATAACCAAGATAGGAAAATAGTCTAAGTATCTGTTGATGGATGAATAAAGATATTGTAATACACACACACACACACACACACACACACACACAAAATAGAATATTACTCAGCCTTAAAAAAAGATACTGCCACTTGTGACAACATGAATCAAGCTAGAGGACATTATGCTAAGTGAAATTAGCCAGATGCAGAAAGAAAAATACTGTGCAATCTCACTTACATATGGCATATTTTTAAGTCAAATACAAAAAAGCAGAGTAAAGCAGTGGTTAGTTACTAGGGAAAGGGAGAGGGAGAAAATGAGGAGATGTAAGTCAAAGAGTACAAACGTGCCATTACGTAAGATAAATAAGTCTAGCGATTTAATGTACAGCAGGAGGACTATAGTTAATAATATTAAACTTTATATTGAAAATTTGCTAAGAGAGTAGATTTTAGGCGCTGTTACCACACACACACACATACACACGTGCACGCGCACGTGGAAAAGAGGTAACTATGGGAGGTGATGGTATGTTTAGTTGTGTACATGTAGTAATCATTTCACCATGTATATGTATATCAAAATATCTTTTTGTATACCCTAAATCTGTACAATAAAAAATGAGTGGGGTGAGCGGAGGAACAACTTTTCAAAGCAGAGAGGATAATAGCATGCCCATTCTATATTACTTGCATTTTATTTCCAGCCCTGCCACTGACTCACTACGTGACCTTGAGTCAGTCATTTCATCTTCACGTGTTAATTTTCTCCTTTGTAAAGTGGGATAATGAATATAACTTTCTGTTCTCTCTAAAACAACTCTTGCTATGATTATCTCGTTTTAGGGAAAGGAGAAAAAAAATTTCACTAAGTATGCTCCATTTGAAAGGGAACACATTGGTTTAGCAAATCATAGATGAATGTGTGCTTCCAGTCACAACTGGCTGGAAGAAAGTTGTATTCCTTCCATTCCTACCAAACAAAATTAAGTGGATGAGCGCAAAATGATTACACACCCACCTCTGCCTTAAAAGGGGGTAAGTGCATGAGATTGAGCCTCAGCGTCTGAGATGACAGCTTCAAGTACATTGAACAAACAGGGATTTGACCCCTTTCTTATGAACAGATAACCAGGGATTGGGGAGGATATGACACAAAAAGTAATATTTACACCTATTAAACCAAGTTTTCTATTTCTTACCCAAAGAGGAGTGATAGAGACTCAGGAAAACCAAATAATAGACCAACAGAAATAATCAATACATTTATCATTAGCCACATCCAACTCCACAGGAAGAATGTTTTCAGTATAAGGGTGTATTGCCCAGGGACTAGGTATGAAAGGAAAAAAAGAACAGATAGGGCATCACAACCTTTGCTCATTACACTCAATAAACTAACCTTTTTTATGTCCCTGGAATTGAGTTGACAGAACCAAAAAAGTAAGTTAGGAAAAAGAATTTACCATGTAAGATCTTTCATTGCAATATCATATGTAAATAACACATATTTTCAAGCCCTATATGTAATAAGCCCTATGTGAAGATAGTCAGATATTAACATATGATCAATATGAATTTTACAGTATTTCTCCTGAATCTAGAGAAATCTTACATATCAACCTCACCTATGGGTAAAGCCCCTTGTTCTACAGTACTTGGATCAAGACAATAAGGTCTTTCTATATCCGTGTAAAACTGAAGCCTACAGTCTGTCTATTGGCTATGGAGAGGGCATTGTCAAGCCATCCTATGACTCTCTTGTTTCAATCCATGTGCACCAGCTGGAGGCACTGTAGAACTCCTAGGTAGAAGAGAAGCCCCAGGAGAGAAAGGGATACTCAACTGAACAGAAAATAAAGATCACCCTGAGGCAGAAGCAGCATTCATCTGTGGGCAAGTTTGGTAGAGATAGTCCTTTAATGGAGAGATTTGGGATTAGTCCCATAGAATTATGTGCTCTTGTCAAAGGAGATATGCACTACCTATTGTGATGACATCTTCCTAAATTAGTAAGCTTTCTTTTATTCTTATAACCTTTTCTTTTGACATAATATTGGATTTACAGAAAAGTGGCAGGAATAATACAAAAAAACTTTCCAGATACTTAATTTTAATTGTGATAAAATATACATAATATAAAATGTATCATTTTAACAATTTCTAAGTGTACATCAGTGATGTTAAGTACATTCATAGTGTTGTGTAACCATCACTATTTCCATAACATTTTCATAATCTCAAACAGAAAGTGTGTACCTACTAAACAGTAACTCTCCATTTCTTCTTGGCTGCCAATCCTTGGCAAGCACTAACCTACTTTCTGTCTCTATGGATTTGCCTACTCTGAACATTTCGTTTAAATGAATCATAAAATATTTGTCTTTTTGTGACTGGTTTACTTCACATAGCATAATGTTTTTAGAGTTCATCCATGTTGCAGCATGTACCAGAATTTCATTTCCTTTTAAGGTAGAATAATATTCCATTGTGTGTATGTAGCACATTTTATTTATTTGTTCATCTTTTGATGGACATTTGGGTTGTTTCCACCTTTCGGCTTCTGTGAATATGCTATGAACATTGGTGTACAAGTGTCTGTTTGACTCTCTGTTCTCAATTCTTTTGGGTATATACCCAGGAGTAGCACTCATGAATTATATGGTAATTCTATGTTTAACTGTTTGAAGAACCACCAGACTGTTTTTCACAGTTGCTGTATCATTTTACATTCCCATCAGTTACACACAAGGGTTCTCATTTCTCCACTTCCTCCCCAACACTTACTATTTTCTATTGTTTCTGTTGCTATTAATATAATAATGATCCTAATGCCAAAGAAGTGGTATCTCATTGTGGTTTTGATTTGTATTTCCGTGATGGCTGGCAATGCTGCACATCATGTCATGTGCTTGTATTGGCTATTTGTGTATTTTCATTGGAGAAATACATATTTGAGTTATTTGCTCACATTTTCACTGTTGGAAATTTTATGCTTTTTAAAAAAGTTAGTTGTAGGAGTTCTTTACATATTCTGTATATTAATCTCCTATCAGATACTGAGAGGTATGATATGCAAATATTTCCTCCCATTCTGAAGGTTGTCTTTTCACTCTCTTGTTAGTGTCCTTTGATGCACAAAAGTATTTAATCTTGATGAATTCCAATTTATCTGTTTTCTTTTCTGTTACCTGTACTTTTGGTGCACATCTATGAAATCATTGCCTAATCCAATGTTATAAAGATTTACTTCATTTTTTTCTAAGAATTGTATAGCTTTAGCTCTTACACTTGGGTCTTCCATCTATTCTAATTTTGTATATGATGTCAAACTTCATTATTTTTCACGTATCTCTGGTATTTCCAGTACAATTTATTGAAAGCACTGTCTTTTTTCCATTGTTTTGGGACCTTTGTTGAAAATCAATTAATTAAGAAGATTGTCCACTAAACAAGACCTTTAAAAGCAAGGCCAGCATGGGGAGGGAGTTTGTACTAATGTTAAGTTCTATTCCAACTGAGCCAATTTTTAAATTTACTTTTTAAAAATTAATCAGTGTCAAAGTTGTATACAGAATAGCTTTCTGTAAGTACAACGGGGCATCTGGGTGCCCTGGGTTAGACCAGTTAAGAAGATGACTTATTTCTATTGTAGTTAAATGTATGCATCTGGCTGAGCCTTAGATGAACTTACAGACTTAAGGTTCTGGTTAGGCTCAGAGGTGGATGTAATGAGAAGCTAATAAATCTTCTCTCTCATTGGCACAGACTGCTTATACAAAATCATCTTTTCTCATTCTAACTAAATATTCGTGTATTCAAAATCTGAATCCAACCTTTGTAGGTACCTGTACAGAGAACTGAAGTCAAATTCTGGTCTGCCTATTTTACTTGATGAGAAAAAAATCCCGATTTTAGGATTTTATCTTAGGCTCTTGTCTCAGAATTTTATGATGTGATATATTAAAAAAAACCATAATATCACAAAAACAATGCCATTTAAAGAAATTTCTTTCTTCAATCACTTGTCCCTCCTCTTTGGAGCAAATTATCTTTTCCATAACAAAATGCCTATTTAGGCCACTGTGTTATAATGTTGAGCTCCCCCTTCCTCTCCCTCCTGCACACTCCAGGTCCTTGTTTATAGAGTGATAAATATGCAAAGAGATGTTAAGCTTCTCTGCATAAAAATTAACCTGGATTTTGGTGGTCCTCTGAAAGTAGAGACAATAAGAGAGGAAGAGGTGCAGGAAGAGGTTGAGTAACATGACACAGATGACAACCTATGGAGAAACATGGTACGATGAGAGATTGTGATGAGTGGTGATGGTTAAAGAATTTTAAGAATTATCAGATATTAATATAGAAACAGTTTGCAGTGTGGTGTTGTAATGTAACCTTCCTTTATCTTTTCCTCCTACAAATTCTTCTGTTAAAAACAAGTATCTGGTTGGGCACGGTGGCTCACGCCTGTAATCCCAGCACTTCGGGAGGCCGAGGTTGGTGGATCACGAGGTCAGGAGATCGAGACCATCCTGGCTAACATGGTGAAACCCCTGTCTCTGCTAAAAATACAAAAAATTAGCTGGGCATGGTGGCAGGCGCCTGTAGTCCCAGCTACTCGGGAGGCTGAGGCAGGAGCATGGCATGAGCTAAGCAGGAACATGGCGTGAGCTAAGCTAAGATCGCTCTACTGCACTCCGGCCTCGGCGACAGAGCAAGAGACTGCATCTCAAAAAAAAAAAAAAAAAAAAAGGAAGTCTCTGCTGGACTGTTGCTTTGTGGCAAATGAGGAAAATAGGCTGAGTTCCTCTTCTGTGTTACACTGGGATTACAAAAACACAATAGCCACAGGAAGTAAGGTGAAGGGAGGTGAAGTGAAATCAAGAAATCAGAACTAGAAGCAAGCACACAATTAAAACTTCTAGTGAATTTTTGAAAATTATAAGAGGATTTTTTACATCTCATCAGACATAGATTAGTAAATCTGAACCAATTTTAAGGAATTATATGTGTATGTCAAAGGACAGGTTGATTTCAACTGACATCTGTGATGACTATGCATGTGAAAGAATAAGCATACATTTAACAACCAGCATATAGTTTAGTAAATGTTAAGATTACCTTCCCTGGGGTACTGGAGGGGATATCAATGAGCTTTGGGGAGAGGAAATGGACTTCCTCTTTGGAAAGACATAAAGTAGCCACAGCATGGAAAAACAGAATGAGCAGTAGAAGGAGTACCATGGTAAAAGCTGGGAGACTTTGGTTCAAGTGGCAGCTCTTCCATTAATACAAAGTGACTCTGAGAAGCGTATGTTTTACATTCTTTACACGCAAAATGTTCAAACCACTATCTCTCAAATGTTGGCCAGCCTTTTAGAACTGAGCCCTTCCATTTATCTTTCTTACAGTACATCCATTTTTGTTTTATTTTGCTTTCAGTAGGTGGTCTATTATTTCTGTCATCAGTAAGTGCTTTTGATCATAGCCATGGCTTACTGACTATAAATAATACACTCTTTTTTTTTTTGGCATTCACAAAGTATTGACTTTTTTCTTCCCCAAAAAAATTATCTTTGATTACCCTGAATATGATTTTTCCCCTGTCCAGATAGAATGCTAATTCTTCAGGGTCTTCCTGATTCTTCATCTCAATTAAGTCCTAAGCAGAGAAACCTGTTGCCACTAACTTCCATTGACAGAGAAGCATACCAGACTTTGAAGATAACTATGTCTCTCCAATATCCAAAACTCCTACTAAAATTTTTTGTTTCAAATCAGTTTATTAACTTCAGGGGTGGGAGGAGAAAGTATTTAGTAAGGATCAGAGTTTATCCAAAATGAGGTTGGTGTAGACTAGCAACCAAGTCATGAAAGGCTTCTTAGCAGTATGATCAAAATTCACAGAAACTGCTGATTAAACACACATTTTCTCATTCAGCTTTGCAGTTAAGATGAATTGGCTTCCATTGTATCAGGTAACTGTTTTATTTTACTGGGCATTCCCTTTCATTTTTTATATTGACAAGAATTAGTTGTTAAGTGCTAGTATAAAATATAGATAGTATGCTTATCAGATTCCTATCTTGGGTTTATTACCTTTAGAAAAGGGTTCTGTTATTACAGGCATACCTTATTTTATTGTGATTCACTTTGCAGATATTGTGCTTTTTACAAATTGAAGGTTTGTGGCAATTCATAAAACAAGTTTTTGGTACCATTTTCCCAACAGTGTGTGCTCACTTCATGTCTCTGTTTCATGTTTTGGTAATTCTCATAGTATTTCAGATGTTTTCATTATTATTTTATTTGTTATGGTGGTCTGTGATCAATGATCTTTGGTGCTACTATTGTAATTGTTTCGGGGCACCATGAACTGTATCCAGGTAAGACAGAAAATTTAATCAATGAATACTGTGTGTATTTACCCCATCTCTCTCCTTCTCCCCCAGCCTACTTATTCCCTGAGACACAACAATATTGAAATTAGTCAATTAACCCCACAATGGCCTCTAAGAGTTCAAGTTAAAACAAGAATAGCACTTCTTTAACTTTAACTTAAAAGCTGGAAATAATTAAGCTTAGTGAGGAAAGCATGTCAACAGCTGAGACGGGTCAAAAGCTAGGTCTTCTGTGCCAAACAATTAGCAATGTTGTGAATGCAAAGAAAAAGTTCTTGAAGGAAATTAGAAGTGCTACTCCAGTGCACACACAAATGAAAATAAAGCAAAGCAGCCTTATTGTTGATATGAAGAAACTTTTAGTGGTCAACATAGGACATCAAACCAGCTGTAGCATTCCCTTAAGCCAAAATCTAATCCAGGACAAGACCCTAACTTTAATTCTGTGAAGGCCAAGAGAGGTGAGAAAGCTACACTAGAAAGTCTGAAGTCAGTGGAGGTTGGTTCATAAGCTTTTTGGTTTTATTTTTGTTTGTTTTTCAGTCTGTGTCTATAACACAAAAGTGCAAGATGGAGCAGCAAGTACTGATATAGAAGCTGCAGCAAGAGATCCAGAAAATCTAGCTAATTGAATAATTGAAGGTGGCTACACTAACCAACAGATGTTCAATGTAGACAAACAACCTTACATGGGAAGAAAATTTGATACAGGACTTTCATAGCTAGAGATGTTAATGCCCGACTTTAAGGCTTTCAAGAACAGGCAGGCTCTCTTGTTAGAAGCTAATGCAACTGGTGATTTTAAGTTGAAGCCAATGCTCATTTTCCATTCTGAAAATTCTAGAGCCTTTAGGAATTATGCTTAATCTACTCTGCCAGTGCTCTATAAATGGAACAAAGCCTGACCAATAGTGCATCTGTTTACACAATGGTTCACTAAATATTTTAAGCCCACTGTTGAGACCTACTGCTCAGGAAAAAAAATAAGATGCCTATCAAATTATTACTGCTCCTTGAGAATGAACCTGTTTACCCAAGATCTCTGATGGAGTCGTTTCAAAGAGATTAATGTTGTTTTCATGCCTGCTAACACAACATTCATTCTGCAGCCAATGAATCAAGGAATACTTTTTTACTTTCAAGTCCTATTACTTAGGAAAAACATTTTGTAAGGTTATAGCTGCCATAGCTACTGATTCCTCTGATAGATCTGGGAAAATTAAATTGAAAATTTTCTGGAAAGGATTCACCATTCTAAATGCCATTAAAAACACTTGTGATTAGGAGGAGGAAGTCAAAATACCAGCATTAACAGCAGTTTGAAAGTTTATTCCAGTCATCATAGATGACTTTGAAAGTTTCAAGACCATCACTGCAGATGTGGTAGAAAAAGCAAGAAAACAAGAATTAGAAGTCAAGCCTAAAAATGTGACTGAACTGCTGTAGTGTCCTGACTAAGCTTTAATGAAAGAAGAGATGCTTTTTATGGATGATCAAAAGAAAATAGTTTCTTGAGATGAAAACTACTCCTGGTGAAGATGCTGTGAACATTGTTGAAATGACAACACATGATTTTAGAATAGTACATAAACTTAGGTTATAAAGCAGTGGCAGAGTTTGAGAGGATGGACTCCAATTTAGAAAAAAATTCTACTGTGGGTAAAATGCTATCAAACACCATCATATGCTACAGAGAAATCTTTCATGAAAGGAAGTCAATCAATGAGACAAACTTTATTGTCTTATTTTAAGAAATTGCCACAACCAGCTCAGCTTTCAGGGACCACCACTCTAATCAGTCAGCAGCCATCAACACTGAAACAAGACACTCCACTAACAGAAAGATAACAATCCACTGAAGGCTTAGATTATTGCTAGCACTTTTTAGTAATAATGTATATTTTAATTAAGCTGTACACATTTCCTAGACATAATGCACACCTAATAGAATACAGTATAATGTAAACATAACTATTATACACACTGAGAAACCAAAACAAAATGTGGCTTACTTTATTGTGATATTTGCCTTATTATAGTGGTCTGGAACCAAGCCTGTAATCTCTCTGAGATATGCCTGTATTTCCTCCTGGAAAAGTTGACATCTATTTAGTTTATGCTACCTTGCAGAAGATAAAAATACAAATATTTTTGGGTCACTTAATGTATAGAAAATAATTTTGTGGTCTTCACCAGGCAAAACCTCAGGACTCTAAGTCAGAGCCAGAACTTAACAATAATTACTATAGTGGTTTGAATGGTGCTTATCTAAAAGATAGGGCCACCTCAGAATGTGCCTTATTTGGAATAAGGGTCTTTGCAGATATAATTAAGTGAAGGACCTGGAATAAGATTTATCCTGAATTAAGGTGGGCTTTAAATCTAATGACTAGTGTCCTTCTAAGAGACAGAAATGAAGACATAGACAAACACGAGAAGAAGGCCATGTGAAGAGCAAGAGTTTATCAAGTTTTTCCACAGTAAAGTTCCTCTTTTTCCTCTCTTTACATACTCTAGCGTTTGGAAGGAAGTCATTATGCTTGGCCCACACTTCAGGAGTAGTTCCATCTTCTTTGGTGATAAATCTCTTCAGATATTTGGTCAATTTTGTAATTGGGTTGTTTGTTTTCTTATTGTTGAGTTTTAAGAATTTTTATGTAATTTGCATAAAATTCTTTATCAGATATGAGCTTTGCAAATATTTTTTCCCAATATGTGGCTGCCTGTTTTTCATTCTCTTAATCACAGCTTTCAAATATCAGAGTTTTTTTAACTTTAATTAATTCAAATTTATCAGTATTTCTTCTCAAGAATCACGTGTTTGGTGCTGAATCTACAAACTCCTCAGGAAACCCAAAGTCATGTAGATTTTCTCCTTTGTTTCCTTTTAGAAGTTTTATAGTTTGGTGTTTTATATTTAGATTTAGGATCCACTTTGAATTTTGTTTTTAAGATGCAAGGTCTTGGATTAGGCCCATTGTTTTGTACATGGACAGCCAACTGTTGTGGCATCATCATTAATTGAAAAGAGTATCCTTTATGCTTTGAATTGCCTTTACTCCTTTGTCAAAGTTCAGTTTCCTACAAAATATCTTGCTGAAATCTTGATTGAAATTGAGATGAATCTATAGAGCAATCTGGGAAAAGTTAATATTTTTGCTGATATTGAGAGATAACTTCTGTTTTGTCATTGCTATATTGCTATTAAACCAATTATTTACAAATTGGGGTTAATATCTACCATACTTTCATCTGTTTTCTTGTTGTATTTGTTTTTGTTTCTTTTTTTCCTATTTTTCTGCTTTGTCTAGTTTTAATTGAGCATGTTATCTCCTCTTAGCATAAAACAATTAGCATATCAATTGTTTCTTTTAAATAAACTTTTAGTGGCTGTCAATAGAATTTGCAATATAAATTTTTACTAACCTAAGTCCACTTGCAAGTAACACAATAACACTTCACATGTGGTATGGTACTTCATAGCTGAGTATTTCCAATTCCTCTTTCCTATCTCTTATGACATTGTTGTCATCTATTTCAGTAATATGCTATAATCAGTTAATACATTGTTACTATTATTCCTTTCAGCAGTCATCTTTTAGATGATTTAGAATTAAGAAAAACAGAAGATTCTATTTTATGTTCATTTGTTTGGTCTTTGATGTTCTTCCTCTTTTTAAAAAAAAAACTTTTATTTTAAATTTAGGGGTACATGTGAAGGTTTATTACATAGATAAACACATGTCATGGGGAGTTTGTTTTACACATTATTTCATCACCCAGGTGTTAATCCCAGTACCCAGTCTTTCCTGCTTCTCTCCTCCTCCCACCCTCCACCCTCAAGTAGGCTCCAGTGTCTGTTGTTTCTTTCTTTGGTTCATAAATCCTTATCATTAAGCTCCCACTTATAAGTGAGAACGTGCAGTATTTGGTTTTCTGTTTCTGTGTTAGTTTGCTAAGGATAATAGTCTCCAACTCCATCCATGTTCCCTCAAAAAAAGAAAAAAGAACATGATCTCATTCTTTTTATGGCTGCAGAGCATTCCGTGGTATATATGTACCACATTTTCTTTACCCAGTCTATCATTGCCTAGATTGTCTTCCAGGGTTTTTATAGTTTTGGGTTTTACATTTATGTCCTTAATCCAGCTTGAGTTGATTTTTGTATATGAAGGTTTCTAGCTTCAATTTTCTGTCTATGTCTAGCTAGTTATCCCAGCACCACTTATTGAATAGGGAGTCTTTTCCTCATTGTTTGTTTTTGTCAGTTTTGTCAAAGATCAGATGGTGGTAGATGTGTGACCTTATTTCTAGGCTCTCTATTCTGTCCCATTTGTCTATGTGCCTGTTTTTGCACTGGTATCATGCTGTTTTTGTTACTTTAGCCTTGTAGTATAGTTTGAAGTCAGGTAATGTGATGCCTCCAGCTCTGTTCTTTTTGCTTAGGATTTCCTTGGCTATTTGTGCTCTTTTTTGGTTCTATATGAATGTTTTAAAGTTTTTTTTCTACTTCTGTGAATAGCGTCATTGAGTTTGATAGGAATAGCATTGAATCTGGAAATTGCTTTGGGCAGTATAGCCATTTTAATGATATTGATACTTCCTATCCATGAGCATGGGATATTTTTCCATTTGTTTGCATCTTCTCTGATTTCCTTGAGGAATTTTTTATAATTCTCATTTTAGAATCTTTTTTGCCCCTTGTTACCTGTATTCCTAGGTATTTTATTCTTTTTGTGGTAATTGTGAATGGCATTGCCTTTCTGATATGGCTGTCAGGTTTGTTTGTTTGTTTGTTTGTTTGTTTGTTTGTTTTTGAGAGCCTATACACTATTGCTGGTGTATAGGAATGCTAGTGACTTTTGTACATCGATTTTGTGCCCTGCAACTTTGTTGAAGCTGGAGGAGCTTTTAGGCCAAGACTATGTGGTTTTCTTGATATACAATCATGTCATCTGCAAACTCAGAGAGTCTGACTTCCTCTCTTCCTTTTTGGATGGCCTTTATTTCTTTCTCTTGCCTGAATGTTCTGGCTAGGACTTCCAATACTATGTTGAATAGAGGTAATGAGAGAGGGCATCTTTTTCTTGTGCCAGCTTTCAAGGGGAATGCTTCTTGTTTTTGCCCATTCAGTATAATGTTGGCTGTGGGTTTGTCACAGAAGGCTCTAATTATTTTGAGGTATGTTCCTTCAATATCTAGTTTATTGAGAGTTTTTTAACATGACGTGATATTGAATTTTATTGAAGGCCTTTTCTGCATCTATTGAGATAATCCTGTGGTTTTTTTCTTTCGTTCTGTTTATGTGATGAATTGCATTTATTCATTTACATATGTTCAAGCAACCTTGCATCCCAGGGATGATGCCTACTTGATCATGGTGGATTAGCTTTTTGATCTGCTGTTGGATTTGGTTTGCAAGTATTTTGTTGAGAATTTTTGCACTGATATTCACCAAGGATGTTTGTCTGAAGTTTTCTTTTTTGTTTTGTCTCTGCCAGGCTTTGGTATAAAGATAATGCTGGTCTTATAGAATGAGTTGGGAAGGAGTTCCTCATGCTTGATTTTTTGGAATAGTTTCTGTAGGAATGATTCCAGCTCTTCCTTGTACATCTGGTGGAATTCAGCTGTGAATCCATTGAGGTCCTGGGCTTTTTTTGGTTGTCAGGCTATTTATTACTGATTCAATTTTGGAAGTTGTTACTGGTATATTCAGGGAATGAATTTCTTCCTGGCTTAGTTTTAGGAGGGTGTATGTGTCCAGGAATTTATCCATCACTTCTAGGTTTTCCAGCTTGTGTGCATAGAGGTGCTCATAGTAGTTTCTGATGGTTGTTTTTATTTCTGTGGGGTCAATGTAACATTCCCGTCATCATTTCTTATTGTGTTTATTTGAATCTTCTGTCTTTTCTTCTTTATTAGCCTAGCTAGTGGTATATTTTATTAATTTTTTTCAAAAAACCAACTTCTGGATTTGTTGATCTTTTGAATGTATTTTGGGGCTCAATTCCTTCAGTTCAGCTCTGATTTTGTTATTTCTCACCTTCTGCTAGCTTTGAGATTCTTCTCTAATTCTTTCAGTTGTGAAGTCAGAGTGTTAATTTAAATCTAACTTTTCGATGTGGGTATTTAACACTATGAATTTCCCTCTTAACACTGCCTTAGCTCTGTCCCAGAGATTCTGGTATGTTTTATCTTTGTTCTCATTATTTTCAAATAACTTCTTAATTTCTGCCTTAATTTTATTATTTATCCAAACTTCATTCAGGCGTATGTTGTTTAATGTTTCTGTAATTGCATGGTTTTGAGTGATTTTCATAGTCTTGGCTTCTATTTTTATCATGCTATAGTCTGAGAGTGTGTTTGGTATGATTTCAGTTCTTTTATCTTTGTTGAGGATTGTGTTGCGTCCAAGTGTGTGGCTGATTTTAGAGAATGTGTTATGTGGTTATGAGAAGAATGCATATTTCTTGTTTTGGGGTGGAGAGTTCTGTAAAGGTCTATCAGATTCATCTGATCCACTGATGAGTTTAGGTTTTGAATATCTTTGTTAATTTTCTGCCTCAGTGATCTGTCTAATACTGTCGGTGGAGTGTTGAAGTCTCCCACTATTTATTAGATGATGTCTATGTCCCCTTGTAGGTCTCTAAGAACTTGCTTTATGATTCTGGGTGCTCCTGTATTGGATGCATATATATTTAGGATAGGTCATCTTGTTGAACTGAACCATTATGTAATGCCCTTCTTTGTCTTTTTTAAATTTTTTTTAGTTTAAAATTTGTTTTGTCTGAAGTTATGATTGCAATCCCTGCTTTTTTTTTTTTTTTTTTTTTTCCTGTTTTCCATTTTGCTTGGTAAGTTTTCCTCCATCCCTTTATTTTGAGCCTGTAACTATCATTATATGTGAGATGGGTTTCTTGAAGACAGCATACCATTGGCATTAGGTCTTGCTTTTTTATTCAGCTTGTCATTCTGTGCCTTTTTCATTTCTTTTCTTCTTTCTTTCTTTCTTTTTCTTTCTTTCTTTCTTTCTCTCTCTCTCTCTTTCTTTCTTTCTTTTTCTTTTTCTTTTTTTTTTTCAGAGTCTCACTCTGTCATCCAGGCTGCAGTGCAGTGGCATGATCTCAGCTTATTGCAACCTCTGCCTCCTGGGTTCAAGTGATTCTCATGCCTCAGCCTCCCTAGTAGCTGGGATTTCAGGCATGCACCTCCACATTCAGCTAATTTTGTTTCTATTTTTAGTAGAGATGGGCTTTCACCACTTTGGCAAGGCCAGTCTTGAACTCCTGGCCTCAACTGATCCACCTTCCTCAACCTCCCAAAATGCTGGAATTACAGGCATGAGCTACTATGCCCAGCCTCACCCTGCCTTTTAAGTAGGGCACCTAGCCTGTTTACATTCAAGGTTAATATTAATATGTGTGGATTTGATCCTGTCATTGTGCTGTTAGCTGGTTATTATTTTGGCTTGTTTGTGTGATTGCTTTATGGTAACACTGGACTGTGTGTTTAAGTGTATTTTGTATTAGCTGATAGTGTGTTTTTCTTTCTGTATTTGGTGCTCCTTTCAAGATCTCTTGTAAAGCAGATCTGGTGGCAATGAATTCCCTCAACTTTTGCTTACCTGAAAAATATTTTATTTTTCCTTCACTTAGGAAGTTTAATATGAAATTCTTGGTTGAAGATTTTTTTTCTATAAGAATATTGAATATGGGTTCCCAATCTCTTCTGGCTTATTTCAGCTGAGAGGTCTGCTGTTAGTCTGATGGGGTTCCCTTTGTAGGTGACCTGCCCTTTCTCTCTAGCTGCCTTTAACATTCTTTTATTTCTGATCATTGTGTGTCTTGGGGATGATCTTCTTGTGTAGAATCTTGGAGGAGACCTCTGTATTTCCTGAATTTGACTGTTGGCTTCTCTAGCAAGGTTGGGGAGGTCTTCATGAATGATATCCTGAAATATGTTTTCCAAGTTGTTCGCTTTCTCCCCCTCCCTTCCAGGGATGCCAATGATTCATAGTATGGTCCTCTTTACATACTCCCACACTTCTCAGAACTTTTGCTCATTATTTTTTATTCTTTTATTTTTAACTTTTACTTTAAGTTCAGTGGTACATATGCAGGGTATGCAGGTTTGTTACATAGTTAAATGTATGTCATGCGGCTTTGTTTTACAGATTATTTTATCATCCAGGTATTAAGCCTAGTACCCATTAGTTATTTTTCCTGATTTTCCTAATCCTCTCCCTTCTCCCACACTCTGCCTTCCAGTAGACCCCCGTGTGCATTGTTCCCCTCTATGTGTTCATGTGTCTTCATCATTTAGCTATCACTTATAAGTAAGAACATGCAGTATTTGATTCTTAACCAAATTTTGGTTTCTTAACAGAAAGCCAATTGCTACATGTTCTTACTTACAAGAACTGTACTTTTAAGAACTGTCTGTCTTATTTCAGAGAACTAGTCTTCAAGTTGTGATATTCTTTCCTCTACTTGGTTTATTCTGCTGTTAATACTTGTGTTTGCATCGTGAAATCATTGTATTGTGTTATGGAGCTCTGTTAGACCTGTTAGGTTCTTTTTAACATCAGCTATTCAAACTTCAGCTCCTGTATTGCTTTATTGTGATTCTTATTTTCCTTAGATTGGGTTTTGCCATCTCCTGAATCTCAATGATCTTCATTACTATCTGTAAAGTGTCATTTGCTTGTCTCCTGGGGGCTCCACCCCAGAGAGATGCAGGTCTGCAATAGCTCAGTGCAGTCAGCCCAAGGTGGAGGATTATAGAGGGAAATGTGTGCCAGGGGTTCCTTGTCTGATGACAACCAGTCAGGGGTATGGGGAACCTATGGCAAATGGACTGGCCTCCTCTCCTTGGGTTGACCACAGCTTGTTGGAGGTATAGATAAGGTACTTAGGGTCTTTGTTCCTTTGTTTGTCTGAGGATGGCAAGGGCAGTTCCATTGCAGAGGCAGTAGCAGAGGCTTTCAGTTGCCCCTGGAGGTTCTGTCCAGAGCATTGCCAAGTTGTTATTGGCTCAATAGCTCTGGCTGGGGGTGGCTGGAGGCCCAGGCCTGGTGGACCTGCCTGGAGAGGAGATATGGGAATGGGCATCCACTTAACAGTCTGGCCACTTTTCCGCGGGGCTGCCATGGTATGCTTGGGGCCCATTCCAGTCCCTGATCACCTTGAATTTTCCAGTACCTGAAAGTATCACCAGTGAAAACTGCAAAATAGCAAAGATGGCAGCCTGTCCCTCCTGGGAGCTTCATCCCAGGGAGGTATGGGCCTGTTGCAGGCCCAAAGGCACCTGTAGGACATGGCTGGAGACCCCAGTTGGGAGGTCCTGCCCACTGAGGAGGAACTGGATTGGGGGCCCACTTAAAAACACTGTCTGGCCATGTTTTGGTACAGCAGCTGTGCTGTGCTGGGGGTCTGCTTCAGCCCCTGGTCACCTTAAAAACTCCAATGTCTGAAGTCTGGAATGGCTAAGTTGTCCAAACAGCAAAGATGGTGGCCCACCCCTCCCTCTGGGAGCTCCGTCCCAGGGAGATTACAAATCTGTCTGCCAGAGAACACCAGTGGGGGTGGCTGGAGGCCCTGGTTGGGAGGTCTTGCCCAGTGAGGAGGAATAGGATTAGGGACCCAGTTAAAAAAGCAGTCTGTCCATGTTTCGGTAGAGCAGCTGCACTGTGCTGCGGGATCTCTTCTGCCCCTGGTCAGCTCAGACTCTCCAAAGCCTGAAGGCTGAATTGGCTAAGTTGCCCAAACAGCAAAGATGGCAGCCAGCCTGTCCCTCCCTCTGGGAACACCACCCCAGGGGAATAAAATCTCTGTTGAGGCAGAGCGTGGTGGCTCATGTCTGTAATTCCAGTACTGTGGGAGGCCGAGGCAGGCAGATTACTTGAGGTCAGGAGTTCGAGACTAGTCTGGCCAGCATGGTGAAACCCCATCTCTGCTAAAAACACAAAAACAAAAACAAAAATGTCTGGGCGTAGTGGCACATACCTGTAGTCCCAGCTACCTGGGAGGCTGAGGCAGGAGAACGGCTTGAACCCTGGAGGGGAAGGTTGCAGTGAGCCGAGATCATGCCATTGCTCTCCAGCCTGGGCGACAGAGGAAGACTCCGTCTCAAAAATAAATAAATCAATGAATTAAATTAAAAAAATGAAATCTCTGTTGAGGGGCGATCATGAGTGGGAGTGGCTGGAGACCCCAGTTGGGAGATCCTGCCCAGTCAAGAGGCATGGGATTGGGGACCCACTTAAAGTCTGGCCACATTTTGGTAGAGCAGCTGTGTTGTGCTGTGCTCGGGGATCCCTTTTGCCCCCAGTCGGTTTGGACTCTTTAGAGCCTGAAGGCTGGAATGGCTAAGGCCCCTGAACAGCAAAGATGGCAGCCCTCCCCCACAACCCAGCTCCTTCTTAGAGAGGTACAATGCTGCTACCAGTCGCTGGCTGGAATTCCAAGCCAGTGGGTCTTATCTTGGGAGGTGCTGTGGAAGTGGGGCCTGCAGGCTATCACTGCTCAGCGTCTGGATTCAGCCTCTTTCCTAGGGGCATGTATGGGGGTCTAATCTTTCACTTTGCTGGAGCTGCAGCTACTTCTGCTGGGAAGCCCAAGTATTTAAGGCTCCAGGGTCTCCGCACATGCCTCAATGGCTGCTCTGCCTAAACTCCACATAGCCCTGTCTGTCAGATTGAAGGCCCTGCTGGGATGGGCTCACAAGGAAGCTTGCAAAGATCTGTGAGAGAAGCATGGTTTCCTGGGGTCGCATATTCACCACTTCCCTGAGTGGGGAAGTTTCCCTGGCTCTGTGTTGCTCCCTGGTGGGCCGTTGTCCTGTCTTGCTTTTCTTCATTCTCCCTGGGTCAAATTGTTTCCTTGATAAGTTCCAGTGCAACTACCTGGATGTTTCAGTTGAAGGCGTTATGTTTACTCTCCCCTTCTGTTCCTCTCTGGACAAGCCATGCACGCTAACTGCTTCTAGTCAGCCATCTTGGCCACCCTCCTGTTCTTCCTCTTTTTAGGTAGATCCCGATTTCTGAAACATAATTTGCCCTTATGCCTAGAAAACTGCTTTTAAAATTATTTTTAGTCCAATTTCTTGGCAATCAATTCTTTATTACTTTATTGAAAAGAATCTTTCATCTTTGAAGTGTATTTTTGATGAATGCATTATTCCAGGTGGGTGGCTTTTTTTCTTTCGAAGTTTTAAATATTTGTCTTCACTCTTTTCTTGCTTGCATGGTTTCTGACAAAAAGTCTGCTATAGTTCTTATCATGTTCTTTTATAGGTCAGATGATATGATTTTTTCCTCCTGGCTTTTTCTAAGATTTTTTTTTCTTTGTCTTTGGTTTTCTGCAATCTGAACGATATGCACACCTCTTTGTATATTTTTTGGTATTTCTTCAGCTTGCAGTTATCTGAGCTTACAGAATCTGTAGTTTGAGGTCTGTCATTAACTTTGAAAAATTCTCTCTATTATTACTTCAAATGTTTCTGTCTCTTTCTTCTCCTTCTAATATCCCGATTACACATATGTTATACCTTTTGAAATTGTTCCACAGTTCTTGAATGTTCTGTTTTGTTTTCTGTTTTCTTCATTTTTTTTTCTCTTTGTACTTCAGTATGAGAAGTTGATCTATCTTTAGGTTCACTGATTCTTTTCTTGCTCATGTCCAGTCTACTGATGAGACCATCCAAGGCATTTTTTTTAATCTCTGTTACAATGTTTTTGATTTCTACGATTGCCTATTATTGTTCTTAGAGTTTTAATCTCTGCTTTTACATTACCCACCTGTTTGGCATGTTGTCTACTTTTGTCATTATAACTCTTAACATATTAAAATTATGTTAGATAATTATCAGATAGATCATTATGTTATCTGATAATTCCAAAATCTGTGTTATATCTGACTCTCTTTCTGATTCTTGGTTTGTCTCTTCAAACTGCATTTTTCCTTGTCTTCTGGCACATTTTGCAATTTTTTGGTGGAAGTTGCACATGATATATTGGACAATAAAAACTGAGGTAAACATGCATTTAATGTGAGGTTTTATGTTAATCTGGCTAAGAGTTGGGCTATATTTAATGTTTGCTATATCAGTAGAGGCCAGAGACTTTAAATTCCTCTAGTATCCTTGTTTTTTTCTAATCTGTTAACTTTGAGATTCCCTAAGTACTCCTCTTCAGAGAGAGTTTAAATCTTGCAGCTCTTTTAACTGTGACCCACCCTTATACCAGAGTCCTTTTGATCTGATGGTGGGAGTGGGGGGCATTTTGTAATCTTGTTATTAAATCTCAGTCTTTTAGTGGGCCTGTGTTCCTGGAATGTGACCTTCACAAGTGTGTCTTTTCCTCTCTCCTCACTCTTGGGTGAAATAGGAATACTAGAGAAGAGTAGAGTGAGAGAAATTATTTTCCCCCAGGTGGGATAAGGCTCTGATAAATCTTTACCCCTGGAGAGTAAGTCTTCACTATGAAGAACAGTCAGGTTGTATTTTACAAGTTATTCTTTCCCTCCTTCTACCTGAGCCATGAATAGTTCTTTCCGACCTCTCTTCACCATAAGAACACTGTGTGGTGTCTGGAGGTAAAACTCACAAAAGTATGTGGGGAACCCTAAGATTGCAGGACCTGGGAGTTTCTCATTCTCAGGATGGTTCTCACATTAGCCTTCTGAAATTTGTCAAAATTGTTTAAGTGTTCCAGTTTATGGTCCAGGGCTTCCCCAGTAGTAAGCAGATCTGTCTTCATGTGGTTCTCTGGATTCACCTGTTTTTCCAGATTTAGGGTTGGCAATTTGCCCTGCAATCTCAGTTTTCTGATGCATTCATGAAAAGCTGCTAATTTTGTTTATTTATCTTCTTTGTTGTTGTTGTTGTTGTTGTTAGAATGGAACTGATGACTTCTAAACTTTTTGCATATTGGAACTGAAAGCCAGCTAATCTACTTTTGAAGACCAGATTTTTTACTACCTTTTAAAAGGGTGCTGTATTAGGCTTTTCTTGTATTGCTACAAAGAAATACCTGAGACTGGGTAATTTATAAAGAAAAGGGGTTTAATTGGTTCTATAGGCTTTACAGGAAGCATGGTGCTAGCATCTGCTCAGTTTCTGGGGAGGCCTCAGGAAGCACAATTATGGCAGAAGGTAAAGTGGGAGCAGCCACTCCACATACAAAAGCAGGCGGAAAAGAGAGTCAAGTGGGGGAGGAGATGTCACACACTTTTAAATGAACAGATCTCATGGGAACTCAGAGCAAGAGCTCACTTATCACCAAGGGGATGGTCTAAGCCATTCATGAGGGATCCGCCCCTACAATCCAAACACCTCCCTCCAGGCCCCACCTCCAACACTGGGGATTATGTCTCAACATGAGATTTGGCGGGACATGCATTCAGACTTTGTGAGGCGCTCTCTGCAAATTGGCACAGGCTAGCTTTTTCACAGAATAAAATCCAAGGAAAAATATCAAATCAATACAAATGAAACAATAATTTCAGAGTTTCTGTTAATATCACTTCTTTGAAGCTTTATTTGAAGTCTTCAGCTCACACTGAGCTCATCTCTGCCTGGGTCTAAATTCTATTTTTTGTTGTTGTTGTTGTTGTTTTCACACTCAACTTTCACTTAATCAAATACTATCTAATAATATTTTACTAATGTTTTTGGATAGATGGGCTGTCTCTTTAAATATAAACTCTTCATGGGAGGCAAAACATTTTATACAACCATCATATCCTTAGTTGTGCTATCATAAGTGTATACTAGACATATGGGAAATATTAAATTAAATACATAGGGTGATCCAAGGTTTGCTATTTTTGTCTTTTATTTTGATGATAGTGAGGCTTCATCAGGTTTTCAGGACAGAGGTCCAGATCACCTCAATTTATAGAGGACTATTTTAAGAATAGGTGAGAAGGAAGGAGAAGAGAATAAAGCGGTCAAAGATTTGGACCCCACAAGTGGCTGACACATCATTCATTACTACTTCAAAATACAACAGTAAATGTACTCATTTCAAAGTAGGTGCAATAAATAATAGTAGTTCTAAAGTCTTCCATGTGGGCAACTCAACTCTTCCCTCTTTGCTTCTCTCCTCGGTACACACTTTCTGCTTATTTTTTCCCTTTGTCCCACTCTCTCTATATTTTGTTCATTGATTGTTTAATTTAATAAATAGGCCAGACACGGTGGCTCAAGCCTGTAATCCCAGCACTTTGGGAGGCCGAGACAGGCGGATCACGAGGTCAGGAGATCGAGACCATCCTGGCTAACCCGGTGAAACCCTGTCTCTACTAAAAAATACAAAAAGGTAGCCGGGCGAGGTGGCGGGTGCCTGTAGTCCCAGCTACTCGGGAGGCTGAGGCAGGAGAATGGCTGAAACCCAGGAGGCGTAGCTTGCAGTGAGCTGAGATCCGGCCACTGCACTCCAGCCTGGGCAACAGAGCGAGACTCCGTCTCGAAAGAAAGGAAGGAAGGAAGGAAGGAAGGAAGGAAGGAAGGAAGGAAGGAAGGAAGGAAGGAAGGAAGGAAGGAAGGAAGGAAGGAAGGAAGGAAGGAAGGAAAGGAAAGATTTAGCTGGTGACATCGGCAAGATAGCAGAATAAGAGGTCACAGGTTTCACTACCCCCCACAGAAAGTTCAACTAGCAATTAGCCACAGACAAGGACGCCTCTGTGAAAACTTCAGAACTTGAGAATAAGCCTGAGAAAATAGTGTGGACAACAGAAGTAAATAAATACCATAAAAGCGGGTAAGTAAAATGGCCTCACTGATTGCATCACCCCTGCCCATCCCATAAGTCAGCAAAGTACCACACAGAGAGGATTCCCCAAGGCTTAGTTTCAACAGTGGTAAAAGAGAACTGGAGTTGGACTCCAGTTCTCTCCAGAAGAACTGGAGCTTCCCTAGAATTCTGAGACACTTCCCAGGAAGTCCGCTCTGGTCTCACCTCACAAGGAATACAGGGGATAACAGCATGAACACTGAACAAACCTTGGTGATAGCTCTGTGTACTTTACAGTGGTGGTACCTGATCAGAGACACGAGCCAACAGCATCACCTACCACAAAGCTGAGCTGGTCACTCCCAGAAGTTATGGAAAGTCCTACCTAGCTTGAATCCCTAGATGGCCAGCCTCCAGGCTCAGTCTTAGATCCTACCACAAGGCTTTCAACCCAGGGAGGGAGATGCTTGTCCCAGCACAATTTGGAAGACTGGGATCCAGTTTATATAGCATTTAGCATGGCCTAAAAGCCTGCCCAAGATCCTGTCCAGGGATGGAGACAACCAAACAGAACACGTTAGCAAAGTACAGTGGTTAGTTCTACCACACTCACGCCTGCTACGTCTTGAGCAGCTACTCTACCTAGCCTCAGGACCAAGCCTGAAACCCCATCCAACTGTAGATCTCAAATAGCAGTATCACTTGGCCAGAGAATGCACCTTTTGGCCCAGGCTGATCTGAGGTCATTGCAATGTACATCCAGCAGATCTGCCTGATTGCCTGTCTCAGTCAGTGGTCTCACCTGACAGATTAGCCCAACCAGCAGCCACATCCAAAATCCAAGCAGCTACCTAGAGAACTCAAAAACAATCTCTGTCTGCACAGGATTATTACCAGCTGGTCCATTCAAAATCACAGGTTAGACTAAATAAGGAAGAGTCTATCCCTGCCAAAGAACACTTGTAAAATCCGGAAGAAGTGGTTGTCTTCAAATGTGCAGACACCAACATAAGGGCACAAGAATTACAAAGAATCAGAAACTCATGACATTACCCAGAGAAACTAACAAGTTAAACCCATAAAAGGGTTCACCAAGACACATAATAATCAAACTATCAAAAATAAAAGACAAAGAAAAAATTCTAAAAGCAGCAACAGATAAGAAACACATACAAAGAAGTCCCAATACAACTCTTCACAGATTTCTCAGGAGAAACACTGCAGGCCAGGAAAGAGTGAGATGGTATATTTAAAGTGCTGAAGGAAAAAAAAAAAAAAAAAACAGGTGTATTTTACCCAGCTAAGCTATCCTTCAGAAATAAGAAATTAACCATCACTAGACCTGCCTGACAGGAATTACTAAAGGGAATTCTTTAAGTTGTATAAAAAGGCTACTAATTAATAACACAAACCATATGAAAGCACAAAACTCAGTGATAAAAGTAAGCCAGAGTCATATTTCAGAATACTTTGGACTGAAATGGTGATGTGTAAATAAATGTTACCTCCAGTATAATGCTTAATAGATAAATTTATTAAAACAATTATAATTAAAATTAGTTGTCAGGGAATACAAATTACAAAATAATATAAACTTTGACATTAAAAACATATAGTGGAAAGAAGTAAAACCATAGAGTTATTGTATGCAATAAAAGTTGTTTTCTTCAGCTTGAAATAACCTACTATTAGTATAAGATGTGTTATGTAAGCCTCATGGTAACTAAAAAGTAAAACGATATTATACTAGATGTATAAAACACAAATAAAAAGGATTCAGACCATACTATTATAGAAAACCATCAAACCACAAGGGAAGACAGCAACAGGGAAAGAAAGAAAGTATATACAAACAATAAGCAAACAAGTTATAAAATGGGCCGGGCGCGGTGGCTCAAGCCTGTAATCCCAGCACTTTGGGAGGCCAAGACGGGCGGATCACGAGGTCAGGAGATCGAGACTAGCCTGGCTAACACAGTGAAACCCCGTCTCTACTAAAAAATGCAAAAAAAAAAAAAAAAAAACTAGCCGGGTGAGGTGGCGGGCGCCTGTAGTCCCAGCTACTTGGGAGGCTGAGGCAGGAGAATGGCGTAAACCCGGGAGGCGGAGCATGCAGTGAGCTGAGATCCGGCCACTGCACTCCAGCCTGGGTGACAGAGCAAGACTCCGTCTCAAAAAAAAAAAAAAAAAAAAAAAAGTTATAAAATGATAGTAGTAAGTTCTTACCTACTAACAGTTACCTTGAGTGTAAATGAATTAAACTATTCAATAAAAAGACATAAAATGATGGAATATAACTTTTAAAGACTCAAATATATGCTATCTACAAGAGACTCATCTCACCTTTAAGGAAACCCACAGACTGAAAGTAAAGGGATAGAAAAAGATATTACATGAAAACAAAAGATAGAAGACATAGCTATACTCATATCAGACAAAACAGTATGTAAATTAAAAACTGGAAAAAAAGATTATGAAGGTCATTATATAGTGATTAAAAGTCAATTATTCAAGAGGATATAACAATTGTACACACACATACACACATATACACTAAATATTAGAGCTTGTAAATACATAAAGGAAATACTAAAGGATCTGAAGGGAGAGAGTGATTGCAATACAATAATAGTAGGAGATTTCAATAACTCATTTTCAACAATAGACAGATTATTCAGACAGGAAATTATTAAACAGTCATTTGATTTGAACCACATTTTAGATCAAATGGTACTAACAAATATATAGAGAACGTTTCATCTAAAAGCAACAAAATACACATTGTTTTCAAGCACACCTGAAACATTCTCCAGGATATATCATATGTTAGATCATGAAACAAGTCGGTATAAACTTAAGAGAATTAAAATCATATCAACTATCTTTTCTAACTTCAATGTTATGAAACTAGTAAACAATAACAAGAAAATCTTGGAAGATTCACAAATATGTGGAAATTAAACAACATGCTCCTGAGTAAGCAATGGGTCAAAGAAAAAAAATCAAAAAGGAAATAAGAAAAATCTTAAGTCAAATGGTAATGAAAATGCAACATACAAAACATATTGGGTACAGCAAAAGCAGTTCTGAGAGAAAAATTTATAACAAATAATGCCTATTTTTTTAAAAGAAAGCTCTCAACCTAGTGATACATCTCAAGGAGCTAAAAAGAAGAGCAAACTAAACTTAAAGTTAGCAAAAGAAAGAAAATAACAAAGACTAGAGCAGAAGTAAATGAAACAGAGACTTGAAAAACAACAGAAAAAAGTTAATAAAACCAAGAGTTGTTTTTTTGAAAAGTTAAACAAAATCAACAAACTGTTAGCTAGACTAAGAAAAAAGAGAGATGACTCAAATAAAGGGAATCAGAAATGAAAGAAGAAATTAGAACTGCTACTATAGAAATACAAAAGATCATATTACTGTGAACAACTACACAACACCAAATTAGATAACCTAGAAAATGCATAAATTCTCAAACACATAAAATCCACCAAGACACAATAATGAAGAAACAGAAATTGCGAACAGACCAATATTGAATAAAGAGATTGAATCAATAATAAAAAAGTCTCCCATCAAAAAATTCCAGAATCTGACGACTTTCCTGCTGAATTCTACCAAACATTTCAAGAACAAATGCTAGTTCTTCTCAAGCTTTTCCAAAGTCAAAGAAGAAAAATTACTTTCAAACTCTTTTTACAAAGCTAACCTCACCCTGATACCAAAACCAGACAAGAACGTTACAGAAAAAAAAAATTAAATGTCAATATCCTTGTTGAATATAGATGCAAAAACTGTCAATAAAATACTAGCAAACTAAATTCAACATTACATTAAAAGTATTATTGACATGATCAAGTGGGATTTATCCCACAGATGAAAGGATAGTTCAACATGTTCAAATCTATAAATGTGATATGCCACTTTAACAGAATGAAGGACAAAATCCATGTGATCCTCCTATTGGTGGAGTGATGGAGAAAAAAGTATTTGACAAATGCTAACATTCTTTTATTAAAAAAAAAAAAAAACTCTCAACAGATTAAGATAAAAAGGATGTTCCTCAAATAATAAAAGCCATATATGACAAGAGAACAGTTAACATTGTACTCAACAATGGAAGCTGAAAACTTTTTCTCTAAGACCTGAAATATAACGAGGATACCCACTTCTATTCATTGTAGTATTGTCAGTCCTTGCCAGAGCAATTAGGCAAGAGAAAGATATAAAAGGCATCCAAATTGGAAAGGAACAAGGGAAATTGTTGCTGTTTATTGATGATAAGATTTTATATAGAGAACCCCTAAAGACTCCATCAAAAAAATATCAGAACTACACTTTGGGAGGCTGAGGTGGGTGGATCAAGAGGTCAGGAGTTCAAGACCAGCCTGACCAACATGGTGAAACTCCGTCTCTACTAAAAATACAAAAATTAGCCAGCTGTGGTGGCTCATGCCTATAATCCCAGCTACTCAGGAGGCTGAGACAGGAGAATTCCTTGAACCAGGGAGGCAGCAGTTACAGTGAGCTGAGATTGCGCCACTGCACTCCAGCCTGGATGCCAGAGCAAGACTCCATCTCAAAAAAAAAAAAAAAGTCAGAACTACTAATAAACAAATACAGTACACTTTTTAGGATACAAATCAATAGGCAAAAATCAGTAGTGCTTCTATAATACTATCATTAAAGTATCTGAAGAAGAGATTGTTTAAATCCCATCTACAATGGCTAGAAAATTAAAATACTTAGGAATACATTTAATTAAAGAGATGAAAGATCTGTACACTAAAATTTACAAAACTTTGATGAAAGAAGTTGAAGAAGAAACAAATAAATGGAAAGATATATGATGTTTATGGTTTGGAAGAATTAATGTTGTTAAAATGTTTATACTACACAAAGTGATCTACAGTTTTAATGGAATCTCTATCAAAATTCCAATGTGATTTTTCACAGAAATAGAAAAAAATCTAAAATTGTTTGAACCACGGAAAACCCTGAATAGCCAAACCAATTCTACATAAAAAGGGCAAAGCTAGAGGCATCATACTACCAGACTTTAAACTACATTACAAAACTATAGTGATTAAAACAGCATAGTATCACCATAAAAATAGACACATAAAAAAGAACAGAATAGATAGCCCAAAAAATGAACTCATGCCATTACAGTCAATTAATTTTCAGAAAGGGTCCCAGAATACACAATGGGAAAAGGACAGTCTCTTCAATAAAGGATGTTGGGAAAACTGAATATCCACATGTGGAAGAATAAAATTTCTTTATATCATATCATGTACAAAAATTAAGTCAAAATGGATTAAAGACTTAAATGTAAGACCTGAAACTATAAATCTACTAGATGAAAATATAGGTTAAAAACTATGAGATATATGTCTAGGCAGTGATTTCTTAGATATGACCCCAAAAACACAGGCAACAAAGTCAAAATAGACAAATGGAATTACATCAAACTAAAAAGTTTCTGCACAGCAAAGAAAGCAATTAACAAAGTGAGTAAGCAACCTATGGAATGAAAAAAAAATGTTTGTAAACGATGTATATGATAAGGGGTTAAAATTTAAAATATATAAAGAACTCAAACAACTCAGTAGAAAACAAATAACCATATTAAAATGGGCACTGAACTTGAAATAGACATTTTCAAAAGAAATCACAGAAATGGCCAACAGATACATGAAGAAATCCTCAATATTTCCAATCATTGGGGAAATTCATATTAAAACTACAATAAGATATCACCTCAATCCTCTCAGAATGGCTATTTTTAAAATAACAAATGATGATAAATGTTGATGAGGATGTGGAGAAAAGGGAACCCTAGCACACTGTTGGTGAGAAGTAAACTAATACAGCCATTATGGAAGAGTATGAAAGTTCCTCAAAAAACTAAAAATAGAGTTAACATATGATCCAGGAGACCCACTTCTGGTTATATATCCAAAGGATTTGAAGTCAGTGTGTTCTAGAGATATCTGCACTCCCATGTTTAGTGCAGCATTATTCACAATAACCAAGTTATGGCTATTGTGTCAGTTAAGTGCCTGCCAATGATGAATGAGTAAAAAAGATACACACACACACACACACACACACACACACACACACACACAGTGGAATATTATTTTGCCTTTACAAAGAGGGAAATTATCATTCATGACAACATAAATGATCCTGCAGGACATTATGCCATGTAAAATAAGCCAGGCACAGACAGATAAATACTACATGTTCTGCTTACATGTGAAAGCTAAAAAATCAAACACATAGCAGCAAAAAGCAGAATGGTGGTCACCAGAGGCTGGGAAATGAGGGAAAAGGGGAGACGTTGGTCAAAGGGGACAATGTTGCAGTTACGCAGGAAGAATAAATAAGTATGTGAGGTGATGAATATGTTAATTAGCTCGATTCAATCATTCCACATTATATACATATATCATAGCATCACTTTGTATCCCATAAATACATACAAGTATAATTTATCAATATCTAATATAAATGAATTTTTTAAGAAGTAGTAATTAGTGCTCCCTGTATGCTCAGCCTTCAGCAGGGCTTTGGAAATAAGGGAAGCGAAATTTCCTGCACAGAGAATTCACAGCCAAGAGAGACAAGTTAAGAAATAATTATGGGAACACATAGAAGAGGTATTTAACCCAGCCTAGGGGGTCAAGAAAATCTTCTTGTAGGAAGTAACACACAAAATGAGAAGTAAATGAAAAGGAAGACTTTACCAGCAGGATGATTGTGACAAGTCTTTGTTACAGGCAAAAGGGATAATATGCACAAGGGCCTAGAGAGATACTATAGTGTTAGGAAAGCCAAGAATAGTTTGGTATAACTAGAGTGTAGAGTACAGGATGATGGGCAGCAGGAAGGAGCTTGTGGAAATACAGAAGTATAATGCCTTCAAGATAAGCAGGGTTCAGCTTATAAAGACAATTTAATTATGCCAGTAAGTATGAACTGTACTCTAAGTGCTCCTGAAGGGAAGACACTGGAGGCTTTCAACTGTAGAAATGATGTGATCCAATTGGTATTTTAGAAATATCACTCTGTAAACAGTTGGAAGAAGAGGAGTTACACTTAATCCAAAGTTACTGGTTATTGAGCTATTCTACCAGTCTAAGTAAGAGCTATAAAAGAAGAGTCATGAACAGAAAAGAGGGAAAAATACTTAGGAAGTAGAATTGCTCAGGCTTAGGACTGATTGTATTAGGCTGGTGCAAATGTACTTGTGGTAATTGAAAAAAACACAATTACTTTTGCACCAACCAAATGTCTGTAGGTAAGAGGTAATTAGCCAGCCTTTTGATGCTGCATTTGCATCAGCACCACCCTTACCTGGGCCAGTTGATTGTGCTCAGAGTGAGGGTCATGGGTTCAAAACACAGCAGCAAAGGAGCTCCTCAGTAGGACACATTGGCTGTGCTAGTCTGAATAGCCCCTGACTCTGACTCCGGAGGGTGAGCAAGAAGCAGAAGACTACAGCAATAAATGTCTGCAGACACTTGTCTGCATCAAGAACAAGGGAGGACTTTCATGAGGGCCAGTAAGACAGTTCTTGAGGATGGAAGGGGTAGCAGGATAGATGCATGGTCCCCAACGGACTTTTGCCTTTCCTAGAGATGGTGTGGGTAAGTGGGAAAGATCTATTGTTCCCCAAAGTGAGCTTGTCTGCAATAAGTGTTCCTTTATGGAGAGCCACTTGGTAAGCTGAAGCAATTAGCTTTCCTGTTATCCAAGTCCTAGTCTTTAGCAGCTCCCTTGGAGGAAAAGAGAGTCACACTGCAATCTCAGATAAGGGCATCCGGCATCCTAACACTCAGGTAAGCACCCCTCTTCCTGGTGGTTATTTCCCATAGACTAGCCCATGAAAGCTGTTTTTCAGATCTACAAGAGTACCTATTTTACCTTTATTCATTCTTCTGTGCAAGAAAGGTTTCACTCTAAATAAAGCTATGTTATCCATCTAATTATTGTGTGATTCTGAATGAATACAACACCCACTAGCAGCAGACATGCTGTTATGCTTAGGTCCTGATGGGTCACAAGCCTATATTCTTGTGATTATGAAACTATTTCTGGTGAAACTGGGGGAAAAAGAGTGAATACTGCTATTTAAAACAGCAGCTGCCTTCTAAAGGGGACTGGGGGATGGATCTTGTTAAAAATAGCCTTGGGGACTTTGCTGGTCTTTTCTGCTGCTAATGTTGACTTCACCTTAAAGGATTTTGGTGCAACTACCGTGGGCCTGGAATGGAGTTTTGGAGTAGGGACTAGACAGAGCTCTGCTCTGTATTGTAGTATGGGAAGAATTCAGAGTCCATAAGAGTGAGGGCAGATATGGGAGAGAAATGAGTGAGAACGAGATGGGAAGAAAGATGGGAAGGAAAAGGAGCCTGAAACAGGGAAAAGCCTTTGCAGTCCATTAGGTGCCACAATCAAACTACTTTTCATGGCAGTGTGGCTACAATAACCTAGGGCAGGGACGACCAACATGCACATCATCTTTTCAAACTTTTAGTAAAGTCTGATGGATGCCACATGTGAGAAATTGGAAGCAGAAAAAATGCAGTCTCCACACCAAGGTGAACACATGAATGGGGATGTATGTTTTGGACATGAAGCAGTCTAGAAACTGAACTAATGCAGCAGGAGCAAGAGGTAAGTATGAGAATATAAACCTCTGAGAATTCAAAGAAAGTATGGGCAGGCATTGGCCTTCCAGTAAGTTGTGAAATGGGGGTTTTGTAAAGAATGGTTACTCCAGCTAAACACTGAGATATACTACTAGCAATGACTGCTCCTAACATGTGTGAGTTACCGGGAAGTATAAATTGAGTATATTTATATCAATATACAAAAGTTGTAAGTCAAGTGAAAAAAACTGGTAGATGTTCTAAAATCTTAGGCAAATATATCTTCATAATATCAAAACTTAAAATATGGATAAAGTTATGGTTTTGATATGACTAAAAGTTGTCAAAACATCAAAGAAGTCCGAAATTATCTATTGTTGCATATGTCCTGGTATTCTGTTTATAAACTGGCTACATTTGGTTAAGAAATAAAATGGACACAAGATTCATAAGATATATATTTATTCTAAGACATTTATTTTCCTTGCCTTCATTTCAGAAAAATCTCTAATTATATTCCTTTAATCAATATTTTAACATAATATTTGCCTCACTGAAAGTAATGCCTAGGCCGGGCGTGATGGCTCATCCCTGTAATCCCAGCACTTTGGGAGGCCAAGGCAGGCAGATCACAAGGTCAGGAGATCGAGACCATCCTGGCTAACATGGCAAAACCCCGTCTCTACTAAAAATACAAAAAATTAGCTGGGCGTGGTGGCGGACGCCTGTAGTCCCAGCTACTCGGGAGGCTGAGGCAGGAGAATGGCGTGAACCCAGTGGGGTGGAGCTTGCAGTGAGCTGAGATCAAGTCACTGCACTCCAGTCTGGGCAACAGAGTGAGACTCCCTCTCAAAAAAAAAGAAAAGAAAAGAAAGAAAGTAATGCCCAATTAGAATTAGATCAATTTCCTTGAGTTATTATGGTGTCTGGATAGTTTTTATTCTTATCTTTATTGATTGATTGATTGATTGAGACAGGTCTCACTATGTAGATCAGGCTGGAGTGGAGTGCAGTGGCGAGATCTTGGCTCACTGCAGCCTTGACTTCGGTGCTCAGGTAATTCTCCCACCTCAGCCACCCAGGTAGCTGGGACCACAGGTGTGCAACACCATACCTGGCTAATTTTGTTGTTGTTGTTGTTGTTGGCCAGGGGGATGGGGACGAGTGTTTGTTTGTTTATTTTGAAACGGAGTCTTGCCTTGTTGTCCAAGCTGGAGTGCAATGGCGCGATTTCGGCTCACTGCAACCTCCACCTCCTGGGCGCAAGCGATTCTCCTGCCTCAGCCTCCCGAGTAGCTGGGATTACAGGCCCACACCGCCACGCCCAGCTAATTCTTTGTATCTTTAGTAGAGACGGGGTTTCACCATGTTGGTCAGGCTAGTCTCAAACTTCTGACCTCGTGATCCTCCCACCTTGGCTCCCAAAGTGTTGGAATTACAGGCGTAAGCTACCCAGCCTGGCCTAATTTTTTGTATTTTTGTTAATAGTAGAAATGGGGTTTCACCACGTTGTCCAGGCTGGTTTCCAACTCTGGAGATCAAGAGATCCGCCCGCCTCCACCTCCTAAAGTGCTGGGATTACGGTCCTGAGCCACTGTGCCCGGCCATTTTTGTTGTTTTCATTTTGTAGAAAATTTGCTTTCTGAGGCAATAGCAATAGGAACTGACAAGAAAATAATATTTAAAGCAATGTTTAAAGTGTAAATGAGCCATAAGTCTTGCATAGTATGTTCAAACATTGTAATAGGGTCAAATGTAAGAAATTACCTTTATCACAGAGTATGTTACAAAATATTTAAATTTAAGAATATAAATTAATAACACTCATATCTCAATTCTTTACCATTTCTAGAAGCAATATATAGATACATACAGTATTACTTAAATTCTTCTTTCAAAATTTCAATGCTGGAATATTATAATGAAAACAAAAATTGGCCATATCTAGTTATCTCTATTTAACTGAGAGTATACTATCATCTCCAATGGTCTTAAAAATAGCCTATATAGAAATTAATACCAGAAGTTTTGTGTATGAATCCTTTCCTTCAGAGTTATAAAAATGTTCTCTTGATTTCTTTCTCAAGTTTATTTTATTTTATTGTAATATCACTTTTGCTGCATTTTCACATGTAGTTTCTTTTAACTTAGAAACATTTTCTCTGAGCTTCAAATCAGTGACAAGTTTTATGTATATATTTATATATGAATATATTGTAAATATATATTTAAAAACATTTTCTCTAAAAGCTTGAGCAATATCTCTTTACCCTCTTTTTTTTTTTTTTTTTTTTTTTTTTTTTTTTTGAGATGGCATCTCAATTTGTCACCCAGTCTGGAGTGTAGTGTCACAATCTTGGCTCACTGCAATCTCCACCTTCCGGGTTCAAGCAATTCTCCTGCCTTAGCCTCCTGGGTAGCTAGGACTACAGGTGTACCCCACCATGCCTGACTAATTTTTGTATTTTTAGTAGAGATGGGGTTTCACCATATTGGTCAGGCTGATCTTGAACTCTTGACCCTGTGATCTGCTTGCCTTGGCCTCCCAAAGTGCTGGAATTAAAGGCGTGAGTCACCACACCAGGCCCCTTTACCCTTTTAAAAATATATTCATTTGATGTTGGTAGTGGTGTTCATAAGCTTTTACTAACATTATTAATAGCAAGCAATATTTCTTAACAAATGACTATGGATAACACAAATTAACTTTAATTTTGTTTTCTGCTAAACACCATGACTTACAACATTTTTAAGGCTCTTCTCTTACCTTGTTTAATATAGATTTAATTATTTTTAGCACCATTTGGTTGGCATTCCCATCCAGTGTCTAACAGTGGTTGTAAGGTCAAATTTTATATGTCTTACATCCAAATATTCTATCCTTGGTAGATTCAGAAAATATTGTACACAACCTTTAAGTTATTTAAAAGAATGTCACATCTATTGGCATAGTTGTGACTATGTCCTCCAGTGACAAATTTAAACTATACAATGTATATGGCACCAAAAAAATCTGCTGAATTTTTGTCTAAAATTTTGGCATAGATACATTAATTTGAATTGAATTCTGTTTTGCTCAAACTATTCATACAATGTCAAAAGGATATCATGGTCATTTTCTAATGTCTTCACCTAATGAAGCTCAAGATAATAAAGCTAATAGCTTCTTCCTTAGACATGGAATTTGCCAATTTTATAAATGTAACTTTCTTTATCTTTCAATGAGCAGGTCAAAACTGTTTGACATTTCCAAATTGCAAATTTGCTGTTAATAATTCTTCTTTTCAAGCCCCCATAGCCAAGACAATCCTAAGCAAAAAGAACAAAGCTGGAGGCATCATGCTACCTGTCTTCAAACTATATTACAAGGCTACAGTAACAAAAACAGTATGGTACTGGTACCAAAACAGATATATAGACCAATGGAACAGAACAGAGGCCTCAGAAATAACACGACACATCTACAATCATCTGATCTTTGACAAATTTGACAAAAACAAGCAATGAGGAAAGGATTCTCTATTTAATAAATGGTGCTGGGAAAGCTGGCTAGCCGTATGTAGAAAGCTGAAACTGAATCCCTTCCTTACACATTATACAAAAATTAACTCAAAATGGATTAAAGAGTTAAATGTAAGACCTAAAACCATAAAAACCCTAGAAGAAAATCTAGGTAATACCATTCAGGACATAGGCATGGGCAAAGACTTCATCACTAACACACCAAAAGCAATGGCAACAAACAGCGTTGGTGGTATAGTGGTGAGCATAGCTGCCTTCCAAAAGCAATGGCAACAAAAGCCAAAATAGACAAATGGGGTCTAATTAAATTAAAGAGCTTCTGCACAGCAAAAGAAACTATCATCAGAGTGAACAGACAACCTACAGAATGGGAGAAAATTTTTGTGATCTTTCCATCTGACAAAGGGCTAATATCCAGAATCTACAAAGAACATAAACAAATTTACAAGAAAAAAACAAACAACCCCATCAAAAAGTGGGCAAAGGATATGAACAGACACTTCTCAAAAGAAGACATTTATGCAGCCAACAAACATATGAAAAAATGCTCATCATCACTGGTCATCAGAGAAATGCAAATCAAAACCACAATGAGGGCCGGGCATGGTGGCTCACACCTGTAATCCCAGCACTTTTGGAAAGCTGAGGTGGACGGATCATGAAGTCAGGAGATCAAGACCATCCTGACTAACACAGCGAAACGCCATCTCTACTAAAATACAAAAAATAGCCGGGTGTGGTGGCCTGTGCCTGTAGTCCCAGCTACTCAGGAGGGTGAGGCAGGAGAATCGCTTGAACCTGGGAGGCAGAGCTTGCAGTGAGCCGAGATAGCGCCACTGCACTCCAGCCTAGGTGACAGAGTGAGACTCTGTCTCAAAAAAAAAAAAAGAGAGAGAGAGAGAGAAAACCCACAATGAGATACCATCGCAATACCAGTTAAAATAACGATCATTAAAAAATCAGGAAACAACAGATGCTGGAGAGGATGTAGAAAAATAGGAACGCTTTTACACTGTTGGTGGAAATGTAAATTAGTTCAACCATTGTAGAAGACAGTGTGGAGATTCCTCAAGGATCTAGAACTAGAAATACCATTTTACCCAGCAATCTCCTTACTGGGTATATACCCAAAGGATTATAAATCATGCTACTATAAAGACACATGCACACGTATGTTTATTGCGGCACTATTCACGATGGCAAAGACTTGGAACCAACCCAAATGTCCATCAATAATAGACTGGATAAAGAAAATGTGGCACATATACACCATGAAATACCTTGCAGCCATAAAAAAGGATGAGTTCATGTCCTTTGTAGGACATGGATGAAGCTGTAAACGATCATTCTCAGCAAAATATCACAAGGACAGAAAGGCAAACACCGCATGTTCTCACTCATAAGAGGGAGTTGAACAATGAGAACACATGGACACAGGGAGGGGAACATCACACACTAGGGCCTGTTGGGGGATAAGGGGCTTGGGGGAGGGATAGTGTTAGGAGAAATACCTAATGTAAATGATGAATTGATGGGTGCAGCAAACCAACATGGCACATGTATACCTATGTAACAAATCTGCATGTTGTGCACATGTACCCTAGAACTTAAAGTATAATCATAATAATAAAGGACACACACACACACAAAATTATCTTTTTCATTCTCATTGTTTTTATTGGTAATTAAATTTTTATTTAGTAAGGGATATGAAGTTACAGGCATTTCCTTTCACCTGTTCAAGTTGAAGATTTGGTAGGAATAATTTTCTGCCCATGTGCATTGTTTTCATAAATAATTATTTATGTAATAAACATTTGTAATGTAATAATCACACATTTTATGTGGGTCTTGCATTTCAGAAGTATGGCTACTTTCATTGTTTGTAAATCTAAATTGCTCATCCTTTTTTTTCTTTTTCCTTTACAGCTTCTTTTCTTTCATGAGCCCCAATTTCTTACTGTTTCTATCACAGTCTTGACTTGTACTCATTCTCATTTAAGGGATATTAAAAATAGCTGTAAAAGTGTACAAAATTTGAGTATATCCTCATTAAAATTCAAATTAAAATAAATATGAAAGATTTAATAAACAAAATAACTTTTATGTTTTTAAGGAAGTTTTCTTTTAAAGTACTTAAATGTGTTCAAATAAAAAGACAAATATGAATTGTATTTAATAAATATCAAAAATTGAATTCAAGATTATTTTAAGCTAAAGTTTTGTTTTTTAAATTTTACCTAACTCAAATATTTTTACAAAATTAATTTATTCACAGTTCTAGAGTTCAGTGTCTTTGTACTTGCTAATGTAAAGAATCAGTGCCATACCTTTTGAATATTATGCATATTACGTTGGCCACAAATGTCTAAAGTTAAGAGTTATATAAATTGTTTAACATTGCAAAACATTTCTCGTCTGCCATGTGTAACCCGCGCTAGTTGATGATTCTCTGTGAAACCACAAATTGGAATGCAAAGAGAAGCAAGAAAATGGACAATTGGCACTACTGGGGAATGATAAGCTTTTATACAAGAATGTGCTATATTCATGTTATCCTAGAGGACAAATTTGACAAGTTAATTAATTTGTTTTTTTCTGTCCTAATAGCTTCTGCCATTCAAACCCCTCCTAGTGCCAGGGAGTATCCATCTCCTAGTGCCACAACTCACCAACTTAATGGTATTTCAATACAACTGCTTCTTAAATTAACTTTATTATTAATTGACACATAATAATTATACATATTTATGGGGTACTGAATGATACTTTGATACATGTATACCATGTGTAATGATCAAATCATGGTAATTAGCATATATATCACCTCAAAACATTTATCATTTTTTTGTGTTGGGAACATTTAAAATCCTCTCTTCTCATAATTGCCTTTCATTTTGAGGACAAAGGATAAGAGATGTGGAGAAGCATTTCTCCGGGGGAATGAAAGGTGTTAGGGCAGATGTAAGGGTCGTGTCCTTAGGCCAGCACTGGATACTGGATCCTCAGGGCAGAAACCCCTTTGGGTTTTTATTTTAATTTTTTATATATTATTTATTTATTTATTTATTTATTTATTTATTTATTTATTCGTTTTGAAACAGAGTCTAACTCTGTTGCTCAGGCTGGAGTGCAGCGGCATGATCTCGGCTCACTGCAACCTCCGCCTCTTGGGTTCAAGCGATTCTCCTGCCTCAGTATCCCGAGTAGCTGGGATTACAGGCATGTGCCACCATGCCTGGCTAATTTTTGTATTTTTAGTAGAGATGGGGTTTCACCATATTGAAAGGGCTGGTCTCAGACTCCTGAACTCAGGTGACCCACCCGCCTCAGCCTCCCAAAGTGTTGGGATTACAGGCGTGTGCCACAGTGCCTGGCCCCACTTTGGGATTTTTAATAAATTTAGTTTTGGCTCTGTATATGATACAGTGATCCCTCTCCAACGTGAGGCCTAAGGCAGGATTTCCTTGCCCAAATCAAATAGTGTTACTGATACCAGCAATTGTTTTAAATATTTTCATGGTAATAAAATGCCATAAATTTAGCTTATTAATATGCATATTAGTGATGAGAAATCTTATTCCGTTTTTGCCTGTGTTTCAACTGTTACCAATAACATTTATCAGTAGTCTAATTATATATCTTGAATTTCAATCTCCTTTCCAGCTGTGGACATTGATGGCTTTTTTTTTTTTTTCTTTTCTTCATCCTTATTTCCTTCTCTGGTAAAATAAACAAAGAAAAAACCAAAAAGTCTGCTATTTTAGTAACTGTACTTCCCTAGCTCTGGGCGGTGTGCCAGGTATTGGAATTTTCTGATTGGCCAACATGGATCATCTGCTCATGACAGTCTTGGGAGAGATGAGGTCCCACCCACTGTGCTGGGCACATAGCACACGATGGTCCATCAAAGTTGCTTTCCCTACCCTAGATGTGATGATTAGGTCAGAGATGGCCATATGGCCCAGCAAGGAATGGGTTTTGGGGGGATTGATATGATCTCTAAGACTTTTCTACTTCAAAATTGTAAACACTAAAGACCATGTGGGCTGGATGCGGTGGCTCAAGCCTGTAATCCCAGCACTTTGGGAGACCAAGGCAGGCAAATCACAAGGTCAGGAGATCAAGACCATCCTGGCTAACACAGTGAAACCCCGTCTCTACTAAAAATACAAAAAATTAGCTGGGCGTGGTGGCGGGCACCTGTAGTCCCAGCTACTTGTGAGGCTGAGGCAGGAGAATGACGTGAACCCGGGAGGCAGAGCTTGCAGTGAGCCAAGATAGAGCCACTGCACTTCAAACTGGGTGACAGAGCAAGACTCCGTCTCAAAAGAAAAAAACATGTAAACCTAGAGAAGCCACAGTCTATTTTTGCTATGAACTAGAGACTGCATAGCTGAGAAAATAAAAAAAAAGCCAACACAGAAGAGCAAGAGCCAGAAGACTGAGAGAAAGGCATTTGATGATTTCACTTGAGCTCCTGGAGCCAACCTCAGTTATTGTGGATTTTTGAGCTATATGAGCAGTCACATCCTTGTATTCTTGTCTTTTCTTTTTTATCTACTTCATGTTAAATTTTGTCATTTATAATGAACGTTTTCCAAATAATACACAACCTTCCTCCCACCTGCCTTCTGGTATTGTTCTTTTACGTACTTCAACTTCAGCATTTGACATAACTTTCCCATTCAAGTCTCTGTGACATTGAATAAAAGAGTGAATGAAGCTAACAATGACTTACTGCTTTTTCCTATATTCAGAAGTATTTGTCACATCTGTCATTTACTTCTTTGTTATGTGTATTATTATTTTCATGTTTACAAATGAGGAAATATCTGCTCATAAAGTTTATGTTTCTTGCCAAAATCAATAGCTAGCAAGCAACTGGGACAGAATTCAGAGCCTGGACTGACTGACTTAAAAATCTAAACCTTTTCTCCCTCCTCAACGAATCACCAGTAACGAAAATAATGTTGTTTGATTACTTATTTGCTTAAGATACTCTAAATCAAGTTATCTTCCAGTTGCCTGTCTCTTAGTGGTTCCATGATTCTCTTTGCTTAGCATATCTCTTCACGTACTTCTCTCAAAGAGATCATTGATCTCTCCCTCATGTCTGCAAATTAATTAGTTTAATAAGTAGTGATTCTCATGTTTGACTTTTGGACTTCTTAGCATTTTTATGACTCTTCTTAATATCTTCAGCACCAAGCACACACCCTGGAACATAGTAGGTGCTGTAGGCTACAGAAGAATTCTTTGAACCATTGATTACTTGCTCCTTGACTATATGAAAAAATAACTGTGTTCCTGAGTCTTCTCTTTTCTAGAATAGACTTCCTTAGTCCTTTCAGTTCTTCCTTTTAAACATGTTTCAGTTGAGGAGAGTTTAGGTTATTGCAGCCTTATGAATATGAAGGACCATTTTCTTAGGAAGATTAATTTGATATTTATGTACAGGTTGGTGAGAGGAAAAAGAGAAAGGAAAATGACCACTGATGTTCTATCACAGGAATAAGCCATGAGCTTTCCATGGTCCTTACCATAACATGACAATTATTTATTTTTCCCTACTATTAGACTGTAAATTCCATAAGTGCAGACACACTATTTGTCTTGTTTATTAATTTTTTTGAATGTCAAGTATAAAACATGTGACCCTGCACCTGGTGTTAAGCCTGTAGGTTTAAAGTTAGACTCCATGAGTTCAAGTCCTGGATCACATTATAATATGCAAACTATCACAGAGCAAGCCACATAATTTCCATAGCCTTGATAGTCTTGTCTTTAAGTGGATAACAGTCATTCATATCTCAAATATTCATTGTGCACATTAAATTAGGTAGTTCATAGAAAGTGTTTAGCATAATGATGGGCACACAGTAGCATTCAAAAATGCCTGTTGCTGTCATTATTATAAGGTCTTCAATAAATATTTTTAAATGATCTAGTTATAGTTTCCCCACCTTCATTATTCTTGTTCCTAACTTCTCCATACATGCTGGTTTGATAATGTTCCTTGCATTCAAACATTTCAGGGGGGATGTGACCAGTGAAAAATGACAAAGACTGCCCACCTTCTTTTGCATTGTTAGCTTTTTCATCTAATCAAGAGTTGACTCCTTTGTGGTTGCCAGACCCCTAAAGCTTTCTCAAACATGTGCCATTTATCAGCTTGTTCATCGAAATCTTGGGGTAGTAACTAAGCACTCATCAGATTGGAATCCAGTAGTCAGGATGATAGCTTTGGCTTTAAAATGAGGTGTGGACCTGAGGACAAATAGAAAGGATATTTTCTCCTCAGTAACCTGAGGAAGCAAAGAAAATAACTCTGGAATTGGAGTTGGATGGGAGGAGAACAAAAGTTAAAACTGGGAAGCAGGATGGGGATGACAATAAAGACTTGCTTTCTGTGTCAGCAAATGCCAAGCTGAAGTAATAAAACTGTACTTATAGTTGTTAATCCAGATATAGTTTGCATCCTGAGAGCTTTGCATATTGCAATAAAGTGTCTTTGTCCTCTGAAACAGCTGTGGGGGAGGGGTGGAGCTGAGAAGTGAAGGGGAAAACAAGTGGGTCCTGGGGCACAGCTTTCAGAGGCGCAACTGCTCTCACCTTAGCCGTGGAGTGGAAATGTAATCAGCAGTGAAGGCGGCCCCAGAGCCTGCTGTTTGGGAGCTGCTCTGGGCGCCTGCTTCATCACATGTTAAGAGAAGATCATGTGCTTTCACCAGCCCAGATGGACACCACCTGTTTCTGTGCCAACATCCTGAATTTGTGGGCACTGAGTGGCAGCCAAAGGGCAATGTCCTGACTAAATTGTAGCTGTGGGCCTTAGCCCTGTCATCGAACTAAACACATTTCTCTACGCCTTTGATTCTCTCTGTGTGTGGAGATGGGCCCGCAGCCCAGGCACTCATGGGCAAAAACCAATACCTCCCTGATCTCAGGCATATCCAGTACTGAGCCAGGATAGCCTCTCATCCAGAGAAGGGATTGGCCTTCTTTTGAACATATCCTTCTCAATGACTGGTATGTTGAAAATGTATAATGAAGATCTGGTTACAGAGTCAAATCACTGACTAGTTAATGAAGTAAAAGGTTGCTTCTAAACTTAATGTTTGGCTCCTGTAAGAAAGATTTAGACCTATGTTTAGCCTAGTTCACCTAAAAATAAGGTTTCCTTTTCTCCCAAACTCAAAATGCCTTGAGAAAATATAATATCATGTATACATCCTGAAGCCCTATGTGACCCAGTCCTGTCTCCAGCTTGCATTTATAGGTACTCCGAAAACAGAAAATAATTAAAATAAGTTTGATCTTTGATGCCCTCAAAGAACATTTAGGGCAATCCCATTCAAAAAGCACAACATTCCTGACACAGAGTAAGCATTTCATACATACCAGTTTTGCTTGTGATGTTATTATTATTTTCAATTTATTATTGCTTCATTTTATAAACCCCTCCCCAAGTTCCTATCTCTACAGGGGCTCTATCCCAAAACCCTAAAATCTATTTCTGAAAGCCCCTGTCAAAGCACACATCTTATCTGAATCGCACAGAAAGCCATTAACAGCTAGGAACACAGCTTAAATTAGTTTATCAGATTGGCTTCACTTGTTTAACAGAGACCAAAGTAACAGAACCCTGGAGCCCAGTAAATTAATAGAGGTTTCCTGGCCTCCAAAATGCAGAGTATTCAAGAGTGCTTATAAGAGGCTCAAATTTCCTGGTCTAAAAAAGACAAATATTTTGAACAACTGTAACAGAAAAACAACAGTCCACTCATAGTGGATACATTTTCTTCTTATACATTGGAAGAAAGTAGCTATCTTTACATGTGAATGTAAAAGAAAAAGATACATTCTTAGACTTTGTATGGCATAATGCAACTGATAGAATACAAATAGAGCAATAAGGTTTTACTTTATGATATCTTCTACAGGAAGCATTACAAATCAAGAGTGTATGCCTCTAGCATTAACTTAGAGAAGCAATTCAACTGTGGAGAAATATACTTTGACAGGATAAGGTCAACTTATCATCAACAGAAACTTTATAGCATATCTTTTTTTTCCTATCATCAGTATTTACTGAGCAATTACAGTGTACTAGGCACAATAGAACATACAGAAAACATTGTCCCTGCTCTTGAGGAGCTTACATTCTAAAAGAAAAAATACACCTCTTTTAAAATGGCATTTTTGTTTGGTGTTTTCTGCAAAGTACTGAGGAAATATTTTGAAAAACGAGCTTTGGGTATAACTTAGCCCCATCATTATTTAGAGAATAGAGGAAGAGAAAGAGGAAGGATTTTAAAGGCAGACAATGACAAACCATTCAGGATAGGTAGGGCTTTTAAGGTTGACAAACACAATCTCATCAACTAAGGAGAGATTTGCTGCAGTAAATAGGATGAGGGAAGTAGTGATGGGATGCAAGCGAAGGAAGCAGGGTGTCTAAGACATTGAGTGGGGCAAGAAATATCATGTGGCCTTTTTCCAAGTACATGCGGCCACCAAGTAGGAATGGTTGCTGACAAGACAGAAGGCTAAAAAAGGAAGGTAATTTTGTGCACCTGACTAACATCCCACTCCTTTAATTCTAAATTCTAAAATTACTAAATAGTTTTTGGTTCTCCACTTTGCCAAATGTGTGACCTTAGTCACGTCACTTAAACTTCTGGGGTGTATCTTTAACAGCACAATGAAAAGGCTAGGCTACATAATCACTATGTTTCCTTCAAGTGCTAAACTTTTCTGTAAATTATATCATTTGTAATTTAATCTCCCGGGCAGACAACATATCCAGAAGTTACTATAAGAGAACTGGTTCCAATTTTTAAGCTTTATATAATATAATGTGCATCTTTTCCTATCAAACTATGCTACTGTCTCTATTTACCTTTAGTCTGGACCAACTGGTGCACTTCACTAGAGCAATATTATTGTTCCTATTAGATATCATATACAGTTTACAAAGTGTCATGCTAGAAGACAGGTAATAGGGCATAATGATCAGAGAGTGTGGGCTCAAGAGCCTGGCGAACGGGGTTTGATACCTTCTTCACTGCTTCTTACCTGCATGACCTTGGGATAGTTACTGGTGCTCCAGTGTTACTTACTATGAAAAAGGGATACGAGAGTATCTGCTTAATAGGTTTATTGTGAGGATTAAACGAATTAATACATTGAAGTGTTTCAGACAGTTGCACAGCCCATAGCAAGCACTCAGTGATCATCAGCTACAATGTTAATTACAACTATCATATTCATTGATCTTCACAAAGCTAAACAGGCATTTCCAGTGACCCTTCAGATGAAGCAACTGGAGGATAAGACAAGTTGTACTGATTGTCAAAGGGCATGCAATTCAGAAAATTGGGTCATGAGAATGGACCCTAGGCATTCTAATATCAAGTCTAGTGATCTCTCCACACGCTGTGCTTTCCCTGTGAAGCCAAGGGCTGGAATTTCACCATTGACTGGTCTGATGAGCTTCATTTCAGCTGAACTCTGGCTCCTAGTGAGAGTACACCCCAGTGCTCAGCCATTCATTTTTAAGTCTTCATCTTAATGACCAGTAGACAGTGCTAATAGCTATATAATTTTCAGTGTAGGGCACAAGCCATTATAATATCTCCCAGAGACATCTGCCTTCAGTCTTTTCACTGGAAATAATTACTGTCTTCTTTTAACAGCCACCTCACTTTATAGTGTCCATAAGAGTCCATATAAGAGCCCATACCATCGTTCACTTCCCAGCACACATTATGGCTTCCTACATAAATATCTTATTTACTCTGCTACACTCTTCACTCCTTGAGTGAACTGTTGTCTTATTCAGTTTGCACCTGGGTATGCAGTCTATAAGTATCTGCTGAATGAAGAGAAGAATGAATGACTGTATACTTGAAGTATTTAGGATCAAGCCCCTGCAGAGAGACATAATTGAATTCAACTCAAGTAAATTTTGAATGATGAAATGTACCTGGCACTATACCATATATACCATTATAGGAGATCCAAAACACATGTCATAGTCTCTTAAGCATTTTTGGACAGGCAAGACTTATACTCATGAAGAAATTATACCTGCAGGGGGAAAATGGAAATGAGGTAAGAGAGTACTGGCAGTCCTCAAATTAGAATGTTCTTCCAAAAATTCATTTTAAGTTGGTTGTTTGAAGTTTGGAGTACATCTACCTATGAAAACATTGTCATCAGCTTTATAATATGTTTCCAATATTGGTCCACAATATTTTGCCAGAAAAGTCAAAAATGGGAGGGACTTTAGAATTTATGTAGTCAAAGCCTCTCATTTTATAGAAGAGACAGTATGACTTTCCCAAGATTACACAGTGAGTAAGCTGAAACTAGAATTCTCATTTTAGCAACACTCAGTAGTAATAATAGAAAAGCAATCATCACGACAGGGAACTGTACTTGTATAAATATTTATCAAATGCCCATTATGTGGCAGACTGTGCAAATACCTTTTTACCCAAAGCGCCATCCTTGACGATCCTCTCCTTCCTCTGCCCTCTTTGATTTACGTTCTGCTAATTTTACTACTTCTATATTCCTCTGATCCATCCTCTTCTCCGCAACTCTACCATCACTTTTGTAGTTCAGGCCATTTCATACCTTTCTTTCTTTCTTTTTTTTTTTTTTTTTTTTTTTGAGACGGAGTCTTGCTCTGTCGCCCAGGCTGGAGTGCAGTGGCGCAATCTTGGCTCACTGCAAGCTCCGCCTCCCGGGTTCATGCCATTCTCCTGCCTCAGCCTCCCGAGTAGCTGGGACTATAGGCACCTGCCACCACGCCTGGCTAATTTTTTGTATTTTTAGTAGAGACGGGGTTTCACCGTGTTAGCCAGGATGGTCTCGATCTCCTGACCTCGTGATCCTCCCATCTCGGCCTCCCAAAATGCTGGAATTACAGGCGTGAGCCACTGCACCCGGCCAATTTCATATCCTATCTGGCCAATTATAGCAGCCTCCCAGTTTGCTCTCCCAAGTCCTTTGTCTCTAAAACCTCCAAAGTGATCTATGTATGATATTTAAGAAACAAACTATATCATTACATTTCTCTGCTTAAAACTTTCCTATGAGTCCACTTTGCCTACCAGATGAAATGCATGCTCCCTAACTTGTTCTACAAAGTTCTCCATTGCCTACTGCCTGCGAGCCTCCCCTGTCACTCCCCACCTCCCACTTCAAGCTATGACAATACAGACCTGCTTGCCATTCTCTGCTCCACCATGATATTTTTCCTCCCTCTTCTGGCTCACACTCTCACCTCTCTCTGAAGTCCCCACCTGCATTCTCAACTCACCTGCCTAGGTCCTATTTGTCCTTTGGTAACAGAGGTAACCGCTTCCTTCTGTCTCTATGTTGCTTCAGTCTGGCTCCTGAGAAGAGGTTTATTTTTAGCTCTTTATTCACTAGATGGTGATAGAAAATAATTCAAAACAATTTTTCCATTACCCTATTAGGTGACCAGGGATTTTCTGAAGTCTTAGTACATCCAGGAGCATTATTTGAGTGAGTCAAATCACAGAATCCATGATATAATGGGATCCATTGCATTGACTGAAGAATTGATACATATCTGAGGCAGAGATCGAATTGCATGCAATAACTGTATCCCTAGAGAACAGGAATGGTCAGAGCTTGAGATGTTGACTGGCCAGCTGCCCATCTGGGCAGGTTGTCCCTCGAAGCCACTGCTGGAATGATCCTCTAGTGTAGGCACTGCTTCCAAGCAGCCTGCTCTGTTGTCCACCAACCTTTACCTCTTCTGGTCCAGTGTAGTGCCTAGCTCTTTAAATGGCTTCTTCAGGGACTCAGGACCCTAACAGCTTTTTTTCTCCTGTGTTTCCCTGAGATCCTCTCAGACCTCTCCCAACAAGAGCTGATTCCAGCTTCCTTACATAATAGGGGTGTTGGTCTACTGGGAACCAGATATTTGCCCCAAAGCCTATTTATATGTGATTGCATAGGCCAACCACAGCTACCTAGCAATTTCCCCTGTCCAGCCTTTAAACCCAAAGGCTGATCATTTTCCCAGTGAGCGGAAATAAGGGTTCATTTTGCACCAAAATGACATTTATCCAATAAAAACGAAACTGGATGGCATTCATTTACAAGGGTGTTCTTATGAAGCTTTAAGAGTTAGTTTGGCATCACTTGCTGACATGAAGCCACCTGACAAGCAGGTCTTCCCCCACTCCTCTCCGGCTGGGCTGCGTGCCTTCACTCTGTGACTTGTAATAAGCAGACCAATATCTCCATCACTGTACTAACCACACTGTGTTGCAATAATCTATTTATATGCCTGTTTCCACCATATCTGTGAGCTTTTTGACAGCAGGGGAGATCTTATTCATCTTTATATTTTTTATCCTAACAACAGTGTCTGACACAAAGTAGATGCTCAATAAGTAATTGTTTTACTGTATTTCACTGACTTCCTTTGATAGCTGGAGTAAATCAGAGTGCTGACCTCTTCCCTCAGGAAAGTTATATACAATTTAACCTTGATTATTAGTATGGGAAAGAGCCATCCTTTTCTGAGGGTTCTTTTCTGATCCCCCCTAGGAGGGTGCCTCCTAGATGAAGCACCAAGAATTACTATGCAGATGAAAGATACATAGAAATAGCCGGGTGCGGTGGCTCAAGCCTGTAATCCCAGCACTTTGGGAGGCTGAGACGGGCGGATCACGAGGTCAGGAGATCGAGACCATCCTGGTTAATACGGTGAAACCATGTCTGTACTAAAAAAAAAAAAAATACAAAAAAACTAGCCGGGCGAGGTGGCGGGCGCCTGTAGTCCCAGCTACTCGGGAGGCTGAGGCAGGAGAATGGCAAAAACCCGGGAGGCAGAGCTTGCAGTGAGCTGAGATCCGGCCACTGCACTCCAGCCTGGGTGACAGAGTGAGACTCCATCTCAAAAAAAAAAAAAAAAAAAAAGATACATAGAATTGTGTTTAGCAGGCTGGGCGCGGTGGCTCACGCCTGTAATCCCAGCACTTTGGGAGACCGAGGCCGGCGGATCACCTGAGGTCAAGAGTTTGAGACCATCCTGGTCAACACGGTGAAACCCCATCTCTACTAAAAATACAAAAAATTAGCCGGGTGTGGTGGTGCACGCCTGTAGTCCCAGCTACTTGTGAGGCTGAGGCAGGAGAATTGCTTGAACCTGGGAGGCGGAGGTCGCAGTGAGCTGAGATCATGCCATTGTACTCCAGCATGGGCAATAGAGCAAGACTCTTTCTCAAAAAAGAAAAAGAAATATTATCTAGCAAACCAACAACCAACAGTTCAGACTGGCTGAATGGCCAGCCAGAGGTGTGATGATTTAAGTCAGTTAAATGTCTTCGATACAAAGTCTACAAGGAGTAAGGGTATTTTACATTTTCCCTCAGGTTTCTGGAGGAGGGGCACACTTTGCGGAAGGGTGGCAGGTAATCTGACCGACCGACAGTACACAGAATCAAATCCCAAAAGGTCTTTAACAGTTATTTCTTTCAAGAGAGCTTCATGTTAACCAATTATCTTACAGTCTAGATAACAATTTATTTTAAAAATAGTAATAATCTAGCAGAGCCCTAGGCATGTATGAAAGTCGTTTACAATGGAGAGTTTTCCAGGAACTTTTATTCTGACAGAGGAGATAAAGCACGCGCATGTGCAATTGGTAGACAGATATCTTTCTAGTTGCTTTTCTCTGAATTGCAAAAATTGGCAGAGAGGCAAGATCTAGTGGTGACGAGGGACTTCAACTAGCAGGACATCTGCTGGAAGTCTCATGCAGAACATCTGATGAATATTTGCCTGGCCTTGCTGACAACTTCATCTCTCAGTAGGCAAAAAAGTAATGAGAGGAAACTGCTAGTCAAGGCTTAATTATGAGCAGTAAGGAAGACCTGTAGAATGATGTGTGTGTTACAAGAAACTGGGAGGAAAGTGACTATGACATTTCCGAAAACTGATAATAAATGATAGGGTAGCCCCTTATTATAACAAAATGTGGCAACCATCTCAACTCCTTTTGGGAAACAAGCAATGCATGAATAAATTAACTAAAATATTTAGATCAGTACATCCCAGACACCAGAACAAATGTCTAATAGTTCAGAGCAAAAGATTATGATCTTGTGACCCATGATGCAAAATTAATAATGGAGCTCCACCCTCTAACAGGATGGGCTCTTCTAAGAAACGAAATTCAAATAAAATAATCATGAGTCATCCTGATAAAAAAAGGAGAAGGCAGCTAACAAAACCCACGGGGCTTCATAAAGAGCTCTTTGATGAGCTCAGATTGAATAAAGGCTTGCACAAAAGATATAAGGAGGAGAACACGGCAGGGCAGATCCAGAAGTTCACATGGTCCTGTAAGGACAATAATAAGATTAATGCTCACAGTACACTGAGGGCGCACTATGTGCCAGGAACTATGCTCAGCACTTTTGCATAGATTAACAAACCGATTCCTCAGAAGAGCGTGACGAAGTAGATGTCATATTTATCTTCTTGTTACAGATGAAAGATCTAAGAAGCTAAGTGGTTAAGTTACTGACCCAAGGCCAAAAACCCAATAAGTAGCAGAGTTGGGATTTTAATCTAAATAAGTGTGTCCAAGAGCTGACACTCTTAACCTCTATGATCTCCTTCTAACTATTTCACGATATTCCTCAGGACATTGTATGGCAAGTTAGGGAAGAATGCATAGCCCTTTGGCAAAATATAGTTTCAAAGAGCTTTCAAAGGGAATATTCCATGTAAAAAGAAGAAGAAATGATAGAATAAAATGGAGGTGGTAAAACAGAAACATGGCAAAGAAAAGGCAGCACTAATAAACTCTTACATTGTTGCCATGTTCTCCAGAGAGGTTTTAAGTTGGAAAATGTAGATTAAGAATTGTAGTCTTTAAGCCAAATTAAGAAGGCAAAGCTTCCAGTTGCTCTAAAATATTAGCTGTCTTAGGATTTTGAAGATATTAACCGGCGAAAAGGGAAACAAGACACATATGTGCTGTAATTGTAGCATAAAAGTAGAGAGCTCAGGTCAGAAGGCATAAAGAAGAAATACCATGGAAGCCAAGACCCTAAAGATGATGCAGGCCAGTGCTTTGTCCCATTTTACTCCATGTTACCAACTAGATCTGAAGTTCATGCTCAGTTCTGGGTATCATGTTTTGTGGAGAGTTTTGATTAATCATAACTCCACCCATGTCCAGAGAAGTAAAAACTGATGGTAAACAATAGGTACTGTGCTGTGTGGAGATCTCTTGGTGGAAATGGGGCTGTCTTATCACTCTAAGTGTAGGTCGGGTACGGTGGCTCATGCCTGTAATCCCAGCAGTTTGGGAGGCTGAGGTGGGTGAATCACCTGAGGTCAGGAGTTTGAGACCAGCCTGACTAACATGGTGAAACCCCATCTCTGCTAAAAATACCAAAAAAAAAAAAAAAAAAAAAAAAAAAAAAAGGAGCCAGATGTGGCGGCAGACGCCTGTAATCCCAACTACTCTGGAGGCTGAGGCAGAAGAATCACTCCAACCCAGGAGGTGGAGGCTGCAGTGAGCCAAAGTCGTGCCATTGCACTCTAGACTGGACAACAAGAATGAAACTCCATCTCAAACAACAACAACAAAACCATAGGTATAACATTTGCATGGCAACTCACTATTTACAAAGTGTTTTCACATGCAGTATTTTCCTTGATCCCAACAACAGTCTTCACTAGTAGATGCTCCTAGCCCATTTAACGAAAGTTCAGAGGAGGAAATGTAGATGGTAGCAGAACTAGAACTGAGTATAAGCCAAAGACTCTGCCCACTATAGCAAGCTCCCTTTCAGTTGGTGTCTTCAAAGATCTGAAAGACAATCATGTAGAAGAGGGGTTAGACTTGTCCTCCTAGCTCTGTCTGAGCTCTAAAGTATAAATAACTTTTCAGCACCCTGACCCTGTTCAAATGGAGCCAAGAGGATGACACATAAAGTGACTCCACTGATGAGAAAGTTAGTCTATTAAAGCAGTGGTTCTCAGACTTCTACATTTCATGAGGAAAACAACAACAACAGTAAATGGAGAACTTACATGGGATTAACAATTTTACCACCTGCCTTTTGTCAGCTCACTGAAAGAAACGAAACTGAACAGCCAGGAAAGAATAGCTTACTGCCACATTGCCTTTCTGTATTCCATTTTGCTACAGACTGGTTAAAAAAAAAAAAGGAAAGTCACAAATTGGCAACAATCCACAGGCCATTATTTGGAAAACACTGGATTAGAGAGTTTTTAAGGTCCTTTCTAATTTTAAAAATCGTACAACTTTAAATCATGTATTTTGGTACTTAATTATGCCTTTCTTAAATTTTAGCTAACATCTTGAAGGCTTACTCAGTGCCAGGCAATGTGTTAAGTTCTGTAGTCAGTCAATTTAATGCTCCAAATAACCCAATGTAAAAGATGCTGTTGGTCTACTTTCAGTGGAAACTAAGACTCAGAGAAATTCTATGACTTGTCTCAGGTTGCACAACTGAATTGAACTTTGGTGTCTAACTTCACTGCCTTTGCTTTTAATGACTGCTCTAAGAGTGAATGTTCGTGTCCCATCAAAATTCATATGTTGAAATCCTAACCCCCAATATAATAGTTAGGAGGTGGGGCCTTTGGAGCAAGATTAGGTCATGAAGGCTTAAGTGCCGTTATAAAAGAGACCCCAGAGACTCCCTTTGTCCCTTCTGCCATGTGAGGACATGAAAGAAGACAACTGTCTAAGAACCAGGAAACTGGCCCTCACCGGATGCCAAATCTGCCAGCACTTTGATCTAGGACTTTCCAGCATGAGAAATGGATGTTTGTTGTTCATAAGCCACCCAGTCTATGGCATTTTGTTATAGCATTCTGAACAGACTAAGACAACCGTGTTATATTCCTTCTATTATATTATTAATATTAATAAAATATTTCAAGTATTAAAATTTTTATAGACTCTGAGTTCCTAGAAGCCAAGTTCTATATGTTTTTAATTTCTGAATTCCACAGTAACAGTACAATATCTACACTGCAGTGAATTAAATTAACACGTGTTCATTGAATGCCTACTAGAGTTCAGCTACTTAGCTTGGCTGAGGCACGCAGAAGGTATTTGTTGATTAGTTGATCAGCAAATTCATATAGGAGAAGTTTGAATCTGTGATTGGTAAAACAGTTCTCTCATTTGACTCATATGCTATCTGAGTATTCAAACTCACAGGAATCATCAGTCAGGGGAGTCTTTTCTCTGACTTAATAACTCAAAGAAGGAACACCCTGACATCCTGTTGCTTCTGAGACTCTCCTCTCAGCGCCAGGCAGAACAGCAACGATCAGGCTTGTTCTTTATTTCCTGTATTCTCCATGCACAGAGCTGTGCCTGCCCACTGTCTGGCAGCCTGCAAGAACAAACAGGCTCCCCTCTGGGCCTTTTGAGGCCCTGAACCATTGAAAGGCTGTTGGGAAGAACCTATTGTGAGCCAAATAGTGGGAAAGCAGGTTCTATAATAAAAGGTGGATTGGGGGATAATACACTCTAAAGGAAAAGAGTCTCAAGGGACTGGGAGCTTGATATTTGACTTCACAGCTTATATTCATATAATGCTCATCATCTGCCCACTGTCCTGTGTGCCAAAGAGATTTTTGTCTTGTACTGCCACCTCACCAGTGAAAAAGCATGTAACTTGCTGAGAATGTCCATTCCAATCAGCATAGTTGTTAGCAGGAACACAGCAGATGTCACCTAGCAGCCGGCATGGCGTGCTTTGAGGATTCAGGCTAAGGCAAGGCTGCTGTGCTGCCCTTGTGTCTGGCCCTGGGTGCCACCTCTCCCTGGTGCTGGTGCTCCTGCGCCTTCACGTATCCCCTTCCCCAACACGCACACACTGGCTCGTCCTGTATCAGGGCCCAGAGACCGTGGGTGGGTGAGAACGAAAGTGAGAATAGCAAAATCTATCCATGACAACCTGAAGGTGGCAATAATCGCATTTACTTGAAAATTGCCTGAGAATGAGCTGCATGTTCTGCGTGAATATGCAAACACATGCAAATGTATGCAAATGTGCGACCCTCCTAACTATTTTCTCCATCTGGATGTGGCCCCTTGTGGTGAGGCCAGAAGGAAATGGGCTCCAAGTGATGGATTCCATCCAGTTCTCCCTCTGACCTGAGAGGGTAGCTGGAGAAACATCTGCGTTTGTTCTCCTACTCACTTTTCTCCTACTGCTGGGGTTTGGGAGGGGGCTCAGGTACCCAGATAAGCTCACGGTCAATAAATATACATTGCTTTGATTCATTCTGGGAGGAAATGTGGAAAAACCAGCCCGTCTCATCCTTATCTCCTGCCTCATGCCCAGTCCCTGCCATCCCATTTTGGCCCCACCATGATGTAATAACACGATAACATTATCATATTTTTGTGAGTATTACAGTAATATGGCAACGTTCCACATCCCTGAGCCTCAGCCACCATCTACAAAACAAGCGGGCAGGCCAGGAGCGGTGGCTTACGCCTATAATCCCAGCACTTTGGGAGGCCAAGGCCAGAAGATCACTTGAAGTCAGGAGTTCTAGACCAGACTGGTCAACATGGTGAAACCCAATCTCTACTGAAAATACAAAAATTAGCCAGGCATAGTGGCGCATGCCTGTAGTCCCAGCTACTCAGAAGCCTAGGGCAGGAGAATCACTTAAACCCTGGAGGTGGAGGTTGCAGTGAGCTGAGATCATGACACTGCACTCCAGCCTAGGCAACAGTGTGAGATCCCATCTCAAAAAAAAAAAAAAAAAAAAAAAAAAAAAAAAAAAAAAACTAAATAAATAAAGAAAGAAAGAATAAAATAGAAACACAAAAGCAAAACCTGATTCACTTTAAGGTCTCTCCTGGAAGGTTGGATCTGAATGTTTTGAATTTATGATGGGAAATGCAGCAACAGGGCAGTGCTGTAATGACTTACCACCCGCTGAGCACATGAGAGCTAAGGGAACAAGGACCTTAAATTCATCTGCAACACAGACCTGGGTTCAAATCTCAGAATTTTCTGGTTCCTAACAGTTGATACTTGGACAAGCTGCATAACTTCTGATTGGAGAGCCCCATTTTTCTCTTTAGTGAGAAGAGTCCATTAGCTCACAAAGAGTTTTGTACTTAAACTCTATCCTCAATACATACATTAATACACACAACAGACATTTAGAATGCATACTATCTGTCCTGCACTGGGCTATGTTCTGGAAAGTAAAAGGAAGCCGCAGCCTTTGTCCTTAAGAAATCTGGTTGGCGGGACCAACACATAAGGACAGAGGTTAAATAATACACGATACTCATTATTATGCCCAGTGTGCTTCCAGAGCACAGAGCAGTCACACCTAACTCACCAACTCAGCTTGCAGGGACAGAGAGGATGGGCCCAGGTCAGGGAACAGCAGAGCTAAGTCTCCAACATGTAGGCGTTAGCTAGATGAAGGGGAGGTGTGGAGAGCTTTCCAGGCCGATGGAGCAGCCCCACACTAAGGCACAGAGGCCCGAGGGAAGGTGGCTTGCTTTGGGGGAGCTACTGGTCATTCATCATGTCGAAAAGTTAGCATGATTGGTGAGGCTGGAGAGACAGGTTTGGGGAAGGTTCAGGAGGACCTTGGGAGCTATGCTAAGCTTGGCTTTACACTAGGATGATGGAGAAGCCACGGATACTCGCAGGAGTGACAGGGATAGATTGTCATGTTTTAAGACTGCAGGTGGAATTGTTTTGAGGTGAGTCTGGCTGGAGCCCAGGAGGCCCATCAGAAGCCTGGAAATGCTAGTTCCCCCATAAGTCCCTGGGAAGTCAGATCTGTGTAATCCAGGCCCCCATCTTGCACTATGGACCAGCACTGCTCCTTGGCGTAATTGCGATGCAGGCAAAATCTGTCTTCAGGCTGCCCCGCCCCTGCTCCTTCTTTCATTCAGCTCCTCGTCCCTCCTCAGCTGCCTGTTTTTCTCCTGTTGCCCTCGACCCTCCCTTTGGCAACATTTCTGATTCATTAACTTACAAGTAGTGTCTGTTATTTAATCCATTGCCCCTCTTGGAGAAATGTCTGTGTTAAAAGAGGAGCACAGAGAAGGGACAATGTTTGCCAAGGAGACAGATCTCTCGTCGCAGTCATTTCAGGCATCAGCAGAGTATGTACAGCGTGTGGGGATTAGGCTGTGAGGTGTCTGTGCCACTGAGCATGGACAAGGTCTGGCCACTGGGAATGGGGTGGCATGGCGTCCGCCTGCCTTCTGCGATGTGTACCTGGTCACAGAGTCCAGAAGCAGTAGACCGTATGTGACTGTGTACACATGTGCGTGTGAGTGTGCCCACTTGCCCTGGTGTCTGGGGGTGCACAGCCTGAGACCCCACATCCCTCGTGACTGTGTGTGGTCTCTCTGCTACCTTCCGGGAGCACATTCTTCCATCCTATGCCCAGCTCCTTGGCACCCCTCAGCACTCACCTCTGGTCTTACTTTTGCATCATGCCTGACAGTGATGGTTCCCCACAGTCATGTTTCTTTCCAGAGGCTCCTCCCACCCAGAGCAGGAGAAAGAAAGACAGGTAGAAAGGTTGTGTCCCCCATTGCCACAGAGACCTGTGCCATTTAGGGGAAGTTTTTTTTTTTTTTTTTTTTTTTTGAGATGGAGTCTCTATCTAACACCCAGGCTGGAGTGCAGTGGTGCAATCTCAGCTCACTGAAAACTCTGCCTCCCAGGTTCAAGCAATTCTCCTCCCTCAGCCTCCCGAGTAGCTGGGACTACAGGCACCACCACCACGCCCTGCTAATTTTCATATTTTTGTAGAGATGGGTTTTCACCATGTTGGCCAGGCTGGTTTTGAACTCCTGACCTCAGGTGATTCTCCCTCCTTGGCCTCCCAAAGTGCTGGGATTACAGGTGTGATCCACCATGTCCAGCCTTGGGAGAAGATTTGAGGAGGGTCTATTTTTCTGGGGCAAAGGGAGCCTGGGACAGAAAGGGGGTGTGGGTTTTTGTCACTTTTCCTAAAGCATGGGAACTAGATGTTTATGCAGGGCTGTCCCCAGTGCATGGTGATTCCTGAATTTTAAGGTGGAATCTGGGAGACAAGGAGACTGCTGGAGGTAGTGGTAGGGTGGGAGAGAGGAGACCCTAAAGACAGGTTCTCATTTTGTTGAATATCCAACAAAATGTGGGTGCTTCTTAAACTTCAATGTGCAAACCAATCACTTAGGATCTTGTCAAAATGTGGCTTCTGATTCAGCAGCAGATCTGGGATGGAACCCGAAAGTCCGCATATCCTACAAGTTCCCCGGTAATGCCGATATTGATCCATGACCCACAGCTTGAGTGGCATTAGTAGATGACGTGGCATTAATGTATTTCCAATGAGTTGGGGGGAGCTCCGTGACTGATAAGCAGATGAGTTCTCCCAACCACTCCACCCTCCCACAACAAGGAGCTTCCAAAGGACACCAAGGAACAGAAACCACAGGAGAGGGTTGTGAGAAAAGTTGCAATGTGGTCATCTGAGGGTCCCTGTATAAGGTTAAGTATGGTAAAAGATTTTGTGGCAGTTCAAGAACATTTTAAGTCCTTCTCTAAACAATACTATGATGCAGCAAAAGCCAGCCCAAATGTCATTAAAATACCCACCAACAGCTCCCATTACTATCACTACTATCACCCGCTCCCTTCCCTTGCCCCCTGTTGACCTCTGTTGTAAGGGAATTCTTTCTTAAAGGTCCTTTTGAAACACCGTTTTAGGCAGATTCTGTGAGTCCTTTGGTCACAGGGCTGAGTATGCACTCAAGGACAGAGCTGGAAGGGTAACTCCTAGCAGTCCAGCTCCCACATGCTGCTGCCTTTGTAAGAACTTGTGATTAGGTGAAATGGCCCCAAAAGGCAATGGACATTTTTCGAATTGCCTGCAGGGTGAACTCTTCTTTAATACTAATTGCAGTGTATTTCTTCCCAGCTCTAACTGATTTCAGAGCTTCCACATCTGTTGGTCCATTTAATCTTTACATCAGACCTGTGAGCCAGGCAAGGAAGGTGTCATTACCTGCTTTTTCTCTTAGAAACTTAGAAAGCTGAGAAGTGTTACAGCTCAGAATGCACAAGTCATGTCTCCCTACTCAACCCAGTGCTCTATCTGACCACCCAACTCTGATATGTTTTGCATTTTGCCAGGGAATGAAAATGAATCCCTAACTGATGGCCTGGTATCTTGTCTACTCTGTCTACTTTAGAATCCAGAGCTGTCTACTCTGGATTCTAAAAGTTGTATATCCCTCAACTCCCTTTCTTTCTCTAAATTTAAATTAGCCAAGACAAGGTAAAAAGGGTCAAGAAAAATTTGGAAAGAAATTCCTGAGTTATGTCACCTCTACTTTTAATGTTAATTCTAGAGAAGAACCTTCTGAAATATACACGTATTTAGGTTTCTCTGCTTGCTTTTTGCGAGACTCCGTCATCCCTCTTAGAGCCCATATCAGCAAATTCTCTGGCCAAACCTGGGCCAAAGACAAGTGTATTGAAGTGAGAGCTTCAGACCACTAGAGGGACCCCAGGCACCAGCTACAATTTCTCTGCTGCAGCTAGTGCCTGGAATGGTACCCACCTCTTGGAAAAATTCAGGTCAGGTGCATACCTGGCTAGGAATCCCTTCGTTGTTTGGTCTCCTGAAGAGACGAAGGTATCCTAGCTCTGAAACAGAGGAACTTAGTTCCATAACCCAAGCAAAGAGATTAAAGTCATCACAAGTGAAACTCAGACATCAGAATCAAAGATTATGTGTTTTAGTCTAGTTTTTTCAATTAACATATTATCATAGAGTTTCAGAGTCTTCTAGTTCCAAAAATTATGATTAAGGGTATCTTGGATTAGGTCAAGGACTATTGAAAATCTTCATCTAGGTGATTCCAATGTATTGTCAATTTGAAAGAAAGCAGTTGGACTGGTCCCAGCTTTAACCAATTCAGGGGATGCTCTCTGCCACATTTTGATAATTTATTACTGTCAAGTCACAGCTCGAATCCTTTCTGTAACTGTGAACTCATAACTTGAATTACTTTTACCTTCTTATTTTCTTTCTCTTATTTGCACCAGTTCTTTTATCTCATAACAGCATTTGTAATTTATTTGTGTGTTTATGTGTATAATTACTGCCTTTTGCTTCATTCTCCAAACACCACAAGGGCGAGGCCCACATCTGAAATGCTCACCACTGTAAAACAAGAACACAGAGCACTGCATAACATATGGTCTGCTCATTAACATTTCCTTCCTTCCTCCACTTCTTCCCTCCCTCCCTCCCTCCTTCCCTCTCTCCTTCCTTCCTTCCTTCCTTCCTTCCTTCCTTCCTTCCTTCCTTCCTTCCTTCCTTCCTTCCTTCCTTCCTTCCTTCCTTCCTTCCCTCCAGAATGTGATAGCCATCTCTGCAGCTCAGATTGAATTGTCAAAGGCTCTTCCTAACATTCAGCCAAAATCAGCCTCCCTGTTACTTCTTCTCACTCAGTGTTTCTAGTTCTGAAGCTACATACATGCCTAATGCTTTTTGAACAGCACAACTATTGAGTTAAAAACAACTGTCTTTTCTACACATTTCCAGTGTAAATCTCCCCCACCCCTGAACCCCTTGCACCTTTAGTCTCTCTGTGTAGAAGTAGCATGGTCTCTAGACTGTCAACATTTTGACCACTAGCTCCCTCTCCCTTCTCTTCCCCGTTTTTGTTTTTGTTTTTTTTCCAGACAAGGTGTCATTCTGTCACCCAGGCTGGAGTTCAGTGACACGATCACCACTCACTGCAGCCTCGACCACCCAGACTCAAGGGATCCTCCCACCTCAGCCCCCTGTGTAGTTGGGACTGCAGACACATACCACCATGCCCAGCTAATTTCTGTTGTGTGTGTGTGTGCGCGCGCGCGTAGAGATGGGGTTTAATCATGTTGCCCAGACTGGTCTGGAGCTCCTGGGCTTAAGCAATTCGCCCACCTCAGCCTCCCAAAATGTTAAGATTACAAGCGTGAGCGGCTGCACCCAGCCTGGCCACCCCATTTTTAAGAACTCTCGTTTGTTAGTGGCCTTTAAACATGTAGTACCCAGAGCCAAGCCCTCTATTCTAAATATGGCCTGTCCAGGGCAGGGGTGGTGCTGTGCGCTCCCTCATCCTGTACACTGCGTCTCTGAATGCAGTTTGAGTCTGCATTAGCGTTTTGGCTACCACATACACTATTGAATCATCTTTAGCTTGTGGCCAAGTGAAACCTCTAAGTCTTTAAATTTTTTTTTTTTACAAGAACTTCTGTTGAGCCAGGTATCTTCCATCCTGTTTTTGTGCAATTAATTTTTTAAATGCAGGTTTTGCATAATCCTTATTACATCTTATTTAATTTCTGCGGATGTTTGCTAGCCCAGTGACCTTCCCTTCCCTTGCTGTTATCACACTCCCCAAAGCATTCCATGGAAGTCCCCCCTGTCAATCAATCCAGTATGTGAAGGGAGCAAACCTGTTCTGGGGCTTGAGGGAGAAGATGGGAGGAGAAAAAGCATGGTCGTGTTTTTGGAAGCATCCAGGCAGACAGCACAGACAGTCCACTTCTTCCTCCCCTCTTCATCTGGTCACAGACAGGAAAGGGCCAACTAATTTGTAAGGAACTTTCTTCTCCAAGGCTCCATACCCATTCCCTCTACTCTGGGTAATTTGTCTTTCAGTGCGTTGACTTCCAGAATCCACCACACCCACACTGGAGGAGTGTGAAAGGGCAAGAGCTTCTTGCTCTTGTATCTTCTCTGCGTCTGCATGTAAGGAACACTTCTGAACATGACACTGAGACAGGAACACCCACTGACTAGAGGCTTTGCGATTTGCTTAGGGCCTTTGACTGTGAAATAGAAGTTCGCTCTGAGAAGTCTAGGTGACTGAGGGATTTGTGGATCTTCTATGTGTCCTGGGATCCCAATTTGTTCAAGGTTGTTTGGGAGAGGACTAGGAAATGCTGAGAAATGAAGAAGGGACGAAGGGACGAAGGGAGGAAGGGAGGAAGGGAGGAAGGAAAGGGATGGGGGACCAGGTGGGTCCAGGGAGATTCTGATGTCAATAATTGTGTATGATTCATTTCCAAGTATTCCATACTTTCACTAGCATCTTGAATGTAGTAGGTACTCGACAAATTCTTCAAATGAGATTAATTATACAACCCCTAAGTGCCTTAAAGGGTGATCCTGTTCCCAAAACTGCAGATACATCAATTGCCACAGGGGGGCGACAGAGGCCAGAAGGTGAGAGTAGGCACCAGCGTTCACAGGCGGGGAAGGGGTAGAGTTGGCAGGGGAGCTAAGTCTAAACTAAAAGGAAGGAGAGAAAACTGAAGGAAAAAAAAATCAACATGGTGACTTTTTGGTCCAAGGGGGGTAGTGGGCTCTCCCTGAGAGTGATGCAATCTGAGGAGGTGGCTGGACTATGTATTTGATTCTGAGCCAGTGAAGGACTTTTGTCTCCCAGAACTCTGGGGGAGTCTCAGTGACTCACTTTTCCTCAAGCAAAAATGAAAAAAGACAACCTTTCACAGTCAGCCATGAATTGACACAGAAAAACAGGTTCACAGGCCAGAAATCTACAGAAGATTCTCCAGCCTCTTCAGTCCCCAGACACTGGAATGACATGGGAGAGGCTCTGGAGGACTTAGGGAGAAGAGGTCAGTTTTCTGCATCAATTATTTGCTTACTTGTTCCTCTTCCCTCTCTGGACTGTGAATGCTCCAGTGTGGATGATGAATCTTGGGAATTTAGTAGATGTTTCCTGAGCTCCAATCATGCACCAGTCAGGGAAAGGACTCTTGCATGGTTGAAGTTTCTTTTCTAGTGTTGGAGGGAGGAGGTAGACAGGCAGTAAACTGGTAAGCAAATAAACGAATAAATAAAATTTTAACTTGTGATAAATGCTACAATGGAAACATTCAAGGTGAACTGGTAGATAATAATTGGGTGCGGCATGGCCAGGCTACATTCCACTGGATGTCAGGGAAGGTCACTCTTGGGGGAGGTGGTATTTGCTCAGAGACCCCAAGGATGAGAAGGTGCCAGTCACATAAAGAGCACAGGAAAGAGCATTTTGGGCAGAAGAGATATCAAGTGCAAAGACTCTTAGAGTGGAAAACAGATTTGCCCCTTCAAAGAAGAAAATTCACCCCTGGGCATAAAGCTTCTTGAGTAGTGGGGAGACAAGGCCACCGGCTAATCATGGAAGTCCTGTCAGATAGTAGAGGAGCACTCAGGATTAACTCAAATGCAGTAGCGAAGAACTAGATGCCAAATTTAGGGTATAATAGTAGATTTTTCCAAAGAGTAACTTTATTACTTTCATTGGATTTTCTAAGAGGTCTATAACCCTCCTCCTATGCCCTAAACATTAGTAATACCTGATTTAGAGAAAGAAGACGAGGTCCATGCTCTTGGAAAGATAAAAGGTGCAATTTGGAGCAACATACAATGTATTTTTGCGTGATACAGAGGACTACCCAGCAAAAAATACAGTTATCTTTGAGAAGGGCAAGGGTGAAACTTGAGATGTTACCTGGGAAACCAAAGGCAGTAGGCAACTTTAAATGACCACAGATGTGGTAGGAACATACAAAGAAAGCTGAGGACAAATGGCATTGATGGGGAAGTTGAGGCTCTCATGCTAGAAACCAAGTTTGCAAACAACCAGGCAATGATTTCGAGATACTAGAGAGCTGTAAGAACTTAATCTTCTCATTTATAAAAATGTGTCCAAAAAATTTCCTAAATCTAACTGCAACATAAAGATGTCTGATACATCCCCTTAAAATGATGTTCCCGCCAGGCACGGTGGCTCACGCCTGTAATCCCAGCACTTTGGGAGGCTGAGTCAGGTGGATCACCTGAAGTCAGAGTTTGAGACCAGGTTGGCCAAACTGGTGAGACCCCGTGTCTACTAAAAATACAAAAACTTAGCCTGGCGTGGTGGTGCACGCCTGTAATCCCAGCTACTCAGGAGGCTGAGGCAGGAGAATCACTTGTGCCCAGGAGGCAGAGGTTGCAGTGAGCTGAGATTGTGCCACTGCACTCCAGCCTGGGCAACAGAGTGAGACTCTGTCTCAAAAAAAAAAAAAAAAAAAAAAAGATGTTCCCAAAATTCCCCAACCAATTTTCCCAAGCCAGTCTCTCAGAGATTTTCTCTTCCCTTCACCAAATAGTTACAGGAAAGAAGAAAGCTAACATGCGTTTTTGCTGAACTGATGTTTTAACATTCCCCACCCCTCTCTGAGTTCCCCACACCCCTCCTGCCGAAATCACCTAGAAGATGTCTAGAGATGATTTGGAAGGACTTGGACTTGTTAATTAACCTAAACAGTGGCATTCGTCGGCAAGGTGCATTATTGTTAATTAAAACTGTGATTCTCCTTGTGCCCAGACGGCGGGCTGCTGTTGTCAGAATAATTAGATAGCATACGACGGTTTTCATGCAAATCCCTGGCAATTAGAGTTGGCAATGAATAGGGTTTGAAATCCCAGTGAAGTTCTCAATCAGAATTCCTCTGAGGGAGGAAGGTGGTGATGGGGTTGGGGGATAAGGAAATAGGAATGGAAAAAAGGTGTGAGGACCAAGCATTTGTTTTCTAAATCCTCAGGGAGGGGTCTCAGCTTGAAATAAATGAACTATGAGCGTCAATGTGATGTTCAAACTTCCCTTGAATAATAGATCTCTCTCCTTTAGAAAGCAAAGCAAACTAACCTTCCTCAGGGTCCTGTGTTTTCCCGAGAGCTTGCTTCCCTGGCTCTCATCTTTCTGAGAGGACATTTTTCTTTAGCCAGGAGGCCCAATATCTCATACGGCTAAAGTCCCTGCCAACCCTAAGATTAAATTCTTAAGGGCTCTAAGGAGACAGGATTTGTATTCCTGAAGGGTTGCAGAAAAGATGCCAGATTCAGACTAATTTTAGAGTGGTTGATGGCATGTGGTGGGTTAAATGCATGGGGTGGCAGGTCCCCAAGAAAGCTTTAAAGAAATGACTGAGGTCAGGGTAAGACTTAAGGAGGAGCTCTCCACGTGCTGCGTAGGTAATAGCAGGGAAAGGGCAGCCCAAAAGGCCTGGGGCAATCCCGGTGGGGGAGGGGATGAGGAGGATGTAGCTTGGGGCGGGGGTGGGACACTGTCTCCAGCCCACCCTAACCTCTTAGCAGCTTTAGGCTTCTGCAGCCGCCTTTCCCTTGTGAAAGCCACGAGAGCTGCCAAGCTATTACCCAGGAGTCTGGGGTTCTGTCTAACTGGACTGACCGACCAGGGATTTCTATCCGGAGGCATAGGGTTGGGGGCAGATAAGACAAGCCCAGTGGTCTTAAATTAAGCCTCCCTTGCATCAGGTTGACACTGGAATATTCAGGGAGTCAAAAACGCCCTCTCCTCCCCCTCAACTAGGTCAGCTTCCAAATCAGTACCTTGTAAGGGAGGAGAGCAACATCTGGTAGAATTGGAAGAGTGGTCAAGGACGGGAGGGGGATATTGAGAGGAGCCTGGAAAAGAAATTAGGGGGAAGAAATACTAGAACACATTCATGAACTGTGGTTCACGAACTCTGGTGAGCATAATTTAGGTTTGTAAATTATTTCCTTTCTCTTCATTTTCTTTCCCTTCCTTTCTGTTTCAGAATGTCTCCCGCGTCTCAATCGGTCCCTAAATCCCGCCTTTCAATTTATGATGAACCAATCAGGAGCTAACCTGGTGGTTGCTAAGAGACAGGAGGTGGGAGATTTAGAGGCTTTGTCGTGGCACCCACCCAGGAAAATTCCCTAAGCCTTTTGCACCCTCCTGCCTAAGCTATTCTAACTCATCTCTGCACCTCTCCCGCACTCGCCTACTTTTCCCAAGCCCAGAGAGTCAAGCAGAAACATTTTAGTGAAGAAGCCAGGTATAGCATATCTTTGGAAAATGGAAAGATGGTAATTGGATTCAAACGGATATAACGTATCTGCTCAAGTTTCCCCAGGCTTTAGTTGGGTTAGAGGTAGCAACTAACTGTTTTGTCGCCTCTTAGGTAGAGGGTGAATTTGCTCTTGGTGGTAAAAGCTGCACCCCTAATGAGGAGGGGCTTCTGTCCTTCCAGTCATCTAAACTTGGCTAAGTAGAGATTGAGAAAAATCTCAAAGGTCATGATTAAGCAGCCAGAGAATCAGGGGTATATTTGGGAAAGAGGTGCCCAGGAGATTGGGGTATTGTATGGAAGGTGGAAGGAAAGATGTATGTGGGAAATAAAGGTTTATTTCAAAAGCTGAGAATTTGAAGGGGAAATTTGGGGAATGCCAAGCAGAAGATGAATCAGATCAGGGCCTCCCCCTTCAAGTTTCTCCACCCTTCACAACTTCTTGATCTTTTCTTCCCTCCACACATCCTACACAGAAAAGACTAGGCTTAAAAACCAGGGTAAAGAAAACTCATTTGGGTAAGGAGTGAGTCATAAATCCCGATTCTATATCCTGTGAGCAGGGATGGGTGCAGAATTGAGTGGGGGTTTGGGTCCTGAGAAAAGTCAATGCACACACACAGGTGTGCGCAGTTCAGGTGCTGACAGAGATGCAAGCTCGTGGGTGGACATATGTTTTTACATGCATACATCTAACATAAAGGTAGTTTCTAACAGATCGAGAAACAGATGTACACACACACACACACACACGTGTGCACACATTCAGGTCATGCTGAGTAACCTGGGAGAGATGACTCCCAGGAGTGACTTTTTAAATTATCTTAATATGTTCCCTGAACTGAATAACACTCCCTGGGATGCTTCTTTCACCTTCCCCACCACCGTCCTAATCACTAAACAAAGCCAGAGAGGAGACAGAAGACAGAGAGAGGCTGGGCAGGTCGGACAGGGGGAGGTGGTATTGCTCTGGGCTTTGTCATCACTCTTCCCTGTTTATCTCTCAGTTTTGGTTCCTATTCCATTTGCTTCCTGGAACAGCTTTTCTTCCAGTTAAGCCATCCCTTCTGGGTTTTCTTGGTTTAACAACTCCCCTCATGCTCTGGTTCCTCTTCTCTTCTCCCTTGAGATGACAGTGACCCCACACCTCAAGAGAACATCTATGTACCCTGACGATGTTTATTCATCATTCACCTTCTCCCCAGGGCAGCTATAGAAACAGACACTGGCAAGAAAGTCTGACATAAAAATGTCTCTCTCTTCATTCTCCTTCTCCCCAGACAAAATAAGAAACCACCCGCTTCACAAAGGCAGTGTAGACTTTAATTCAGGTTGACAGGTGGGAAGAGAACTAGGATTTGCTTCCAAGGGTGTCCAGATGAGAAGACCATCCTTCAGGGAGGGGCAGAGAGGGCAAGAGGGTGCGGGTGGCCTGGTGGCAGAATAGGGCAAGGAGCAGGGGTGTAGCCACACAGTGCAAAATTGCCAAGGCTTCTGCCAGGTTCAGCAGCAGATCCAGAGCCTGCTGGGCCAGACATGTTGACAACAGCAACAGCTTGGACCTCACCAGGAAATCCAGTCCCAGAACCACCCCATGAGGCCACCAGAAAATAAACCAGGCCCACAAGATATTCATCCAGGGGCCTGGCCCCATACCCAATGCCTTCTTCAGCCCCTTGGCTCCAAACAAACCCAATGGCAACAAGACAAAGATGGCAAGACAGGCTACAGTGTGTGTAGCCTGCAAAGCCTTCAGCTCCATGCTGTATATTGGGGTGCAGAGTCCACCAGAAGCACCACTGGCCAAGGTGATAGGCAGTGTCAGTAGGGCAGCCACTCCCCAAAGGCCCACAGTGAGCCCCAGGGTGAGGCCTGGGACCTGGCCTGCACCCAGTTTGGGGCCCAGGGAGGCATGGCACCCTAGCAGCAAAGCCTGGGCAAAGGCTGAACCATACCAGACACAGTAGCCCAGGCTACATAGGGTGGAGCTGCGGGTGCTACCTAGCCCTGGTGCCAAGATGGGCACGACAATGCTGAAGAGAGCACTGCCCACAGCCAGCTGCGCCAGGACAGGCCAGCCAGGGCAGAGCTGCCAGTGGAAGAGAGGTCTGAAAAACATGAAGAGGACAGTGCTGCTAGCTAGGATGCCCAGGACACTGACGAGGATGAAGAAGGGCAGTGCAGAGTCATCCAGCAGGTTACAGGAGTGGCAGGGGGCAGCTGCTTCCAGGTTGGCATCGTAGTCTACATCTGGGAAGGAATCATTCCCATAGTAGGAAGAATTCCATAAATCTTCACTGTTCAGCTGACTTGAGTTCTGAGTTGAGGGGGAGAGCTCCGCCTGGAGGACATACCCAGAGGAGGCCATCAGAGTAACCCCGGAAGAGTCCCCTAGGAACTGAGGGACAGGTGGGAGGGGAGGACAGAGAGGAAGGTCAGATGGGAGAATAAGGTCTCTGCAGGAGTCAAATCCAGTACGGACAGTGGAAAAGGACAAAGCAGGGAGCCTGAAGATCCGGAGCAGGAACAGTCCTGGGGAAGCCAGGGCAGCTGGGGCTGGAGGAGCAGTGCAAGGTCGCAAGGGAAGGCACCAAGGGACCAAGATGGAACTGACTCAAAGGCAAAGGGAGGGACACAAGAGGGAGCTAGAAGACTAGCATAGGAAGGAGAGAAGAAAAAATACCTTAAAGGAAGAAGAAAAAGAGGGAAGGGAGAAAAGATGAGGAGGAAAAGGAAGAGATATAAAGACTGAGGAGCAAACAGCAGGGGAAACGAGGGGCATAGGGGTAAGGGACTGTGGGGCCTGGCCCCATACTCACCGGGTGCAGACAGTTCCCCATGGCACCGTTTGGTTCACAGACAGAAGGGCTGGGACGGCTGTCAGCTCCTGTGCTTCCAAGATAAGAGCCAAGGACTAATGAGGGCCATCAGGTTCCGGGCAGGGACAGGGGGCATCAGGAAGCCTTACCCCACGCCCACTGCCTGCACAAGCCTCAAGTCTACGGGGGGCACTGGCCTCGGGGCTTCCTGTTTTGAGATTGGATTTGACTGGTCGGGACTGCACTCAGGAAAAAGGTGGGGACCAGAAAGTGGGCATTTTACCGAAGTGGAAAGGGAGGTTGAGAAACCAGGGGGTTTTCCACCAAGTAGAGACTCTTCAAGCACAAGGAAGGAAAAGAGGGGGGCTGGGTGACTTGTGAAGCAGAGATAAGGGAGGTGCTGGGAAATTGGAATGGAAGGGCGGCTGACTCTCACTGCTCCTCCATCCCCTTGAACTTGATCCAAGGAAAGGCAGTTCAAGAGCCATGTGTTTGGGGGAAAGGTGGTGGTGGTCGAATCCGTCCCACCTGAGGGGTGTGTGCATGTGGGCGTGGGCTCTTTGTGTGTGCTGATCTCTGTGTACGTTTGCTGTGTATCAGTGTGCACATATCTGTATGTGAGGGGCTTGGCGGGTGTCTGGGTGTGTCTGGCTATCTCTAGGTCTGAGTGTTTCAGTATGAGAGTGGGAGGGCTGGGGTGGCTGTCGAGGCTGCCTAATGAAGCCATTTCAGGGAGCTATTGAGTGTATGCCTAGCCACCTATAGGCTCGGTGCATGCCTCTTGCATACGAAGTGGAATACATGGTCTGACAAGTTAAAGTAGGCTCTAGGGGACAATGGGACAGCATATTTTAAAATGGGACCATTGCCCACAGGGTGATCTTATTCATATTTCTACTGAGGGACATAAAGTCTCTGAAACTGCTTCATTGGTCAGGCATCTTAGCAATATGCAAAGTTTCTCACTGAGGGGCAGAGGTGGCCAGCAGAGAGAAAGAGCATCTACCCTGCAGGCAGGCCGATTCTCCTAGGCCCATTTCACTTCTTTTTAGTGGCCTCTTCCCCCTGCCTCCCCTCCTCAGCTGTTTCCCCAGGATCTTCACTGTTTCATCACCCCTCTCTGCTTTTATTTCCTCAGTTGGGGAGACACAGTGGGGACTTTGGGAATGGTGAGCCATGGCATGTCCAAGTCAGCGCAATGAGATAGAAAGGGCTGGTTAGGGGACACTGTTCCATTTGTCCAAAACAGCATCGGCTGCTTCATCCCCAGTGTTTTTAAGGACCTTCTGTCCCATTCATGTAGGGCTTCCTAAGGGGCCAAGCACCTCAGACCCAAGGTGCAGAAGGATGGGTACCTCGTAGAGATTTCCCCCTTTTCTCCCCAGACACTAGCTCAAGTTTCAGGTTCAACATGAAGGGGCTGGAAAGTGAGTTTGGTCTGGTGGTGTCTGGTGATGCTCTCCAGGGTGGGGTTGATGGTGTCTCCATCGCCGTCTCAACACTCTCCAGCAATGCCTGGCAGAGGGTGGGGGGAAGCAGTCAGACGCCCCCCAAGACACTCTCCGGAAAGGAAGGGCTTAGCAAAAGGAGGTGAACACACTTCTCTCCCTTGGCGAGTTATATTGTTGCTGTACATAGATATCCTTGAAAGTGGCCTGGCAAGGGACACACCACCTTTTGAGGCACCAGGCACCACGTGCAAGGGGTAGGGGAAGAAGACTCTCACATACACACATCCCAGCAGCAGCAAGAGGAGCAGAAAGGAGGCAGCTGAACGACACGGATAATCCAGATATATTGAGGGTGGCCCCTCTGAGATTAGCACAGGAGAGTTAGAAAGATTATAAAGATACACGGTCCCCTCCCTGCTCCCTTCCCCACCCCCCACCTTGGACAGACACACACAGCACAAGAGCCCCTCTCCCTCCCACCCCCCGTACAAATATGGCTTCTGTGTAATATGGACAGAGTGGTTCAGCTTGAAGAGGAAAAGTCATTTTCCCAAAAGCAGGTGCTGGGAGACAAGAAGCTCGACAGGCCTGGGGCCCCAGGGCCCCCTTGCTGTTGTAAGAGGAGTAGGCCCTGGCTTAGGTGAGGGGCTGCCTGTGGTGCCCAGGGCCCTAACCAGCGGCTGGAAGATTCAAAACGGTATTACCTGAACTGAAGGGGGTGGGCAGACCTGCTAGATTGCAGCTGCCCCTTTTTGCATGCCCGTTGTCAGAGCAGGGAGGAAAAGCTGGCAGAGGGTGGGAGCGATGCCAAGGGCATCCTGGATCTGAGGCGGGGCAGTCCGGCCAGGACAGGGAGGACCAGGAACCTCATCTCCACGGCAACCAGCTGGGGCCATGAGAAGGAAGACAGGAAACCAAAAGGAAGGGTGGGGATCCAGCCTTCAACTCACTGGGTACAGACTATGGGAAAAATAGGTGGTGGTAGGTCGTTCCAGGGTCAACGCCAAGGAGAGGCCTGAGAGGTGCATAGCAAAGGCTGTGGCACTGACTCCATGGCTCAGAGGAGGGAAATCCAGGGAAGGGCTGAATGCTCTGTGTTTCAGGTTTCAGGGAGAGATAGAATGGACAGCTGGGCAAACACACACCCAGGGACTCCTTTCTCCAAGACGGATGGACATTGGGGGTGGCAGAGGAAATACCAGCATGGAACAACATCCCAGGTGAGGTGTGAACCCTGACTAGGAATACCCCATTCCCAAAGCCTCCCCGACATGTCCCACAGCCCTGTCCACTTGCCCAGGACCCCTGGCTCTTAGCCCTCCTCCTCAGTCCCTCGCTCTGCCTCTCACTCACACGCACATGCACACACACGCACACATGCACACAAGTATACACACTACACACACGTGCACACAGTTCACATTATTCCCTTAGTCTGGGCAGGAAACAGCTCAGTGCAGTGAAGTTCCTTTTAGTAGTTTTGTTGTTATGTCTGCCTGGCTGCTGAGGGAGGAAGGACTAAGGGCTGGCGTTGGGACCAGGAAGGGGGCACAGGGTGGCCAGGATGGGAGGAGTAGTTGCTGAGCAATGCCATGGGAGGAGTGGTTGCCATGCAACAATCCAGAGTCTTGGGTAAGAGTGAGGGGCCCCTCAGCAGGGGAAGCAGAGGCAGTGCAGGCCCCAGAGCAGTGCCTCTCCCACAGCTGCTGGAGCAAGGAGGGGCAGCCACCCTCTGCAATCTCCAAGGGCAGTTCCTATGGAAAGGGACTGGCTTTGTTCATTGCCTTCCTCTCCAAATCTACTCTTCCTTGCAGGGACCTGCGTCCTCCCCAGGTTAAACTCCTGGGTCCTTGCATGGCTGCGTGTCTTCTGCAGGCCACATCTCCTCAGGACTCCCCTACTCATCACTTTCCCATTGCTATGGAAGAGGGGTGTCAGGGTGGCACCTGCCTCCTTGTTTGTATGTTCAGGTGCATGGCTACCAGAGGAAAAGCCACTCCCAACCTTTGTCGACAATCATCCCGTTTCTGGGTTTCTGGAAAAGTCTGGGAAGCTGCTCTGTTGTAGAGGCTGAAAGGAGGGTTGGTGAGAGCCCCCAGCTCCAAACCAGCCCTGCCCCTTACCCTTCCTCACCCCTCTACCTTCACTCTCCTCCTAACACTCCAGGGTTTTGTTTTTTTGTTTGTTTTTTGCCTTTCTCACCCCAGGGCTCCTGCCTCTCCAGCCTGGAGACAGATTTGATTTGGGATTGTTACAAAAATAATAATAACCCAAATGCAGAGAAGCCACGGAAAGGGCTGAGGGCAACCCTCCCCTCCCCCCCGCCCTCCTCCCTCCCCATTCCAAACCGAGTACAAAACCGCACCCAAAGCAGACATTCTGTACAGGGGGGTGGGTGGGCTGGGGAGCAAGCGGGAGGGGCGGCCCTGGGGTCGCTCTATACAAGTCCAGGTTGGTGATAGCCCCAGCAGTCCCCACGGGGCCCCTGGGGGGGCGCAGGAAGTGGGCAGGCGCCCCTAGATGAAATATTCCTTCTTGTCGTCCCCTCCCGACTGCCCGCCTTCTGCATTGATGATGGCCGTGTCCGCATCTGGGGCATCGTCGGAGCCTTTCGCCTCATGTGTCAGGTAGGTTCCTGTGTAGAGACAGAGGCTTCTCCTCTCAGGACCAGCTTCCCAAACTCTGAGTCCACCCTGCCCACTCTCTCACCCACCCACTCACACACTGCTCAAGTCATTTTTGGCTTGCCAATAGCTCTCTTCTACTCCACCTTACCTAATTCGCATTTTGCTTCCAACATCCCTCACCTGACCACACCCTTCATGAATAATGAATCCTGCCCCTAAGTAGAATCTCATCTATAATACAAAGCAAGAAAGAGAAGTGTGTGTGTGTACGCATGCGTGTGCATGCAACTTGGTGACGGGGGAACTGCTATGTCAGCTTCATGAGCAAAGCAATTGAGATCTGGCTTATGTATGACCAGTCTATGGAGTCAGGCTGCTGGCTAGAATTAATAGCAGAGTAAGAAGTCTGAGAGGAAGGAATGTGAAAAGAGAGTTAGAGAGAAGGCATGGATATAAGAGAGAAGGTAGAAAAGTGGGAGAGGAAAGAAAGGCAATGAGATCAAAGAGGAATGAAGTTAAACAAATAGAAAGTAAGAAAGTGCAGGAAGCAATGAGATGGAGATGTGGTTTCAGGATCTCTCTGCCTTGCAGCAGGAGACCTGGAGGTAGAGCAGCATGGGAGCAACCGCTGACTGAGTGGGAAGGTTTGATTTCACTTGGACGATCCTCAAATGATCAGGCTTTACACTGCGGGGTTGGTGGTGCTCAGTTATCACAGGGGTGGGAATGATAGGGTTGGCTCCGTTTTTCATTCCCTAAACACTCCAAAGGGCTGACAAGTCTCTGAAGGCCCTTTCCATTGTCTGCTCCTCCTCACGCCTGCCTCTGATTGGTCTCCCTGCCCCTCCAAAGTTTTGCTGATGTTCTCCTTGTGCTTCTGACCTTTGTGCCGGATCAAGTAATGTCCAAGGAAGATGAGCATGATGAGCAGCAGGAAGACAATGAAAGCCACGATCCCGCCGATGATGGCGTGGTAGGTGCTGGAGGAGGAGGGCACCGGACTGGGGTCTGGAGGAAAGGGCAACACACACAGTCAGACCTGGGGAAAGCCCTTATCTTATAGCATTCCAACTTGGACATGAATAGTCTTACACTGCAGGGAACAGGTACTAACATCAGGAAAATGGAGCAGCATCATTCGTCATGCCTTATTTTGTGCTTATATGCCATGCCTGGATTATAGTATTTGCTAAAACAAATTGATGGATTAATGAATAAATAAATAAATCTGCCCATACCTAGTCATATAAATTGAGTTGTTGGCACTGAAGCTTGACCTCGGTCAAAGATCATTGCTTTAATGCCTCTCCTTCCTTCCCTCTCTCCCTCCATTTCTTCCTTTCTTCCTTCCTCCCTCCCTCCCTCCTTGACTCCCTCACTCCCCCTCTTCTTTTCCTTCCTTCCTCTCTTCCTTCTTTCCTCCATCCCTCTGCCCTTATTTCCTTCTTTCTTTTCTCCCTCTTTTTCTTTTTAATTTATGGGTTATGAGAGTGTTCCTTCTCTGTTCCCATGGCCTCTTACCCTCCTATCTGCTTGATATTCTGAGCCAGCTCCCCTAGCTCTAATGGCCTTCTCAGCCTATTCACCCACTGCCCTAAGATCAGATAGGGAAGGAGCAGTAAAAGCTGATAGAGCCAAGAATCAAACACTTTGACAGCACCTTACGAAAGATGATAGATTGTGGCCCCTATGTAAAGAACACTGTTCCTTTGTAGCAGGGGAGTTTAGTGTTCTAGTGAAACCCCAGGCCTCTAGTCTTTCCCGAGAAGGACGCGTGGGACTCCGTCTTCACTTTGCCACCCTCCAAAGGTTTGTGCAAAGGAAAAGGTGCTTTCTCTCATGATAGTGGATGTCCCTGCCACTGAATATACAGCATCTGTCCTCCATGGCAACCTATGCAGAGGATTGACAACCTGTATAGAGGATCAACAGCACAGACTAGGCCGGGTGTGGCAAAGACAGCAGCAGCACAGCCAGAGTCCCAAATATCTGAGGACTCACATGGGCCCAGCACACGGTTCTGAGGTAGCCATAGACATAACTCTCCCACCCACGGGAGAGCTGCTGTTTTCCATGCACTCAGCCTGAGTCTTAATGCCTCATTGACTCCTTACATATTTTGTCTTTCCTACCTTATGTCTTCTCAGGCTTGGCTGGGCCCGCGTTTCAGTTCCTTGCCTGTCTACGCCTTATTTGAAAAGAAAACATTTGTGTTCTGGTTTTTATGCCCTGCTTGGGAGGAAGGGAGAGGATGAGTCCATGGAATCTATGATATGATTGGGGTGCAGGTGATGGTGTAACTTGGAGGAAGCAGTGAGTTTACCTGCTGTCTCTCTCTCAAGGAGTATGTGAGACACAATCAACATGGAAAATCAATCCTGGGTACTTATTCCACAGGCTATGGAAATGGCAGTTCCTTAGAAAAGCACAGGTTTCCATGGCCAAACGACCTCTGGGGTCCTCAATTACAGGCCCCCGTCTCTAGGTAGAACAGCATTTAATTTCATTCCAGTCAGGCCCACTTAAGGATACTCCTGGAAGAAGATGCAGTAGCTCCCTCTACCACCAGGTGTCAGCACTGGAAACAGACGCAGTTCAACAGGACTCCCTCTGCCTGGCTGTTGAGCACAGGGCAGAGGGGAGATCAGCAAGATACCAACCACAAGGGCACAAGAACTTTCTCTCACTGCCAATCATCATCAGATTGGTCTGGAGAGATCTGGGGGCAGAGACCGGAGCTCAGTGCATTGTCCTTGCTCTTGGCATCCTACAATAGCCTTGTTGTGCTGAGGCAGCTCCCACATGCTGAGGTCTGCCCCTGGAGTGGGAATCACCCATCTAGACATTCTGATCTCAAGAACTCAAACCTCTTATCGCTGGAAGGCCTGACTTTTATGCCCCCCAACTGTTTTAATGAGTGTTTCAAGTAAGGGAGCCTCTGACAGTTCCCTGACAATGCATTTCCCCTATTCTGAGAAAAGATTTACAAGACTTTCTGGTGGGACACACAGCCACTGGGATCTTCAAAAAAATCCCCCGTCAACTCTCCATAAAGGGGCCTCTGTGCCACCCTACCACAACTCCTGAAGCTGGGTTTTGTGGTCACAGCTTTGAGAAGAACTTCAGAGAAGGAGCATCACCTGGTCCTTCTAGAAGATACAGCATCTGAGAAAAGATTCTGTCTCTTGGCATAGTACAAGCTTCTCTCTATTTTCTGTCCAGACCCAGTACAGTGTGCTTAAGGTGGGCAGAAAAAAAAATGACAGCAGTTGCATGCACCCAATACCTAATCTTAGGAGAAGCAGCTCTGAGAAGAGCCAGTTAGAGAAGGAAATGCACCTGCGCCTGCACTTGACAGGCTTTGGGGCCTCTGGACACAGAATTATTGTTCTTGTTGTCAGACAAGTGCAGGGGATGGAAGATGGTGTCACCCAGGCCACCACTACCAAAGAAAGGCAGACGAGAGCCCACCCTTTTAATGTTTTTTCACTAAGCGGCCATTTCACATTCTAGAGTGGACCTGGGACCTAAGCCCTCAGGGACCCCAGTGGTGGGCTGGTTTTCCTTTACTCCACTACCCGTCACAGTTTGGGGATGTTATCAGGAAGTATTTTAAAAGGGAATACGATGGACAGAGAAAGGAGATTCTGGAGGAAGAGAACTGAGGAGGGCTCACCATTAACGTTGAGAGTGTAGTAGGCCTTGTAGCTGCCCATGTTGCTGGTGGCCGTGCAGCCGTAGGTGCCGCTGTCACTCTTGTTGAGGAAGGGGAAGATCAGGGCACTCTCTTGGGTCATCTTCAGGGGTGGCACACTGCCCTCCTTCTCCCATAGGTACTGCTGGGGGCTGTCGAGGCAGACAAATCAGAAGAGCTCAGGAGAGCATAGGCCAGGGAGCTAAAAGAAAAAAAAAAAATAACTGGGAGCAGGGATGTCAAGGACTGTTTGATGAGGCTGGAGAAATTATCAGGGCCAGAGACATTGGAGCTGCTATACTCCAGGTGGCCTCTTGGGGTTCGTTCTGGGGAAGCTGGAGACCTCCTGACTTGTATCTTACTTTAACTTGGCCTTTGTAGGAAACTCAGGGACTGAGCTAGGGAGTGGCCCCTTCCAACTTGTGCTGCTTTGCAGAAGAACTAATTGCAGGCGGACATTATTGGACAGTCAGGGAAATGAGAGGCTCAGGTCAGACAATAGAGAGGAGATAGGAAGGAGCTGTTATGTGAAGAAGACAATCTGAGAATGTGGAGAGTAAGGAGGAGACCAGGAAATGGATCTTCTTACACTGGATTGCCACGACCCTCACAGTGTAGCAACAGCTTCTGGCCCTCACGAGGATGGGGAGGGTCTGGCCTAATCATCGCAGTCGGTGTGTCTGTGGAGAAGGAAATGGTGTCAATGAAAACCTCCCCACACAGCTTAGGTGATTCCCTCGCTTAGTTGCACACTACAGCTTCTACCTCTAAATGTTTTCGCAGCCCAAGAAGCACCACAAAGACCTTCCTTCTCCTAATTCTTATGAACGAGGACCATTATTGCTATTGAAGATGTGAGCAACTTCTCTTGCAACCTTGTGTGATAGGATTCTGGAAGGTCTGTCCTTGTTGGGACTCTAAGAGATGCCTTAACAGAAAGCTGAGAAGGGAAATGAGTGGTTTGCCTGTGCCTAGCAAACTTCCTAGCACATAGGAAGGACCTAATACATATTTTTTACAGAACAAATAAACTTGAACTTGCCACGTATTGAGCTTACAACTTATCAGTTCTCTCTACTCTGCAAGGGAGCTTAGAACTAGAAGCAATGCTTGAACACAAAACATCATTTTGAATGGTCAGTCCAAACACGAAGTGAGAGCTTTGAAACAGCAAGAGACCGGGGTCATATTTTGGCTGCAAAAAGGCACTGACACAATACAGAAGGGCTCTGTGAAGGAAGAATGGCATCTGCCATTGACGCTGAAGGGCTGCTTAGGAGGCTAGGTCCAGATGGCCGCTCAGAACAATACAACCAGATGCTGGTCGAGAACAACAGATAAAGAGGCTGAGCTTCCCCTAAGGATAGAGCCAACCTTAACAACCAGTTAATGGACATGTTTCAGCCAAATCAAATGGGACACAGAGAATCAGGCCAGGTGAAAGAATGGGTGTTCCAGGACCCCACAGCCATAGAAACCTCTAGCACAGTGCCTAAAGTATAGCATTTGTTGACTGACTACTGATCACAGTTGGGCCAAAAGGGTCCCTGGCAAGTAACTGCCAGATGGTCTGGTATCTAACAGAGGAGTCTTTGGGGCTCATGCAGGGGACCAAGGCTTTAGCTCTGGCCAGGAACCAAGGGGCGGGGGAAAAGCTCCAGGCCAGGGCCTCACACTAGGAGCTAATAATTAGAGAAGTACCTTATAGGAATATAGAACTTTTACATTTACAAAGTTCTTTCACGTGCATTGTTTTATTTATCCTCACAGTAATTCAGTGAAGTAAGCAGGAGACACAAAAAATGAAATGCTTTGACCAAAGGAGCACAGCTAGTAAGCGGCAGCACTGCGGCTAGAATCTGGATTGTCTGCCTGCAGACTGAATCTGCTAAATGAATAGCGATGCCACTCTGAACCTACCTCAGGTTAAAGTTTGAGTAATGAGTCTAAGATATTATTAAATAGCACTGAAGTTAGGAAAATAATTGGGCCTAAGTTGATTCCACAAGAAGAGGATGAAGGACTTTGGTTATTTCGAAAACTGCCCAATTTTTAGGTAAGTTAGGACAGGGAATGCACCATTTCCTAACTCTAACTTCTCCCGTTGGAGTTTAGCTGATTCTTTTCCCTTTGGTTCCTCCACCCAGAAACGCTGTTCTTTACAAATTTCCGAATTTCCTCAGATGAGAAATTCCCATTTCCAAACTTCCTCAGAAGTGTCCTAACCATACTAAAGGCAAATTCCATAGAGGGTGAGAATGTCCTTGCAAGGGCTAGGAGTAGTGAAAATGACAGTGGCCATTTCAAGTCAGAATCCCACGAAAATACATGGAGCTGGGGCAAGTAGAAGAGCAGTCAGTAAGGAAAAGATCTGGGAATAACGATGCCAGGGAACCTGTGCTTTCCTACCACCCATATTTTCTTGAAATCATAGAACGTTAAACCGAGATAAAGTTGTAGTGATCCCCATGCTCATCGCTTTCACTTAGCAAATAAAGAATTAGGCTCAGTGGGGTAAAGTAATTTTCTGAATATCACACAGCTAGTTAGTGGTGGAGTGCAGACTAGAAACTACTTCCTGGGAATCCTGAGTTACTACAGTTACCACCACAGTTTGTAGTCTGGCTATATTACACTGGCCTAGCCCAGGGGTTGGTATCCCCTTGGACCAAATCCTGCCACCTGCATGCTTTTGTAAATAAAGTTTTACTGGAACACAGCCCAGCTCATTTGTTTACATATTGTCTATGACTGCATCCCTACAACAACAGCAGAATTAAGTAGTTGACACAGCGACAGTATGAGTCTCAAAGCCTAAAATATTCATTACTGGGCCCTCTGTAAAGAGTTTGTCAACCCTGGCCTAGTCCTGGCAGTCCTTGTTTCATTTTCTACCTATCCACTTAACTGTGCATGTTGTTTCACACACAGTCACCTGTATTCTTTTACCCTGGTCCTCATCTCATATCTCATCCTTCTTCATCCCCAAGCCCATGACATACATAAAACTTCAATGCGTTGAGAGGTGGATCTGTCAGCTCCCTTTAGAGATTCATGGTTCACAGAGCACACGATGTTCGCCCCATCATCCTCCCGGGTAACCTGGAATGTCACCGAGCTGCTGACAGTGAAGGTTTTACCATTGGGATCTTCCTGTATGCGGGTTGGTTCTCCTAGAGTGCAGAAACAGTGGCACACACACAAACACACAGAGAGAGACACAGAGTAAACCCAACATACAGATATCATGTGGGCCTCATTGTGGACGTACAGATGGTGAGTCTCAACCTAGATAAACTTAGAAAGCTGTGGCAGGGAGAATGTAGGCCCCAACACACACATAGGCACTAGAGTGCACACAAAATACGTGTTCTCTTCCATACCATGCCTCCTATGTACATTCATAGACAGGCACTTCTCTCTCTTTCCAGCACCACTTTCTCTTGTAACCCCAAGGCAGGAGGTACTCACCGTGGAGTTCTTGGTCACCCTTTCTCCAGGTGAGCCGAGCTGCAGGCTTGCTCCCAGAAGACTGACAGTTTAGGGTGGCTGTGTCCTTTTCCCGTAATGAAGATTTATAACCGGTGATGATGGGCTTCTGTGGAATTCCTGCCATGGATAGGGGATGGCCAGGATAGGAAGGAGAGGCACCATGGGGTCACACTTCTGCTCTCCCTGTGGAGATGGTTTCTCTGCGTACCTAGGTTCTACTGTAAATTCTGGGTAGAAGACTAGATAAATCATCTTTCTTTTTGATCTCCTCCCTGAGGACCAGAAGGGAAGGCCTGCGGGAGACAGCATGGTAGTGAGGAGCTACGCCATAGCACAGACGTGATACATGATCCTCCACTTACAGCACAACTGGGTGGCCACAGAAATAGTGCAAGTCTCAGAGAGGCAAAGAAGGAAATTGAAATATAAGATGAAATATAGGATGAAGATGAGAGCATGTAAGCAACTGGGGTACTTATTTTGGAAATTATAACACATTCATGTCTTGTGTTTTTCTTACACCATCTTGGGAGGTAAGTAGAAGGGGTATGATCATCTCTCTGTTATAAGAGAAAATTCAGACTCAAAGAGAGTAAGAAGTTTGTCCTAGTCAGGAGCGGTAGCTCATGCCTGTAATCCCAGCACTTTGGAAGGCCGAGGTGGACAGATCACAAGGTCAGGAGATGGAGGCCATCCTGGCTAACATGGTGAAACCCCGTCTCTACCAAAAATACAAAAAATTAGCCGGGCATCGTAGCGGGCGCCTGTAGTCCCAGCTACTCGGGAGGCTGAGGCAGGAGAATGGCGTGAACCTGGGAGGTGGAGGTGGAGGTGGCAGTGAGCCGAGACCGCGCCAAAGCACTCCAGCCTGGGCGACAGAGCGAGACTCCATCTCAAAAAAAAAAAAAAAAAAGAAGAAGTTTGTCCTAGATCAAACAGTAACTAGAGCACAAAGGATTAAAACACATTTCTTTTTACATTTTATCCCATTGCCAGGGGAACACAGGCTGAACTTTCCTAAAGTGCTTGGAGACTTGCCTGGCTCCCAGCTGCTTCGGGGACCCATCTAGGGAGGTTTGTTTGCAAGGAAGCATGCTGTAGAGACACTGGGGTTTGGGAGTCTCACCTAGCACAGTGACGAGGGACTTGGCAGTTCGCACAGGCATAGTGAAGATTGAGCAGGTGTACTCGCCCTCGTCTGCCAGGGCCACATTGCTGATGCTGATGCTGAGCTCATGGGGAGTAGAGGTAACCAGCTGAATTCGATTATCTCGAAGGGCTGGGGGAATCAAGAGAATGGAAAGCTAGGATTTTACCAGCACCTTTCATGTTTACCTTCCAATCCCAGGCCAGCTTCTTTGGGGGAAGGGGTCTAGTATGGTGGGTGGGGAAAAAATAACTGCTCCTGAGTTTAAGCAGTCTTTAAGTCATTCAGTCACTTTTCTGGGTCATTGGACATAGTAGCCTAAGAGATACTCAGAAAGTATGTTGGATTTCGTGAGCTTCCCTGTCAGATTCCTAGGGCAACACTGACTTCAGCTTCCTGTTAGAGTTGCTGGGGTGAAGTCACTCCAGAACCCTATAAGACTGTGCATGCTCTAAACCACAGCTGCAATACTGGAACTAGTTGGGGAACTCATGGCTTGTTATATCTTAAAACAGCATACTGCCATGTTTCTCAGCCTCTGGATGACAGGAACAGTTCCCCTTGGTGTCTGCAGTCCCCTTCTCTAGCCCATGGTTTTCACGCAGAAAGATAACTCATGAGATACTACCTCTCTTCTCCCCAAAGTAGAGAGTCTGCTGAGCAGGGTTAGACCATTGCAGGGATGAGTCCTCGTGATCTTTCACTTGGCACTTGAGCACCACGGTGCCACCGGCCACCACTGTTTCATCAGATGTCCAGGGCTGGCTGTCTGCAGGAGTAGAAGAGGGTTAGTTTCCTGAGGACCCCTAGCCCCTCCTCCCATTTCTGAGCCAAAGTACACCTCATCTAATCCAGACCATCCAAGGACCTGGTGTACACAAGGTCTCTGTGTACCCTTAAGGTTTCATGGGGGAAGGAAAAGAGGTGGTGGGTGGCGGTGGACGGAAAGACAGATCTTAGTTTCACTTACTTTGAATACACAGAAAAACAAATAGTCACTTGTCAAATGTTTCCTGAATGAACTGACAGGGCCACGAATATTTAGAGGAGTAAAGGCACCCCAAATCTGCATATACCACTCCACATGTGTCTTTTCTGATACGGTTCTACCATTTACCTTTGAAAACACACATACATATCTGTCGTTCTATGTTTTGCCTTCCTGCCACCACCTACATATAAGAACAAGAACAGGAGAAGTGGTTGTGACTAATAATCCTTAAACTAAAATGGGGAAAAGGCTAAACCAGCTCTTGGGTTGCACATTCATTTACACAAAGGTAGCTGGTAGAAAACTGCAAAACAAACAAACAAAATATTTTTAAAAGTGAAACATTTTTACATACTTTTCAATTCTTCTAACAATAACTTCCCTTCAATCAAGGCCCTTAGCATATTCCCCGTGGTATTAGTGTTACCCGCCTCCCAACACACAACCCAAATCACCATCCTGATGTCATTTTAAAGAGGGAAGGATTAAGGTTTTCTCTTCAATGTGATGAAAACATGCTTTCTAATCCTTCTCTCCTTAGTCAAGTTAAACAAAACAAAACAAAAAGGACTAGGAAGGTATCTTACGGATGAGGCATTTGAATCTCAACTGTGCCTTCTGGTCAGGCCTACGTGGGAGCCCCTCAGGCTCCATGACACTTGCTTCCTGTTGTTCCATGTTCCCCACAGTATGGATTCTGATTTCTTGTACTGATTCCCTCATCTTCAGAACTGACTCTGTGACTCGGTAGCACTGACCCCCACCGAACAAATCTAAAATAGACAACACCTTCCAGCTCTGATTCTAATGCATCCACAAAAATCTGTTCTTTGACACTAAATTATTTAATCAACATTGCTTATGTCTGAATAGGAAACTAAGAAACTTACTTCCTACATTCCCCTGTAGAGAATTTTAAAACAATTCTATGCTTCTTTTGGAACCTACCTTACCCCTGCCTGTCTGCTTATTCTTTTCTTGGTTACCGGAATTCCATTTCCAAGAAATACCCAATGGGTGCTCCCAGCAGAGCAGAGGCCCTGAGGAATAAGGATGTGTCTGCTGGAGTTGATGCTATTGACTGATAGCATTGACTGTTCAGGGTGACTGTTCCCAAATTGGAGCACAAGCCTGGTGGTTAGTTTCAGCATTAAGAATTGTAAAAATTAGTAGAACTGAGTGAGATCTTTGGGATCATGGAATCCCTCATTTTACAAATGTAGGCAATGAGGCAATGGAGATGCAATGACTGCCTAAGCTCATTGTACTAATTTGAGTTAGAACTAGAACTCTGTTCCTGCGTCTTTCAATATGGTGCCCTTTTCAATGAAATGCTTCTCAAGTCATCATCTAAATAGAGCCTTAAAACCATGATTTTGAGATTAGTGTACCAGGGACTGAGCTGGCTGAGTAAAGTTGAAAGTGATATATTCCTAAAACCTCTCAAACGGTTTGAGAAACCTTTCATTTACCATAGCCACGTGCCAATTTTTGACCAGTCATCCCTTTGTCCCTGGTTCCCTTTGAAGAATTCTACCTTAGATTGTGTCTTTCCAGAACCTCTTTATTCTTAGTAATATATTTCCCTGGAATCATTTTATTTTTGGAAAGAAGTGTAGGGTGTACAGAGGTCTCTGTACTGGAGTAAGGGAAGAAGGAGTAGGTGCAACAGAATTCGGTGGTGCAGACTAAGAACTAAAATGTCAGATGGAAAGGAGAAAGTGCTGTGTGGTAATGAGAGGAGTGAGAACATGTGGTGAAGGCAACATGAGTGGGAGAGGATGTGAGGATGAGTGAGGGAACTGAGGGACATTGAGATGAGGGGCCTGGATTCTCACCTTGACTGGCCAGCATGTCAGGGCTGCTCCAGACTGTGGAGCTGATGGCCTCGTCGAGTGGAGCCAGAGTTCCCAGCTCCAAATCCTGCTCCTGCCAGTAGCCTGGGGAGAGAATCTCCATCAAGCATGAGCCCTACATGTATCCTGCTACAGTGTGGGGCTCTACTTTCATTGCTGGGCATGTGGGAAAGTCTAGGTCCCTATGAAAAATAGGTTCACCGGGATACCTAAGAGAAGGTAGTTTTCTCACCAACGGGAGAAATTAACTAGAGTTCTGAAAAAGGAAGTGACCTTTTCTCTGAAGGGGTGAATTAAAGGAGGATGCTAACTTTTTATCAGTCAGTCACAGAATATTAGTGCCAAAGAGATCTTAAGAGTTCATCCAGTCTAGTTCTCCGACTTTGCAGATGAGGACAATGAAACACTTAAAGGTTAAAAGTGACTTGGTGAAAGTCACTATAGAAAAATGAAAGAGCACCAAAGATTTCTTATTCCTTATCCAGAATTTTCTGCTCCACCATACGATTCACTAAAATTACCACACATTTAATAATTAGTAAATACTTTCACATGTAATTCTCTTAATAAACCTGTAAAATAAGTACAAGGACATTATCATTCCTATTTTGCAGAGTTAAAATAGAATGAAATGACTCGCCCAAGGTCATACAAATAGGAGACGAAGACTAGAAATTCAATGCCTGATTGTAAATGCAAAGCTCTATTTGTTTCAACGTGAGACTCCCGCCATTGAAGAAACAGATCATGGTAAGGGCTGAAAGTCGTACCATGTCTTCCCAGATTGTTACCTTCTATGGGATACTCAAATTATCTTTTTTTCCTACTCTACCCTTAGCCCCTCTAAATGATTGAGTCTGCTCCTTCCTTTGGTACAACAAACCCTTTTTCCAGGGCCTGCGTCACCGCCTCACCTCTCTTCCCACAAGGTGGCTCCTACACCCTTTCTTGAAGTACTGTAAGGAAAACTAAGAAAACTGAGAAACTTTCTTCCTACATTCCCCCGTAGAGAATTTTAAAACAATTCCATGCTCCCTTTGGCACCTACCTTACCCCTACCTGTCTGCTCATTCCTTTCTTGATTACCGGAATTCCATTTCCAAGAAATACCCAATGGCCTAACTCCCTAGCCCAACCTGAAGAGGCGGAGGGACAAAGAAACCGGCCTTGCGAATCTTTTTAGGGTCTCCCGCCGCAGGGCCCCGAAGTAGCCAATCAAGTGCGCAAAATTCAGTGAGCTCATCCGCTGCTGAGCAGAGCCCTGAGCTGCTACGTGTCCGCGCCCTGGAGTCACGGGAGAACTTCGACAGTCGTCCCAGCGCGACCCAGAGCCAGCTGGGGAGAGGCAGGTGGGAGAAGAGCGGGGAGAAAGGGGCGCTAGGACCAAGAGAAGGCACGCGGGGGCCGGGAGGTCGAGATTACAAAGAAAAGTGGGACGTGGGCTTAGGGTCCCTGAGGAAGAAAAGGACTGGATTAGGGAGAGAATTGCCTAATCAGAAGCAAAGGGAAAGAGAGGCGAGGGGCCAGAGGAGAGGGGAGGGAGAAGACGAGGGGTACAGGAGAAAGGGGGGTGGAGAGGGAAGGGAGAGAATGGGAGGCCGGAGTGGGGAGGGAGTCAGGCAGGAAGCGGGCAGCGTCCTAGCATGGGAATGGGGCTCTGAGACAGCTGCGGAGGTTCCCTGGCTTCCATGGAGGCACCGCCCCTCTTCTCTGCTCCTCACAGACAGCTTCCAGGAGATTTTAGAAATTACTCTGTTCTTAAATGGGAGAAGCGCTAATGCCCAAATGCTGAGGAGTAAAGCGGAGAAAACAGAGAAAAACAGTCACAAGTAGAGAAAGTAGGCAGGAAAGGCGGGAAGGGGAATTGTCGATAAAAGAGAGGCAAGCAGGATGAGAATGAGAGAAGGAAAAGGAGCTGGGGAGAGGGTCAGGGCTGTCACATCCAGCAGGGGCTCTCCTTGAGTGCCTCCCACTCACCCTGCTACCTTCTGTGCACAGGACGGAGGCAACCTGAAGGTGGTGAGTGCTCATATTGTTTCTCCGGTTATGTGTTCGTGGGTGCCCTGTGCGAACGTCAGCACACAGGGAACCAAATTGGTTGTGCCAAGGTGTGGGACGGCAGAGGGACAGGGAGAAGACAGAGAGGAGTCACACTCAGCCCCTCGGTATTGGTGTCCAGTGCACAGTGAGTACTAAATAGGCCTTTGCTCAAATCAGTGCAGGAAATAGCCGTCTCATACCATGGTATAGGACTTTCAGTTTGCAGAGTGGATTTTCAACCACGAATTCACTTAATCTCAGAACAAACTCAAGAGATAGGCAGCCAGAAAGAACTGCTTTTTACAATGAGGTTCAATTACTTACCTAAAGGCACACAAATAGCATACCTCTCCAGAATCCTTTGTCTCTGATGGTGCTTTGGGGCTTTTTCAACATTTTATGTTTCTTACAGCATTCCAGTGTGATTTACTTGCTTAGTTATCAGTCTCCTCATCTAAACTTTGAGCTGGTTAAGAGCAGGAGCCTTAAGTTATTCATCGTTGTATCTTTAGCACTTAGCCCATAGTGGGCTCTCGGTACATTTAATTGGCTCTGGTAATTCATTCAGCCACACTTGGCACTGTGCTATGTATATTGTGAATCAGGCAGAGCATGTATTCTGTCCAACAGCATGGGCTTAGTCTTCACTCTCCTGCTTCTTCTTTCATCTGTGCTTTTTTCTGCATCCTCCTCAGTTGCTTTTCTCCTTGCTCATATTTCTTTCATCCCTCCCCTCCTCCTGCATTTCATAGGCATCTTTTTTCTGCATAGGATGAATAAGTAAAATAGTGATGTAGATCATTCAAACCAAACTGAATTGTTCAGATGAGAGGACTGATAACCAAATAATCTCCAATAAATGGCATATTTGGGATATGCATGATGTATTGCCTCTATGGGTTTACAGAGAACTCACTCTGATTTGTGGTGTCTTAAGAAACTGTAAGAGGTGGCTGGTTTTTTTTTCTTCCCCCGGGGGTGACATTTCTCCCTCTAATTTTGAAATGCGCTTATAATCTCATGTCTTCTCTTGAGAACTGACTCTTAATACGCTTGAAAGTTACCCTGTCGTTTTTATAAAATTGTAAGCCTGTATAATAAATTACGAATGGCCACTCCCCAGGGAGTGGATGAGTGATTATAATGCTATCAACAGAAACATGGATAAGTAGCAGGAATTATAACCTGGGTTGTGAAAGACTTGTACCTTCTTTGGATTCAGATTGTGTCAGTCATTTATGACATCAGCATGAATTCTCTCAATGAATTCAGACTGGAAAGGAAAACTTAGGAGTACTCTGAATGGGTGGTATGGAATTTGAAGTGGAAATAGGAGCTCAGAAGGAGCTTCTGTCATTGAGACCATACAACCATTAGTGAGAGAAGGCCCAGGCAGATCAGTCATATCGGTCACATTCTTTCCCTGCTTAGAAACCATCACTGACTCTTCACTCTCTGTAGATAATACCCAAAGTTGCCAGCCTAGCCTTCAAGGTCCTGTACAGTCTGATGCTGAGCTTCCTTTCAGTTTTGTCTTTTCTCTACTCCACTCACCCCAGGTGCATTCCAGGCATGTGAAGCTGTTTGGAACTCTCTCTATGAATGCTTTGTTTTCCTGCATCCATTCCTTTGCCTGCAATAACTTTGCTGATCATGCCCTTTGCCCATCTTCACACGTCTAAACCTTATCCATGCATAAAGCCTACATTTTGGGGCATTTCCTTCCAGAAGTCTTCCCTGGTTGTCCCAGATTGAAATAATTCCCCATTTCTCTGAGTTACACACTTTATCTGCTTTTTCTTAAGTTATGCATTTCTTTCTAGTTTGTACTGCAAGTTTGACTTTCCTCCTAAATTATAAAGATTCCATATGTAGGGTCTGATGCATTTTGTATCCAGTATTGGCTCTAATATAGCATATTGCATATAGAAGTTGCTTAATAAATAGTTCTTTATTAAATGAATCAGATACTAAGCATCTTCTGTTGTGAGAGTTGAGTTCAAAATCTGCCAGTAAAGAGGAAATAGCAAACCAAACAGGATATGAAGAAATAGGCCAAGGGAGATGGGAGACTACCCAGAAAACTATAAGACAGAAGAAATTGGTATTTATCAACAGTTTCTATATGTCAGGATCCAAATTAGTTGCTGTATATTCATTATTCCAGAACAATCTTTTAATAGATAAACATGATTACACACCTGTTAAAGCCAAGTTAAGAAACTTGTCCTTATGATGTATCTATTATTAGTTACTGGGATAGGATGAACTTTAAACTTAGACCTCTCTGACCACAAAGCCCAGGCTTTCTGCACATCTTTACTACACTGTCCCCCTCTGCAGAATCATGTATTTTGTGTGTGTGGTGGTAGGGTAGAGCGTAAAGTGGGAAAGATTCCTCGTTGCAATCCTGGCCAGGGGTGATTCACCTAAATAATATTTACAACATTCACCTGCAGTATGATGAAAATGACGGTATAGCAAATTGGAAATGGGTGTCTGTGGTGTTGATAGTCCTGTGGTTTGTGCCTGTTGAATTACATTTTTACTTGGATGCCTTAGTATGCCTGCACCTATACCTCTGGGACTATTTCATGGACCCGTAAGTGCCTTACCATGTGGGACTCTTTAGATAACCAAGCAAATGGCATGTCTAGTTTAAAAAAAAAAGTCTCTTTGTGTTTTCATAGCACTCTAGCACCTAGGCTGAAAACTAAAAAAATTGTCTTCTTATTTGTTCTGAATTGCTTTGGAGGTTTCTTAATTCTTGATTTATTTGCTCATGAGTTCTAGTATCTTTAGGATTTCCAGCATTTTAAAGGACAAAGTAGCCCTTTCACCCACTGATTTTCTTCTTATTGATTGTTCATATTAAGAGTGGCAGAGGTGGGAATTGAAGAATTACTAATGTGCTTCTTTAAAGCAGCATTGGCACCTGTTATTCAGGTTTTCACTCATAGCACAGAATCTTACACATAGTAAGTGCTCAATAAATATTTATTGAATAAATAAATGAGTAACTCAAATAAATAAAAATGTATTGTCTTGAATTTAAGTAATTTTAGTGGAAAGTCTATGAAAGTCTGCCAGTGTAAGCCCTAATTGCTTGGTTTATATATTGTCCCTGCCGTGTCTGTTTTGGGGACCTACAACATATTGGCCTTACAGCCATAAACAGGGTCACAGGTGCACATGTCAGATGGTGGAACAAAAGGACAGAGCTCTCCTGCATAACTGCTGCTGGCCTTGCCAGTGCTTGGGTCCAGAGTCCCACTTCCCTGACTGTAGAAAAAAACAGCTCCCTGAGTAGGAGTTGATGATGATGGTGATGATGATGATGATGACTCAGCATTTCTCTAACTCCAGAGTTAAAAATACTGTTCATCCCAGCCTACTTGTTATTCCTCACGACTACCATGACAGGTGGGTGGAGGAGTGTTATCTCCAAGGGAAAAACATATTGGGGGCTGCGGCCCAGAATACTGAAGGGACCCACTTTTAGAATGGTTTATCTACATCCATTGCTGGGCTCCTTGTCCAGATTATGTCATTCTCGTTTTTCCCTAACCCCAGCTTCTTAGTGAATTCTATGTACAAGTAAGTTGGATCACACACACAAGAGACTGGCCATAGCAAACTCAGAATTAGAACTCAGCCCCTGGAGCTTTTCTTTATGCTCAGAGTGACAGTTTTCTTTGACAGTGAATGTTTGATTGTGCATTTGGAAGAAATCAGACCAGTTCCATCTGAATTCTGGTTTAGCTGAAAACTTCAAAATTTGGGGGAGTTGCTTTGACTTTAGAGCACAAAACGCTGGTCAGAAGGAACTCTGGACAGTTAACTTCCTTCGGTGGTTCTTGGGCAGCCAGCAGCGATGCCACATTTACTGAAGTCACTATGTAATTTCCTAATCTAAGACTTTGATTGCCTGAATGTCAAAATATTCTTTTACATCCTGCCCTCCGTTCCTTTCTAACTCTGTCTGTCCCCCGTTACATTCCTAATTCCCTAATGGCCACGATATAACAGTGCAGTCAAATAGAAGCTGGCCATACGGGGTGGGAGTTATTCTGTCATCTGGCACCCTCTTTCTTTTCAGCTACTATTTTTTCCTTTTTCATTGCTCCTCCGGGAAAGGCCTCTTGTCCCCTCACAGGCAGCAGGATCTCCTAAAGGATCTGTTTTCCTTAGCTCCGACGCGCTCCAGCTCACATCCACTTTGGAACTTCAGAGCTCAGTCACGCTTCAGCTGCCTACCTCCCTGATCTAGGCCTTCTCTCCACCTCACTGCCCCATCCGCCCTCTTTCTGGCTGGGCTACTGAGACCTTGCTCCTCCTTGTTTCCTCCCTGTATTATTTCTGTTGCTGTCTGGTTTTTCCTCCTAGAGTCTTGTTTATCAAGCAGCCTCTTGATAAACTACTCTGTCCCAGCTTTGCTTTACTCTCCTAGGAGGCATACAGGATATGAGTGAATATAGATGGTCAATAGGAATGGAGAACAGAATCTTCACTGTACGAAGTCCTAACATGTGGATTAGCTGCTTAGCTTGGTAAAGCCTGGGCCAGAGATCCAGGATTTATGGACTGAGGGGTCCTACACTATTAGATTATCTAAGAGATTTAGATTTGGAAGGAACCTGTACCCAATCTGGGCTCAAACATGTTTATTATTACACCTTGGCAGACATCTTTTGGTTCCATCCTAAGCAGGTTAAAAATGAAAGGCTTTTGTTTTCTGCTTTGGGAATGGTATGTGGCTAGGCTTTTCCAGGCTGAATGAGGAGGGAATCTTTTGAGATAGTTAGCTAGCTTGCCTGTGGTGGGTATTAAGATGGGGTTAAAATGAAAAGCTTATCTTAGAGTTAACCCTTGATTCTCACTGAAAAACAATTATTCTTAACATTTTTTAATATCCAAAGTTTAAGAGAAAATTCAAATGTTTTTCCCTATCCAAACTTTAAGGTATTATGAATACATATATTTTACATATTTCCTAAAACCTTTAAGCCAACTTGCATATCTGGTCATTGCCTACTGAATCCTAAGGGTCAGAGGTGGTTATTTCTAAGATGCTTTTGATTTTATGGAAGGATGGAAGTAATGCCCTTTTTGACTCTCTATTGCCCAAGTTCAGTAATGCCTTTTTTTCTTTCTGTTGCACCTAATTATGCCCAAAATATTCTCCCTTCTATGATTCTTAAAAGTGTAGATTTTTATAGTTGACAAGATATTAAGTATTAACTGGTCCAGTCCTCTTATTCTAAAGATGAGGAACCAAGGCTCAGAGAGGTTTAGGAACTTGAGCATGGTCACACAGGCAGTGAGTGAGACCTGTACTCATTGACAGTTTATAGCAGTCCTTGTGGACTGGCTAATTCAGTGATTAATTTGACACTAAGTGTGATTATATTTCCACTGACACCTACCCTTCCTATGCCCCATCTCCTGTACACGATACTGAGGAACTCCAGGACCATGGACCTTAAGAGAAGTAAGTCTACTAAATGCCCAGTAGGTTGGGGAAGTTGGATTATGATGAAGAGGGAGTCCCTGAAGATGGGGCAGCTGGCATCTTCTTATACTTCAGGGCTTTACTGGCAGGTTCCAGTTCACACAGAAGAGGCCATCAGGCAGAAGTCACTGCCATGCCCTTTGGAGCTCAAAAGGGTGACTGTGAGTACAGGTCGCATGTGTGTGTGCATGTGTGTGTGTGTGTGCGCGCCTGCTGGCATCTGCACGGTGAAGAGCTGAGGGAATGCTAACCTGATTGTGAAGCAGGAGACAGGGGCCAGAACAGAAGAGAGAGAAAAAAAAGCAGAGGAACATGTCCTATTCTTGAGCTGGAGAGAGAAAAAATCTGGAGGCAGAAGTGGGCTTGTGGTAGGCTGAGGGGGGCCCTCAGAGACTTAGTTAAGATTCCGAGGAGCAGAGACTGGGAAGTGGGTGGCAGGGAAGGAGGTGGGGACAGCTGTTGCTTTGATTTGCTATTGAGTCAGTGTTCTTGGTGCATTAGCACCAGGAGGGAGCCCTGGGCTGGCCCCCAACCAAAACAAGCCCCTCTGTAGCCAATACTGAGTTGTAGCAAGAACTGCAGTTGAGAGAAAAAGGAAGGGGATTCGATTCCAAAAGAGTCTCTTCCTTGCCTTAGCTGCTTCCTTCTGGGACTGGGCTATGTGCTCTAGACAAGCATCTGGTGTTCTGCCCGAAGAGCATGAGAGGGTGAGGTGAAACTGAGCACAGGGGAGGGCTCAGTGAGGACCTCTAGAGCACAGATTCTGTGCAGGTACTGACTCTCTTCAGCTGTTCTGGAGTAGGCCCCTGAAGACAGGATGATAACAACCCTGAGCCATTTTAGGAGTGTCTGTTTATCCCATCTCCTCATTCACGTCTCACTGTGATCAAACACTTTAGACATACGGACAGGTATGACTTGAAATCTGCATTCTAATGCAATACAGTCAGGAGGCCAGACTTTGAACTCTTAGTTGTCCTCTTAAACTAAGTAAAGGGATTTTATAACCTTTCCCTCAATTTATCTTGCTGCTTTCACACATATGTAATAGAACTGGGGGGAGAAAGTTCCTCATCTTAGGAAAGTACTTGAGAAAGGAAACATAACAGATTCAAATGCAGAATTCAGTTTAGCTCATTGGAAGGGTATGGGAAAAGAGAGACTGGTAATGGGCCAGAAAGCCCAGAAAATCAGGAGAAATAAACAGATTCTCTAGAGATGAAAAATCTCAGCCCAGGTTCCAACAGCTTGCTCATACTCTGCAGTACCTATCCCAGTGCCCCAATACCTGTCTGAGTGCATGGATGAATTCCCTTTCTCAGTGGGCTCTGTCTTGTTCTCCTATGCTCCTTACGTTGCACTTTAGATATTTCAGGCTGATGGCTTGGTGTGGTGGGATAACAATGCTGTGGAAAAGTTTAATTTGTTAGAAGTCAAGCAAGAAAGCACTCATCTCTGCTGGTTCTGATTTTCCTGACTTGTTTTTACTGTTACCCTTCACTGGATGATCGGAGTCAAGGTGTGGATGACAGGTTCAGGGCAATGGTTAGGAGCATTACATGAAGAAAAATGTGTTCTGCTCTCCACACCCACACTACTCTAGTTTCACTGATTCCCCCAATCCTAACTGCTATTTAGTCTCCCTACACTCTCCTCACTTAAAAAAAAAAAAAAAAAAGTCTGTTTTTTTAAAATTGCTGTACATTGTTTGCATTAGCCTCACTTTGTACCTTCCTGAGAATTTAACTCTTCCGTGAAACAGATACATTCTCCTAAGTCCACAGATCTCACAGTCCCCGAAATGGAAAATAATATTGTTCTGACAAAAAGAACTCTTATCTCTCTTCTTAAATTTCCATTGAGTCTTTCTTATTTGATGTGGGCAAAAACATTTTTGTTCCCTAAGATGGATGCATATTTTGACATGTGCCCCTCAACACACACACACAAAACACTCTGATTCTCACTAATCATATTTCTGGGTTTTTTTTTTTTTCTGACATAACACACAGATTTTATTATGACCCAGATACAGAGTCCTTTTCACATGCCCATATTAATCAGAACCCCTTACTTCCAGAAAACCATATGGCTTAAACTCAAGAGATTCTCCCCAAAGCAGAATTCAGGCTCTCTCTCCTGTTCAAACTCCCCAGGAGAGGGCCAGAATCCTCTCCTCTCCAGGGCTGAGGCTCAGTCCATCTGTCACTGACATTGGACTCCAGGACTTGGAAACCAGAAAAGAGTTGGCATTAAGTGGCAATTGAGGATAAATGAAAATATGGGAGGCTCAGGGGCTTACTGGTGGTAATTTTTATATTTGTGTGAGATTAGCAGATGGAAATTATGGGAAGAAACATATAATATGTATTTGGAAAGATCTCATCCTTAAGAACTACAGTAAGAACTAGTGAGTGCAATTGTTCCACTGTAATTTTTGCATTTGCTGGACAAAAAAAAAAAAAAAAAGATTAGGAGCAGATGGTAAAACTGGCTTCTCATTTTATAATAACTCAAGAACTCAGCTCCAGGCTCTTCAAAGACTGACTGACCCTATGCTAAGTTCCAAGTTACCTGTCATTGATGTACTTAATGAAATCAGAATTGGAAGCAAAGAGCCAGGTCATAGAAGGGTAAAAGTAAACATATGAAACAAAAATATGCATATTTCCAATAAAATCTGGTATCAGAAGTACTAGTTCTTCATCCTACCTTGCCAATATTTGGGAGTATCTGAAGAAAGGGGAGAAATGAATAATGGCTAGCCTACAGATGAGTGCCTGAGACATCAGCCTTCATTTCTTTTTCTTTTTTTTTTCCCTAGGGCAAGGTGATGCACCTGACCTTCTTGACCCTGAACTAGAAGTAAATGAGCTAAAGGTGCTTATAATTAGCAATCAATACACAATTAGTGTAAGTGTAGCTGGGGAAAGGGAAAATAAATCCTTAGAGAAGACAACATTTTAGTTTATTCTTTAAGTTATTTAGCTTTCTTATTGTTCTCTTGGAGACTTCCAAGAGAAAGATAGAGAGAGAAGAGAAGGTTAAAGAATCCCAGGGGTAAGAGTTCACATTAAAGAATGATATATGTGCTGAAAAATATGTTGAGATTTCTGTATTTGAGTCTTTTTTGAAACCTGCCTGCTCTTCATGAGAATAGGGGGCTTAGGAAGATGAGTAGATGGGAGACACTCCAGCTGTTACTATAACCCTAATTCTGTCTTGCTGAAAGCTCGCTCATAGAGATAAATCACTCTCATTACCTGTCCTTGAGGAATGAAGTTTCTCCTTGTTTCAAATGAAGAAATGAAAGAGGAGTCCTGGAAATTCATCCTGGAAGCCTGCCTCTTCCACTAGACTCTGCTGTAGGTCACTCATAAGTATTAACTATTATATTAACTTTTATCCATAAATTGACATGGGAAAATCAGCACTTAGGGGACGAGAAGCTTGTGTAGTTCTGATGTGATGTGAAGAACAGGCTGGCTAATCTAAGACTGACAGGAGCTGAGCACTGTCAGCTCCCTACCCCGTTTGATATCATCAGCTTATTGGAAGATACCCTCAGCATAGCAGAGTACAGTTTAAAGATGCATCTACTGAGATATGGCCAAGGACCTGTGCTCTGGGAGAAGATGGTTATATTTAAAGCCATTTAGTTTTGCACAAGGTGGTTATGAAGGTGGGGAAGTTAAGTCAAGATTTTGATATTTGTTTTCTCCCGTACATATACTAACTAGGCTTAACCCTGCTTAGCTTCCGAGATCAGACAAGATCCGGTGCGTTCAGGGTGGTATGGATGTATACTTGACACTTGTTTTCTATGCCTCTCATTTACCAGATTCTCCATTATCTATTTTGATAACCCATTGTTATGTATTGTCTTTGCAAAGGTTGAAGGAAAAGGGTAAAAAAGCACTATGACGGGAAAGTTAGAGTTGGTTGTCGTGCTCAGAGTGCTGTTAAGAGGTACATGTTTATAAACTGAGTAGGATTCATTTTACATTCCACACTTATAGTGTATACAGTCAATCCTGCATATCTATGGGTTCCACCTCCATAGATTCAATCAACTGCAGATTGAAAATATTTTTAAAAACTGTGCCAGTACTAAACTTGTATAGACATTTTCTCCTGTCATTATTGCCTAAACAATACAGTAAAACAACCATGTACATAGCATTTAGATTGGGTATGGTATTATAAGTAATCTAGAGATAACAAAGTATACAGGATAATGTGCATAGGTTATATGCAAATACCACTCCATTTGATATCCAGGACTTGTGTATCTGCAGATTTTAGTATCTGTGGGAGGTCCTGGAACCAATCCTTCATGGATACCAAAGTACAACTGTATATGGTTATCATATCAGAGCAATACTATCTCAATCTAAAACAGAACTATATATAGTTGTATTTTTAATCTATGAATCCAGATATGACAAAACATTCAATTCTTTTGAGGCCATTTGAGGTGACTGTAGGCCACAATTTCCTGAGCATCTTACAAAAACCTTCTAGCACTGCTTTTTTAACCTAAGAATTGCTTGCCCTTCTGTTCCCTTCCTGCAGTTGATCAGATGGCTGTGAGGACTTCCTAGATCTATATCTCAGAGTTTTTTTTATGTGTTTGTGGTGGAACAGGTCAGGGACCATAACCAAGAACATGTGTGTGTTTGTGGTGGCAGGGAGGGAGATTCTAGCCCTGTTCTGGGGACTGCACCGTGGTGAATAACGAGATTATGAAACTTGGAGGTAAAACAGGACCATGGAGAGCAACAAGAAAAGCCTAGAGTGTCACTGTCAGGGGCTAGCACCATGGAGAGCTCAAAGCACAGGTATAATAGTTTGCTCCATAAAGAACAGGGAACTGGGATCATGGGGTAAGGCAGCCAGCTCTCAAGCACAGGAACTAAAAGAACAGACATCATGCTTCTATTAGGATCACTTTATGCTCATCACCTGCTCTCTCTGAAATGCTTTATTTGAACCTGTCAGGGTGATACACAGCCAAGAGACTGTGCTGAAAAATGAGGACCACCACCAGTCTCAGTTTGTCAACATGAGCCTCTGTGATTGTGTTAGATACCTAGATATTAGTGGTGATGGAGGGGCTTTTAATGTGCTTTAGCTTACCATGAGTAAAATTAGGCCTATCTTCTAAAGACGGAACTGAGAGCCTGTGCTCCCTCAGAGACAGTAGGGCACAAGAAAGTCAAAATATGTATTTTCGTCAGGTAGGGTATGAGATGTATCAGACTCAGAATGTCCCAATGTATCCAAAATTGCTATAAGTAGTTCAGGCAACCACACTAGAAGAGAGGTATGGAATCATGCCTCTTGTTCTCAGGATTTAGAAGTTTCTCTGTTAGTTGAGAAACTTCATGACTGTCTTAAGGATTAGGAAAATTTTAGTAAAGAGAGAAATGATTCTTTAGTATTTGCTGCTTCCGTGAAGAATATGTACCTTTACTTCTTAGCATCTTAGCTTCTGTTGTGTAAAAATCCCAACAGATTCATGTGTTCAAGCCCCCTGAGAGCTTGACTTCTCTGTACTGGAAGGGATGGATCTCCCTGTCGTATATAACAGAATTGGACTGGGTTTCTACTTGGGTAGTTATTGGAGCCCCGGGCACCAGCTGGTTCTGACCTTGTAAAAAATGATCACTGCTGCTGATCCTAGAGGCAGAAACAGGTCTCTAGCCCTGGAAACTTGTTCTTCTTCATTTTATGATGACACGGAGTGTTTATACTTAATCTAAGCAAGTTCTTAGAAACAGAATCTTTTTCTGATGGCTTGTTTCTCCAGGGTCTTTTTCTGATGGTTTGTTTCCCTCTGTTTTTTGTAAGCATTTCCACGGGGATTGCTATTCTCAGAGATTAAGGGTGGACCTCTAAAACATGACCTCATACAGGAAACAAAATATTCTGGTACATGGGCCTATGGTCAATGTTAAACATGAAACATTACATTCTAACATGAAAAATAAAAGAAGATATAATTACCAAAACTTTATAATAACTGAATTTTTCACTCAGTAGTCAGTAAGGAACTGGTCCAGTCCACAGCTTGCTTTCAACAAGAATCTGGAACCTAGATCACCATCCTTAGGTAACATTCCATTACAGAGAATTAGATGACAAAAAAGGGATTGTTGAGCCAGTATGCAGTTCCACTGGAGTAGGAAACAACAAAGAATAAGACTAGTCACAGCCCCAGGGGTTTTCTTTCTCTAGTGATATTTGTGAAGATTTTTTTCCTACCATGTGATTTAAGGAAAATAAACTTTTGATCCTATTTTACATATTATTTGGACTGCAAGAAAGTAGTAACATCAAGAAGTACCAAAATCAAATCTAAGAATTTACAGAGCAATGGCACAACCTCTCAGTTATTTCAAAGTAACCAGAACGCCAAAGAGATGCTGTCTGTGGAAATTTATGGCTGCAGAACTATGAGTCACTCTCTCCAAGTGAGTAGTGAATATCTCCAACAAGGCACTCTTGCAATTAGATTTGGACCTCCTTTCTTCTTCAGTTGGAAGAGGAAGGAGAAAGAGCCTAAGGGTAGTAAGCTGGCTCATTCTATCAGTCTAGGACAGAGGATTTTGAACTGTGTGGCAGAACCCCAGGTAGTTCCTTAAGAATCATAGGAATGTGTAAAAGCCAGTAAGACAGGGAAAAGGGATATGAGTCTTACTTCACTATTTCAACAACAGCAGTTCTCCTTTGATATGTTTTTCTCATTTGTTAAAAATGTCTCACATCTTTGTTTTAAAAACAATATGGGAAAACTCCTGCCCTGGAGGAAACTTTTAAAACCAACAGTGCTATCCAGATCTATGGAGAAGCTTAGAATAGAGTGGCATAACTGCTGGGTAGGCAGTTGACATCACATAGGTTAGGACCTACATGAAACACACTGATTCTTCATGGAGTTAACTAAACTCTGCTATATGAGTGTCCCTGTGATGGTCTTAACTTTTCTGTGCCAGAAGATGCACATGTCTAAAAGGAGAGCATATCCTTCCCAAGAGTTACAGCTGCAACTAGGAGGAGAACAGGAACAGAAACAGAACAGTTACAGCTGCAACTAGGAACAGAAACTGGATGGAGTCGATCTGCCAAACAGATCTGTGGACAGCACTAGAGCGAATGCCTGCTGGACTTCTCTGGCACATTGGGCATGATGTCCTCACTGGGCATCTGGCCAGGGGGCTGTAGAATGAATGATAGTGGACAGAGGTCATTGAGAAGAAATAGATGTTCATGTGTGGGGCAGCGCAGTACAAGGTTAAATTGCTATAAACTTATCTGAAACAAAGAGAGGCTATCTGTCTATCTGTCTTTACCCTAGGTCAATTCACAGAGTGCTGGAAAAAACTTGAGAAGGAAGAGCCCAAGAAAGCTGGTCACAGTGTTGAATACTGAGCTGTTCACCAGAGAGAGGACACATTAAGTTCATAGACTTGAGTCCTCCAAAGCTAGAATTGTCAACCACAGTGAAAACTAGTGGAGAAATGTGAGAAGGAAGGGCAGATGGGACATTCTAAATGTCTTACCTGTTCCTGAGCTTTTGGCACAACTCTCATGACCAGTCTTAGATATCAGTTGCTTGCCCTCTCAATCCCTGTTCAGCTTTATGAAGCTTAAGAAATTTATGCTGTGCTCCAGGGGACAATATGCCCCAGCAGCACATTAAGTTTGTTTTCCTTATTCTAAATGGGAAAAGATATGCTACCACAACACCCTTGACAATTCAAGCATCAGCATAAGAGTATCTTGTCCTTAAACCTTCACACCACATCTGTCATAGTTTTGGTCAAACATTACCAGTTAAGTACATATTGCCTAGTTTTCTTCCCAGGGGCCCCAGGCCAACTCAGGGGTACTAGACACATGTCCATGATCCTGTGCAAAATAGTCTTCAGGATTACTATCTGTGAGCATTACATCTATGCATTTACCTCCCACCATCAGCACTGGCCTTCTTAGATCCAGAAACTAAAAGATAGAATTAATTTAAGATAGAAGATATAGTGGGTATGTCTTATGCATCAGTGTGTCCTGAGATACTGCACACCAGACAGATGTCCATTATCTGTGAAGATAATGCTCTCCAAGGAAAATGATGCTTGGTTTGACTCTTCTTTGGAAACAGACCCCTCCTGTTCATCTCCCACTTCCCACCTCTCCTCTGGAAATTCCCCATTTAGAAGTTACTGCTTTCCACTGTTTATCTCAGGCCACTGCTCTGAAACATATTTCTAAATATGAGGATATAACATTTCTCTTCCTCTCAACTTTAAGCCTGAATAGGGGCTGAGCCCCCAATTTGAGGACCAAGAAAGAAGAGTGTAGTCGGTGAAGAAAGACTTGGCTAGTATACTGATTTACTCTAGTCTATAGTTTTTTTACATCTTAGAGTAGAAAAGCTCACAGCTTTCTGGATGACGTCTTTCTCTCTTTTTGGGGCCCAGCCTAGCACCATCAGTTCCCATTGCTGAACGGTTGCAATTTGGATCATATTTGCCTCTCGTTATAAAACTCAGCAGGTTAGAAAGGCCAGGAGCTGCAGCTGAAAGTCAAGGCCTAGTAGGAGGGTCATTAGTGAGGCACAAACACCCAGCAGCCTCTCTGTCTTGTACTTAGCCTGCTCTCCCCAGAGACTCCCTTCAGCTCCTCAGTGAGTGGGGTCCTTACTGCAGTCCTCTGGGGAAGAGGATTCCGAGTAGGGGAAGGAGAGGCTGCTGTCTCTGTGGTGACTAGGGCGGGAACTCCCTTTGGGGAGTTTGATGGGTAGAGGGCGGAAGGAGTCAGCCAGCCAACTATAGGGAGGGGATCCCCAGGGTCCCCATACCAGGGGAAGCTCCTTTATCACGATGGAGACAGGTCTGAGGGAGGTCAGGCGAGGTAGAGCGATTATTCCTCCAGTACCCTGGCTCCTCGCCTGTTTTCCTCAGATGAAATTCTCTACATCATCCTCCCCAGTTTCAACCCCTCCCCTCTCCACCCCCGCCCCGCCCTGTGCCCATCCCTGCTGGCCACTGGGTCCATCGCCCAGGAGCCACCTCCCCTTTCTCCTCCCCTGCGGTTCTTTCTGTTTTTCGTTGGCATCTGGCCGGGCATAGCCACCACCCTCCCCATTCCCTCTCCCCACTTCCCTTTGCTCCACAGAGGTCCTGTTCCCTCTCCCCCTTCCTCCATCCCAGCCCTCCTCCTCTTCCGACAGGGACAGGGCGCGGGGAGAGGAGGATGCATTCCTTTAGTCTCTTCACAGCCTGCCCTCCCTCCTCAGGGACCTGAGGCTGGGAGCTGTGGCCCCCTTCCGGGTTTCCCTACACGCTGCCCCTCTGCCATCCCACTAACCGTTAGTAGCCTTTAAGAAAGCTGAGGTGCCCCCACAGCGCTGACCTACATAGCCCGGCCCAGGGCGGGAGGGGCTCTTCCCCAAGTCCCCTCACCCCTGGCCCCGCCTCCTTTCTCCCCCGACTCCCTTCCTTCATCTCTCTACCATTAGGAACCAAAGAAGGTTTGAGTTCCAGACTGGGGCAAAGGTGCTAGGTATGCTACCCCACCCCAAATTTGGGAAAATCAGTGCTTAGCCCGGGAAAGCTTTGGGTTTCTCATGCATCCTCCTCCCCAAATATCTTGATTCTTTCTTTTGCGCTCTCCCCCCACCCCCACCCCGCCTCTGCTCCTGTCTGGATTTCTTTTCCCATCTTCTACCACTGTCAGGGATATTGCCATCCTGGGCCCCCTCCGCCCTGTGTTGTTGTTTTGTTCCAAGGATAAGGGCCCCCTTTTTTGCCCACGCCCCCCTCAGCAGCCTCACCCAGACCCCCTTCTCTGCCCACTCGGAGCTGCGCCGCGGGTGGCGGCGGGGACGGGCGGGGGAGCAGAAATGTTTGCATACAGCAGTTTGGGGGATTGCACTGGCTACCCAACCCCTACAGACATACATACACAAACACCCGACACACGCCCTGACTGAAACAGCGACAAATCTCACTCCGCCCCCAACACACACTGACACAGACATACACACAGATACTGACACAGAAACGCAGAGCCAGACACCAACACAGACGCGCGCGCACACGGACAGCAACACATCCAGACCCGGGGCTGCTCCTAACGGACATCAGCCCCAGAGCCAAATCCCGGTGCACACGCAGACACACGCTCGGTGGTGTACACAGAAGGGTGCACACGCCGGCACACCCACAGTCCACAGAGACACGGATGCTCAGAGACAGACACAAGGGTATTAGCAGCGGCTGGTGACTTTAACCCCGGTTCCAAACAAAGCCAACAGGCTCCCTCCGCCAGACTCCCGATCCCAGCCCCCGCCTCGGGTCACTCCCCTCCTCCCCAGGCGCCGCCCCCTCCCTCACTCACCGTCCTGGGAGAGGTTGGCCCCACTGGGCGCCCAGCAGCAGGCGAACAGCAGGAGCAGGAGCAAGGCGACTGGGGCCCCCATCGCGCTTCCCGGCCGGCACCCTGGCTGGGCGCTGGCGAGCCTGAATCCCCGGGGGCTGGGGATGGGGAGGGGGTGGACTACGACGTTGACCTAAAGGGCGCCCCCGAGCTGCTTCGGAGCCCGGGGCCGAGGTGGGGACCGGGAGGGAGCCGGCGCTGCTGCAGTCGCGGGGATTAAATAGGGCGCTCGGAGCAAACCATTCGGTTGGAGGTGGAGGGGGGTTGGCGGGGGGTTGGGCTGGTCGCGGGGGGGGCAGGCTGCCTCATTCCCCACTCCCCCCGCCTCCAACACCCCCTCCTTGCCTTCGTGGTGCCTTCCACCCTCTCCCCCGGGAGCTCTGCCAGCCGGGCTCGGGTGTGGATCAGAGGGAGGGAGCTGGCTCAGCAGTGGGACCCCGCGCTCACCCCTCTTAGGCTTGGGGTGGAGGGAGGGGAGTCGGACAGGGCCATGGGCCAGCTGGCGAGCGCGGCCACTGCAGGCCTGGGCAAGGGCGTGCCCACTAGCCTGAGATCCTCCAGCTCCGCCCTCCATCCTTTGGCAACTGGGGATCCCCTTAAGCCCTGGGGTCCCCCACCAACCATGTACCCAGGGACATCTCTCCAGTGGATAACTACTAACTCTCAGCTTTCTCCTAAACACTAACATTTCTAATTCCTCTTACCCAGGAGCCCATAGTTATCTGTCCAGCAACAATTTGTGGCCCCCGGCCTTAAGCCCTGGGGTACCCCTATCAACAATGTACGCAGGGACATCTGTCTAGTGGATAATTGCTAACTCTCATCATTCTCCTAAACGCTAACATCCCTAATTCCTCTTACCCAAGAACCCATAGTTGTCTGTCCAGCAAGAATTCGTGGCCCCAGGCAATCTCCCTTGAAAGGCATCTTCCAGCAAACTCCCAAGCCTTGGGAACCAATGTCTCCCTCAATCTCACTCAAGGAAATAACTCACCCTCTGAAAACATGATTTCACCCCAGACTCTTGCCCAGTCTGGCAGCCTAACAAAGCAACTCAGTCGTTTTCTTTCTTAACCCTCCCTATTCCATCCCTTTAACCCCCAGTCCTTTTCTCCAATATTTTTTCTTCTTTCTTGATCTTTTGCAGGATCTTGCCCATCTCAAGTTTGAGTTAGTAAGGTTCATGGATGAAGAGTCTGATCTAGAAACCCTCTAAGGACCCCTGCATCTGTGACTAAAGCAACTCTCATTCCTGAGGCCAGATATAACAAGATGATGAGAGGTGACAACGTGCTAGCAGCCCTCGCTCGCTCTTGGAATGAAGCCAGCGAGACCAAGAACCCACCAATTCGGGACACAATGAGAGATGCAGGGTGTTTGCACTTGGTCTTGGCTTAAGTGTCCCAAATCCCTGGTGTTTGCCATTCTTTGTGACTGAGTATCTCCAAGAGAGTCTTGATATATCTCAGAAAGGGATCTTTCTAAATCAGTCTTGCTGAAACTTAGCTTTTGGAAATACATTTCTAAATGTTAGAATTCTAGAATAAAATAATTTTAGATATGTAAGAATTCTTAGAAAATGGCTCTTCCAACCCCTTAATTATATAGCTACAACTGAGGCTCAAAGGAGGCTAACTGAACCAAGGTTACACTGACAGTTAACAGTAGAAGACACAAATGTTGGCTGGGATGTGCAACAATATGATTTTAAAGTGTCTTCCAATCCTGTGAGGCTAATATTTTATCCCTAGATGAGGGATTTGGGTGCATGTCTTCTAACTCTTAGACGAGCTCTCTTTCTGGGCTGATGACTGTCTCACTGGGCTAATCTTTAATGTTTGGGTAATCTTTCCTTCTTGAAAACAGAGTTTTTCAGCCCCCTGTGATGTAGTTAATGTTTCTGTCACCCAGAAACTCAAGGGCAGGGATGTGAAAAGTACTTGGTTACCAGTAAAACCCTATATAAATTACAAGCAATTATGGGAGGTCAGGAGAGAATATTCCCCAGGGAAATTCTTCCGGATTGTCAGGATGCTGCCCCATAGTTTTTCTCTTATGGCTGTTAGAGTTGATGGTTTCTGGGAGAAGAGTTCTGCCTGCCTCTTGGACATTTCTTGAGTGCCTGGATAGTTAAGATTTTCTTACACGGAAGTGTTGACCATCTTTGGCTGTCTGACTTGCCTGACTTGACATATCTCAGTGGCTGCAGACCATTCTGTCTCCCTAGGGTTTGCTGATATCTTAGAATCTCCAAGAGATGAAAATAAAGGGGGTACTATATTTGAGGGGCGTGGAAACCGGGATGTAAGAGAGAGAAGAGGCTGGGCTAGGGGGTAGGGGAGAGATATGGGAAAGATTGAACTTTCCCAAGAGGCGGGGCCATGTTGGGATGAAGTTAGTTATGCAGAGATCAGGCAGTAATGTGGGTGTTTTCAAAACAGAAACCAGCTTCAGAAGGGAAAGATCAGGCTACCCTAGTTAAAGGGTCTTAGTGGATAAAGAGTATTATCTTTGCGGCTAGAAGATATCTTAGAGATCATCTAAGTGGGCTTAAGAGAGAACAGGTTAATGGAGGGGGAGGGGAGTGAGAGTGGGGATGGGTGGGATAGGGAAGGCAGGATGTAGAATTAGGTCTCATAATCTTCTAATTAATCTGTCTTTTCCATCTGCTGCTCTGCAGTGATCCCCTTCTGCCTGACCCCCTTAATTCTGTAATACTTGCTGGTCTGGCCCTACTCTCTACTGTAACTGCATGGGACAAGAACCAAGGGTGAGAGGTAAGGAGGAAAGCTGTTTTGGAGAGAGTATTAAGAGTTAGCAAATGAGACTCTGGAATGCTCTTTTCCTACTGGCTCCTCTTCTCCTTTCTGCATCATCAGCATCAGTTTGGCAGCAGTTTAAGTCCTGGGAATAGGAAACAGTCACTGGCTTTTAGAATTATAGAATAAAAGAATGTTAGAGTTGTACGGGACCTTTAAGATTTTCTAATTAATACCGCTTGTTGAACAGATAAGGAAAATGGAACTCAGAGAAGCTAAATGACTTTCTATGTTCATACAGCTGGCTGGCAGAAGGGTTACCAGCACTGGGTGGGGAATGGGAGATAGTACCCTTGGAAGCAGGAAGGATAAGAAGAATCATTCCCAAAACTCTAGAGTAGTGTCCAGTTTGAGGAATTCCTCACTCTTGCATATTTCAGAGTGAAAAGTAGTTTCTCCTGCTGATGTGGATGTTCGCATTTGGAATAACTTCTTGCCTATAGTCATTCTAATGCCCTTTTTACATGTGCACCTAGCATCCTACAGGTGCCCACCCTCCTCACTAGGAATATAGTTTTACAAAGAAAGATTGACCTACAAGGATTAACCCCATCATGAAAATAGATAAAATAAAAGTATCCATGTTGGATTGTGATCTCTGTGGTTACTTTCCACTCTGAACGCTGTGACATACAATATGCATTTCCCAGAGACGTGCACAAAGTCTGGAGTAGGTTGTCTGTGGGATTACAGAGCTGGTAGCTACACTGAAAATCTGAGGAAGCAGGGAAGGGGAGTGGAGAGAAGGCAGGCTTTGCCTCCTAGATGCCCCTGTCCACTCAGCAACAGCCTGGGTAGCTGGGGGTGTGGAATGTGATGCTGGCACTGGTCCTGGGCTAGACGCAGCTGTGTGGGCCCTGGGCATTCCTTTCCCCACGCTGCTCCTGCCCAGGAGGGAAAAGGGAAAGAACTCAGCCTGAGTGGGTGAATTTTACATATTCATCAGGGTGAAGATGACAGCACCTGTAGGGAAAAAATTAAGAAGGCTTAATATCCATTCAGATTCTTCTTTGTACTCTAACCCTTTTTTCTCCTCTGTATGAGTTTTCTGTATCACTAAATTCTACATAGGTTTCCACATTGCTTTCCTCTTCAATTTTCCACCCAGCTAAACCAGTACTCCATGCTGCTTCTTACTTCTATTATCCAGTTTTAATTAACACCAACCTTAATAATAACCCCTGTATGCATTACAATTGTAACCTTAATTGAATTGTAATTTCAGTCCTAACCCTAATCTATTATAGGCTCTGGCTATTAATCCTAATACCAACCTGAATTTAATCACCAGTTTTAACGAGCATCTTGATTCTAACCAGTTTTAAGCCAGCAACCAGAGCAGCAACATGCACATAATAAAAGTGATCATAGGTACCGCTATTGAGAACCCACCAAATGCCAGATTTTCTGCTGGGTACTTTATGTACACAGAAGCTCACTTAAGTACCAGAAAGTACCTGAGTGTGTCTGGAATGATTAGCTCCCTTACCAAATCAAGGAAACAAAGGTTTAACAAGATTATGTAATTTGTAAATAGTGAATCCAAATCCAGCTCTACTTGACCTGAAGGCTTGTGCTCATTCTTCTTTCTGTCAACAAATACTTTTTAATTGAACTTCTACTAAAATCTTAACTAATACTGATTGGAATGACATCTAAAAGACTGAGTTTCCTCAAAGCATGTTATTATTGGTTTAGGTTTTTTTCTTTTTAAATAGTGATACAAAATATAAACCAACCGAACAAAAAAGCCCCAAAATCTTCTGATCCAGAGACCCCACGGACACTTTAAGACATTAATTTATTTATAAAGTTAAAGTATTCAAACTATAAATAGAAACAAACTGAAAAGCCTCCTCTTTCCCAGAGTTGCCATATTGCACAACTCCAGGGGGCATTGTTCAAATTGGAGTTGTGCAAAGCAGCAGCACTGCCTCCCACGGCTTATCAGAAAAGCAGATAAAGTCAAGGTAAATATCAACCAAATTAAATCACCTTATGTATATATATGACTTAGGAGTGAGAATTTCTAGACAAGTTAAATTTATGATTAGCAATAACTATTAAGGGTCAAATTCTATACTAAATTCTTCACATTTATTATCCATTTTAATATTCACAAGCATGCTGATCAGTATTCATTACTCCTATTTTACAGATGATGACAGTGAGGCTTGAAGAGGCAAAATGACTGGTACCTTAGAGCACAAAGATGGTAAATGACAGACTTGGGTTTCAAATACAGGTTGTCTTACTCCAAACTCTAAATTCTCAGTCATTACACTTCGCCAAGAAGGCTTCTCAGAGAAGAGGTCATATAAGTTTGGTTCTGAAGGAAAGATAAGAGTTGCATGATATTAGAAAAGAGAATGGCCTATGAGACTGTAGATGAACTTAGATCAATATGGGAGGAGATGCTCCAAGGGGAAAGGGAGCTAGAAACTAGATTGCAGAGGGAAACAAATAAAAGGTGAGAGAGTAATGGGGGAGTAAAACAAATATGAGCAGAGACCAGGGACATTTTTTTGTGATAAATTCAGGCAAAAATAAAATCATATAATAAATACATGTGTCACTATTGCTCCAGCTACAGGCTGATTGATGTACTATGGAAAGACAGTAGACACACATAATCATCTGCAAACCAAAATACACATTTTCAGTTACATGGCTATCAGTCACTTCTCCAATGAAATATCTCTGTATTCTTTCCCTTAGATTCTGTGCTCCAGCAATATCAAATGGCTTGTAATTTCCCAAACACACTATGTTGTTTCATGCCTCAGTGTCTTTGCACATACTATTTTCTATACCTGGATTGCCCATCTCATTAAGCCTGATGAAACTTGTGCTCGTGTTTATCCATCCAAACTTTGATTAGGTGTTGCCTCTCTTTGAAGCTTTCTATCTACATATAATCACTCCTTGCTAGTTGCTACCACTGTATTGAATATGTATCTCCACTATTACACTTCTTTCACTGTGTTGCAGTGATTTGTCTATGTTTTTCTCCTCCCTGTGCTCTTTGAGGGCAGGAATGATATTTCGTGAATCTCATTTATCCAAGTGCTTTGTGTAGAAACTGAAAATGTATAGATTCTTAGTTAATTCTGAGGTAATCCCAAATGATATGTCTATAAATACATAGGCTTGACAAATCATTTTATTCCCAGAAGCACATACGTGCATATAACTAGACTTCATTGGCATACCCCCTGCAGCTACGTGTGCATGTGATCACACTGATATAATATGCCCAAAATAAAGTAACTGATCCTAATATACAAATATTTTCATCCACTTACTTGAAGTACGTTTTGTAACTTTTGGAATTGACTTTAGAACCTGCCACAGCCCTTTGCATAACTTCAGTTGTGGAGAATGTTTATCCTTTGAGTTCGGCTTTTAATTTAAAAAATAGCCAGACATCTTTGAGATTCAAGCCTTATGGATAAGTTGGTGGTTCATGTTGTGTAATATAAGAAACAAGACTTAGCTATAAAGTAATAGTAAATGACTTACAAGCTGACTTATTTGTTGCTTCTTTTTTTTTTTTTTTTTTTTTTTTTTTGAGACGGAGTCTCGCTCTGATGCCTCCGCTGGAGTGCAGTGGCCGGATCTCGGCTCACTGCAAGCTCCGCCTCCCGGGTTCCCGCCATTCTCCTGCCTCAGCCTCCCGAGTAGCTGGGACTACAGGCGCCGCCACCTCACCGGGCTAGTTTTTTTTATTTTTTTGGTAGAGACGGGGTTTCACCGTGTTAGCCAGGATGGTCTCGATCTCCTGACCTCGTGATCCGCCCGTCTCGGCCTCCCAAAGTGCTGGGATTACAGGCTTGAGCCACCGCGCCCGGCCTCTTATTTGTTGCTTCTTAAGGCAGTTACCAAATAGGAGTTCTAGAAAGTTTCTGAGCAGTGTCATTCTGATGTATTTGTTAGTATGAACAAAATCAAGCAAGAGTCTTATAATTTTGTATCATGCCTGGGAAACAGATGTGTTTGTGTATAAGAACACAAAAAATTATTATGTCCAGAACAGAACTTATTGATCATCAATTTGTTCATTCATTTATTGTTTTATTTTATTATTTACTATTTATTTATTAAAAATCTATTTATTATTATTATCATTTTTGAGATGGAGTCTCACTCTGTTGCCCAGGCTGGAGTGCAATGGTGCAATCTCGACTCACTGCAATCTCTGCCCCCATAGGTTCAAGAGATTCTCCTGCCTCAGCCTCCCAAGTAGCTGAGATTACGCATGGATGCCACCATGCAGGGCGAATTTTTGTATTTTTAGTAGAGAGGGGGGTTTCACCATGTTGGTCAGGCTGGTCTCGAACTCCTGACATCAGGTGATCCACCTGCCTCAGCCTCCCAAAGTGCTGGGATTACAGGCGTGAGCCAACACGCCTGGTGATTTATTTCATTTTTTGTGTGTCTGTGTGCCTGCATAGTGCTAGTTGAAATTGTTTTGACCTGGATGTTTTGTTGCAGCCTATTAAAAAAATTATAAGCTCCTAGCTTTTTTTTTTTTTTTTAATTATACTTTAAGTTCTAGGGTACATGTGCATAACGTGCAGGTTTGTTACATATGTATACTTGTGCCATGTTGGTGTGCTGCACCCATCAACTCATCAGCACCCATCAACTCATCATTTACATCAGGTATAACTCCCAATGCAATCCCTCCCCCTACCCCCTCCCCATGATAGGCCCCGGTGTGTGACGTTCCCCTTCCCGAGTCCAAGTGATCTCATTGTTCAGTTCCCACCTGTGAGTGAGAACATGTGGTGTTTGGTTTTGTGTTCTTGTGATAGTTTGCTGAGAATGATGGTTTCCGGCTGCATCCCTGTCCCTACAAAGGACACAAACTCATCCTTTTTTATGGCTGCATAGTATTCCATGGTGTATATGTGCCATATTTTCTTAATGCAGTCTGTCACTGATGGACATTTGGGTTGATTCCAAGACTTTGCTATTGTGAATAGTGCTGCAATAAACATACGTGTGCATGTGTCTTTATAGCAGCATGATTTATAATCCTTTGGGTATATACCCAGTAATGGGATGGTTGGGTCATATGGTACTTCTAGTTCTAGATCCTTGAGGAATTGCCATACTGTTTTCCATAATGGTTGAACTAGTTTATAATCCCACCAGCAGTGTAAAAGTGTCCCTATTTCTCCACATCCTCTCCAGCACCTGTTGTTTCCTGACTTTTTTATGATTGCCATTCTAACTGGTGTGAGATGGTATCTCATTGTGGTTTTGATTTGCATTTCTCTGATGGCCAGTGATGATGAGCATTTTTTCATGTGTCTGTTGGCTGTATGAATGTCTTCTTTTGAGAAATGTCTGTTCATATCCTTTGCCCACTTTTTGATGGAGTTGTTTTTTTTTCTTGTAAATTTGTTTGAGTTCTTTTTAGGTTCTGGATATTAGCCCTTTGTCAGATGAGTAGATTGCAAAAATTTTCTCCCATTCTGTAGGTTGCCTGTTCACTCTGATGGAAGTTTCTTTTGCTGTGCAGAAGCTCTTTAGTTTAATTAGATCCCATTTGTCAATTTTTGCTCTTGTTGCCGTTGCTTTTGGTGTTTCAGACATGAAGTCCTTGCCCATGCCTATGTCCTGAATGGTATTACCTAGGTTTTCTTCTAGGGTTTTTATGGCATTAGGTCTAACATTTAAGTCTCTAATCCATCTTGAATTAATTTTCGTATGAGGAGTAAAGAAAGGATCCAGTTTCAACTTTCGACTTATGGCTAGCCAATTTTCCCAGCACCATTTATTAAATAGGGAATCCTTTCCCCATTTCTTGTTTCTCTCAGGTTTGTCAAAGATCAGATGGCTGTAGATGTGTGGTATTATTTCTGAGGACTCTGTTCTATTCCATTGGTCTAGATCTCTGTTTTGGTACCAGTACCATGCTGTTTTGGTTACTGTAGCCTTGTAGTATAGTTTGAAGTCAGGTACTGTGATGCCTCCAGCTTTGTTCTTTTGACTTATAAGCTCCTAGCTTTTAAAAATATATAAAATAAAACATTCAGTGGGTGGTCTTACCCTTATTCCCAATTACCACCCCATTTTTGAGACTCGTTTTAGGTGTGAAGGATAATGCAAGGGTTGGGGCTAGGATAGTATTTGGGGATGCAAAATACTTGGTAATTAAGACCAATCTGACAGTCATGGTTTTCTTTTCAGAATCATGAAATAGAAGTGGATGTTAAAAAATGCTACAACAAAATGTCAGCGTCTGGTGCTAGTCACTTGAGAATACAAAGATGAGTAAGTCATGAAATCTACCTTCAAGGAACTCATAGTCCAGTAGAGAAGATAGGCTTGCAAACACATAATCACTACATCATGTGATAAGTGCTACAGTAAAATTTTGTATAAGACACAGTGAGAGAAGAGAGGAGGCAAAGAGTAAATCTGTGAAAAACCTTAAGACTAGATGTGGGGCAGGTTTAAGGGATGAAAGACATTACAAAAGAGGGTATGGCATATGCAAAAACAGTAAAACAGGAAGCAGCATGGTTAGTTGCAGCTAAATTTTGAAAGGAGTTTATGCTAGAGATTGCTCTTTATTCTGCAGACAAGGAGTCACGGAAGGATTTTAAGCAGGGAAATGTCAGTGCCAGATTTACATTTTAGAGCGATAACTCTGGCAGTAGTGGATGGATGGATTGGTGGGATACACATCAATTTGATACAGAAGCCTGACCCTTCTGGAGACCCAAATCCAGTACCATGACATTAAATAAGACCCAGTGAGTGTGGTCCTGTCTTAGCTCCTATGGGTAAGGTAGAGATAGCACACAGAACGCAGTTACAGGACCCAGACACCAATACGCAGTGTGGACAATGCTGTAGGGCACACAGATGCTGACAACTGTGTGCAGCGACATAAGGTTTTGTAGAGTAAAGCGCAGAGGATTATGAGCTGTGTCCCAGTTTGTCAGGGACTGAGTCGTTTTTCAGGACTTTCAGTGCTAACATCGGGAAAGTCCTGAGCAAACTGGGATGGTTGGTCACCCTAAGCAGTTCCTGACAGAAACAGCCTTCCCTCAGTAGCACCTGTTACCCAGACCATCTCCCTGGCAACCAGCTGCGGGTCATCTCCAGGGCAGATTGGAGGGGGAGGAAAGCCAAGTGAGTTTTTTTTGTTTTGTTTTGTTTTTCTGTTTCAGGGGAGGGTAGAGGTGGGAAAGGGGTAGGGGGTGGTGAGTCAGAATAGCTAGGCCAATTGAATGGGAGGAAAGAGAAGAAGAAAGGCTAAGTAGAAGACAGAATGTGGAGGTTTTTTTCTCTTATCCAGGATCCTACCTTCATTCTCTGAGATCTTGGGCTCTCTCTGGCGGTAAGGAACATTGCAGGCTCAAAACAACAAGCATTACAAAGAGTGAATGTGAATATATTTAGTTTTTTATTTACGCATAGGTTTCATATGTTCATGCATGTATTTATTTATTCAGCATTAATGGAGTGCCTACTGTGCACTTAGCACCTTGCTTATGCTCTATCATTTAGTCTTATGCACAACCCTATGACTAGTAGGTAGTATTATTCTCATTTTACAGATGAGGAAAAGGAGGCTCAGGAATTTTGTGACTTCCTACAAGTCACACCTTAACTGGTGGAGCTGATATCTTAATTTAGGTGTGTCTCTAAAATTCTTGGTCATGCCAGCAAACCAGCATACCCATCTGTGCCTGATCCAAACAGTTACCTGGAGCCACCTGTTACAAATCATACAGATAGTTAGGATATTCTGGTTCTAGTTTAATAATAAAGATTCCTGACCATAGTGCTAACAGGTGCTCCCAGGTGATTCCTATGCCCTGACAATCCTGAGAAGTAACCCACCATAGCCTGGGGGTCTACTGACCAGCCCTCATTAACTCCTGAGGGAACCATATGTGTAAGTAGCTCATCAGAACACAGTTGTGTTAAGGTGTAAAACCAAAAAGTATCACTGAATCTTTCAACAAATAATTTTCTTGACTCTTCCTCTCAAGCAATTGCTGACTTTGTTTGTAAGATCCTGTGTAATCTGGCCTTTGCCTATCTGTCTAACCTCATGTAACCCCATAGCCACAGTATCCGTTTTTTTTTTTTTTCTCTCTTTCTTTTTTTTAATTTTTTTTTTATTATCTCCACCATACCAAGCCCATTCCCATTCTATGCCTTTGCACTGGCTCTTCCTCCTGAACCAGAACACTCCTGCCTGCTTCATGCTAAGCCACTTTTGCTTTCACATCTCAGCCTAAATTAACTTCCTCAGAGGCCGTCTCACTCCCTTGCAATCACTTGTCATTTTCTGCTATTTTCCTAATAATTTATCTTTTGTTTATTATTGTCTTTATTCCTTCTCCCAGTAAATGTAAATTCCACTGTCAACTTTGATCAAAGTCAAGTTGCCAGTACTTAGGGGCTATTGCACATATCAGTACCTAGCACATAATAGGTGCTTATTAAATGCTGGTTGATTTGGAGAAGAGCGATCACATTAGTTGATTTTACACTTTGATTTTTACAAGTAAGAACTTTTGTCTTCGGTACAAAGTAAACCTCCCACTGCCATTTAAGACTTTTTCCTCTGGTTTATAAAAGAAGACATCTCTTTCTTTTTATGAGCCTCTATATAATGTCCCTCTAGAGGATTTAAGACTGTTATTAAATTGCCCCTTAACCTCCTCTACATTAGGTGAAATGTCCTAATTCTTCACTTTCTGCCAGTTCTTTTGTCATTTTAGTACTTTTTCTCTGATCCTTTTCACGTAAATAGTTGTGTTCAGAACAGGTCCAGTAGGTGAGTGAGGCTATGGCTGATGGTCATGAGTTGAACATGATATGCTATGATATGCTATTCCATGCCCTCTTGTATGTTTTTTACTATTTTTTGTTTTTAGTCTGTTTCTTTTCAGATTATTTTATCTGTTTCTTGTGGTGAATTTTGGTCTTAATATCTTTTTAAACCTTAAAATCCCAGAGCTTGCTATCACTGGAAGTAGTACTCCCTAGCAAGGTGACATCTGTTGAGGTTTGCCACCAGTTTCCAGTCCCAGGGCTTCCTTGTGGATGGCTGTGCCTGTGTGCCCGTACCTGTGAGGCTGGTGACTGCTGCTGCTATTCCTGTGGCTAAGCCAAGAATGGATGCAGATACATTTAGTTTTCTCGCTATGTTCACAAAAGGCCGTAGCTTGTTTTCATGTGGACTATGAAAGCCTAGGAATGACTGTGTGTGCTGCTCTGAGAAAGTTAACCAGGTTCTGGGCCCAGCTCCAAGGAGACATTTCTGACTCATTGGAAAGGCAGAAGAGTGCAGAAGAGTGAGAAAGCATGGATTTAGAAAGTGGACTCATCTGGGCTTAAATACCAGCTGTGCCACTTATGTCATTTGAGATCAGTCTTTTCATTTGTTAAACATCAGACATTGTTATTGTCTATCTTGTAGGCTTGTAAAGATTATCAAATGAGGACATTTATGTAAAACTCCTAACATAGAACTCAATACATGTTTGTTAGCTACCTTTCCCTGTGACCTCTTCACCTTAGAGCAGGGAGATGTTCCTCTGTTTCTCTGAGTGTACCATAGAATCTTGCCCTGTGTTCACTCTCCGAGTATAAAGCACTGCTTGGATCTAGATTTTCAGTTCCAATAACTTTTTTTCACTTTTGCCAAGGTCTCTCTGTTAACCTGCTCTCTACTACCCTCGTGTGGCCACCCTGACCCTTTGTCATTCCTGATCCTCTGCTCCCTCAGTGTGGTGGCTTTGCTGTAATGCAGCCTCTCCCAGACTTCTTTCACCTCCAAGTTTTAACACATACCTGAAACATTTTTCAGTTTAATTTTAGTCTTCTCTTCTCAGGTAGTGTTATCTCAGTTCTTCTAACCTTTTCTCACTTCGTTCTAATATTTACCCATCTGTCAGACTGCATGAATTCTTTCCTGCATGTTGAGAGTTTGGACCCAGTGAGGCCTCCTCAAGTTTCAGATCCCATTATCTGTTTCCTTGCTTGACACCAAGTTCTCTTTCACATGAATGACAAAAAAACGATGTACAGTTGACCCTTGAACAACACGGATTTGAACTGTGTGGAGATCCACTTACACGCTGATTTTTTTTTTCAATAAATACAGTTTGCCCTCTGTATCTGCAGGCTCCATATCTGCAACCAAACAATAGTCTCCGGATGGGCAATCTGCAGATATGGAGGGCAAACTTTTTCTATGTGCCAGTTTCCTGGTTCTGCTAGTTCTGCTGTTTTCACAGGGTCAATTGTAGATCTTGAGTATGTGCAGATTTTGGTATCCTATGGCAGGGGTGTGGGCATCCTACAGCCAATCCCCAGCAGATACTGAGGGATGACTGTTTTGTCATAGATTATTTAATCATAGAAAAGCTCTGTTTTTTTCCCCCTGCAAACTCAAATCTGTTTAAGTTAATAAGGAAAAGTATACCTATTCTTGCCTTGTTAAAGGGTAATGATGGATCTTGGATAGACCCAGAATGTTAGCACTTCAAAGTGAGGATGTGTAGACAAAGAATGTAACTGCCTTATCCCTTTCCTAATTGCATAGCATCTCTAGCACAGGGAATGAAGAATTATTTAGGATATAGTCAGTATACTAGTTTGAAAAACTTTGTGGATGAAAAATAAGGGAAATCAATTTGATGAAATGGCTAGTTTAAACCAAATTTGGGAGGTGGGATTTGAAAACTAGACACTGAAGAGCTTTATCTTTATCCCAATGTCAGTTGGAAAAAAATTGTAGCAGGATGCTATGTTATTGAATTGGTATTTAAAGATTAATTCTGAGATTCAGTGTGGTAAAGATGGTAATTTTTAGTTTATAAATTTGATGCCATACTATGCTAAATTCCAATAAGATATTTTATGGAACTTGACTAGCCTATTCTAACATTCCCTTGGAAGATAAAGTCAAGAGTAAATAGCCATAATTTTTTAAACACATAGGGCTAAGGGGGAGGATGATTTTCTAGCTATCCTAAGCGACTTTAAAATTATAGCAATTAAAACATGAAATCTTGGCACAGGAATACATAAATAGAACCATGGAGCAGAAGAGAGAGTGTAGTTACAAACCAACTTGGAAATTTAGTGTATGAAGAGTGCTACCTCCATTATATACTACACTTCTAATCAGTGACTAGAGGGTTGTACTGTTTAAAGACATTAGAATAATTGGTTGTTTATTTGTCAGTTGGTATGGGATAGGTTTAGCCTTTCCTTATGCCATATACAACAATATATTTCAGGTGGACTCGTGCTAAATTTTATAAACAAGCAACACTAAAAATGTTTGTAAAAACTGTCGAAAAATATACTTAATCTTAGAGTAGGGAAGACCTTCCTAAGCAAGACACAACACCTAGAATCGATAAAGGAAAGGACTGATAAGATTTACTGCATGATTTTTAAAACTGATATAATTGCAGACCCATAGACAAAATGTAAAAGTAAGTCACAGACTGTGAAAAATTTATTTGCAGCATACATACCAAAGTATCAAAATTGCTAACATGCAAAATAGTCAGCAAATAAACATGAAAAAGACAAACAGTCCAAGAGAAAATTGGGCAAAGGATATAAGTAGGAATTCTCAGAAAAAAAATACAGTTGTCTAATAAACATCTGAAAAGATGATCAACGGCATTTGGATTTTGAGAAATACAAGTTACAGCACCAAAGAGATCCTAGACTGTTAAAAGGCATCAAAGAACCCATCAGATTGTTAAAAATTAAAATGATGGATAATACTCAGTGTTGGCAAGTGCTTAGGGAAATAGGCACCTTTATATATTGTTAGTGAGGATGTAAATTGGCACAGCCTTTTTGGAGATATTTTGGCAGAATGTATCGGAATTAAAAATAGAAATACCAGCAGTGCTATTTCTACAAATTATGCTATAGATCTGTTCACACATGAGTGCTCTGATTTATTTGCAGAGATATGCATCCCATCATTTTTTTCCAGTAGTGAAAAATTGAAGACAACATAAATATTCATCAATAGTGAATTGGATAAATAAATTACGCTATATCATACTTTGCAATAACACGTTGCAGTTAAAAAGAATAAGGTAAATTTATATCTACCAACATGGAAAGATACAGAAGGTATGTTGTTAAGTGAAAATACAAAGAAAATACACATACAGCTATCCCTTTTGTGTAAAATGGGAAAAAAAGTCTAAAACATATACATATATATATGTTAAATCTTATATGCATATAAATATGTGTTTAAGTAAATGAATAGTTACTTACTGGCTGTGTGACTTCAGGCAAGATACTTAATCCCCTCAGTATTTTTTTTCATTGTATGGAAAATAGAGATAATTTTATTTGACCCCTAGGGTTGTATGATGTGAGAATTAAATAAATTAATCATAATTTTACATGACCCCTAGGGTTATATGATGTGAGAATTAAATAAATTAATCTATTTAAAGTGCTTTAAATAGTGCCTGGCACATAGTAGGCACTTGAGTGTTTCTGTTGTTCAGATGCATATTAAAATTGGAAAATTATTTTCTGGGCTAGGACTGAGACTTAAGTTACAAGGGGGACTATAATTATCCATATTATATACTTCATATTTTTATAATAATGGTGTGCTTATGTATTGAATGATTAATTTTTTTAAATTAAAAGCTTATTCTTAGAATATGGGTTAAAAGATGATTATAGAAATCCAGGACCAAAGTAAGAGTCCTGAGCAAGGGCAGTAGAATTGGGAATGGAAGAGAGGTGCTACATTTGGTGTTGGTTATGGGAAGCAAGACAGAGGGAGAAGGCTGAGGCAGCTCTCAGTTTTGGCTTTTGAGTGACTTGGAAAATGCTGAACCATGAAAAGAAATAGTGGAATTAGGAGAAACTTTTTTGTGGGGTGTAGTATTTTGGAATGAAGGAGGATGAGTGTCTTACATCAGGCTGCTAAAACAGAATACCATAAATTATGTGGCTTAAACAACAAACTTTGGTTTCTCACAATTCTGGAGACTGGGAAGTCCAAGATAAAGGTACTGGTGGATTTGATTCCTGTTGAGTGTCCTCCTCCTGTTTTGCAGACAGCCACCTTCTCAACATGTCTTCACGTGGTGGAAAAAGAGATTGTTTCCCTGTGTCTCTTCTTATAATGACACTAATTCCATCTATTATGGTTCCACCTTCATGACCAAATCACTTCTCACATCTAAATACATGAGGGATTAGAGTGTTAGCATATAAATTAGAGGGAGACATAATCAATTCATAACAATTTTGTTAAATTACATTGAGTTTAAGCTGAGGGCAACCCATCAAGTAGGAAATATTCAATAGACTGGATATGAAAACTGGAGCTCTGGAGAAAGTTGAATGTCCTACCACTTTGAAGTAGAGCAGCAGAAGAAGCCTAAAGTTCTCAGTCTCATTTTAAGAGTTCCCATCTAACATTTCCACTACAAAAATCAAGAACTGTGGTATTATAGGATGATATGTGGCTAGGAAGACAAAGACCTGTTCTAGTGGTTTTTCTTCCATAAACATACATTGAACAACTACCATGTGCCAGGCAGTGCCCAGACTATCAAGGGTAAAAAGAACTCAAGTTGCTCTCTCCCTGGTAGGAAGAGAGATGCACACAATTGGGTACATGACAGAGTGCTCAGTCCTCCGATAGCCATATGCATAGGGTGCAGTAATGGTGTGAAGGTGGGTGTGATCCAGTCTGCTTGGGGTTGTGGTGGATGTCAGGGAAGATATTATAGAAAATGAGGTGATTGATACTGAGTCTTCTAGGAGGAGGAACAGTCTTCCAGACAGATGTGAGGGTGGGGACATGAGAAAGGCATTCCAAAAAGAGAATCCGTTGCAGCATACCTAGTCATATTAGTATGGAAAAGGAACCTTTTTATTTTTCATTTTGGGAACTCTAAGTACTTACTGTAAAACATAAGCTGAGAGGGGAGGCTGGCGGATAATAGTAACTGATGTTGAAAAGATGGACAGGAATCAGATCACAAATGACTTCTAGGCTCTTCTCTAGACAAGAGAGAACTTTAAGGGGTTTTGCCTTCAGGAAAAATAATTGCACTGTTGGTGGTGTGGCTGATTGGCAGAAAGGGAGCAGGGATGGTTACAGGTAGACAAGTGAGGGATTATTAAAACATCAAATAGTCCTGGCTGCATCATCCTGATACCAAAGGCCTGGCAGAAACACAACAAAAAAGAGAATTTTAGACCAATATTCCTGATGAACATTGATGCGAAAATCCTCAATAAAATACTGGCAAACAGAATCCAGCAGCACATCTAAAAGCTTATCCACCATGACCAAGTCAGCTTCATCCTGGGATGCAAGGCTGGTTCAACATATGCAAATCAATAAACGTAATCCATCACAAGAACAGATCTAACGACAAAAACCAGATGATTATCTCAATAGAGACAGAGAAGGCCTTCGACAAAATTCAACACCCCTTCAAGCTAAAAACTCTCAATAAACTAGGTATTGATGGAAGGTATCTCAAAATAATAAGAGCTATTTATGACAGACACACAGCCAGTATCATACTGAATGGACAAAAACTGGAAGCATTCCCTTTGAAAACCGGCACAAGACAAGGATGCCCTCTCTCACCACTCCTATTCAACATTGTGTTGGAAGTTCTGGCCAGGGCAGTCAGGCAAGAGAAAGAAATAAAGGGTATTTGATTAGGAAAAGAGGAAGTCAGATTGCCCCTGTTTGCAGATGACAGGATTATATATTTAGAAAATCCCATTGTCTCAGCCCAGAAACTCCTGAAGCTGATAAGCAACTTCAGCAAAGTCTCAGGATACAAAATCGATGTGCAAAAATCACAAGCATTCCTCTACACCAATAACAAACAGAGAGCCAAAACATGAGTGAACTCCCATTCACAATTGCTACAAAGAGAATAAAATACCTAGGAATCCACCTTACAAGAGATGTGAAGGACCTCTTCAAGGAGAACTACAAAGCACTGCTCAAGGGAATAAAAGAGCACACAAACAAATGGAAAAACTTTCCATGCTCATGGATAGGAAGCTACCCATCAAGCTACCAATGACTTTCTTCACAGATTCGGAGAAAACTACTTTAAAGTTCATATGGAACCAAAACAGAGCCTGTATTGCCAAGACAATCCTAAGCAAAAGAACAAAACTGGAGGCATCAGGCTACCTGACTTCAGACTATATTACAAGGCTACGGTAACCAAAACAGCATGGTACTGGTACCAAATCCGATATATAGACCAATGGAACAGAATGGAGGCCTCAGAAATAACACCATACATCTACAACCATCTGATCTTTGACAAACTAGACAAAAACAAGAAGTGGGGAAAAAATTCCCTATTTAATAAATGGTGCTGGGAAAACTGGCTAACCATATGTAGAAAGCTGAAACTGGATCCTTTCCTTACACCTTTTACAAAAATTAATTGAAGATGGATTAAAAGACTCAAATGTTAGACCTAAAATCATAAAAACCCTAGAAGAAAACCTAGGTAATACCATTCAGGACATAGGCATGGGCAAGGACTTCATGACTAAAACACCAAAAGCAATGACAACAAAAGCCAAAATACACAGATGGGATCTAATTGAACTAAAGAGCTTCTGCATGGCAAAAGAAACTACCATCAGAGTGAACAGACAGCCTACAGAATGGGAGAAAATTTTTGCAATCTACCCATCTGACAAAGGGCTAATATCCAGAATCTACAAAGAACTCAAATTTACAAGAAAAAAACAACCCCATCAAAAAGTGGGCAAAGGATATGAACAGACACTTCTCAAAAGAAGACATTTATACAGCCAACAGACACATGAAAAAATGCTCATCCTCACTGGTCATCAGAGAAATGCAAATCAAAACCACAATGAGATACCATCTTACGCCAGTTAGAATGGCGATCATTAAAAAGTCAGGAAACAACAGATGCTGGAGAGGATGTGGAGAGATAGGAACGCTTTTACACTGTTGGTGGGAATGTAAATTAGTTCAACCATTGTGGAAGACTATGTGGTGATTCCTCAAGGATCTAGAACTAGTAATACCTTTTGACCCAGCGATGCCATTACTGGATATATACCCAAAGGATTATATATCATGCTGCTATAAAGACATATGCACATGTATGTTTGTTATGGCACTATTCACAATAGCAAAGACTTGGAACCAACCCAAATGTCCATCAATGATAGACTGGATTGAGAAAATGTGGCACATATACAGCATAGAATACTATGCAGCCATAAAAAGAATGAGTTCATGTCCTTTGCAGGGACATGGATGAAGCTGGAAACCATGATTCTCAGCAAACTATCACAAGGACAGAAAACCAAACACCACATGTTCTCACTCATAGGTGGGAATTGAGCAATAAGAACACTTGAACACAGGGCGAGGAACATCACACAGTGGGGCCTGTCGGGGTTGGGGAGCTGGGGAAGGGATAGCATTAGGAGAAATACCTAATGTAAATGACAAGTTGATGGGTGCAGCAAACCACCATGGCACATGAATACATACGTAACAAACCTGCACGTTGCGCACATGTACCCTAGAACTTAAAGTATAATAAAAAAAAATAAGTAAATAAATAAACAAATAGTCCTGGCTACAGAGGATGAACTATCTGAACTAAGCCAAGAGCAGTGAGAATAGAAATCGAGGCATATGTTTGAGAGCTATTAAAGAGACAGAGTGGATAGACCTTAGTAGCTGATTAAACTTGGAAGATAAAGTTTTAAGGGGAGGAGCCTTGACTCATTCCGCATTTCTGGCTTAAGAGACTGGATGGCCAGTTTTGTCTCCCCAAAACTGCTTGTATCAAATCAATCTTCTTTCAATTTACTGTTATGTAGCCAATTCTATTACTGTGGTTCCGATCTCCATTATATCTTAACTTGACTACTGCAAAAGCCTCTTCACTGTGCACTCTTGAAATTATCTGCTGCAGCCAGAGTGATCTTTCTAAAATGCAAATCAAATCATCGTTCTCCCTTACTTGAAACCCTTCACTGCCTCTGCATCTCCTACAGGATTACAATTGGCCTTTAACATGACATATGTTGATCTGCATGTTCTGATTTTTGTTTCCACATGCCTTGTCACTTCCTGCCTGGGATTTTGGACTTCAGCAATATCTCTCATTTCCTGTAGTTTTTTATGCAGACAGGATGGTTTTTGCTGTATTTTTACGCATGCTTTCCTCTCTTATCTCCTTGGCTCCCCCAACACACACACACACACACACACACACACACACACACACACACACACAATCTCTCTCCCCATCCCTAACCTCTTCTTTTGCTCTGTTTACAGCTGTTCTTACTTTGAACCTCAGCTTAGGTCTGCAGCTCTAGAAAACATTCCTAGACTCCGCAGACTTGATTCATTTGCCCATGTTTGTTTTTGTAGCCTGCCAGACATGATTTCTAGAGTTGGGCAACTTTGTTCATGACTTTATTTTTCTATTTTTGACTGTGATTTTTATTAAGAATAGACATGATATCATCATTATCTTTTTATCTCCAATACTCAGCACATTTCTTATTGTACAGTAGGTATTTATGGATTTATGGAGCAAATAAATAAAGTAATAAATGAGTAGGTGGATGATGGTACCCATTAATTAAACTAGTGGATTAGGCCGGGTATTGTGACTCACCCCTGTAATCCCAGCACTTTGGGAGGCTGAGGCGGGCAGATCACCTGAGGTCAGGAGTTTAAGACTTGCCTAGTAGTGAAACCCTGTCTCTACTAAAATACAAAAATTAGCTGGGCATCGTGGCAGGTGCCTGAAATCCCAGCTACTAGGGAGGCTGAGGCAGAAGAATTGCTTAGCCCAGGAGGCAGAGGTTGCAGTGAGCTGAGATTGCACCACTGCACTCCAGCCTGGGTAACAGAGAGAGATTCCATCTCAAAAAAAAAAAAAATAAATAAATAAATGAGTAAACTAGTGGATTATGAAGAACAGATTTATGGGGAAATATAAGTTCTTATTTGTACATTTTGCAGTTGAGATCATTGTGAGTCACATAGGAATGGCAATCTAAAGGCAACTGAGTATCCCAATCTGGATTTCACATGGTATGTCTGATTTTAAGGTACAGATTTAAGGGTTTTCAGCTCATAGCTGGTAATACATGTAGTACATATGCCATTTACAATTACCCATGGAGAAAATATAAAGAAGAGCACCAAGGTATACTTTATGGCAGTGTTTTTGACCACAACTCATATGCCTATATGTATACATTCATATGCAGCTGATACAAAAATTTCATGAAACAATACATGGTCTTCTTAGAGGGTGAAACCCTCAGCTATTTTCTTTTCTCTTCTGTCATATCCTATTCTATCATGTCTTTTCTCTGCTGTTTAATAATATAAAAGTACTGCTAACCTTGTGGCTTGCAGTCTGGTAAGTGTCACTCTTTGGAACACTGATATTTAAGAAGGAAGAGGAGGAGCTGGTGAAAGACATTGAGAAGGAGGGGCCGAGGGATAGGAGGTAAATGAGAAGACAGTGGCATGCCCCAGAAGCAAGAGGAGTCAGCATTTCTAAGGGTGAAGATGTGGTGACTGCAGAAAGGTGAAGTGAAACTATTCGATTTGACAATTAGCAGCAAGCCATTAGTGACTTTAGTGAGGACATTTAGCAGTTGCTAGAGTGGAGTCAGTTGAGGAATGAATGGGGTAAAGGGGAAAAAACCCAAGCATTAACTATTCTTTCTAAAAATAAAGACTGTCAGGCACTAGTCTACTAAAGATTTTCTCTTTCTTTATCACACTTATTTCTTATAATGACTTTACAAGATAGATTTTATTACTTCTGTGATTTTTTTTTTTTCTTTTTTGAGACAGAGCCTCGCACTTTCACCTGGGCTGGAGCACAATGGCGTGGTCTCGGCTCACTGCAACCTCTGTCTCCCGGGTTCAAGTGATTCTCCTGCCTCAGCCTCCTGAGCAGCTGGGATTACAGGTGCCCACCACCATGCCTGGCTAATTTTTTGTATTTTTAGTAGAGACGGGGTTTCACTGTGTTGGCCAGTCTGGTCTCGAACTCCTAACCTCGTGATCCGCCCCCCCCCCCCCTCGGCCTCCCAAAGTGCTAGAATTGCAAGTGTGAACTACCACACCTGGCCACTTCTGTGGATTTTTAAAATCAGATAAGTAATCTGAATCTCTGAGATCATTTAGGTTCCTTTAGGTGTCCAACATCATACACAGCTGAGATTCAAACCCTGGGTATCCTAACTTGGAAATCTATAGTTTTCTAATTGGATAACTGTTTGTCTATTTTTGTGATATTGGATACATGATTTAATTTCTGTGGTTCTGAGTTTGTTAATCTATGTAATTAAGATGGAGAGGCTTGACAAAAATTACAGACTACAGAAATATAGAAAATAAAGAGCAAACATTCACCCACTTAGCATTATCAATTTGATCTTCAAATTAGATTTCCACTAAATTAATAAAAGTAATAAGAATATGTGAAAAAAATTCAGCTGATCCATGAATAAAAGAGACTTGTTTATTTTATTTTCCATTTTGAGCATTCTGTGATTCCAAGAAGAGGTTAATTGATGCTTTTGATTTTCTAGTTTACCAGTTAAGAATAAATGCAAAGCATTCTGCTCTTACCTGCCGTGCATAATCTTTGTGTAAAGATTATGTTGGGGATTCTCCTCAATAAAATAATGGCAAAGCAAATCCAGCAGCACATCAAAAAGGTTATCCACCACGATCAAGTCAGCTTCATCCCTGGGATGCAAGACTGATTCAACATATGCAAATCAATAAACGTAATCCATCACATAAACAGACCCAATGACAAAAATCACGTGATTATCTCAATAGCTGCAGACAAGGCCTTCGATAAAATTCACCAGCCCTTCAAGCTAAAAACACTCAATAAACTAGGTACTGATGGAACATATCTCAAAATAATAAGAGCTATTTATGACAAACCCACAGCCAATATCACACTGAGTGGGCAAAAGCTGGAAGCATTCCCTTTGAGAACTGGCACAAGACAAGGATGCCCTCTCTCACCACTCCTATTCAACATAGTATTGGAAATTCTGGCCAGGGCAATCAGACAAGAGAAAGAAATAAAGCATATTCAAATAGGAAGGGAGGAAGTCAAATTATCTCTGTTTGCAGACAGCATGATTGTATATTTAGAAAACCTCATCGTCTCAGCCCAAAAACTCCTGAAGCTGATAAGCAACTTCAGCAAAGTCTCAGGATACAAAATCAATGTGCAAAAATCACAAGCGTTGCTATACACCAATAATAGACAGACAGAGAGCCAAATCATGAGCACACTCCCACTCACAATTGCTACAAAGAGAATAAAATACCTAGGAATCCCAACTTACAAGGGATATGAAGGACCTCTTCAAGGAGAACTACAAAGCACTGCTCAAGGGAATCAGAGAGGACACAAACAAATGGAAAAACATTCCTTGCTCATAAATAGGAAGCATCAGTATCATGAAAATGACCATGCTGCCCAAAGTAATTTATAGATTCAATGCTATTCCCATCAAGCTACCATTGACTTTCTTCACAGAATTAGAAAAAACTACTTTAAGTTTCATATGGAACTAAAAAGCCCACATAGCCAAGATGATCCTAAGCAAAAAGGGCAAAGTTGGAGGCATCACGCTACCTGACTTCAAACTATACTACAAGGGTACAGCAACCAAAATAGCATGGCCAAAGGAACGGAACAGAGGCCTCAGCAATAATGCCACACATCTACAACCATCTGATCTTTGACAAACCTGACAAAAACAAGCAATGGGGAAAGGATTCCCTATATAACAAATGATGTTTGGAAAACTGACTAGCCATATGCAGAAAACTGAAACTGGACCCCTTCCTTATACCTTATACAAAAATTAACCCAAGATGGATTAAAGACTTAAACATAAGTTTTTACCCCAAACCGTAAAAGCCATAGAAGAAAATCTAGGCAATACCATTCAGGACATAGGCATGGGCAAAGACTTCATGACTAAAACACCAAAAGCAATAGCAACAAAAGCCAAAATTGAGAAATGGGATCTAATTACACTAAAGAGCTTCTGCACAGCAAAAGAAACTATCCCAGAGTGAACAGGCAACCTACAGAATGGGAGAAAATTTTTACAATTTATCCATCCGACAAAGGACTAATATCCAGAATCTACAGGGAACTTAAACAAATTTACAAGAAAAAAACAAACAAGCTCATCAAAAAGTGGGCGAAGTTTATGCACAGACACTTTTCAAAAGAAGACATTTATGCGGCCAATAAACATGAAAGAAAGCTCATCATCACTGGTCGTTAGAGAAATGCAAATCAAAACCACAATGAGATAATGTCTCATGCCAGTTAGAATTAAAAAGTCAGGAAACAACAGATGCTGGAGAGGATGTGGAAAAATAGAAACACTTCTACACTGTTGGTGGGAGTGTAAATTAGTTCAACCATTGTGGAAGACACTGTGGCGATTCCTCAAGTATCTAGAATTAGAAATACCATTTGACCCAGCGATCCCATCACTGGGTGTATACCCAAAGGATTATAAGTCATTCTATTATAAAGACACATGCACATGTATGTTTACTGCAGCACTATTCACAATAGCAAAGACTTGGAACTAACCCAAATGTCCATCAATGTTAGACTGGATAAAGAAAATGTAGCACATATACACCATGGAATACTGTGCAGCCATAAAAAGAATGCGTTCATGTCCTTTGCAGGGACATGAAAGAAGCTGGAAACCATCATTCTCAGCAAATTAACACAGGAACAGAAAACCAAACACCACATCTTCTCACTAATAAGTGGGAGTTGAACAATGAGAACATATGGGCACAGGGAGAGGAACATCACACACTGGGGCCTGTCGGGGGCTGGAGGGCAGGGGGAAGAATAGCGTTAGGAGAAATACCTAATGTAGATGACAGGTTGATGGGTGCAGCAAACCACCATGGCACATGTATACCTATGTAACAAACCTGCATGTTCTGGACATGTATCCCAGAACTTAAAGTATAATAATAATAATAAAAAGACTATGTTGGGGATTCCAAGCAAGTATCTCAACATACTGATTTTATTTCCTTGGATATATACCCAGTAGTGGGATTGCCGGATCCTATGGTAGCTCTCTTTTTAAATGTCTTAAGAACCTTCATACTGTTTTCCATAATGGCCAGCTACAGTTAACTATTCCACAATATATATGTACTTCAAAATGCTATGTTGTGCATAGTAAAAATACACATATAGGTCAATTAAAAAAAATTAAGAAGAGCGACTCAGTAACACTGTAGTGACATTTTAAAAAGCATCAGATTAGGAGTTGGAAAACCTGGAATGGAGGATCAGATTCATGAATGCCAAGCTGACTGATCTTGAGCAAATTGTTTTATTTAATCGGGAAATCAGTTTCTTATGTCTTAAAGTAGCTGGGAGGAGAATGAGCCACTAAAGAAGAACCCAGAGAGAGCTCTCTTACGCACCTGCCTGTGCTCTTTGTTCTCTTTTAAGCAGCACAACCTTTGACCCCACTCTGTGGCCCTTTTCAGGGCTGGCTGGCCATCCTGTCCTATGCTTAGGGCACTGTTGAATGGTTGCAAAGACTGGGAAGAAAGTTAGGGGGAAAGGTCTCAGAATTTCGCTTCCTGGAACAAATTGTAATGAAGGCAGCCAGTGCCTCTTAGCAGACACCTTCTGTTGAGGCCTCCCTGGAGAGGTCACAGAAGTCAGCCTCAGCCTAGTCCCACCTCTTACAAGCTGAGTAACTTTGAGCAAGCCACCTAATGTCTTTGATCAAGGGTCTTCTTTTGTAAAAGAAAAATAATGATGATCACTCTTCCAATGATCTAGGAAAGTTCTGATGATAAAATGAGACAATTCAAAATATCTTTATTATCATTATTACTACCATTGATATTGTTTCTTAAAATCATAGGTAGCATGAGAAGGGCTTGGAAATTCAGCTATTACCTTCTAAAGGGGAGAAACTGAAGGAGATGAGCTGGCCGACTCAAGGTGAAATACTTCCCCTGGACCCTGTCTTCCGTGTGGGGACTTGATGTTCTTCAGGGACAGATTTGAAAAGAGCTGCTCCTGCTGTATAAGGATGAACTATGTATAGACCCTGCTGTAATTTGTCAGACATAAGGTTCTTGTGTAAGGACAAGTTTAGTCTCTAGGATTGAAACTTTCATGGTCACGCTCTTTGGTTTAATTAAACTGATGGACTGTGAAAGATGAACACCTTTCTTCTCCTGCCATTGCCAAGAAGTCTGCCTTACTATGTAACCCTCAAGGCTTTTTCCAGGCTGAATGCGAAGTGGGGCTGAGGTAGGGGACAGATAGCAAAAGCCCAATTTACTCATCATATTAGGCAAAAAACAATGTTCTTGAATCCCTTGACCTACAATCATGGAATCCTTGACCCTTTAAGGATCCCTCTTCTAATTCTTTGGCCTCTGGCCTAGGATATCTGGCCCTTTAAGGATTGGGCCCCATAGTGGCTAAATATTAAGAAGCCCAGTTGTCAGCCCATTCCCATGGCAACTCAATGCCATGGGGATTAGCAGGGCCCTATTCAGAGCCTCCCAGTTTTAAAACCAGTGGCACACACAGTCCCAGGCAAAGAAGTGAAACAAATACAGGTGTATTGTGGAGTCAGGCAGAACCCAGAATGTCTGGAGATGAATATAGGGAAGAAGGAAGGACCAGCAAGTTCTTCTGGGTAAGCCTCAGGAATCTGGTACTGTATGGATGCGGTGGAAGGAGATTCAGAAGGACGGGTACTACAAGTTGAAGATTTAAGGAGATGAGACAAAGACTAAGAGGATGGTGGGCAAGTAAAGTGGTCTGAAGAATGAAATCTGGAGGAAAGTAAAAGAAGGTCTGAGGATGCAGGGCTGACAATAACAAAGACTCTGGGTCCAAGCAATAGATTTTAATGATAGAGGAATTTGGAGGCCTGGGAAACTCAGAGTGCCTTGAGGATGATGGCTAAGGGGAGCAGAGACAGAGAAGAGCAGTGGGCTGAATCTAGGGAAGACTGGGAACAATGAGTTTGGCCAATGTGTTTGGAGTAGATGGATCCTAGGGCAGATGAGAACAGATGGTGACATGGCCAATAAATTGAGCACTATAGAGATTACATGGTAAAGAATTAGGGAATGCCAGTTGCAGAAAATGGGGAAAGTGAAATGGACAGAAATGAGGAAAGGTGTGGACAGAGGTGAGAAGAATATTTTAAAGCAGGAAATGACTAAGGGTTATATACCCCAAGGAAGAAGGAGACATTGATGGGGATGTCAAGAAGAAAATGTAAGAAGACAGGACTAGGGATCTACACAAGCAGGTGATGGCTTGGGGTTAGAGGGTCCTGATTCTAAAGAGGATAAAGGAGAGGGAACTAGAAAGCACGAGGAATCACCTTATTTTGGGGGTTTGGGTGAAGCAGAAAGTTTTCCCCAAACTTCCCAGAAAGATCTGATAGGACACGACAACTTACTGCCCTCGCATTTGTTGAATGCTACTAGATTCCTCATCCTTCTTGACCAAAGAGATACTTCATGTCCTTAGAGACACACTCTCTATAATTCTTTTTTTTTTTTTTTTTTTTTTTGAGATGGTGTCTCACTCTGTCACCAGGCTGGAGTGCAGTGGCATGATCTCGGCTCCCTGCAACCTCCACTTCCCAGGTTCAGGAGATTCTCCTGCCTCAGCCTCCCAAGTAGCTGGGACTACAGGCACACACTACCATGCCCAGCTAATTTTTGTATTTTTAGTAGAGACGGGGTTTCACCATGTTGGCCAGGATGCTCTCAATCTCTTGACCTTGTGATCCTCCCACCTTGGCCTCCCCAAATGCTGGGATTACAGGCATGAGCCAGGATGCCTGGCCTCTATAACTCTTTAAATGCCTTCCTGGAGAATCTGTCAGAGGTGGGTGAGAGGCAATAAGGAAAGGGAGATTGTATCTCCAGATTTCTCAGCATTTCTCAGACTCCCTTAGGGAGTTGACCTCTGTATGGACTCTCTTGTGACCTTGACTAGCCCTGGAGGTCCAGCCCATTGTTAAGATAGATTGGTTCTGGGTCTACTTTTGGAAAGGCTTGAGAGGCCTCAATAGCTCAGTTTGACTGGGCTAGACCCGAATGGTTTCTGAAAGTTGGATGGGATGATGAAAGGATAATTTGGTCTGTATTTGTCTTTCCTTGGCTTGATTCTCAGGCTCAACTGTTACCTGGATTATCTCATTTCTTCCCTCTTCAAGTATGAGAAAGGGGACTGAGGAGGAAAGGAACAATCTGCAGTCAGGCTCATAGGCTAGGAGGGAGGAAAAATAGACTTGGGAACCTAAATGCTTTATTATAATGGGTCAGCAAATGCATAATAGGAATGGAGAAATGAATATGGGGCAAGATCTCATGAAGATGAAGTGTCTGGAAAAGGACTCAAGGGCTTTTGCATTGTGGGTATGTATGTCCATTTTACTCTTCCTTAAGGGTTGGGAGTTATGAACTGAACATCTGCACAGTAGGTCTCACTCTAGGCCTTACATTGCAAAGCACCTTTTCCAGCCTTCCTGGAAGGTACTCACAGTAGGAAAGACCTGGGCTGACTCCTTGGGGGTGAGATAGTAAGAGGGAGCTGATGGCAGGTAGGAACGTGGGAAGATGGTATATGGTAACACTTCCAGAAGTTGTGCTCACAATAGATGTGGATTAATAAGGTTTACGGCATCATAGGGCCTGGGAGATGAAAGTATACTATGTAAGGGCTGTGCTATCTAAATGACAAATTCACTGTCTTACTCCATGTAATAGCCTTTAGAATTTAAAAACGGACGAGTGGATGTAGGAACCTTTAGAGAAGCTGTAAGTAAGACCACAGTAGGATGCAGGATTTAATTGGACCAAAGGGAAAATTTGGAGGGCATTTATCGTATGTATCCCAGCAACACCTTGTGAATGAAATAGTGTATGAGCATCACTAGTTTGTCTGTAGGGTCGCAGAGTGGTATTCAATTAGAGGTATGAGTAATGTTTGAGTCACAGATCTTTGGAGAATTAAATCAGTACAGATTTTTTTTTTTTTGGAAGGTGAATGTACTTTTCTTCCAGAGAGTTTACGTAAACATGAATGACATACAGCTAGTTTAACAGAAGAAAAAGATGTACTAGGTTCAATCATTTTGAGTGACGTGACTTCACCTTTCCTGCCCTTTAAAACTATAGATTTATTTGATTGTTTGCCTTCTTATTTTAAATTAAAACCTAGTTTAAAACATTATTGACACTGTCAAGAGGCTTTGTCTGTTTTATGGATGATAAAGCAAAATGAGATGTCAGAGAGACATCTCTTATTTGAAAAAAGTCCTCAAAGTCCAGAGTACTTTTGTTGATATACATTATAAGTATAAGGGGAACTGGAGAGACTTGGTGATGGGCATTTTTTTGCTGGAATGAAGAGATTTCTGTGGGGTGGTGAGAGGAAGATGAAGGAAGGGTATTCAAAGGGAAAGAAGCAACCCGGTCAATAGAGTTGAGAATTAACTCATGGAATAGAGGAAAAAAGGGGACAAACACTCTGCTTTATGAAATCTCAGCTGATCTTTATCAGTAGCATATATGTTAGTGCCTCTAGTTTATAATGAGGAAATGGAAGATCAGAGTTAAGGAATTTTCTCAGAGTCTAAACCAAGTAAGTTATACAATTTCCTATGAAGATGGATCTTTCTGCTCCCAGAGTTATAGCCTTTGTATGGACTTGCAAATTGGTATTTTATTTGGTGAGTAATAAGTTGATTCCTTCTTTTCTCCCATACATGTTTCAGGGTCATTCCTGCGTTGGAATTTGCCTATGGGATTCTTGAGAGTAGAACAATGCCATGATATATCTCTCCATCATTGTATTCCCAGCACCAAGTGGGAACATTGCAGACAATGAATGAAGCTCCTGGGGGGAGTTGGAGAGCTGGGACAACACATGATCTTGTAAGAAGCAGTGATACTTTGGACGTCACTCAGGGGGCTGATAGATTTCTGGGATATAGGACAATATCTTTATGAAGAGCTGAAGAGCTGTGTGTGTGTGTGTGTGTGTGTGTATGTGTGTGTGTGTGAACACTGAGCCTGGCAGGAAGTTATCTTGAGAGTCTAGTTTTTCCTTTCCCTTACATTGGAATGGTTCATTGCTAGCCTGTGCTGTTAAGCTTCCATTTACAATCATATAGACCCCTTGACTAACTCTTTCATCAGCACCTTGTGACTAGCCCCTCAGAGTAATATAATCTCTGGATAGAAAGGTCTATTCTGTGCCTTCTTGTTTCAAGTCTATAATAGACACAATTAGTCTCACTTTTCTGAGCTCCCATCTCTAGGTCGTAGATGGAAGGCAAGCCTGGTTGGAGTAGCTGCTTTCCCCCATGTGTTAGAAAGAGACTTTTGCTTATATTCCTGATCTGACTGAATTGCCTTGGTTGTGTTCTCTACCACGTCTCATTCCTGGGGCTATATGAATGGGTAGGGAAGTGGGAGATGCTGTAATTGTAGTCTTAGAGTCAGAAAGCCCTTAAGGGTGTTCTAATCTAATCATTTCATTTAGTCATATTGTTTCTTTACTTGGCTATCACCTGCCCTCACAGGTTAGAAATAACTATATTGTATGATTGGAGTTGGCTGGCAGTGTCCAGAACTAGGGGCCATGGAGACACACAGTGAGGGAGGAGGGATATCTGAGTTGGCTCCCTGCTTTTTTTGTAACCTTTTGATGGGGAGTGGGGTGGTGAACACAATTAGTCTTTAAATCAATGCATTGTCATCAGGAACCAAGAATCCAATTATTCCCATGTGTCTGGGAACCAAATAGGAGAAAATGAGCTGAAGTGAGGTAAGAAGGATTTAGATTAGACATTCAGAAGAATGGGCTCAGTGGAAATTATAAACAACAGTGATTATGGAATTGTCTTCTCTGAGATGCTTCTAAAAACAGAAATCATTTTCTTGGATCTGAGCTAGGTATATGGTTATGGAGGGTTGGTCACTTTGATTGTACTAGGATACTTGTAGCACTAGCACAGGTAGCTGAGAAATCCTTGTTCTTCGAAGTAGGTAGCCCTGGGGAAAAAGGCTGTCAGAGACTTGGGGCTGAGGAAGGTGGGGGAAAGAGATACAGGTATTTATGGAGGGCTATTTGAGGACATCTATTTCATCAGAGATCTGCCACTCTCACCCTCCAACCCTATGTGTACAGACACTCTCCCTCCCTCTCTCTCATACACACTCTCACACACACATATACGTTCACACATCCTTACACACTGAACACACACACTGAACACTGTTTTTTCTTCACTCGCATTCTTAATTCTAGTGAAGATGCTGAAGGAACATCAGACTCCCGGTACCTCTTGTCTGGGCTTGACAGATACAGTTCTTATTGCTGAGAACCAGACCAGTCTCTTAGAACTCAGCTGCCATTCTCTGCTGCCGTTGTTCACAGTGTTCCTTTACAGAAGCAGCTCCTTTGTCTCTGGGATCGAGGGTTTTCCTGAATCCCCAAGCGTTGCCCAGCCCCTGTCTGAGAATAGCTGGACTGGGATGAAACCACAGTGAGGGAGTGGGGGTGGAGGTAGAGATGGCTTCTGCGTTTTCTGCAGGGTTGGGTGCACTCTGCTTAATTAGCATGAGAATCGAGAGATTTTCGTATCATCCCTAAGGGATGGAGAGGAAAGGAGAGCAAAGGCTCTAGTTCTGTCCTATTCCATCAGGGATTCTGAGTCTGGTAAATTGACTGCTGTCACATTCCTCCAATCCTCTGGGGACCATCAGACCCACAGTATTGAGAAAAGCTTTGATGAAGCCGGCTGGTGGATCTCCACTCCAGATTTTCCAGCTGTCCCTGTCCCCCCCCCCCCCACCCACCGCTCAGAGAGCAGGATGCTGAGATGGCTCGGTGATGCAGAAGGTATGTGCTTTTTCAGTTCTGGTGCTGATGCTGTGTGTGTGGTGAGGTCTCTGTGGCGCAATGGACGAGCGCGCTGGACTTCTAATCCAGAGGTTCCGGGTTCGAGTCCCGGCAGAGATGGTCACCTGGCAGGTGCCTCTTTTATTTTGAACACTGTCATGCTAGGTTGATAATTATATTTATTCCTCCCTGGAGTCTATAGGGGAGGGAAAGGAAACCCTTTTCCTTGAGAATCCTGGACCTTCTCTCCTTTTCTGTCCCCTCATTCTTCATTCTTTCTGTATTCCTCTCTTATGGATTTTCATTGTCTAGTAGAGGCTCAGATGTCTGCTGCGTCTCTTTGCTCAGCCCGACTGACACAGCATTTAAATCCTTTACTTCACAGTTAGATAATTGGCACATAGTGACCAAGACGCAAAGTCACAGGTTTTGGAACTAATATGGTTCCCTCCTTTGACCTCTGAGACCACAAAAGGGCAGATTGTCCCATATGTCAGTGAGGATATGTCCAACTGTCCTCTGAGGTAATACCTTCTTTGACCAAAGGGTTATCATTCGGTGGATGTCAGGAGGTAGACGGGGTCATGCAGGGGATAATTTCTTGCACTGTCTGCCAGCTATACTTTTTCATTCCTGGGGCTTTTTGTGCTCAAGCTCATCACTCACTTCCTGATCTATCAGGTGAAATGTAATCATTGCTCTTTGTCTCAGTGGAATAAACCACAGAGCAACACACTAATTACCAGCAGCAAGCTGGATGAGCTTGTCCGCAGAAACTCGAAGGTTTCATACTTAAATGCTCTTTACTGTGAAAAGTTTGTACCCCTTTTTGTTTGTAGGACAAACTTCAAGTGTTGTATCTGAATGTTAGTTCCATAATTTCTGATTTTCAAAAAGCCATGTTCTTACCTCCTCTCTCCTTCCGCATTCACTTCTGCTGTCTCCTTGTCTTGTCTAAAGGGCCACGTTTAGCCAGATTGGAGCTTGGTCAGATTGTGATGTAGCTTGGGTTTCTATTTTGGGCTGGTTTGGCTCTCTCCCTTGCATGTTGCTACCTCTAGCTTATTAGCTAGAGGGAGCTGCCCCTGCCAGGAACCGACCTCCACCTCAGGTGAACCCAGGAAACCCGAGAAGATATGTTTCCCAGGACTTCTGGGGAGACTCAGCATCTCTCCCATGCGGGACTCTGGACGGGTGACCAGAGGACACAGCTGTGCACTTGCACTCTAAGGAAGCCGAGGTAGGGGGAGGCAGGAAAGTCCACATAGGAGTTTAAAGCAGCCATGCCAAAAGGTAGGGGGAATTGATGGCGTAGACAGGAGGACCCTGGAGGGAGATTAATGCTTTCTGCTTCCATGTGTGCGTGTTTATAGCAAATGGAAACTTTTGTAATTCTCTTGAAGTAGTATGGTACTTTAAGACTTAAAATTCTTGTAGTAAGAGCTAACATGGCTTCACATTTCTGGGTTACCTTGGAGGAAGGCCAATTCAGATGTTATCTGTCTCCCGCCAGTCCCATAGATATGCCCTTTGGAGGACATGGTGTGGACCAGAAGTTCCTGGGCATTCTTTCCTGGAGCCTTTCGTTTATTGTTAACTCAGCCTATCTTAGATATTTTTGCTTTAAGCCCTGGCCTGAAAGGAAAAATTAATGTGTGGTGGTGGGGGCGGAGTGGGGAAGGGGAAGGTAAAGGGAGTTCAGGAAAGGAGTATGTCACTTTATTCCTCCATAATCTAGAATACTGCATACATCTTCCTGATTCTCCCTGTATCATAGCATGGTAATGGAGGTGCTTAACCATGAGAATTCTGAGAGGGTAGGGATATTATTTCTGTATCACTGTTAAAATTTGGGGCGAGGGTGGAGGTTCGTTCTGGCCCACTCTATGGGTTGCTCATTTCTAGAGTCTTTCTGGAAATAATGATCAGACTTCATGGAACTGTGAGGGCTGGGGATGAGGTGGGAACAGGGTGGGTATGTGTGCCAAATAGACATTGCGTTGGAATTTGTTTAAATGTTTGATCAGAGTGTGATAGAGCCAGCTCTTTCTGTGAAGTTCTATACCTGTGAGAATTAAAATCCACGGATGATTCCCCAAGCCTGATTCTATCCTGTCATTTCTATTCCCTATCTTGGAGTCAGAGGACCTTGGTACAAGAAGCAGTTTTGCCAAGTTGCTGAACATCTGCACTTTCGTTTGCTTATATATTAAAAAAAGAGTATATTATCTTTCCTACAAGTGTAAAAATGGACAAAAAAGTTTGTTGTGCAGCGCTGTACAAATATAGAGGCTATGTTAGTTTTCAAGTTGCTTTTGTCTTTCTCCCAAGCGTATGAGGAGGGTACCTGGACACAAAGTGGGGAAAGGAAAGGGTCTGAATGCTCAGCCGCTGCCTGGAACATCCAGGGTAGCTGTGTGTCATCAGTGGGGGCTGATGCCGCCCTGTGCTACCCTAAGAAAGAGGACTGATTGGAGATTTTAGCTGGCAGGATCCTTCAGAGGCATGTAGTCCCTCTGTGCCTTAGATAGGAGGCTTTATCTCAGCCAGGTAGGTAGAGGGTCCTCCTGGCTACCCCACTCAAGGGAACTAGAAGCTTCTACTTATTTAACTATTGCCTAACCTTCAACTCTCTTCATCTCTGAGGGTTGGTGTTTTGGAGACTTGAAGGATATCACCAGGACTTGGGAAAAGATTTTCCATGAGAAAAAATTCTTCTGTATATGATAACAGTTTTCTTTTGAATACATAAGGGATATCTCCTAATTTATGAACATCATAATTACTGTATTTTAAAGATATTCAGAATATAAAATAGAAATGGGTGTGTTTTTTATAAAGTCACTTCACTGTAGGACTCAAATACTTCAGAGATGCTGGAACTGATCATTAATTGCAAAGTATGTGGGCAGGATATGTGTTATTTATTATTGTATTATCAGTACCTGAAATATGGTAGGCATTTGATGGATATATTTGAAAGAATTAATGCTGACTTCGATTGACTATAAATTATATAGATAGGAAAGAGAAAGAGATTACTCCTAGCTTCCAGGTAGCAGGAGCACAGGCAGTATCTTCATGCATTAATTCACTTATTTAACAAATATTCGTTAAGCACCCACTTCGTGCCACTTTCCACTATTCCAGGCACCAAAATAGTAGATTCCACCTCCTACGTATTCCCATGATGGCAACAAATGACAGACAGGTAAGTAAACATTAGAATAGCGAATAGCATTTTAGGTAGTGCTATGTGCTATGGAGGAGTTTAAAGGATGCTTGAGGGTGGAGAGTGGTGTGACGAATGATGGTTGTGGAAGACCTCTCAGAGGAGGTGGAAGACCTCTCAGAGGAGGTGGCTTTTGAGTGAAGACCTGAGTGAAGTGAGGGAGGACAATGAGATTTAGGGGGTGGGCATTTCAAACAGAGAAACAGCAAGAGCAGAGACTCTGATGTGGACACCAGCTTGATTGGAAAGCTGAAAGGTCAATGTGGTGGAGTGGAAGGAGTGATGGGAAGAGTTGGGATTAGAGTTTGATATAGGGCACATCATTTAGGACAATGTTCTCAACCATATGACATCCAACTCTGCCTTGTTAGGTCCATTATTTTTTCAATTCTTCTCTACTACCCTGCAGTGAAATTCATAGATAACATAACTTACCCATGCCTGTAATGAAAACAAATCTATATAATACCCTAATTGTAATGTAAGAGAGGAATAAAAAGTAATAAACTTATAATAAATAACATATATTTTAGTATGTAAATGCCATACCAGCAGCCTTGCACCTATATGAAGAACCACCCTGAATGCAACAGCTACATGTGCAGACCGATGCAAGCATGCTGCACTGCTGACTTAAATCTCATGAGGGATGTCGTTCACCAGCAGTGTCGTGGTTTTCCAGACTGGTGAACACTTTTGGATAAATTTTTGATCAAAACAAAGTAAGTCTTCTTGCAAAATGCATAGTACTTTGCATTCCTGGAAAATTTAGGAAGTTTTAAATCATGCAGAAAACTCTCTAACATATAAAGACAAGTTAGACTCTAGGCTCAGATACCAACACATTTTTGTTTGTTTGTTTGTTCGAGAGTCTCGCTTTGTCACCCAGGTTGGAGTGCAGTGGCACGATCTCGGCTCACTGCCACCTCCGCCTCCTGGGTTCAAGCGATTCTCCTGCCTCAGCCTCCTGAGTAGCTGGGAGTACACATGCGCGACAACATGCTCAGCTAATTTTTGTATTTTTAGTAGAGACGAGGTTTCACCATGTTGTCCAGGCTGGTCTTGAACTCCTGAGATCAAATGATCCACTTGCCTCAGCCTCCCAAAGTGCTGGGATTATAGGCATGAGCCATCGTACCCGGCCCCAGCACATAGGTTTTAACAGGTCATTTAGAAGTATACATCATGGGTCAATTCTTCGTTGTGAGAGATGCCCTTGCACATTCTGGGACTCATAAGTCCAGCATGCTCTTCCTCTCTACAGCGAACCGTGGCCCCCAGTCATTATAACAAAAAAAACTACTCCATCAAATTTTCAAACCACTTTTGAGGGGCAATTCCAGTGCCCCTGGCAATCACTGACATCAGGCTTGTCAGTGAGGCTTTTCTAAATGTTAGTGAGCACCATTGACGAGTTTGAGGGGAGGTTCTGGTTTCTGTGTTAAAAGGCAAATCTTATCTGTTGGTAGAGAACAGACAGAGATAGAATAGGTAAGTAGAGAATAGAGTCACATATGTAGGCAGGTTTACAGCTCTACTTGGCCCAAAGCCTTTAGAAGCAGCAAGCTATGGCACTGTGGTTCCCAAGCGGTGGTGCTGTACCACCGGAGGTGGAGAGTTTTATAACAGTCCACCTACAAAAGTGATTTATCATCTCTGGAGAGCTTACCTGACACAGATCACTTATTTTTAAACTAGTTATTTTTAGTTATTGTCATTACAATAGTTGTTACCTACTGGTAAACATGTTCATTTTGCTTATATTTAAAGCTGTAGCAAATAGACCTTATCCCCGAAAACATGATTGCAGTGTTTATGTCCTTAGTACTTGCTATAAATTATAATGGAACAGAATATCTTTAAACTATGTCCTCCTTGGAAGTTAGTTGGATCTTTTTACTTCCATGGTGGTAATATTGTTCAGTGATGATTCTTTTGAGAGAATGAAGGTGAGAGATGGCATATTATGATAAGGGAAGTGAACCATGAGCATAGTAGAAGCAGCAACTTCATGGTAATGACACAGATCTGAGTCCAAATCTGAGGTCTCACTATTTACTTTTATAAATGTAGGCATGCACTAAGTCTGTCTAAGTCCTTTGATTTTCTCATCCACTAAATGATCAAACCAATACCTAGAATTAAATAGGGTAAGCTGTAAAATTGTCGAGGTAGATACACAGGAGGTGCAAACACAAGTGCTAGCCTCCTTGTTTGTAGTTATTCTTTCTAAACCTTCAGATTGTTTGGATCAAGCTGGTTTCTTGGAGGCTGTGAGTGAAGACTTGAGAGATTTTAGCTGTGACCCATGTTTCTAGCCACATTCTTCTTCAAGGGGAGTCCTAGTGGAAGTCAAGACACGCGTAATGTATTTTAAATAGTAGTTACCCTCCAAGAGCACATTCTCCCCAAAGTGATCACTGTAGGAGCCCTAGATTTTTCTCTAGGGCAATGAGCAGAGAAGTCCTACAGCAATCCTCAGGTTCTAGTCCCTGTGGAAAGGGTCATGTTAGGACTTCTCTGTGTGGGGCAATGCTGGGCTTTAAAGCCTGGGATGAGGGTGAGTGTGTCTATTTTGTGAAGGCAGGTTGGTGTCTACAGAGATGGAATTAGACTAAAACAAACACCTGGGGAGCTGGGAAGAGACAGGAGACCAGGGCTTGGCTGTTGTATTCCAGGCCAAATCTCTTTCTGGGTGAATTCCTTGCTGTGGCCCTAGCTCAGTCCTGAATCCGAAGGGAGCATCTTCTGGCAATCACTAACAATTGCTGATAACTTGTCTTCCTTTGCTACATCTATAGACCACTTTTAGAGAAAGAAATAGTACCATCCAAAATTTCCGACTATTTAGAACAAGTTACATTATTTTGAAGGAGCATGAAACTGTTAAAAGTTTTCTATTATGTATAAACTTCTAATGGTGCTTTTTAAGTTTTGTGCTTAAGCATGTCTCTAATGGCTGAGGAGAGTGATGGCTTACTTCCAGATTCACATAAGCCAGGCCTAAAGTGGTCTGTACTAAGCACAGAATTTCTCTGAAGTCATAGACTTTATGCTACATTCTAGATTTGGGGTTCTATTTCATTATATCTGCATTTTTAAAATTCAAAAATAATAATCTGGCTCCAAATATTAGGGTAAAAGTGATGCCTGGCATGCCCCACATATAGGATCCTGGCATGCATAAGTTATAAAAGCACAGAACTATATTAATATTAAAAATGAGGTGTAGTCCCTGATTATCCACTCAGAGATGAAGGTAAATGTAATCTAGAGACAGTTTAAGTAGAGGGAAAACCGGCAGAGTTTAATGAATAATAATCATTAATTCAGTTACTCATTCAACAAATGCTTATAGTACCTGCTGTGTGCTAAGAACTGAATGAGGTACAATGATGAACAAATGAGACAGAGGTGATCACAGAAATACATGTAAAGCTGCAATGGTAAATAAAGGAGAGGTCCATGGAGCAAAGAAGGTCTGTGGCCAGGAGAGTTGACCTCTTCGGGAAGATCAAGGACAACTTCCCCCAGGAAGTGTCTCTTGACTTGAATCTGAAAGATAAGGAAATAACTAGGCAAGGAATGAAGAAAAGGGCTTTCTATACAGAGACAGCATACATGAAGCTTTTGTAGAAGGAGGGTGGATGCCATGCATGAAGGGTTTTTTTTTTTTTTTTTTTTTTTTTGAGACAGAGTCTTGTCTTGTTGCCCGGGCTGGAGTGCGGTGGCACAATCTTGGCTCACTGCAACCTCCACCTCCTGGGCTCAAGCGATTCTCCTGCCTCAACCTCCCAAGTAACTGGGATTACAGGCATCTGACACTACACCCAGCTAATTTTTGTATTTTTAGTAGAGACGGGGTTTCACCTTGTTGGCCAGGCTGGTCTTGAGCTCCTGACCTCAGGTAATCCACCCGCTTCCGCCTCCCAAAGTGCTGGGATTACAGGCATGAGCCACTGCACTCAGCCGGATGAAAGACTGTAAAGCGAGTTTGGTTTGACAATAGAGAGTAAGGGAGAAGGCCGCATGAAGTGAAATTGGAGAGACAAGGCCCCATAGGACCTTGTATTCCCTGTAAGGTTTTTTTTCTCCTTATCCCCAAAACAATGGAAAACCACTGAAAGATTTTAAGCCAAAGAATAACATGATTGGATTTGCATTTTGGAAAGATTACTCCAGCTGCTGCTCAGAGGACAGAGTGGAAGGCTGCCAGGATAGATGCTGGAGCTAAATTAGAAGTTACCACCAGAGGTTGTTGTGAAAAGCAATATTAGCCGGGATTAAGGGGGTGATAATGGTGCTGGTGGTGGTAATGGCAGATATAGAAGAAAAAAGGTTTTAGAAGTATTTATGAGCTAAAACATGCAGGATTTGTTGATGGATTAGAAATGGTAAAAGGGGGAAAGAGTTGACAAGAAAGACTCTAAGACTTCTGGTTTGCACACCATTCACTAAGATCAGAAACACTTGAAGAAGGCCAGGTTTGGGGGAGAAAATGATGAGTTCAGTTTGGAGCTTCTAATTTTGAGGTGCTTTTGAGATATAGAGAGGAGATGTCACACACGTGTGAAGGTGAGAGTCAGGTCAGGTCTGAACTGCTGATTTAATTTTGGAAGTCATATGCATGTTGGTGGAATTTAATGCCAAGAATATGAATAAGATCATATAGGAAAAATTACAGGGTGAGAAGAGAAAGGGCCTAAGAATGAGCTAAGAGGAACTTCAGCATTTAATAACAGAGTAAGAGGAGTCGGAGAAGTAGTGGTGAGAGGTAGAAGAAAAAGCAGGATATTATAATTTCTGAAGCCCAGGGAAGGAAGTATATAAGAAGAAACTTGTTTGAGTATCACATGCTGCTGAGAAGTCAATAGTGATGATAACTAAAATGTATCCACTAGATTATGTGACATGGAAGTCAAGGGTGATAGCTGTTTTCGTTTCTCTGGAGTGTCAGGTAAAAAAAGCAGATGGAGGGGGTTGCAGAGGGAGTGGGAGGTAAGGAAACAGAGAATGCATATAGGCAACTTTTAGAAGTGTGGGCATGAAGAGATGAAGAGAGGGTGGTGAGGAAGCTATGAGGAATCAAACAAAAATATCTTTTTTTTCCCTTACTTTAAAACTTCATTGTGGTAACTCTCCAGCATAAATAAAATTAGAGAGAATAGCATTATGAATCCTCATGTACCCACCACTCAGTTTCGACAGTGATAAATTCATGGCCAAACTTGTTGTATCTGTAGTTCCACACATCTTAATTGTTTTTTTTAGTGGGAGAGATTTGAGTTTCTATGAAAGCCATTGGGAAGGAAGTCATTGAGTGAAAGAGAGAGAGAGAGAGAGAGAGAGAGAACAAGAACAAGAACAAGAGCAAGTGCATAAATAGAAGCTGAGGTTTCTGGGAAGGTGATAGGGGATGCAGAGTGCCAGAGAAGGCATTAACAGTGGGTAGCTGGAGGACCAGCTCCTCCGTGACCATTGGAAGGAAAGAGGGTAGATGTTTAGATGAAGATTTTCATGTTGATATCTGGAAGATGAGGAAATTCCATCTGATGGCAGTGGCTATCCTTCTTCTGTTAAACTAAGTAGCCATGTCTTGAACAGAGAATAACTGAGAAAAAGAGAAGGTGTTGGATGTTTGAAAACAGCACAGAAATTTGGATTAGTTACTGTGGAGAGTGAGAGGATGATAATAATATAGCAGAGAAGTGCGGAATGTATACTAGGCAGTGTTAAGGACCCATTTGGAGGTACCGGACTGGCTCTTATAAACAGATGCAATTCACATACATATATTAATAGGTGTCTAATTTGTATGTCCAGGTTGCTAACATTTACCTTCATAATTTAGGGGTGTTGCTGTGTTCCCTGGTGAAGGAATGTGTCCACACGCATGTGTATATGTGTGTTGTACAGAGGGTAAGAGCATATGGATTCCACAATCTACTGAGTGTGTGGTCAGAATATATATATATATATATATCAAAAGAGGTGACTTTAATTCTTAAAATGTAGGTGTGTCTGAGTCTGTTATTTTTCACATTCATTGGTTCAGGGCGCCACCTGCTGGGAAGCTTGCTCAATGTCACCAGCGAGCTTTTCTAATACAAACTAAAATCTTTTTTCTTGGTAAAATCAGTTTTTTTTTTTTTTTCTTTGAGGTAGAGTTTTGCTCTTGTTGTCCAGGCTGGAGTACAATGGCGCAATCTCTGCTGACTGCAGTCTCCGCTGATTGCAACCTCCACCTCCCAGGTTCAAGTGATTATCCTGCCTCAACCTCCTGAGTAGCTGGGATTACAGTTGCTGCTCACCACCACTCCCAGCTATTTTTTTTTTCTTTTTTCTTTTTTGTATTTTTAGTAGAGATGGGGTTTCACCATGTTGGCCAGGCTGGTCTTGAACTCCTGACTTCAGGTGATCCACCCGCCTCGGCGTCCCAAAGTGCTGGGATTACAGGCGTAAGCCACCGTGATCGGCAAGTCAGTGATTTTGCACACAGCATTTGCCTCCATGAATTTTGAGTTTCATTTTTTTCAGATACTATTTTACCTTCTGTATTTTGGGGTCAAAGCAGGAACATTAAAATGTGTTCTTTCCCAACTTGATTTTGGTCTTTTGGTGAAATACCATGTCTTGCCTATTTAAATGACTGTGTTGTCTGTAAATCTCATCCATGATCTACATATTCAAGAAGAGAAATAAAATTTCAGACTTTTATCTGAAATACCATTAATAAGAAATAGATTATTGGTTAAAGATGTTTAAAGTACAGATGATCCAACTGTGTGATCCAACTGTGCAGATTGAGCAGTATTACTGAACACTCTCTAAAATTTGGATTTCGTTTTCCACCCACTTTCTATCCCAAATTATTTTCCTCTAGGTTATCTAACTGAAATGTGTATTCCTTCATAGTTTCCAAGCTGATCCCTAAGGAAACTAGTCTGCTACAAATTATCTTTTTAAAATAGTCTTGTTTTAACCTGAGTATAGTGTCCCTTAAAACTTTTCCTCCAAGATCCTTGCATCACACTACTAAATGCTCCCAATTTCCAGATTTTCATTAAATAATTTCTTTCCTTCAAATGTACTGTATGACAGAGTTCGGAGATAAATTATTCTAACTACTTCTTCTCCTGTAATGTAATTCAGTCAATAACACTTAACTATGATCATTATATATGTATACACATACATATGTGTACATACACATATATATGCACAAATTCAGTCATGATGCACATAGAATTTAGAGAAACATAATATAAAGTATACCAAATAATTCCCCAAGGAAAATAACATTTGTTCATCTACTCATCCAGTCTTTATGAAGTGCCTGCCGTGGATCCGCAACTTTGAGAGGCACTGGAGATGCATTGGGAATAAGACAGGCATGGTTCTAGTTCTTACACACTTGCTCTGGAGTGTGGAAGACAGACATTGATTAGGTCATCCCAACACATTATAGAGGGTCACTCTTAAGGTATGTACAGAGAACACCATGGGACATCTGGAAGCTGGAGCATCATCAGGGCTTCCTGGAAGAAGCGACATTAAGCTTTGAAGGAAGGAGAGAACAAAAACACTCCAGGTAGTCTGTGAGACTGACGTCTAATGCTGAGAGCCAGATTGTGGAGGAACTGGTAAACCTTCTTAAAGAGTTTGGATTTTGGCCGGGCGCGGTGGCTCAAGCCTGTAATCCCAGCACTTTGGGAGGCCGAGATGGGCGGATCACGAGGTCAGGAGATCGAGACCATCCTGGCTAACACGGTGAAACCCCATCTGTACTAAAAAATACAAAAAACTAGCCGGGCGAGGTGGCGGGCGCCTGTAGTCCCAGCTACTCGGGAGGCTGAGGCAGGAGAATGGCATAAACCCAGGAGGCAGAGCTTGCAGTGAGCTGAGATCCGGCCACCGCACTCCAGCCTGGGCGACAGAGCGAGACTCCGTCTCAAAAAAAAAAAAAAAAAAAAAAAAGAGTTTGGATTTTATCCTGAGAGAAAATACCAACCAATGACAGATTTGAAGAGTGTGTGTGTGTGTGTGTGTGTGTGTGGTGACCAGGCTTAGATTTATAGTTTGGAATACAGTTTGAAAAGATTATTCCAGATTAATTTGGAGAAAGACTGAAGGGAAACTAGGTTGGAGACAGTTTAATGGTATATGTGATGTGGTGTTGGCTTGTATTAGAGAAGTAGAGAGAAAGAGAGAGAAGAGGATGAATCTGAGGATCATTTAAGATATCAAATGGATAAGACTTGGTGGAAATCAGCTGTAAGAGGTAAAGGAAAAAGGAGAGTCCAGGATGATTCCTGGCTTGAGCAAATGGGTGAATTAAAGTGCCTTTTAATGAGAAAGGGGATAGGTAGAGGAAGTAGGTTCTCAGAAAGGCCAGGGAAGATGAGTATTTCCACTAGACATGTTGAATTTGAGGTGTCAAATATGTAGCAGTAGATATGTCTAGTGGGCAGCTAGATATATGAGCCTGGAACTGTGAAGAGAAATCTAGGCCAGAGATACAAGTTAGGAATGATCAGTCTGTTGTGAGTAAATTGATGTCTTGGGAGTGGTCAATATCTCATAGAAGGTAAATTGAGAAAAGAAGAATGGCTAAGAAGGAGCCCTGAGGAACCCATCATTTAAGGAATCATTAGAGGAGGTAGAAGTGAGCAAATGAGGCTGGCCAGATAGACAGGAAGAAAACTAGGAGGGCTGGGGCCAGAATCAATGAAAAGAAGCTTTTAAAAAAGAGTGTATGAGCCACACTGTCAAATGTTGCTGATAAGGGCTGATGTTTCCTTTAGGATTTGGTAATACATGGGTTGTCAAGGGAAGTTTCAGTGGAGTGATAGAAGTAGATTTTAGTGGTTTCCCAAGTGAGTGAGAAGTGAGGAAGGAGAAGCAAGGAGTGTATATAATTAAAACATTTGTTGTGAAATGGAGTTAGTGGGTGGGATGGGAGCTGGAGGGAGGAGTGTGGTTTAGGGAGTGGTGATGTATGTTTGTTTGTTTGTTTGTTGTTGTTTGTTGGATAGGGAATGGTCATGAATGTTTAAATGCTCATGGAAGTTATCTCACAAAAAAAGTTGAAGGAACAAGAGAGAGGAATAATCAATAGATAGTTTAGTCCTTGAGGAGGCAGCTAGAGATGATAATAGTAATAAAAGTTCTTCTCTTCTTATTCAGTAACAGTTCTGAGAGCATGATTCCATTTAATTCCTACACAGCCTCTCCTAGAGAGGTACTTTTTATTTTTATCCTGTTTTTTTGAGATAAGGAAACTGAGGCATAAAATGGTACTGTGAGTAACCAACATCACATAGTAAGTGGTGGAGACAGGATCGACACCCAAGCAATCTAGCTTGAGACTTGCACCATTAACCACAATGTTTTATTGTGGGGTACACAGAACTATCCACCCTTGCTACAGTAACTGAAGAGAAGGCAGATGGGGCAGGTACAAATGCAGGTGTCAGCTTAGTTAGCATCGTGAATTTCCTGGAGATGCCATAACAAATTTCCCCAAACTAGGTGCCTCAGAAATAACAGAGGTTTATTCTGTCAATGTTTTAGAGTTCAGAAGTCCAAAATCAAGGTCAAGGCGTAAGCAGATTTTCACTCCTCTGAACAGGTTTCTCATCTTGGGGCTGTGTACTTCCAAACTCTGCCTCTGTCTTTACCTGGCCATCTTTTCTGTGTCTCAGATCTCTCTCTGCATTTCTCTGTAAGAATGCCTGCCATTGGATTCCAGGCCCACCCTAAATCAACAATGATCTCATCTCAAGATCCTTACATTAATTACATCTGCAAGATGCTTTTTACAAGTGAGGTCACATTCACAGGTTTTAAGTGTTAAAACCTGGACATGTCTTTTTGGGGTCCACTATTCAACCCACTGCAGTTAGGATATTGGATGAGTTTCTGACAAGGGGACTCGATCATTTCTATGAAGTAAGAATGTGGGTAATTTGCTGAGAAAGTGCCCTAATGTAGAGGGATCAAACATGTAAGGGGAGTGAAGAAATCCTGAAGTATCATTATTGAAATCTGAAGAGTGAGCTGACTAGAAAATGTAGTTTGTGGAGCAGTGTGGAGAACCAGATGAAGTTTATTATCATGAATTTATAGTTGTATGATTTTCTCTAGCAGTGATTAGCAGCCCGGGTACAAACACTGAGGAAGCTGAGAGTTCAAGTGTCTAGAGCCTGGGAAGAGGGGGTGTGGGAGAGAAGGAAGGACAAAGGCAGAGGGGGTTAGGATACTGGCAAGTGGCTTTCAATGGAAGGCCACAGAGGTGAAGTTAGGTGGGCATGAAATTGAAGTCGGACAGAGGACTACTGGGTCGGTCAAAAGCAGTGAAAAGAGTGGGAGTAATTGAGTGAACTCACTGTAATGATACTAGGCCATTCTCTAAGTATAGAATATTTAATTTTATTACTTTAAACACAAAAAATAACCTGGATTAGTGGTTGCAGTAAAGACAAAAAGAAGTTTAATGGAGATAGAAAACTCAAAGAAAAGAGAAGACAGGATTCTGGACAGGCCACCCATGTAGACCCAGAGTCATGCAGAAAAATGGCAGGGCTCGGGGTGACTCTGTGTGTGTGTTTGTGTATGTGTGTGTGTGTGTGTGTGTGTGTGTGTGTGTAAGCCTTGGCACATAAGATGACAGTTTATAACTAAGTCATTATTTTATTGTGGATTCATGATACATTTTTTATTATCACACTCCTATCACCATATCTGGCCACTATTTTATACTAGGCACTGTGCTGAGATATGGTGAGGTTGCAATAAACAAGACATACAAAGTCCTGACTCTCCAGAGGCGTGTGTTCTAGTAGGAGAGACTGACAAAAAGAAAAGAAACAGAAACAAGTAAACAAAGTTGTTGCGGTTTGTAATGAGTTTGTTATGAAGGGAACAGGTAAGAGATTGCAGCGGAGACTGATGGGCAGACTAACTTTGGTTAAGATGAAAAAGAAGCCACTTTCAGTTGGTGACATGAGAAGTAGGGAGATGAATACTCCAGGCAAAGGGCTGGTGCAACAAAGTGCTACAGACCTGGTGGTTTATAAACAACAGAAATTTATTTCTCACAGTTCTGGAGGCCATGAGAAATCTAGCCTTGGGAAGTCCAAGGTCAAGGCAGTGTGTGGTGAGGGCCCACTTGCTGACTCATAGATACCTATGTCCTCATGTGGTGGAAACAAGGAACAAACTTCCTTGTCCCTCTTTCATAAGAGCACTTATGAAATCCCATTAGGGATCCCATTAAGGATCCCAACAGGGAATGGTTTTGCTGTGTCATAGATTACCATTTCTGATCAGCTTCACCAAGTATTCTTTCTTGCATCCCAAAGTGATACTATCCATTTTAGATTGTATTTTCATTACTGATGATACCAGAGACTTTGCCTCCCAGTGGCCCCACCCCATTGCATTAAGGTTAGAATTTCAACATAGGAATTTTGGAGGGACACAGACATTCAGACCATAACACTAGTCAGGGCTGTCACTGATCTGTTACTTGACTCAAGATAGTGTGGAGTGAGAGCAGACGTGACCCTAGGGGCCCCATGCACATTTGGGTTACATTAATTTTTTTATTGTGAAATAAATTATACATACCCTAGGGTATATGGAATGCATATGAACCATTTAGAAAGTATAATTACAATAATAAAATAAGCACTCAGGATCCTACCGGTCAGCTTAAAATGAGAACATCACCAGTGCTTTGAAGACCTCATCAATTGCATTCTTTCTCAGTCCCTAGGGGTGGGTAACCAATCATCCCCTGGCTTGTTTATAGTTTTATTTCACATATAGCTATCCCCAAATAATATATTACTTTGTTTTGCTTTTTAAACTTTATATAAGTGGAAACATATTCTTATATGAGTTGTTTTTGACCCCTTTACCATTGTGTTTTGAGGTTTATCCATGTTCTTAAATATACAAGTTTATTTTCATTAATGTATAATGCTCCATGGTATGAGTATAACACAATTTATTAATGCATTCTGACTTTGATGGACATACAGGTTTTTTCCCAGGTTTTTTGTCTATTATAAACAATGCTGTTGGAATAATTTCATATATCCTAGAGCAAGCAATTTCAGATTATGCACGTGGGAATTGGATTGCTGAGTCATAGTTTATATTCCTCTTCAGTTTCACCAGGGTATGCTTTCTTGCTTTCCAAAGTAATTCTATCAATTTTAGGTTACATTGTTGTAACTGATAACACCAGAAACTTTGCAAACTGGAGGAAGAGATATTACCTGGTAGCTACCTATAGCAGTGGCCACAGTGCAGGAAATGAGTGGAGACTCCCAGGCCAGTGGCAGTTTAGTCTTGGCATTTTCCTCTTTGTTTCCTTTCTTCCTTCCCTGACTCCCATTCTCAGAAAGGAAATAGCTCTCATCACACGAATGTGTTCTGAAGGCTTTTGAAAAGCTGAGAATGTCAGAAAACAAGAGATTCAAGTCAGAGGCAGAAATGAAAGAACATTCCTTTGCATACAGTTTTCGAGGGTCTAGAATGGCCATCAAACAATAGATTGGAGTAGGTTGACTTGCAAATGTTTTGCTCAGAATTCCTGGCCCTAGAATAGAAGTGTTTTTTGTAGCCATGAATTCTTATAGTCATAGTAGGACTGACTGTAAGAACTGCATGTTTTCTAGTCTCTTGTCCACAAAGGTCATAGGAATCTGGAGGTAATCCTACCTGAAATTCTGGTGCCTTGACACACAGGCCAACCTTACCCTGCATTTCCTGGAGTAAGCACTTTCTACTTACACGCCTTCCTCTCTCTGTCCTCTTTTCTCTAAAGGGTTAACCATGAACCATTCACATTAGAAAAACAGCTTCTAATCCTCACAAAATCCATGAAAAGTAGATATTGTTCCCACGTTAGAAATGGGAAAACTAAGGCTCAGAGAAGTGAGTAACTTGCGCAAAATTTCATAGCTTCTAAGAAACAGATTTGACAGTCAAAGCCACATCTGTCTAAATTCATCTGTTCTTTTTCTCTCTCTGACTTTCCCTGGCCCTCTAATTCTTTGTATTGTCATTTATAACCATGTGGCTCTTAACAAGTGACTTGCCCTGTCTCAGCTTTAGATTAAAATATAACAGTTCACATAGGCTCAATAAATGTTTATTAAAAAATGAAAATCACTATATGGACTTACATTCTAGTAGGGAGCAATGTTGTGGGCCTGCAAGGGTCGTTCCCTTGATGTAATACCATGTTTTTATATTGTTTAAAACAATATTATATTGATGTAATACCTGTTTTTATATTTATCTCCTAAATCTAAGCTCACAGCCTCTGGCTAAGCATGTGAATTTAGCTTGTTCTACAGCTGATATGTGCCTACTATTAGGTAGGTCTTTGCTATAAAGCATGTTCCAGTGTATTGTTGCTTATCTGTTATTTTACTTTCATACTGTTTTGCTGACTGGGAGCATATTTCCTCTCATAATGGTCACGATTTTTAGTGGAGGATTTCCCAGAATATGCTGTTACCGACTCACAACATTCTCTGGCTCTGATACTTGTCTCAGAGAAGCAGTCAGGCTTGGCAGCACAACCAGCACGCCAATAGCCTGTTCCCTGGGGACACCGCTATCGCTGCCTCCCAGACACTTTACCTCTCCAGTTGCACCTCAGCCTGCTAACAGGGGAGTCAAAAGCAGAGAGGAGACATCAATCGAATGTGGGAAAAATAACAAAATCAGTTTCTCGCTTGATGTGGTTTGGAAAGATCTGTTGCCACCACCTAAGATGCATCTGGAAGATAAATTATTCAGACTTTTCTCCTGCATAACCTTCTTGCTGCCTCCTATGTCATCACCATCTCACCTGCTTTCCTCCTGCTCACCTGGGCTAGAGAGAGAAGTGTGCTGGTGGTTCTCCAATGGACCTCTGAAACATTGGGAAGGTCTCAAGGCTGTGATCTCAGGGGTTGTTCTCTGTAACCAAAAATACGTTACTCTCAAAACAGAAAATTGAAATAAAAGGAGATTTTTAACTCTTCTAATAATTGTCATGCTACATGAAGAAAAATATTAGAAGCCTTATGTTTCAGTTCCTGTTTGCATCTGGCTGCCCTATAACACTGTGTCCTCTACTTTAGTAAATAAACTGGGGAGAGCATTCCTGAGAATAGTGAAGATTACAAAGGATGGGAATAGATGAGAGACCAGAGGTTTTACATAGTCTAGAACAGGGGCTAGGACACTTTTTCCATAAAGGACCAGAGAGCAATATTTTAGGTGTTTTGGGTCTTTCCGTCTATGTCGAATATTACTATTTGTTTTTATTTACAGAGAATGTAAAAAGTAGTTTCAGCTTGGAGTCCATATCAAACTGCATTGCAGGCTGAATTTTGCTTGTAGTCTGCCAAGCAAACTCTAGAAGCTCATTCTCAGTTTTACTATGACAAAATATCATTTTTCAAAAGAGAGATGTAATATGGTAAGTTTTGAGAGGAAGCAATGAGCAGAAATATTAGGAACACACATTAATAATTAGGTAAGAATTTCTAGAAGACAGAAATGAAAGGGAGGACAGAGATTATGAGGAAGTAATTGAAAGGAGTTAGGGGTGTGAGAAAGAGACAGATATGGATGAGAATGGAACAATGTCTTGAGCAAAATAGAGAATCTGGGAAAATGGAGTAAATGAGGTAGATTTTCTCCTTAGCATAGTTAGTGGCAAATATACCCCAGCCCTGCTGTGTAATAGAGTGAATTTGCATGGGTATTTGAGAAAAAAATCTACTCGTATCTTGTTTATAACTACAGTCTTCTTTTGACTTTACATGGCAGGTCGTAGGCCTTTACTTGCTTTCCTGCTACCTTCCAACACTGTGGTTTAGCACTTGTTCAGTTAGCTGTTGTGATTTAAAAAGAATGGAAAGTGTGAAACACCGCTTGTTGCAGGTTGGCGAGGATTGGTGGGTGGGTGGAAAGGATGCACAGCAATAAATCTGGCAGCTTTCTGTGGATTGTGAAGCAAATGCACTAATATCAGCCATCTAACTTTTGCCAAACTATGAATCTTTTTCCCCAGATACTTAACTATCAGAAAACATTTACAGATGAAGAAAGAAGAACATCTGAACACAGACTGAGGTAATAGAGAAAACAAGGAAATGAATCTCAGATATACGACGAAGTTGGAAAAGAGAATGACAGGATACTTTTAGCTTGAAGTAATTTGAAAGATAGAGACTTCTAAATACCTTAGAAATATTGGATATCACAAGAAAGGGCCAACTTCCCTCAGAATTATGACAAGGCACTGAATTACGAGTTAAGGTCTCTTGGCTTCAGCCTTTAGCCTACTCCTTGCAGTCTTGTGACTTTAGGAAAGCAATTTAGATTATCCAAGTCTCTGTTTTCTCATCAGGGAAATGCAGAGAGTATTTTTTTATAATGGTGTTTTTATTTGTATGTAAATATTAAAGGGTTGTCAGCTATAAATAACTATGATAATGACAGAGATTTTATTAGTCTTGGTGTTTCATTTGTGGGTTGACTTTACTCCTGCATAATAGGAGCCACTTGCGTACAGTGACTTGAGGGGTTTCCAAAGGATTCTCTGCCTGTCATATTTCTCCTGAATTAGACCATGATGAAATGACTAAATCATTTTCATGGAGACCAAAGTTTTTATAGCCTCAGCTTAATTGATTCAGGACCATTAAGATGCAAATGTTATCAAAGACAGGGCTCAACACAACTGTGGACATCTAAACCCTTGACTAACCAGTCACCTAGCAATGTCTGGAGAGAATGGGTCAGAATTGCCACTAAATAGGGTGGCCCAAAGAACTTGGGGTCACCATGAAAGTAGTAAATGCCTATCAAGAGAACACCTGAGGGGAGCAAGGCATAAAGAAGAGAGGAAAGGCTTTCTGCAGGTGACTTCACAATTTTGACTCAGGCTGGTTTGTTCTGCCAAGAACCGAGGACTTTGATAGATGGCAGCCTTTGATCTTTGTTCCTTTGCATTCCATCTCAGTGCCATTGTTTTTCTGAACAAATGGCTCCTAGGACTGTGTCCCAAGTAATCCTCCTAGAGCAATTGTGGTCTGGAGAGCTAACTTTACACCAGCAAGTCATGCTTCCCATCCAGGGGCCATTGCTTTCAGACTTACTTGCTTCTAGTTGGGAATGGAAGCCAATGGCATGGGCATGGCTGTGACGCATCTTTTATAGGCCGGGGTGGTTAAAAAGCAGATGCTCTTTCTCCGCTCTCTTTTTCTTGTCAGCTTACTGGATATCGATGCCAGTGGCAATATTGGCAAACAAATCTTGAAGATAGATGGCCAGAGAAATGATGGAAACTGTGTCTGAGTCACTGCTTGGAAGAGAGCCACCAAACCAGGAGCGCTTACATCCGACTGGAATGTGAGCAAAACATTCTTTTTTTAGTGTTAAGCCATTGGGATTTTTGGTTGATATAGCAACTAGTGTCACTGAGATTAATGCAACTACTGATATTACTAAACTTTCTCCTGAGATGACTCTGTGTTCTGCAAATTGAGATCTCCTGGCCTTTTTTCTTGATCTATGCCCTTTACTCTTTACCTTCTCTCCCCAGATTCTTTCTGCTTTCTCTGCTGTTGTGCCCGAAGTCGCGAGACCCCAGTAAGAGACCACCAGAGTCCAGAGTCAAAGCCAAATAGCCGGGGTCGCTTTATTACGAGTTCGAACCCGGACCTCTCCGCTTTATACAATGGCAGGTAAAGAGAGAGGCCCTGAGCACAGTTTCAGTGTCTCTTTTATAGTAAGGCACAAACAAGTTACACAAGATTAGGGCATTTTTGCAGTTACAAGATTGGGATTGGTTGACATTTTGAAGTTTGAACATTCGGCAGTTTCTGATTGGCTCCCGCCCTTTTTTAAACCACAAACGTCTAGGGGTTTCTTTTTCTTTTTTTTTTTTTTTAGACAAACTGCTTGCTTAACCATGGGTGGGTGGGAGGGGGGTGGTTTCGATTGAGCAAGCAGGTGGTACGTGACTGGGGGCTGCAAGCACCGGTAATCAGAACAGAACAGAACAGGACAGGGACTTTCACAACGCTTGTCCATACAACGTCTGGAATCTATAGATAACATAACCGGTTAGGTCAGGGGTCGATCTTTAACCAGGCCCAGGACGCCGCCCGGGCTGTCTGCCTGTGGATTTCATTTCTGCCTTTTAGTCTTTTCATCTGCAATCATATCTTCAAATGAATAATGAAATCAACAAAGAGCAAGAGAACAGAGGAGTAATGATTATTTCATTAATTTATTTTATTTTTCTGTTTCATTTGAGTGCATGGGAATAACCAAGAAGCTGGGTAGAAATCAAGGACAGATGTTTGCGGGCTTAAACTCCTGTGCTGGAAGTGAAAAAAGGTATAAACAGTAAAGGCTTTAAGTTTCAGTGGCATGATTTTAAATTGGGAGCCAAGAGAAAGGATACTTTCTCACCACATTGCATCCATAGGATCAGTTTCTTGTTTATTTCTGACTTTCCAATTGGCAGAGTACCCTTGAAATGTCAGCTTTTCATTGGAGTGGACCACCCTGCAGTCATTACCTGATCTATAACATTGGCACAGGACGCTCTGAGAGCAGTTTTTACCTGAAACCAAGCTGTGTGCTGGGAGCCTAGGTATAGATACTTAGATAGGAGAGAAAACTGAGAGTGCAGGTGTTGAAGGAGATCAAAATTACACACACAAAATAAGTAAACAAAGAGCCAAAAATTTAGAAAAAAAATGCTTACAAAAGCACATCAGACTGGTCTCTGAGATCTTATAATTTTCCCATTTATACATTTATATAAATTGTGTTCACAAATACACTCATAATATGATCAAGTAGTGTTTGTACCTAAAACGACTGTCACAGTGTGTTATTTGAGCAGTAGTATTGGGTAAGATGATGACTTCTAAATAAAAATTACTCTACAGTTACCTAGGGATTAAGTGGCTTAAATGGAATTGAAAACATGGTTTTTGAGGGCTCCCTCAATGCTTCCCATCGCCAGTTTATGCAGGCAATAGAGAACTCATTTGTCTTGAATAATTCTTTAGCTTTCCACAGCTGAATATCTTGCTCTTGGGGAAAGAGCTTGCTGTGATGTGCTGGATTCTGGCTGAGAATCTCTGAGTTTGAATCTTGGCTCTGCCACTTACAATCTTTAGGAGACTGGTTAAGTTAAATATTTCTCTCTACCTCAGTTTCTTCACTGGTAAAATAGGAACAATCATAGGACTTACCACATACATTTATCAAAGGGATTAAATGACCTAATAGAAGTAAATTATTGCAAGAGTAATTGCTAAATAAGAATCAGTTGTTGCTAGTGTTGTTTGTCTGTTGTGGGGTAAATGCATTTCCTTCTGTTTGAGCTTCTGTTTGACTGGAACACAGTTGATCATGCCTTCTGACTCCTTCAGCCCTCTCTAGAATGTATTTACAGCACTGGATGTCCATAACCAGCCTTTCCTTCCAGCAGTCACAGCTGGACTCTAGCCTGTTCTGTGGAGCTGTAATTCCTTCTCCTTCTCCATTTCTCCATTGATTTTTATCTTCCTTACAATTGAGTGCTTTCCCCTCAATGGCAGTTTTACACATGCTAATCCAATCTCCTAGATCTGGTTCAAGGGTTATAATGATGAAGGATTTTCATCAATTGGAATAAGAATACTTAGTGCTTAACATTTTTGACAGCCAGCTCTGTGGCCTGAGAGGACAGTTTAGGAGCAAAAGACAGAACAATAGCTGTGATAATGACGCAGGCAATCACAGAAGGGCAAGAGAACAAGCTGCCCTAGGATGCTTGTGTAAGAAAAATTGCATGTCTTGTCTTCCTAATTAAAAGCAAAAAAATTGACTGAATTGCATATCTAATACATAACATGACTGTACAATAAAAGGAATTATATTCAGTGGAACTTTTACTATACAACTTTTGGTGGCACAATTTTTCAGGATGAAAAGTACTCAAGGAAATCTTAAACTTAACCCAGTAGTTTTATTCTTGATATTATAATTTTGAAATTATTTTATGTATGTTCTAGAATAAAGCAAATAAATAAAAGGTTAAGAACATCAGGATCCAGTGTTTCCAATGTGTGAGAAAAGAGAAACAAATACAGAAATAAAGAAATTAGGAGGGGGGATAACTCTATAAAATCAAATCTAAGTTGTAAATATTAGTATGAACATAAGATTATGTATAATATAATGCTACACACAATCTATATAATGTTTATCATGTATTATATGCAATATAATTAATCTGTATAATGTATCTCTAATTTATCTGCATATATTCTATAAGTCTCTCTCTCTCTGTATGTGTGAGTGTGCACGTGTGGAGAAAAAGAAAGAGGGATAGGGAAACAGAGAAAGACAGAGAGTGGAACACACACACATACACACGCACACACAGACATAGGGTGGGGGAGAGAATGAAAATAAATGCTTTATCCACTCTGTCCAATGAAAGAACTTAGAAACCATTATGATCCAGTAGTATTGAGCATACCTGACATTCAGGTATTGTTTTCTAAAATACCATTCTCTCTAAAAAGAACTAGGGCTCCTTATAGAACTGGCTGATTCTAGGTTTCAGACAGGGAATATTTACAGTGATTTTAAGATCTCTTATTGTATCAGGGAGTTTCTAGAGAACAATTGGGGTCTTGACAAAAGGATACAGCTTGAAGGGGCTGTCACTGACTGAGTTTGGGACAATATGAGCATCAAAAAAATAATGTTTATGATTGATCATATTAATAAAAATGTCCAAGTCCAAAATGACATTCAAAAAAAGGAAAAAGGGAAAGATAAAATATAAGATTATTTGCCACAGTAGAGGTTATCAGTACACCAACTCCTTACTCTGAAAATTAGTAATTAAAAGGAAATGATTAAGCTGCTCCCTGTTTGTATTTGTCAGGATAGCTAGGTTATGCTGCAGTAACGAACAACCTCAAAATCTCAGTGGCTCAAAACTCAAGTGTATTTTTCACTTTCACTGAGTGCCTCTCCTGGGGTTACAAGCGTTCTGATTCATGTCATCCTCACTTAGGGAGGTGTCTCATGCTTTTACTCTTTGGCACTCATACCATCCAGTAAAAGAGGAGCAGATCCTCAGGAGCCATTGCTTCTTTATTTGGAGTTCTGGTGTGAGAGATATGTAATGCCAAACGAGGGACTGCAGCAAAGCACACCAGAGCCACAGCTGGGCCTCAGCCAAACCACAGAGCTGTGAGCAAGAAATCTGTGTCATTATATGCAACTAAGATTCTGGATTGTTTGTTACCGATGCAAAAACTGATTAATACACCCGTTATGTATGCAGAAGAGGGGAAAAAAAACCCAAACACCAGAATATCGGTAAACAGCCCAAATAACAACTGTATTGCGTTTTAAAGGACGAGCTCTGTGAGCATTGCAGAAGATTCTCAGCAAATAAATGTAGAAGGAATAATACCAGTAGAAGTCACTATTTTGATATCCTGAAATAGTTGGTTCAGGAAAGAATTATCAATGAATTTTGGAACCGTTAGGTAAAAACTTTTTAGGAAATAGAATATTTGGATGAGGCCTAAGTACCACCCTACATATATTTGCTCTTTATAATGGGTGAAGTACCCTTTACAATAAAACTGTCATCATGAAACTACGCCTCACTGATAGTGGACAGCTTGACATTGTGTGCCTCCTGAGGTAATGCATTATGAAGTAACAGCACTGCCTTTGAAGCACCCTTACCTCAAATGTTTTATCTGTGTGTGATCAAGACATTTGTTCAGATTTCCAATACATAAGGAGTACAGGAGACACAGGTATGTGTTAAACAATGCTATGAGATACAACAAATCAGGAATGTGGTAATTTTATAAAGCTGTTGTTTGAGACTCTTTAACATGCCCATGTCATGGGGATACAAAAGCACAGTCTGTGCTTTATTTTATTCTGGTTTAAAATTAGCAAAAGATGTAAAGCAACTAAATGCAGTGCATAAGCCTTGATTGGATTCTAGTTTGAAAAAGCTAACTACAGATGTGTTTGTTGTTCATTTTGGGAAATTTGAGTATGGCCTGGATGTTGGGGAATATCAGGTATTTTTGATAATGCTTCTGGGTATGATAAAGGTATTGAGGCTGTATAAGAGATTTTTCTTAGTTTAGGAGATGTATGCTGATGTAGTTAGTAGTTAAATATCATGATATCTAACCCGGTTTCACATGCTTCATTAATAAATTTATACAGGGACACAAACATACATATAATTTTGCAGTTAAGGCAAAATGTTAACATTTATTGCACCTAAGTGATGGGTATATAATTTATCTTATTCTGTCAAATTTAAATTTGAATTTTTTTGTAATAAAGCAGGAAACAAAATGAAACAAGACACTGCATGGGGAAGGGTGTGTGTGTGTGTGTGTGTGTGTGTGTGTGTGTGTGTGTGTAAGTGAAATTCAAAGCTGTGCCTAAAATGTCATCCTGATCTAGAAGTCTAGTAAGGTAAACATGGCCTCACCTGTTTTCTTTTTCTTTTGTATTTTTAACCATTTTGTTTTAGACGCTCTGAGCCTGAATGATTGCTCTTGAACTTCTATGTCCTTCATATTTTTTCCTTGTCCAAAGAATAATTCACTAATTTAGGAGAAAGAGTCAATGATTATACTTTACTTGGTGCAGAGCCTCCTGGAAAAACTATATATTACTGGATAGCCTGGTGCTTCTCTGTTTTATAGAAAAATCTTGGATACAAAATTTATTTGTTATACTTGATATATTATTATTTTTCCTATCTTCCCACCTCTTCTGCCCTGTCCGGGGGGTGGGGGGTGTTTTTCTTCCTTAAGGTTAATTTTACCTTTTCTCCAGAGCACATGTTTTCTTAATACCTCTAGATCCTAATCTGATCTTTTTTTAGCCTCATTCTTTGTGAACTTTTTGTTGATTCTTGGCCTTCAGCCTCTCTCTGTGTCTTTCTCTCTCTTGTGCGCACACAAATGCACCTGTCTCCTCCGTTTTTAAAATAACTCTTTTCTGCTACTACACAGCCTTCTAAGATGTTTTGCCCTATCTGTGTTCTTCCCTTGACAGCTAAATTTCTGCTAACTACAGTCTATACAAGCTATTGCCATTTTCTGGTCAGTTACTCATTTTTCTCATTCATTTCTGAAACAACTGTCACTAAAATCACACAAAAAATAACTTGATAGTCAAATCCAATTTTTTTTTCTTCCATACTCAGCTATCTTTCTTTCTCTGCAACTTAAAAAAAAATTCAGTACCCTTTCCTTCTTGATTTTTCTCCCTGTAGCATTCAGGGGACCTTAATACAGTTTCAGAAGAATTCTAATGCCAAGTGACTTTACTTTCTTTCTTTCTTTTTTTTTTTAACAGGGTCTCCCTGTGTCACCCAGGCTGTAGTGCAGTAGCACGATCTTGGCTCTACCTCCTGGGTTCAAGTGATTCTTGTGCCTCAGCCTTCTGAGTAGCTAAGATTACAAGCCTATGCCATCATGCCTGTCTAATTTTTTTTGTAGAGACAGGGTTTTGCCATGGTGGCCAGGCTGGTCTCAAACTCCTGGTCTCAAGTGATTCGCCTTGGCCTCCCAAAGTGTTGGGATTACAGGCGTGAGCCACCATGCCCGTTCCCAAGTGACTTTAGAAGACTGGAGGTACACTGGCGTTTTCCAAGCAGGACTGGTCACTTTATTGGACCCTTTCCCACTAAACCCAAGGCCACAGTTCTAATTAGCTCAAGCTGCTGCCTTCTCCCAGGCTCAGTTTTCTTCTTCCATTTGAAACCCTTTGTGCTCGTGTGTTTTCCCCTTATTTCCATTCTGTTGACTTAATACCTCATGACTCCTCAGCATAGTCCCTCATACTGACCATCTGTTTGGGGTGTTTCCTTTGCTTTGACTTGAGTTCTTTCCATTACACTGTCTTTTGTCCACTACTCTAAGTTGTGAACTTCCTTGAAATCTGGGACACAAAGGAAAAACTCTTTGCTTTCATTTCTCTACACCTACAATAATCTTTGGCTGAACTCTCAAGCTAATAGTAGAAAAACTGTTCAGGCTTGTCAGAAAAAGGAAACAGAAAGCTAAGAATTTGAATGGGAGGAGCCTTAAAATCCTGTAACACTTGTGCCTTCTCTTTCCCAGGGATTAGCACACAGTTAAACAGTAAGAGCTAGTCAAGTTTCTAAAGTGAAAATAGTCAGTAGCACTTCTTCCTGGCTAACTTTCAAAACTTCTTATCATGTCCCACCATTATTCAATAAAGAACTCTGTCTGATACATGTTCCTAACCTATCAAAATACATGGTCATCCCTGAAGCTCTGAGTTAAGGACTAGGCTGCTGTGGAAGGAGATTCCAGTGAGGTAAGTCCTGTGGGAAGTTTTCTAGAAAAAGGTCCGAGAACCAGTTTCTAATCAGAAAATTAGGAGGAAATAGTAGTTATGGGTTTCTGTGATGGAAACAAGGGCTGGTATTGACTATATTCTAGAAAAGAAAAAGCTGTAGGTAGTCTGATTTTAAACCCTCAGTTAACTGAAAGTATAGAGGTCATCTTTTATTTCACTACAACTGAGACCTTAACAAAAGAAAGTAAATTTGGCTGCATCAGGAATTAAAATATATTGTTGAAGGGGTTGACCCAGATGAAGTCTAAAACGAATTATAACTTTCTGGGTGTGTTGGTTTCCAGGTATCTTAATTGACATAAATTTATATTTAGAAGAGGTCTTTTGATTGCTGGCTGAAGGAGAGAGAAATGTAGGGCCTGGGGAGGAGTTCCTAAATAAAAGATAACAATGACATGACAAAATGCCTATCATGTAATATTAGGTTTGGGCTGGGCACAGTGGCTCACGCCTGTAATCCCAGCACTTTAGGAGGCCGAGGTGGATGGGTCATGAGGTAAGGAGATCGAGACCATCCTGGTTAACACGGTGATACCCCATCTTTACTAAAAATACAAAAAATTAGCCAGGTGTGGAGGCGGGCACTTGTAGTCCCAGCTACTTGGGAGGCTGAGGCAGGAGAATGTCATGAACCCGGGAGGCGGAGCTTGCAGTGAGCTGAGATCGCACCACTGCACTCCAGCCTGGGTGACAGAGTGAGACTCCATCTCAAAAAAAAATTTATATATATATATATACACACACACACATATGTATACATACATACATACATATACACATGTATATACACATATATATATTAGGTTTGAAACATCAGAGTATGGAACTGTATTCTGAAAACACTATTCTTGCAGTTAAAAATGTCTAGTAGATAAACTCTCATTCCATAAACTCCATATTCAAGAAATGTGACTTTGAACATTTTTATGTTACATATTTTAACTTCTATTTCCTTTAGTCCATTAGGTGTCAGAAAATTTATTTCTTTTCATTTAAGATTGGACCCCACTTTTTGCATAGCCATGGCTAAATTCCTAGGGTTTAAGGAACAAATTAGATTCATATGATAACTATTCTTTGAAATTTATTGTGACATCTTTTATAGACCTGTTGAGTATATAATAAATATTTATAAGTATTCCATCAGATCAAAGTTGTTAATTGTATTCTTCAACTCCTATGTTTTTGCCTTTTTGGCTACTTGAATTATAACTTATTGAAATAAGAGTGTTGTAGTCTTCCACTCTCATGGTGGATTTGTCCATTTATTCCTTGAGGTCTCTCAATTTTTGTTTGTATCTGTTAAGTCTATTTAATGAGGTGCATGCAAGTTTAGAATTGTTATATTGCTTTGGTGACTAATGTTTAATCATTGCATAGAAATGCTGTCTTTAATGAAGCTATTTGTCTTAAAGTCTTCTTTGATTATTATTAATATAGCTATACTAGCTGTGTTTTGGTTAGTATTTGCCTGATGTATCTTTTCTCATTCCTTTGTTTTCAGTCCTTCAGTATTTTCATGCTTTAGGAATGTCTTTTGTAAATAATGTAGGAACTGGAGTGTATCTTATTCCAGTCTGACATTGTGTTTTAACTGGCAAGTTTAGTTTATACATATTAGGGTAATTGATATATTTAGATTTGGTGTTACTATCTTGTTTATTTATTTATTTTTCTTTTTTGTATTTTTTGAGTCAGAGTCTCGCTGTGTCGCCCAGGCTGGAGTGCAGTGGGGCAATCTTGGCTCACTGCACCCTCCGCCTCCTAGGTTCAAGTGCTTCTTGAGCCTCAAACTCCCAAGTGGCTGGGTTTACAGGCGCCCACCAGCATGCCTGGCTAATACATATATAATACATATATAAATAAAAATAAAAATAAATAAATAAATAAAAATAAAAAAAATTCAAGTGATCCACCCTCCTTGGCCTTGGCCTCCCAAAGTGAGGCACTGCACCTGGCCCCATCTTATTTATTTTATATTATCCTTCTTTTTTCTATGTTTGCTTTCATCTTTAAAAAAATATTTTTTAAGGCCAATCTTTATATATATATATATAAGTATATATATATACTTTCTTTGATTTTTGTTTCATAAGTCCTGTCATAAATTTTGTGGGGACAAGTCATTTTCTTAAAGTACAAGTAAATTGCTTCCAGATGTAGTTTTTTCGTGTAACTGTTCAGGAGCAAGTTCTCTTTCTCTCTTGTTAATTGAGGTGAAACCCACGTAATGTAAAAGTAACCATTTTAAAGTGAGCAATTCTGTGGTATTTAGTACATTCACAATGTTGTGCAACTACCACCTAACTAGTTTTAAATAACAACAACGTCTATTTTGCTTTCCTTTGTAATGCTTTTTAATAAACCCTACGCCAGGTTATATTAGCCTTCTTGAACAAGGCTGTACATACCCAGAACCTTCCAAAGAAGATGTGGACTGTCCTTGGCGTAATTCCTATTCACTTTGCTATTAGAATAACTGTTAGTCTAATTTGAGGTCAAAGAGCAGATTTCTTTACCCAGTCCTATCTGTTCTTGCTGTGGTTGTTTTTGTGAGCTGGTATTTAACTAGGGCGGTTTTGTCTAATGAAGATGATTCTTATCCTACTTACTGTTCGTTGTAGATGCTAAATACTAAATTAGAAGAAAGCCATCCCCAATTAGCATTATTAGAGCTCTACCTGCCTTTACCCTCACCTATAGCACATTAGTGCAAGTATGTAAATTCCCTAAATGGTAAATGGAATGTGATGTTGCAAGGGTCCCATACTCTCACCCTACCCCAAACCCTTCTCTGATGTGCTCTAGACATTCTAACTTCTGAACCTATGTACAAAAGAGAGGACTGTGAACAGATGATACTTTAGCCACTAAAAAAATTAATATGTGTGCAGTGAAGGGTTTGATCTCAGTTGTCTGCTTGGTGCAGATACCATTTCTATAATCTAGAGGGGCAGGAAATAGAGAAGGAACACATATTTTTCTAACTGATTTTAGGCAAGCAGACTTTGGGTAGCACAGTTTATTAAAGGTACTGATTGTTCTTATCAAGTCATTTCCATCAGCTTCTCACACTCTGGCAATAGGTTGGCTGATGGTCTAAGATTTTTTTTCTTTGAAATCTGCTTAATTTTTTTTAATGGTGTTTTGAGGTCCATAGACCCTGGTATACCAATGGCACATCTAGAGGGTCTAAAGGAAATGGAGTTTGGGCCTCTTGTACCTAGCGGTGCTTCTAATATAAAAAATCAGTCTGACTATGGTCAGATAACCTGCACACCCAAAAGTTTGATGATAGCACCGATATTTTTTCTCAAAATGAGATGCCATAGGATGGCTCCTGAGGGAGGTTTTATGTGGACCGTGGTCTTGGTCTTCTCTGAGAATAATAGTCTCCAATCTCATCCAGGTTGCTGTGAATGCAATTAATTCATTCCTTTTTAAGGCCGAGTAGTATTCCATTGTGTATATATACTACAGTTTCTTCATCCACTCATTGGTTGATGGGCATTTGGATTGGTTCCAAGTTTTTGCAATTGCAAATTGTGCTGCTATAAACATGCGTGTGCAAGTATCTTTTTCATGTAATGACTTCTTTTCTTCTGGGTAGATACCCAGTAGTGGGATTGCTGAATCAAATGGTAGTTCTACTTTTAGTTCTTTAAGGAATCTCCATGCTGCTTTCCATAGTGGTTGTACTAGTTTACATTCCCACCAGCAGTGTAGAAGTGTTCCCTGTTCACTGCTTCCATGCCAACGTCTACTTTTTTTTTTTTTTTTTTATTATGGCCATTCTTTCAGGAGTAAGGTGATGTCACATTGTGGTTTTGATTTGCATTTCCCTGATCATTAATGATGTTGAGCATCTTTTCATGTTTGTTGGCCATTTGTATATTTTCTTTTGAGAATTGTTGATTCATATCCTTATCCCACTTTTTGATGGAATTTTTTTTTCTTGTTGATTTGTTTGAGTTGATTATAGATTCTGGATATTAGTACTTTGTCACTTGTATAGATTGTGAAGATTATTTTCCCACTCTGTGGGTTGTCTGTTTACCCTGCTGACTGTTCCTTTTGCTGTGCAAAAGCCCTTTAGTTTAATTAAATCCCACCTATTGATCTTTGTTTTTATTGCATTTGCTTTTGGGTTCTTAATCATGAAATTCTTGCCTAAGGCAATGTCTAGAAGGGTTTTTTCCAATGTTATCTTCTAGAATTTTTATAGTTTCAGGTCTTAGATTTCAGTCCTTAATCCATCTTGAGTTGATTTTTGTATAAGGTGAGAGATGAGGATCCAGTTTCATTGTTTCTGCATGTGGCTAGCCAATTAGCCCAGTACGATTTGTTGAATAGGGTGTCCTTTCCCCACTTTATGTTTTTGTTTGCTTTGTTGAAGATCAGTTGACTGTAAGTATTTGGGTTTATTTCTGGGTTCTCTATTCTGTTCCATTGGTCTATGTGCCTATTTTTATACCAGTAGAGTATGCTGTACTGGTATGCTGTTTTGGTGACTATGACCTTATAGTATAGTTTGAAATCAGATAACATGATGCCTTCAGATTTGTTCTGTTTGCTTAGTCTTGCTCTGGCTATGTGAGCTATTTTTTGGTTCCATATGAATTTTAGAATTGTTTTTTCTAATTCTGTGAAGGATGGTGGTGGTATATTGATGGGAATTGCATTGACTTTGTAGATTGCTTTTGGCAGTATGGTCATTTTCATAATATTAATTCTACCCATCCCTGAGCATGGGATGTGTTTCCATTTGTATGTGTCATCTGTGATTTCTTTCAGCAGTGTTTTGTAGTTTTCCTTGTAGAGGTCTTTAACCTCCTTGGTTAGGTATATTCCCAAGTATTGTATTGTATTGTATTGTATTGTATTGTATTGTATTGTATTGTATTGTATTGTATTGTATTGTATTGTATTGTATGTTGCAGCTATTGTAAAGGGGGTTGCATTTTTGATTTGATTCTCAGCTTGGTCGCTGTTGATATATAGAAAAGCTACTGATTTGTGTGCATTAATTTTGTATCCAGAAACTTTGCTGAATTATTTCATCAGTTCTAGGAGCTTTCTGGAGGAGTCTTTAGGGTTTTCTAGTTAAATTTTGATAACGCCACAAACAGCAACTGTTTGACTTCCTGTTTTCTGATTTGGATGCTCTTTATTTCTTTTTCTTGTCTGATTGCTCTGGCTAGGACTTCCGGTACTGTGTTGAAGAGGAGTGGTGAAAGTGGGCATCCTTGTCTTGTTCCAGTTCTCAGAGGGAATACTTTCAACTTTTCCCCATTCAGTATTGTGTTGGCTGTGGGTTTGTCATAGATGGCTTTTATTATATTGAGGTATGTCCATTGTAGGCCAGTTTTGCTAAGTTTTAATTATAAAGGGATGCTGGATTTTGTTGAATGCTTTTTCCTCATCTATTGAGATGATCATGTGATTTTTGTTTTTTATCACATTGCTTGACTTGCGTATGATAAACCATGCCTCCATCCCTCCATCCTGGTGTGAAACCCACTTGATCATGGTGGACTACTTTTTTGATATGTTGTTGGATTTGGTTAGCTAGTATTTTGTTAAGGATTTTAGGATCTGTGTTCATTGGGGATATTAGGTCTATAGTTTTCTTTTTTTGTTGTGTCCTTTCCTGGTTTTGGCATTAGAGTGATACTGGCTTTATAGAATGAATTAGGGAGGGTTCCCTCTTTCTCTGTAATGTGGAATAGTGTCAGTAGGATTGGTCCCAATTCTTCTTTGAATGTCTGGTAGAATTTTGCTGCGAATCTGTCTGGTCCTGAACTTTTTTCATTGGTAATTTTTAAATTACCACTTCAATCTCACTGGTTGTTATTGGTCTGTTCAGGGTATCTAATTGTTCCTGATTTAAGCTAGTAGAGTTACATCTTTCCAGAAATTTATCCATCTCTTCTAGGCTTTTGAGTTTATACACATAAAGGTGTTCATAGTAGCCTTGAATGATCTTTCATATTTCTGTGGTTATCAGTTGTAATATCTCCCATTTCATTTCTTATTGAGTTTATTTGGATTTTCTTCTTTTCTTGGTTAATCTTGCTAATGGCCTATCAACTTTATTTATCTTTTCAAAGAACCAGCTTTTTGTTTCATTTATATTTCGTATTTTTTTGTTTCAATTCCATTTAGTCATGGGTGTGCTCCTGTCCTAGAGTTTTCACAATAGTTTTTTCCTCTTTCTGCAACATTCTTCCCCAGGTGGCTGCATAATCAACTCCTTCAGGTCTTTGCTTAAATGGTACCTTCTCAAGGAGACATAGCTGACTACCCAATTGAAATCACATCATCCACTCCCCCTGCAGTCCTGCTCCATTTTTCTTATCCTGCTTTAGTAATTCTTATTTCAGTAACATGCTATATCACACACACACACACACACACACACACACGTGTACATCTGTTGATTTAAAGAGTAAAAGAATAAATGAAAACCTACCTAAACTGTGGCTCATTTCCTCAAAGACTTATCAGGTCACTGCAAGCTCTAAAGAGACAAGATGTTAATAGATGATGGCGAGTTACTAGTTTATCCCTAAATTGAATGTCTTTTGCATTTTTGTTTCCCAAAGGATTATTGGAACTTTCTACAGCATAGGATTTGACTACTTTACCACAGACCAGTTTAGAGAAAGTTTGGAAGACTGGCAGGTCTTCATGATCTCTGGAAATAATCTTATAGAAGCATCTATATGTTTTGTCCAGGAAGAAAGCTAACCCTACAGTAATCGTTCTAAAAGTAAAAGGTATTGGCATTGGCACAGTACTATGTAGTTTACAGAGCTCTCTCTACCCTGCCATCTTATTTAATCCTCATAATAGCACTTCCTATTATCTCTACTTAATTGACGAGGAAACAGAGTCCAGAGAAACTAAGGACTTTCTGAAAGGTATAAGGCTAGTTGTGGCAGAGAGCCTTCACACTTGTGATTCAGTGCCACATTTTTACTAATATCACTTTCTAAATTTTATCAGGACAACCTTTCATTAGTTGTGCCTTTTGGGATTTTGTAGGAAAGTATGCAGGAGACAGAGAATGTTCTGATCCACAGCCCGTGAGGGGATGTCAGTGGTGTCCTAGTGTGCAGCTGCATGCCCTGGGAGCAAGGCCTCAGGCATTTTCCACCCAGATCTGAATGGATATTTTCTACAAGGCTTTCAGAAGAAAGAGAAACATTTTTTTCTTTCTCACATTTCACAGTCCTTTTCTGGTTTCTTGCTGTTCCCACAAACATGATAGCTATAAGCATAATAATAGGTAACATATATTGAGCACACCATGTGGCATGAACTATTCATGAATTACACACTTACATGTGATAGCAGCAGAAGCCTGTCTAGAGCAGCCACTGTGAAGATGCTGGCTATTGTGGGGGATGCGTGGCTGGACCTGTGCGCTCCACAGAGCCTGTGGGAGCCAGGAACAGGTGGGAGCCCTGCCTGCCTCTGAGTTGGTAGAGTGGAAGACCTGTGCTCCCTGGGCATGGCTGCAGCCACCCAGCTGCAGCTCTGGACCCAGCATTGCTGTGTTTTTGGGAGTTTGGAAGCCTCCCCTTCCCCTGCAGTCTCAGAAGTGCCTGCTCTCACTCCCTGGCCTCTCCCTGCACCTGGCACCTGTTCCAATGTGGAGCAAAGTTGTAGCTGAGCCCAGGCACTGTTGTGACCTTGCCATGAACAGCCTGGGTGCTTGTGGACAACATGATTGATGGAGACAGAAGGAAGAGAGGCTCCCAGTCAGAAAGGGATAGTTCCCCAGTGAAGCCCTACCTTCAAACCAAGGATAGCCCAAAGTATGGGGGCCAGGCTGTCAGTCTTGGGTGGAGTCTGCAGCCTGGAGTGAGAATTTATGGTGTTTTTTCCAGGCCCACCTATGACCACCCATGGACCAATAGCCACACACTTTCTCTCTTCTGAGCACATAAAAACCACAAATTCAGCTAGACTCACATAGACATCAGGATTACTAGCTGCGGAAGGAGCTACCCACTTCAGGTCTCCTCAACTCATCAGGACAACGTGCCTGCAGATAGGAACTACTCACTCCGGGTCTACTGTCTGCTGAGAGTGGAACACTCATCGGGATGACCTGCCTGTATATAGGAGCTACCCACTTTGGGTCTCCCAAAAGATGTTCTGTCACTCAGTAAAGCTCCTCTCCACCTTGCTCACCCTCCAGTTGTCCACTTACTTCATTCTTCCTGGACATGGGGCAAGAGCTCAGGACCACTGAATGGTAGGACTGAAATAGCTGTAACACAAACAAGATAGAAACATGGCCCCCCGCTCACCATGTTGCAGGCTATGAGAAAGAAGAGCTGTGGCCCAGACCCAGGGGCTCCATGGACGAGGGCTATAACACCCTCTTTGGAGGTCTGTGGTTTCTGGCATCTGCAAGCTTTTGGATGCTACTGCATTCCCCCTGTCCAGGCACCAGTGCTTGCGGCAGAAACTGCTTGCAGTACTTCTGGTCCAGCTGTAGTCTCACATGGAGCCAGTGCCTATGCTGGCGCCTGAAGCTGCCTGCCCTGCCGCAGCAGCTGGAGTGCCTGGCTGTGTGCGGTGGCTGGACCCCACACTTGCTTGCTCACATACCCCTTGCTGATCTGTGCCTGGCTGACCCTTAGCAGGCATGGGATCTGGGCTGGTAGTGCGGGCCAAGCACAGCCTGCCAGGCTGAGTAGGTGGAATGAGCCCAGCAGACCCCAGCAAAACTCAGGCAAAGGTGCCACAGGCCACTGGGGTTTCTGGCTGGTGAAACAACCCCTGAAACATCCTGTGACACATATAATTCACTTATATTTCACACCAGCTCTGTGTCGTAGGTACTATTATTGGCCCACTTTTCATAAAAGGCCCAGAAAACACATTTGAGCACATCTCCTAGCTAGAAAGTGGTAGAAATGAAATTTGAACCCATGTATTCCATGCTCCAGAAAAGCATTGTCCAATAAAAATATAATGCAAGCACATGTGTGATTTAAAATTTTCCAGTAGCTACCTCAAAAAAGTAAAAAGAGACAAATGAAGTCAATTTAATATGTCTCATTAAGCCCAATATATCCAAAATATTATCACTTCAACATGTAATCACTATAAAAATCACTAATAAGACATTTTACATTTTTTGTATTAAGTCTTTGAAGTCTGGTGTGTATTTTAATCTTATAGCACATCTCAATTTGAATGATAAATTTTAATCAGAAATATTTCATTAGTATTTAGATTTCATAGAATTTAGTTGGAAATGAAGGTTTACATATTTAATTTATTTCAGTCATACTTATTTTCAGTAACTGAATTGAATGTGAGTTTTAAATTAAAACTAAATACAATATAAAATTCAGTTCCTCAGTTGCACATTTAGGATGTTTGAGAGCTATGTGTGGCTTATGGCTGCTGCTGTGGGCAGTGTGGGTTCGGAGTCCATGCCTGCAGCCATGATGCCAGATTGCTTCATTATCAGGGGAGAAGCCCTCTTGTCGCCGTGGCTCTGTCCCCATTTCCCCTACCCTGGGATAGTCTCTTTCCATCTTCTTCTCGTGGGCTTTTCAGATCTTCTGACATTTAGCCCCTAATATTGGCATCCTTATATTCAGCATTAGTTGTCAAATACCCCAGTTTACACAGACCATACCACCTGCTTGGGGAAAGTGAAACTTTATATATATATATATATATATATATATATATATATATATATATATATATAAAAAGTGTAGGTTTTTCCTGTTATTTCTGCTTACTAGGTCAGAAAATTTGGGATGACCCATCCTGGGGGAAAATAATAGCCAGACAGATTTATGCCAAACCCCATTACTTAATGAGGTTCCAAAATAGCTCCTGCAATTACTTTTTAAATCTCCTTACATCCTCCTTTGGCTGGCATGGGCGAATTTGGGAGAGAAAAGTGATTTGTCAGAAACAGAAAGGAGGAAACTCCCCCTAGAATTTCCTTTTCTATTGCAGTTTTGTTATTCAGGAAGGCTATGGAAGTGAAAGTGAGAAGAAAGGAGAGGTGTGCAAGGCAGTGGAAAAAGGGAAGACTCAGGAGTGAGTGTATCTGTCTTGTATTCTAGTCAATGGTAAGCGCCACCTTAAAAATAAGGAAAATGATTATTTCAGTCACCTTGCTCATGTATGTCAGGCCTAGATCCAAAAGCAATGGGTTGAGGACCATGAAAATCTTCCTCCACCTACCCTTATTCTAATTCCTGTCTTGGTGAGGTGGAAAGAGGAGATGGGTGTCTCTCCAGATTGACCTAGAGCAGGTTTTGCTGCTGTGACCGACTGTATTTCTGAGATGAACACTAAGCTGAGGAATATTGTGAACCCATACCAACATAGTAGATGCAAAAAAAAAAATGTGGGAATTGTGAAAACTATGATGTATTATCCTGTTCTCACACTGCTATGAAGAAATATCCAAGATTGGGTAATTTATAAAGGAAAGAGGTTTAATTTACTCACAGTTCTGCATGGCTGGGGAAGCCTCAGAAAACTTATAATCATGGTGGATTCATTTCTTCACAGGGTGTCAGGAGACAGAATGAGTGCCAGCAGGGAAAATGCCAGAAGAAAATAAAACCACCAGATCTCATGAGAACTCACTCACCGTCACAAGAACAGCATAGGGGAAACCACTCCCATGATCCAATTATCTCCCACTGGGTACCTCCCACGACATGTGGGAATTATTACAATTTAAGGTGAGATTTGGGTGGAGACCCAGAGGCAAACTATAACTTCCCACCCCTGGCCCCTCCCAAACCTCATGTCCTCACATTTCAAAACACAATCATGCCCTTCCAACGGTCCCCCAAAGTCTTAACTCATTTCAGCATTAACCCAAAAGTCCAAGTCCAAAGTCTCATCTGAGACAAGGCAAGTCCCTTCTCCCTATGGGCCTGTAAAACCAAAAGCAAGTTAGTTACTTCTTAGATTCAATGGGGGTATAGGTATTGAGTAAATACACTCATTCCAAGTGGGAGAAATTGGCCAAAAAGAAGCGACTGCAGGCCCCATGCAAGGCCAAAATCCAGTGGGGCAGTCAAATCTTAAAGCCCCAAAATGATCTCCTTTGACTCCGTGTCTCACATTCAGGGCAAGCTGATGCAAGAGGTGGGCTCCCATGGCTTTGGGCAGCTCTGCCCCTGTGACTTTACAGGGCACAGCTCCCCTCCTGGGTGTTTTCACGGGCTGGTGTTGAGTGTCTGCTGCTTTTCCAGGCACTTGGGGCAAGCTGTTTGTGGATCTACTTTCTGGGGACTGGAGGACAGTGGCCCTCTTCTCACAGCTCCACTAGACAGTGCCCCAGTGGGGACTCTGTGTAGGGGCTCCTATTTCATATTTCCCTTCCACACTGCCCTAGCAGAGGTTCTCCATGAGGGCTTTGCCCCTGCAGCACACCTCTGCCTGGACATGCAGGCATTTCCATACATCCTCTGAAATCTAGGCAGAAGTTCCCAAACCTCAATTCTTGTTTTCTGCATAACTGCAGGCCCAACACCACGTGGAAGGCTTGGAGCTTGCACCCTCTGAAGCACTGGATTGAGCTGTACATTGGCCCCTTTTAGCCACAGCAAGAGTTGAAGCAGCTGGGATGCAGTGCACTGTTTCCCAAGGCTGCATAGAGCAGTGGCCACCTGGTCCCAGACCAGGAAGTGATTTTTCCCTCCTAGACCACCAAGCCCCACCATGGGAGGGGCTGCTGTATAGGTGTCTGACATGCCCTGGAGACATTTTCCCCATTTACTTGGTGATTAACATTTGCCTTCTCATTACTTATGCAAATTTCTGCAGCTGGCATGATTTTCTCCACAGGAAATGGGTTTTTCTTTTGCACTACATTGTCAGGCTGCGAATTTTCCAAACTTTTATGATCTGCTTCCTCTTGAACACATTGCCACTTAGAAATTTCTTCCACTAGATACCCTAAATCATCTCTCTTAAGTTCAAAGTTCCACAGATCTCTAGGGCAGGGGCAAAATGCTGCCAGTTTCTTTGCTGAAGCGTAGCAAGAGTGATGTTTGCTCCAGCTCCCAAGAAGTTATTCATCTCCATCTGAGACTGCCTCAGCCTGAATTTCATTGTCCATATCACTATCAGCATTTTGATCAAAATCATTCAACAAGTCTCTAGCAAGTTTCAAACTTTTCCACATCTTCTTGTCTTCTTCAGAGCCCTCCAAACTGTTCTAACCTCTGTCTGTTACCCAGTTCCAAAGTCGCTTCTACATTTTCGGGTGTCTTTACAGCAGTGCCCCACTATCCCAGTACCAATTTACCGTATTAGTTCATTCTCACGCTGCTATGAAGAAATACTCGAGACTGAGGTTTAATTGACTCACAGTTCTGCATGGCTGGGGAGGCCTCAGGAAATTTACAATCTAGGCAGAAGGCACCCCTTCACAGGGCAGCAGGAGAGAGAATGAGTGCCAGAAGGGGAAATGCCAGACACATAAAACCATCAGATCTCATGAGAACCCACTTGCTATCATGGGAACAGCATGGAGAAACCACCCCGCCCCGCCCAATTACCTCCTATCAGGTCCCTCCTACAACACGTGGGGCTTATTACAATTCAAGGTGAGTCTTGGGTGGGGACACAGAGCCAAACCATATCATATATGTGATGTTGTCTAACTTACCTATGATGAAAGCAAGGTGTACTTCTTGTTCTGTATGTAGATGAGACCCTGGGTCAACTGAATCTATACTTCGGCCTGGGGGATGGTAGATCTGGGAGCCATGTAGATATAAATCCAGTGACAGTAATTTCATCCATTCTCAGTGCCCTTTAGATTTTACAAAGATTTTTCACTTCCATTATCTCACTTGAACTTCCCCAAAAGAACATAGAGCAGATATGACTAGCCTGCTGACACTGAGATTCAGGGGTTTAAGTGGTTCATTTGGGGTTATAGGACCAACTAGCCATACAACCAAGAACCAGGTCTTTGACTTTAGCCTCCTCTCCACTAAGCTTTGCTTTCCTCTACAGGAAAATGTAAGACAAAGGACACAGGAATGCAGATTCAATTGTTGTAAAGGAACATTATAGACTTTCTAGACCCTAGAGACTAATGCAGGCTTAGGTTCAGATGGGTTTCATAGCCACTTCTCTACTTATTCCTGCCTCCACCTTTTGTAATAGGAACGTCTAGAATTTCATCATTTCTCTCCAACTGACCCATTGTTCCTCTCCTTCCTGATTTCATACACTCTTTCTTTCCTTCCTCCCTCTTTCCCTTGGTCCTGCTTTTTCTTCTTTTCTACCAAAAATATTCATTACATGCGTTTGATGTATTAGATATTACAGAAGAACCAGAAAAATAAAGATGAACTTAAAAAAACATTTCCCTTGTTCACAAATGGTTTTATAAGGGGGCCAGATAGATCTTTTTAAAGTTGCAGTAGAGAAATAGTAGTGTCATATAGGAGAGAGTGTTTTATAGGTGAAGGTGGCTAAGGGTTGGGAAAGTCTTCATTAACATGGAGAGTCAAAAGAGCAAGGTCTGGAAGTGTGAGTAGGAATACCCTAAGCATTATAAGGTAGTGAAAGGGCAGACCATGTTTCTGGAAAGTTTATTTTGCATGATGATTTTGCCAGGTTTTATCTGTCAGTTCACTTATTGTGGGCATGGTGTCAGGGTTCCTAATTTGATTGCAGACCATACAGCCTTGGTTGAAGCACAGACATTTCCCGTGGTAGAAGCTAAAATGAGGGGATAAGGCTGGAAGTAAGAACAACATTTTGCTCTCATTTTTTTTTAAGGCCAGAGAAGGCAGTTATTAAAGCCAATGTGCAAATGTAAACCCAGTTGGGGGAATTATTTGAGGCTGGGGGATTTTCTTGCGGCTCTTTAAATGAGTCTCCCTTTTCTTAGACTGATCTTGTTTTTAGAGGTAAGGTTAGGCCTGAAAGCCAAGATTAAGTGATCCTCTGGCTTTTGCTGGTAACATGGGAGGATCCTAGAGCTGTAGGGCATCCTCTATCAAGGAGAATCAATTCCAGCTGGGGAATTTGGGTACTTGGTTGCTGATCTGAGCAGACACCAGCCCATTAGGAGATGTAGTTATGTTCCTGCTTTCAATCCAAGCAGGTGACTTGAAAAAAGAAAAGTTTTACTCTGAAATGGGCACAGAGTGATGTGATAGGTCTAGTAGTCTTTGGGAGGGAAAAAATAAAGTAGGTCTATGGTGACCTTGTGGATTAAATCCTGAGTGGTGCCTTAAGGGGCAAGTCACAATCTCACATCTGTACATTTTCACCTGCATTGCTTTCACCTCTGGTCTATTTTGTCCACCCAGTTCTGTGGCTACTCCCTGGAACTTTTCTTCTCTGAACGGTAAAATTTGAACATTTTGCTCTCTAACTATTGCCTGCCTGGCTCTGACTGTCCTTTCAATCCTGTGGCCAGTTGTCCCTGCCCTTTGTTTCCTCTTGCCCCATTCAAATCTGCAGTTTTCAACCTGTCTATTTTCTCAGTGTGTATTAGTCCACCTGCCTTCACTGCCTTTTCTGTTAAAGTTGAATTTCATGGTCCAGAGTGTTAATAACCCTTGCCATATGCTTAATTCTATGGACCCACCATTCTACTGTTAGAAGACCCCACAGTCTGACTTTCTTGAACTTTCTCAAGGTGACTGAGCACTGATGGAAAAAAGAGTCACACAACCTTGAAGCTTGTGCCACTATGTTTTTAAGACTCTCAAACTCAACCGAGTCCTGCCTTTTCAGTGGATTGAAGTAGCCTCTTTTTGTCATCCTGTTTTTTTCTCCATAGCACTCATCATAACCAGAAATTATCTCAGGAGTATATTTGTTTCTTATCTTCCTCCACTAAAGCTCTATCAGAAAGAGCCTTTGTTTAATCTTTCCTGTATCTCCAGCACATGGTACATATGGAGTATGGCACATGCTCAGAAGATGTTTGTTAAACAAACAGTCTCAGCTTAGATGTCACTAACTCCAGGAATTTTTCTCTAGTCCCTATCTCCTACCAAGTCTGACTTTATAGATTTTTCCTTCAGCATCCCGTGTTTTTCCATCATAGCATTTTCACACCGTATTCTCATTGCCTCTGTACTTATTTTCATCTTTCTCTAGGTCAGCAATACACAATAGAACTTTTCATAATGCTGGAAATATTCTATATCTCTGTTGTCCAGTACAGTAGCCACTAAGCTCACATGACTATGAAACACTTGGAATGTAGCTAGCATGACTGAAGAAATATATTTTTACTTTTATTAATATTTAATTTTAATTAATTTTGAATTGAAATAGTCATATATGGTTAGTGGCAACCATATATGGAGAGCACACACGACTGTCCATTTTTCAGCTCTGTGAGGTAAGGGGCTGTCTATATAGCTCTCTGTTGTATTTCTCAGGGCCAGCACAGTGCCTGGCTTGTGCCGCCAATATGAAGAAAGTTGGGCACATAATCTGTAGATTGTGCGTCTCTTAGTGGTTGATCTTTTCCATGGCGAGATGAAAGTTCAATGTGAAAAAATTCTGTCTCAAAAGGATTTGGATATCTACACTGATGGATTTAAGATATTTAAATGATCATTATTGGGTATGTGAAAGGTCTTCAGCTATGAGCTAGCATTAGCTGGTAGGCTTAAGATATCTGAATTCATGGTAGAAATTGCTTATTCTGACTCAACTCTGAACTATACCGTAGAGTTTTTTTAAATGTATTTTCATAAATTGTCTGGAGATACACAAAATGAGAAAAATGAAGACCCTTCCTGGGAATGTAACACTGTCTCAGAATGGCTTTGAGTTTCACTTTATTTCTACTTTGTGGCTGAGTGGTTTCAGTGACTGCAATTCTTGAGTTAGAAAATTGATTTACTGATTTGGTAATGTGAATTAATACTTACAGTTTGTGTCATATAACAAGCATTCGTCTAAGTGTTTCATATACATTAACTTATGTGATCCTCACAACAATTTCATTAAATAGGTACTGCTATTATCTCCATTTGATAGATAAGAAAATTTAAACATAGAAGGGGAAGGGACTTGACCAGGATTACTTCAGATAACTTAGTTAAGTGGAGAAATGAGGATGTGAGCCCAGGCATTCTGGTTCCAAAATCCATTCTCACTTGGATTGCCTACTGTATAATTACTTGTACTATCTTGTACTATCTCTCTGTTTTTAGCACAATTCTATACTTCATTATGACTGTGAAACTGTGTGTGTCCACATGTGGTGAGAATTTCCTAAAGATAATGATTTTGGGTTGCAGGCTGAGAGGTGAGGGGACTGGAAGGAATAAAGAGTGGGAGGATGTAGCTATGGCCCAGGGGGCAATAATTCACCTTGGAGTTAGAAGCCTCTGTTTCTAATTCCTTCTAATTTATTCTATTATGAAATTTGGTGAGATATTACCTAATTTTATTATTAAAATTACATGAAATGTGTATGTGAAAGGGCTTCCATCCTGGGCAGGGACTGAGAATCTGATGTACTGGCACAGTGGCTAGTAAGGAATGTAAGGTCTCAGAGACTACACCATTACAAGACTTAGTGGTTTGCCTGAGACTGGGGCAGAATTCAGACTTTTCTGTCTCCTGCAGTTGAAGAATTCATGCCCTTATAGGGGTGAAAGAGAGGTAGGGATCTGCCTACTCCCCGACTTTATTTTCTTTCTTACTATCCCAGAATTTCTGTACCTTGGAGCTGCCTAAATCTCAGAGTAACCTAATGAGTAGGAAATCACCTAGATCACAAGCAGGTGACAATATTGAAGGATGAAGGGAATACTTTTTGTTTGTTTTTGTCACTAAAGGCCAGTTTAGTCTCTGTATACCCCCCATCCCCCGCATCATCCTGCACCCTCGGGGAATGAAAGTTACCTCTAAGTCTTGAAGCAGCTCATGTCATACCTCTGCTCTCCAGCCTGCTGGTACCTACAAATAGTTACAGACATTATTCTTCTTGGTTGGTCCTAGCTCTGACTCTACTGAGCCATAGTGTGTCTGCCCTGAGAGTGCCTTTTGCAATTCTGTCTATGATCATACCTCAGGAAAGAAATGGCAAGCCACAGAAATTATGAAAAACTTAAGAGAGGCAGTCTTACAAATAAATAAATTTAAATTGTCTCTTAAAGTTGGAAAAGGATCCCGTGTATATATAGAGCACCAAAATCCATAAATTTTTTAAGTGAAAATAAATAGCAATTTATTTATTAAATACTAGATTATTATTCCCCTGGTGTACATGACACAACCAACATTTATTAAGCTCAGACTATGAGCTATTCATTGTGCTAGGCGATTTACACATTATCCTGTTTCTCTTCACAACACTACTGCAAGATAGGCATTATATTTTTATTTTACAGACAAGAATCGGGGGGGGGGGGGGGCGCTAAGTAACCCTCCTAAAGGCAACTAGCTAGTGAATGAAGAAGTAGGATTTGAAGATGTATTAAAAATGTTTAAGTGTCTGCTCTTTCTACTATACAAAGTTGCCTCTCTTGAAGCACAAAGGAGAAGGTTGGGGCAACTAATTAAAGAAGGATCTTTTCAGCATACAGTAGCATGTGTTTATGTTGAATCAGGAAACAGCACCCTTGTCTCTGGTGGTGGAGTCATCCCAAAGCCCAGATGTACTCTACCAAGACAGTTTATAATCTGGCTTGTGGTAACATGAGATTTTGTGAAAATGGACCTGTGTTATGTGATGACTCAAATTTTATTGAGATTTAATATATGAGACCCTAGTCTAATTCCATACTCTTTGCAATTTCTTCTCAATTTGATCCCTCCTTTCACTATAATATCCTGACATGAAAATGAACATCCATAGTCACCAGTATAAGGCATCGAATTAAAAGTTTGAGGCTGTCCTTTTTAGCGGTCTTACCTTCTTAGGAAATTCTTGATAATATATAGTGTATGATATTGCCAATTAAGAGACTAAAATGTTAAATGCTTCTAACCACTACAGATTTCCAAGCATCCCTTATAATATTTTAAGAGTATTTATTTTTTTCACTTCAAGGCAAGCGTGGTACCTTAAAATGCTTAATTTACATACATTTTCTATATCAGACAGAGTAAACTAGGTATCTTTCAGCAAAGGAGGAAGGCCAAGAAAAAGGTGCAGAACATAGCAGAGAGCATTCTTGAGCATGTAGCCAGGAAAACAGAGGTAACAGAGGGAGCTGTCACGTAAGCAGAGGCCCTGTAGGCCGGGGTGGCAGATTCAAGATCCCAGTGCTGCTACTTCACCTTTCTCTTCCTGAGCCCTCAGCACTGAGAATTCATAGCTCAGGTACATTTTCACAAAGTGTCTCAAAACAGAGCTCATGCAACCACTACCAAATTGATTCGAGTTGACATTTATAACAAAAACTATTCTCTATCCGTGCTTTATATTTTTTCCTGCCTTGGGGAAACGGCTGAATCATTTCACAAACCTCTTAGGATACAGAGACAAAGAGAGAAGGGATAGATTTAAATGTTTTCTTCCTTTTGAGTTAGACTGACTCTAATGCTTGATTATAGAGCATGTACAACAAAAATAAGCACTTCCCGTAATTACATTAATTTATGGATAGCGATGAAAATGATCTGAAAGGATTTCTGCAGAAGAGTTAATACCTGTAGTACTTCTCTCTCTGGATGGTGGGATTATGAGTGTTGTTCTTTGTCTGCTTTTGTTTGGCTACCTTTTCTGGATTTTTTTTTCAGTAACGATTTAAATTGCTTTTGTAACAGACAAAAAGGAATGGCCTTAATAAAATAAATAATACATTTTGATATTCAGGTTTTTTTTTTAACCTTTTTTGCATAAGCAGCCTAGACTAGGAATAATTGGCCCCAAATAAATTAGACATACAAAGCAAAAAGGTAAAATGACATTCTGAGTTTTGGAAAGTTGATTTTTTAAATGTAAATCTTCATAAATCATTGCAAACAATTTTTATGGTATGTTAAGTTACCAATACTTAAAAAAATTCAGTGAGAACATTTGATTTCTTTTTTCTTTTTTTTTTTTTTTTCGGAGACAGAATCTCGCTCTGTCGCCCAGGCTGGAGTGCAGTAGTGCGATCTTGGCTCACTGCAACCTTTGCCTCCCAGTTTCAAGCAATTTTCCAGTTTCAGCCTACCAAGTAGCAGGGATTACTGGTGCATGCCACCACGCTCAGCTAAGGTTTTATATTTTTAGTAGAGATGAGGTTTCACCATATTGGCCACCATATTAGAGACCTGGCCACCATATTGGCCAGGCTGGTCTCAGACACCTGCCTCGGCCTCCCAAAGTGCTGGGATTATAGGCCTGAGCCACCGCCTTGATTTCTTAAAATTGTTGAATACTGCATACAGAATACTTTTAAACAATGTTTAAGGTGTAAAAGTACACCAGCTCAGCGAACAGTGATGTACCTACCACCCAATTTATGAAATATTAGTATTAGATTGGTGCACAAGTAGTTGTGGTGTTTGCCATTACTTTTAAACGGCAAAAACTGCAATTATGTTTGCACCAACCTAATAGAATATTATCATTTCTGAAGCTCCCGTGTGTCCTCTGTTTCTAGCCACTTTCCACTTCCCTGAAGTTACAACTAAATTTTGTGTCTTATTATCTCTCTGCTTTTCTTTTAAGTTTTATAACAATGAACAATATATTAAGTTTTTACACATTTTTATAATTTAAATATGCCAGATGCAGTGGCTCACACCTGTGATCCCAGCACTTTGGGATGCCGAGGCGGGCAGATCACGAGGTCAGAAGATCAAGACCATCCTGGCCAACAGGGTTATCTCTACTACAATACAAAAAAAAAAAAAAAAAAAAAAATAGCCAGGCGTGATGGTGGGCACCTGTAATCCCAGCTACTTGGGAGGCTGAGGCAGGGGAATCACTTGAACCTGGGAGGTGGAGGTTGCAGTGAGCCCAGATTATGCCACTGCACTCCAGCCTGGCGACAGAACAAGACTCTGTCTCAAATATATAAATATTTAAATAAATAAATAAAATGTTACATACATTCCTCTGTAACTTGCTGATCTTCATTTATGTCATAACTGCAGTTCATTTTCACAACTGTAATGTATTCCAGCACATTAATATCCATGAATATGCCACAATTTATTTGTCCCTTTGACAGTTTTCCCCTTTTTTGGCTTTAACAGTGCTGCTAAAAGTTTCACTGGGACTGGGAGTGCTGTGTCTTAAGATGTATGCATCTTCAAAATTAATAGATAATATAACATTATGTTCCAAATAAGTTGTATCTCCCTATGCTACCAGTAGTGAGTAATATTTCCTATTTGTTAATCTGTAGGAAATATTAAATCCAATTTTTCTCCCAGAATTCAATGTGTTCTGGCTACGTCACTGCACTGACCCTCAGGAGATTTAGATGCCTTTTAAGATTATATAGCTGGGAAGGGGAATTGAAGTATCGTGCTAGATCTTGTAGAATTATATATATGCTGTCATTAGTACTTCTTTTCCATTCATAAGTGTCATGAAGTTGTGTGTGTTCGTGTATTTGTATGGGTTAATGTGCTATCAGTATTTTATTTTTGCAGAATCCGGTTGGTATGGGATTAAGATTTCAGCCTCTGGAAATACATTTTCTGGGATCAAATTATTTATTTGTTTATCTATTTATTTATTTGTTTATTTATTTATTTATTTATTGAGACAGAACCTCACTGTGTCACTGAGGCTGGAGTGCAGTGGTGTGATCTCAGCTCACTGCAACTTCCGCCTCCTGGGTTCAAGCAATTCTGCCTTGGCCTCCCAAGTAGCTGGGATTACAGGTGCCCGCCACCGTACTCAGCTAATTTTTTTTGTATTTTTAATGGAGACAGGGTTTCACCATGTTGATCAGGCTGGTTTTGAACTCCTGACCTCAATAGATCCACCCACCTCCGCCTTCCAAAGTTGTAGGATTACAGGCATGAGCCGGTGTGCCCAGGCCCTGGTATCAAATTTTGACTCCTCTACTTACAGCTTTGTAACCTCAGGCAAGTAACCTATCCTCTTCCCTCTGCATCTTGGTTTCTCTGTCTGAACGTGGGTAACAATTGTTCCTATTCCTCGGGTTGTGGCTGGGCCTAGAGAATACTTAGGACATGAGATTCACCTCCTTCTCCACTTCCTGACATGGGGTTGCCTGTGCTTCTCCACCTCTCCCACCTTACCTTTCACTGTGTTCTTCCTTTTCCTTAAAAGATAAGCTTTAACATCCTTCAGTCTGATAATGTGGACTGGGTCAAGAACAGGGGCCAGTCTCTAATCTGTGTAATTGCAGAGTATGTATTTTGGAGTTTAACTTTATGCATAGTTAGGGCTAAAATTGTTATCTGCTATTACAAACTTCTGCTGCATATATATTTATAAAATTTAGGTCATCTTCTACATATTGTGTAGTAACTTAATTGTTTTCAGCTTATGCAACATGATGAATCATTTCCTGAGTCTCTTTGGTGGTTAGTCTCTTAGTTTTGCATGTTCAGATAATATTTTCTTGTTTTACTGTTAAAATTGTGAATAGTCATTTATTTAAATGAGTTTATATATTTGTTTCCTACAGTAAATATCAGGAACTAGAATTGTTAGGTTATAATTGCCTCTTATTTCAATAATTTTTAATTCATGATAAGATGACTCACCTAAGTATTTCACTTAATTGTTTTTTTCCTTAATTTGAACATTAGAAATAGGGCTATGTTTAGGGTGTGCATGCCCTTGGGCAATCACCCTTTGTTTCTTCTGGCCCTGCTACATTGCTGACTCCAGTGGATACCATTTACTTTCTGTTCTGTGTGTCCTTGAGGCCCCTTTCATGCTAGAATGTTTTTATAGGTGACGGCAGTTGAAGCGTCCCCATTCTAAGCAGGCCCTTTTCAGTAGAGAGGGACAAAGCCACCGTTTTTGCTTTGGCAATTGCTGGTGTGTCAGTGAACACACACACACTCATAACATTTCTTACCACTTCCTTACACATCACCTCCTGAGTTACTCTCCAAATACCTTCCCCCAAGGACACCCAGAGGGCAGGACTTCAGCTGGCTGCCTTGATTCATCCCATCCTACAGATTGCTTTGAACACAGAGATGATCAGGATAATGTAACGATTGCACTTTATAAGTATATAATTTTATTCATTGTCACCAGTTACATGCTGGCCATCCTCAAGCATGTAAGATAGTCTTGTAACTTGTGAATCTTCAGAAATCAGAGAAGTTTCTCCTCCTCTTCACTGATGACAGTAGTCAAAAGGGACCCAGCCTAGAATAAGTAAAGGGAAAGGCAGAGCCTGCCAAAGCACATCGTGACAAGTATGTCATTGTGGACTGACTCTACCCAGCATTTTTCAATGGTTGTAATGCCACACATGGCTTTAAGGAATTAATAGGAATGGAGACAAGCTTTTCTGTCTTCTATACTTATAAGACCAAGAATGACTCAATATAAAAAATGTAACCTTTATCCCATAATTCTCTTTTCTAGCTGTATTATCTGTTACTTTATTAAGTAACATTTAAAGTTATTTTTATTAATTATTTTTACCATTCTCAGGACCATACAAGCCAATTTCTACAAGTCTAGCATTAGGATTGCGGTTTCTTCTTTAATGGTGATTCATCTTTCCCACATACAGCCTGCCCCTTCATTCTCATATTTCCATTTCAGTAAGAGACTGAAAGAGAAGAGAGGCCAATAGGAAGTTACACAGGAAGAAGATACCAGGAGGGAGTGATGGTACTGAACACAAGGGAGCCATTTGAGGTGGAATCTTTGAAACTCACACATTTTATGCTAATGTGGTAGAGGTTGCTTAGGGAAAGTCTTTAGCATCAATGTAAAAGACAATTTTTAACTCAAAGAATGATCAAAAATTATTTCCCTGATGGTTTCCTAGAGTCAAAACATGCCTTACACATGTTTGATGCTGATTCTGACAGAGGGATCTGTGTCTTCAGTTACCATGTCAGTAGACTAGACAAACAGCTCATGGTAAAAAATAAAAGACAAATAACCTCCCAAACACAACCTTGTAAGAAAGATAGAGTTTTCACGTTAAGGTAAAGTTTTGGACTTGGTCTGAAGTGTCCATAGAAGACATTTAATTAAACATTTTTATTTAGAGATAAAAACAAAAACAACATTGAAAGGCATGGAATTTTAGTGGCATGGTGACAATTATAATGACAAAATTATGAAATGTGAAGCAATCACACACTTTCTAGCAGCATGCGAGAGAGACTGATTCATAGACTTTAAATTCGTGTATTATTTTTACCTTGTGGTATATTTTTGCACATTATACTCACATCCTTTTCTGGTGTATGTATCTTTACACTGCATTCCTGCACTTTATTTAAAGTGACAGTAATTGTGAATATGACTGAAGTTAAGAGTTGAAATATTGTCTTATGTTGGGTCCCCAAGAAACAGACTGTTAGATTTGCCTGCAAGAAGTTTATTAGAGGATGCTCTTGGGAACACCTATAAAGGAGAGAGGGAAAATGGGTTGGGCAGAGGGAGAAGTTAAATTGTAGTGAGGGCTGCAGCCAATTCCCCTGGGAACCCTAAAACTGGGATGGCCTCTAGTTATGCCTAAGTGAGGCAAGAAGGCTGTGACCTTGAACCTCCTCATAGACCAATCCTTCGCTTCAGGCTTTCTCCACAGAAGGATGCAACCTTGGGGAAGGCAGTTCCCTTCAGCATAGGGCAGTCCTGGAACACAGAGTCAGATGTCAGCTCTAACACTTCTAGCAGCTGGGAGAATAGGCACTTTGGTTGCCGGGTTGAGGGATCTAGATGGTAACAGCCTTCAGTCCAGTTACTGAAAACAAGTAGTTACTGAACTAAAACTAAAAACCAATAGAATGGGCAGGGCAGAGATGAAAGAGCAGTGATTTATGGAAAGCCTAGAAGAATAACTTTGTCATAGGAAACCATGTGTGTATTCTTGTGATCATGTGATTCTGGGAGTCAGGGTACATGTTTTGAGTGGCCATTTTTGTTTTGACTGGTACATAATTTAAAGAACTAAGTAGAGTGATCCCGTGTATTTTTTTTTTTTTTCCTTTTGTTTGCTTGTTTTGTTTTGCATTCAGCTATCCTGAGAGTAAAAGAGTGAAACTAGGAAAGAAACTTCTTAGGGAAGAACCAGATAGTGAAACTAAGCAGGGAAGCCTGTAGGTAAGGGGGTTGAACAAACAATCCAACACAGGGGCTTCTTCAAGCAAGTGACATGTTGTGTGTCTACTTTCTGTGCTTCTATTTCCTGATCTACTGTGGTTTTTATCCTTTTGGTTATGGAGTTGAACTTCTTCATTTTGCCACCAGGGGGCAGTGTTTTGTAGTGCTTAGGAGGATGTGCTTTGGTTATGCCAGGTGAAGTTCAAATGTTATTTCTACCATTCACTAATTGTATGACCTTGGTCCATTCACACGACACCACTAAGCCTCTATTTTCTCATCTATAAAATAAGAATAATAACAGTACTCACTGTGCAGGATTGTTTGGAATATTAAATTGAAATAATGCTTGTAAGCACCTAGGTCAGAAGCTCACAGCTGGTCTCTCATGCCAGAAATGGTCTCCCGGGCTACAGACACTTTTTCCATCTCATACGAATGACAGTCCTTAACCAAGTTTTCTTAAGAAACTAGTCAGTGTTTTATTTGAATAAAGGATAAAGGAAGGCAGGAAGATGTAATGGGCTTGGTGATGAACAAAGTTAAAGTGTGAAAATGGAGATACCTGTGAACACAGCTGCTCTTAGTCATTGTTGCAGTCCATTTTGTGTTGCTTATAACAGAATACCTGAAACTGGGTAATTTATAATGAAACGAAATTTTTTTTTTTACAGTTCTGGAGGCTGAGAAGTCCAAGGTTGAGGAGCCCATCTGGTGAGGGCCTTCTTGCTTGTGGGGACTCTGCAGAGTACCCAGGCAGCAGAGAGCATCACGTGGAGAGGCAGCTTAGTGAGCTAGCTTAGGTCTCTCTTCCTCTTCCTTTAAAGCCACAAGTCCCACTCCCATCATAAGCCATTAGTCCATTAAGCCATTAATCCATTCATGAGAGCAGAGCCCTCATGATCCATCACCTCTTCAAGACCCCACCTCTCAATCTTACCACATCAGGGATTAAATTTCAACATGAGTTTTGAAGGAGACAAATATTTAAATCATATCAGACATCAATATATAGAAAGAAAAAGCTGCAGTTATTTAGATACTGCAGTTTCATTGAAGATGGGGCTTGGTGGAGGAACATCATTTGCCTCCATGGAGGCATATGTTTTGATATTGAATTGGGGAAAACCAGACTGAAGCTGTAAGTCATGCCCTTGACATTATGAAGCAGCAAACATCAGGCCCAGCTGAGTCATGCAGCTCCTGAATCCTGGCATTCCTTCCTCTGATGGTTCTAAGGCATGTTTTTTATTGAAAAAACATCTTGGCCACATGTTCAGGAAGATGTAGGATCCAAGTGTCAGAGACACAACTTTTGTGTCTCACATCTCACAGTCACATACCTCAAAGTCATTTTCCAGAGGCACTTCAGTCACCCTCAGACCTCAAGCAGGCCAGATAACATCAAAATTATCCCGTGCCTCATCTGTGCCTCTTCCTCTTTTTCTGTCCACCCAATGTTCCACCTAGAGACCCAACTTATCACCAGTTGCATTAAATCTTTCCGCTATTTTGTAATTTCCCTTCATCTACTTTGTTAAATGAGAAACAGGAAAGAAGTAAGAATAAACTGAAAATTTTTTAATTATGCAAAAAAACTTAGGGATCAAAAGATCACTCTGGCAATGCAGAAATCTACCAAACTCTGCCATTTATCACTATTACATTTAAAAAAATAGACTTGGCCAGGCACGGTGGCTCACAACTGTAATCCCAGCACTTTGGGAGGCCGAGGCAGGTGGATCACTTGAGGTCAGGAGTTCAAGACCAGCCTGGCCAACATGGTGAAACCCCATCTCTACTAAAAATACAAAAATTAGCTGGGCATGGTGGTGGGCACCTGTAATCCAAGCTACTTGGGAGGCTGAGGCAGGAAAAGTACTTAAACCTAGGAGGCAGAATTTGCAGTGAGCCGAGATCGCGCCACTGCATTCCAGCCTGGGTGACAGAGCAAGACTCCATCTCAAAAAAAAAAAAAAAAAAAACTTTCCAGAATAAAGGAGAAGCCTGGCATTGCTTTTTATAACACACAGATGGCATCATAGGTTCTTAAGAATTTATTAATAATTGATTAATATAAATATTGGGCTATAAATACCAGAATCATCCTCCTGATCCCCCCGTCCTTGTCTTCAGGTATGCTTCCACAGTTCAGCACAAATACGGTTCCTTCCACTGACATTTAAATGTTACCTTAGTCTCAACCATGGTGATCATTGTTTTTTTTTTTATTACAACCTCACCTGACTGCCATCATCCTTACCATCACCCCTGACTCAGCCCTATCACTAGAATTTTCCATATAAAAGACATTGAGTAGTGTAGGGGTCAAGGAAAAGGGAAGAAGTAGAGACTGTTGGGTTGGGAGCCTAGGTCAGTGGGAGAGTTGTGGTTCCATTAACAGTAAAAGGGAAGTAAGAATGAGAAAGTACTTAGAGTCCTAAGACAATCAATGATTTAGGATATGTAAAGGTTGAATTTTTCATTATGCATTTAAATAAAAATGTGTAGTACAAGGTTTTAAATGTACACTTGGAGTTTTAAGGTGGTGAGTCTTGGTGATTCAAGTTTGCAATTATTTTATACAGATTCAGTTTCTGCCCACAAGGAGTTTACACTTCACTGAAAAAGGCAGACAAGACATTAGACCTCATAAAACAATATATTGATAGTCATAATAATAATAGATAGAGTTTACTGAGTTCTTTCTATCTTTCAGTTACTTTGCTTAGTGTTTTAAATGTGTAAACTCTTAATTTTCACAACACCTTCTAGGATTAGGGACTGTCAGCCTTCAATAGATTAAGAGACCTGCTCAAGGCCACACAAGTTGGTGGAGCAGGGATTTTAACTTGCATGGGTATGGTGCCCAAGCCTGTGAATTTACTTCTTTCCACTTTTGGTGTGATGGAAAGTCCCGGAGATGATGGAAAAATAAACAACAGGAGCACTTAACTCAGACTTGGGCTTGCAGGATTTGAAAATAGTTTTGGAGAAAGTGAGATATAAAGAAAGACCTGGAGGTGAGTAGGAATTAGCCAGATCGGGGAGGAGGATGAAGTAGAGGGTGAGGTATGTTCAGATTCTCCTGGAGCCTAGTGTATGTGGGCAGAGGGAGGCCAGGAAAGGCCTGGCCCCAGAGCTCTCTGATGAGCTGGCCAAAAGGAAAACAGAGACAGTCTCATGTCACAAACAAAGCATCCATGTTTACGAGGTGGAAAGGGGAGAGACACTGACAATGAGGACAAAGATAAGTGGTTCAGAAGCTGGAAGAGCTTTAGTATCTATTATCTGGCTTTTATTAATATTTTTGCCTCACCCTTGTTGCCTTTTTACCTGCTCCCTGTTTCAGTACATTGAGATCAAATATAAGTAGAGGAAAGCAAATTAAACATCATAGAATGATGGGTAAAATCTGGTGGAAGCAAATAATTATCTGTTGGACATTTCCTAGATCTGAAACAGGATTTGCTAGATCTGAGCCCTATCCTTCTTTCCCCTCACACTCTACCGCCAGCTTTATTGAGGTATAATCAACAAATAAAAATTGTATATATTTGTAGTATACAATGTGATGTTTTGATATTTGTGTACATTGTGAAATGATCCTATAATCAAGCTAATAAACATGTCTGCCACCTCACATATTGTGTGTGTGTGTGTGTGTGTGTGTGTGTTAGAACATTTAAGATCTACTCTCTTAGCAATACTCAAGTACACAGTACATCACTGAGTGTCGTCTTCCTTGAAATACTCTTTGCCTTGCCTTCCAGCACTCCACCAGGTCTGGCTTCTTTTCTCTACTGCTCTGACCTTGCTTTGTAAGTCTTCCTTGTTGACTCTTCCTCTTTAGCCCAATCACTTGCTATCTGAGCTCTACGTGGCTTGGAGGCCTGCCCCCTTCTCATTCGTGGTGGCCTTTCCTGACAGTCTCATCCTGTTCTGCAGTATCGGCTGCTATCTGTATTTGGATGCTGCCCACGTTACTGTCTGGAGTTCTGACCTTTCGTCTAAGCTCCAGGCTCATATATTCAATTAAACATCTCCATTTACATATCTCATGGGCACTTCAAACGCAACACCTCCAGCGCTAAACCCACATTTTCCTCACTTACTTTGACCTGCTCCTCCTTAGGTGCTCCCTGTCTCTGTAATGACACTATCATTCACCTGCTTTCCTGAGCCAGAAATCTGGGAGTAATTCTGGAATCCTTATCTCTCTTGACTGAGTTTTTAGTGGCCATGTGTCATGTTTGTGCCTTCCCAGAATCTTTTAAATAATTCACATGTAATAATTCTCATGTCCCCAATGCAGAAGACAGGAGTCAAATTCTCAGTTTTTCTTGCAACCCAGATGGACACAGGTGACCTACGCTTGTCCTGTCGGATGCTTCCAAGGGAGGCTTGATTTAGAAGTCATCAACATGAGAACCTGGCTCTCCATGGAGTTTCCATCTTGCTGATGCGGCTGGCTTCAGATCCATCTGGGTTTTAGGCAATAGCAGCAATTGCAAAGTACATACGGAAGTGGCATTTGTACTGTAGATTGAGCAATTGCAGTGTAGTCAGTTCTTGGCATTATATGTTTAGGGAGCAGAAACAGTGAACTTACTCAGAATAGTTTTGTTGCCTGGTTTGGTGTGTGTGCATGTCGGTGGAGGGAGAAGGTGTGGGAAACACAGTTTTGTTTTTTGTTTTCCTTTTATTCTGTGAGTTTAGTCTTGACTTTGTTCCTTCAGTCCTTCAGACTCTCCAGTGATCTCTGAGGGGTGTGTGTGTGTGTGTGTGTGTGTGTATTTCAGACAGGGTTTTGCTCTGTCACTTGGGCTGGAGTACAGTGGTGTGATCACAGCTCACTGCAGCCTCAAACTCCTAGACAATCAAGTGATCCTCCTGCCTCAGCCTCCCAAGTAATTGGGACTACAGGCGTGTGTCACCACGCCCTGCTAATTTTTAAAATTATTTGGAGAGACAAGGTCACTGTTTGTTGTTCAGGCTGGCCTTGAACTCCTCGCTTCAAGCGATCCCCCCGCCTTGGCCTCCCAAAGTGCTGGGATTACAGGCATAAGGCACCGTGCCTGGCCTGGGTTTAATATTTTTAATAAAGTTTTTGTCTCCTGAAACTAGCAAAGATAGCTTATGTTGTTTGCAGTAGGAATCTTGAGCAATTCAAGATCGGTGCTTTCTCTCCAATAGAAAGTCTAGCTGTGTTTTGAGCTGTGTGAAAGGAGAAGGGAAGGATGTGTTAAGGGAGAACCAGAAATAAGGGCTTGGAAGAGATAAGGCCCTGACTCTCCAGGGTTTTTTTCATTTGATCACATTATATAGAATATATAAATTATGTACAAATATGCCAAAAACAGGGCAGAGTGATGGAAAGAGAATTGGAATTTTAGAAAATAATCGGGTTTAAATTCTGACTCTACCACATACTAGCAGGGTACTCTTGAGCAAATGACTTAACTTCTTTAAATTCTGTTCCCTCACTTATGGGTTGCAGTTAATATTTTTACCACATAGAGTGGTAGGGTTACATGAGATAACCTGTGAAAAAGATCTCTCACTTATTGGCTTACTGGCTGAGTGGTAAAGGTTAGCTCTCTGTGCCAGAGGCAATCAGGGACTCTAGAGAATGTATCAATAATTGGTTACATATAGGTGGTCCATAACTATTGACTATTCAATTCCATTGGCCTAGAATTCCACTTTTTGTATTTCCATATGTTAAAACTCTTGTTCCTTCTAATAGGAATCATCCAAGTGCTATTATTTTCTTTAATTGGACCTTTCCAAATTCACTTGGCTGGAAGTAATGAATTCTATTTCTGAAATATTATTATATTTTATCATAGATCATATTTGGATTAATGGTATAGAATATAGATCCTTAGGATAGTATAGAATATAGAGCCTTAGAATAGGAAGATAATTTGGTGAGCATTTAGTAGAGCTAAAATTTAGTAGAGCTAAATGGTATAGAATATAGATCCTTAGAATAGGAAGATACTTCAGTGAGCATTTAGTAGAGCTATTTATGTTTTAAATTTATTTTCATTCAATTAATATATTACTATTGATTGAAATTCAACAATATTACAAGGATGGTAATAAAAGAGTAAGTAGTTCCCTGTCTCATACCTTCCCACTCCCAATTCCCACTCACTTGAGGCAACGTTTTTTAACCTTTCATAATAATATGTTATCTTCCCAGTTTTCAATTTTAGCCACTCCATTATCTATTGATTTGCTGCAATAGAAGATACAAATTTAGTTTTCTTACACCTCTTTTCTTACATTGTTGGAACCCTACATCTTACCAATACATGTGCATTGTCTCTCTTCCCACTTTCCCAATATGGTCATTTCACAATTGTTGATTAAATCACTGTTTGGTGTTTTAAATTACCATAACTCTCTAGATAAAACTAATAGTTAAGCCATGTAGCATGTTTAGATTCCTTCTTTATGCATCTTTATATTTTTCTGAAGTCAGTGACACATCTTTAATAATTTATTCCATCTTGATGTGCTTATCTCTAATTATTTTAAGAAATCCAAGATAGTAAAATTTCTCTCAAAATAAATTCAGGTAATTTCTCTGCAACCACCCACTACCTGCAACACTTATACATATGTCTCACACACTTTTTCCTTAGGAAATATTCTTTTTTGAGCTTTCTGTCCCCCTGCTTAGAACAAGTTTCAGTCTAGCTCTGTACAAGTCAAAATTCAAGGGCTTCTGGTCACCATTTTCCTGGGGTGACATCATCCTTGTTGACTGAATGTTTGTGTTACCCCCAAAATTCATATGTTAAAATCTTAACCCCTAATGTGATGATATTAGGAGGTGGGGCTTTGGGGAGGTGATTAGATCTTGAGGGTATGGACTTCGTGAATAGGATTAGTGCTCTTATACTACGTGGGATAGTACCCAGGGAGCACTTTCATCTCTTCTGCCGTGTGAGGACACAGCAAAAAGCCGTCATCTTGGAGGTGTGGTGACGCTCACCTGCTGTCCAGGAGTTAGAGCCTAGCTTTGGCAACATGGCAAGACCTTGCCTCTAAAAAAAAGAAAGAGAAAAAGAAAAGAAAAAAAATGGCTGCCTGTGAACCAGGAAGCAAGTCCTCATCAGATACTGAATATGCTGGTATGTTGATTTTGGACTTCCCAGCCTCCAGAATTGTGAGAAATAAATGTGTATATAAATTATTGTTTATGAGCCACTTAGTCTATAGTATTTTTGTTATAGAGGCCCAAACAAACTAAGACATGGAGATTCCTGAATAGTTTTGTTCCTTCCTTACATGTACATGTAATTATAATTATCAGCTAGGTGTAGAAGACTAGGCTGAAAATAGTTTTCCTCAAATGTTAAAGGAATTGCTCCACTCTCTTCTAGCTTCTAGTGTGGCTATCAAGAATGCCAATTCTATTCTTATTCCTAATCCTCAGATATGATCTATTATTTCTCAGGAAACTTTTAGAATCTTCTCTCTCCTTGGTGTTTTGTAATTTTAAAAGCATGTTGCTAGAAAAAAAGAAACACCTAAAAATCAATCATCTAAGCTCCCATATTAGGAAACTAGAAAAATAAGAGTAAATTAAATGCAAAGTAAGCATAAGAAAATATAGTTTTAAAAAATTAGATCTGAAATCAATGAAATTGAAAACAAAAATTAAGAGTGGCAGGAGCTGCTCCACTTCCTCCTATTTTCAGGGAGCTGGAGCTTACTTCTCCAGGGACTTGGCTAGGAAGGGCTCTCTAGCATCTGGGTCACACTGCAAAGGCTGGAGTATTTTAAGAGTTTACGTATCAAGAAGAGTCTGTTACTTTTAAAATTAACTTAATTGTTCTTTTAGACTGTTTATTTTTGGATCAAATCCTATGCCAGGGATTTTAACTGCACTTTGAATGTATTACCAAGGTTATGGTGACCCTTAGATGCTATTTTTGGAAGAAGGAGGAATGGTGACAGTCTGCAAAATCAATACTCAAGAGCCTGAGGAGCCTCTGGATTTTGACTTCTGCAGTACCAATGTTATTAATAAAATTATTCTGCAGTCAGAGGGGCTCTGAAGCATTTCCCAAATTGGATGTGATGACTGAGGTCCTACAGATTATCATGTCTCCTGACAAGCATTATTTCAGGTTATCTACTTTTGGAAATTTAGAAAGTTTGCAACTTTACTTCCAAAGATTTTTATTTGATGCAAGCATTTCATTGTAATCAGACCCAGGTCAACAGATTTGATTTCTTTGCTGATACCCTTTACAAAGGCATTAGTCCTATCTTGCAAGGTGTTTTATTCACACAAAAAACAGGATTTCTTTCATTATAGTATGTGATTAGAATGAATAGGGGCAAATATGTTTTGTGGAATATTACTGTTGCCCTGATTAAGAAGTTCCTGAATCTGAGGCTTGAGTATGATGGTTCATTGTGATGTTTATGTGTACATTCATGGTAAGTTGAGTTCTCATTCTGAGTATAAAAATCTTCATAATTTCTTATTGAATTTTCTATAGAGAAGATGCATGGAGAAGATAAAAGCAAGGTCCCTATACCCTAATAGCTATGTATTTTGTGAACAAATGCTTTCATGAAGTCATAGATTATCTGGTATTAGACTGTCCTGTGGCTCTTTTGAACTCATGGGAATCATTGTGAGCCAAGATGAATAAGTTATAGGTTCTATTCTATTTAAGTAGAACATTTCAAGAGTCTAAAGATTTAAAGTTGTTGTTGAAGACATATCAGAACTGTTCTTTTGTTTATTTACTATTAGAAAATGCAAAGCCATATGGACATTGCTTATTAGTTTAAATGCCAGAGATTAGATATTAAAGCAGTGGTTCTCTAAGTGTTGTGCCAAGACCAACAGCATCAGAATCACCCAGGAACTTGTCAGAAATGCTGCGGGTGAGGCCTAAAATCTGCATTTTCACAAGTTTCCCCCAAGAAATTCTGATGTATGCTAAAGTTTGGAAATCACTGTTGAGATACATTTTTTAAAATTAGCATTTAATTGCCTTGAGGTGTTTGCTTTTACTTGTGATTTCTTTACAAAAGTTCTGAAATTGAAGCATCACTAAACAAGTCTGAACAATTCTTTATATGATGTATTTCTTAAGTATATCTTTTTAAGAAATCTGTGGACAAGATATAAAAGTTTTCAGAGTCATAGATTTTCTCCTTATTCTTAAAACTGTTCAATGCAGTACTTATTAGATACCTTCCGTTTGCCCATAAACATTTCTTGACCAAATCAATGTGTAAAAAAATCAGTTAGTGGTTTCTTACAAGACTAAACATACTCTTATTATATCTTATTACACAGTACAGCAATTGCATTCCTTGATATTTACCCAAAGTTGAAAAATTAAGTCCACATAAAAACATGCACACAGATATTTATAGAAGGTTTATTCATAATTGCAAAAACTTGGAAGCAACTAACATGTTCTTCAGTAGATGAATGGATAAACTGAGATAAATGGAGACAATGGAATATTTTTTAATGCTAAAAAGAAATGAGCCATGAAGCCACGAACACCTATGGAGGAATCTTAAATGCAGATTACTAAGTGAAAGTCTGAAAAGGCTGTATACTGTATGACTTCAACTATACGAAATTCCGGAAACAGCAATCCTATGGAGACAGTAAAAAGATCAGTGGTTGCCAGGATTTATGGGGAGAGATGACTAGACAGAGCACAGAGGATTTTAGGGCAGTGAAACCACCCTGTATGATACTATAATGGTGGATACTCATTATACATTTGTCCAAACCCACAGAATGTACAACACCAAGTGTACCCTAATGTAAACTGTGGAGTCTGGGTGATAATGATGTGTCCATGCAGGGTCTACCCTGGTGGGAACGTTGATAGTGGGGAGGCTGTGCATGTGTGAGGGAAAGGGGTATATGGAAACCTGTGCCTTCAGCTCAATTTTACTGTGAGCCTAAAACTGATTTAAAAAATAAAGTCTACTAAAAAAAAAAAAAAAAAAAAAAAAAAAAAAAAAAAACTGGAAAAAAATGTGAAATGACATGTTTTTGTGTGGGTTGTTTCTCATTCATCACATTTGATATTTATTTGATAACTTTCTTTTTTCTCCATTCACTCTTGTTTAAATACTTATTAACTGGTTATTATTCATCCTGGCATAAACCAGTATATCTCTTATCTTTTCTCTCCTGTTTTTCCATTTTATTGTTTTCTAGGTATACTTTTAGAAAGAGCTCTTCAACTTTATCACCCTATTAGCTTTAAAACTGTTCTGCTATCACATTTAGAAAATATATTTATAAAATCTCTCCTGTTAATTTGTTCATTTTTTACAAGTATTAGCACTGTCTTTTTGTTTCATGGATGCAATGTCTTTTCTTATCTCTCTGATAACCATATATATTTCTTCTTCTACCCTCTGCTTTGTCCTTGTTTAAATTCCTTCTTCTGATTTGTTTTCTGTTTTTTTTTTTTTTTTTTTTTTTTTTAAGTTGGAGGCTTTTCTGAATGTTATTTATAACTGTTTACTCATATTTAAGAAAGAAATGTCCACACATATATACACACAAAACTGACTTGAATTCTTTTTGTGTTGGTCTGGTTTATTTATGAGTTAGTTTAAATATAGGATTAGCACGAAAGGGCCTGAGTCTTCATACTGGAAAAACTCAAGGTGTCAGTAACAGTGGGAGTTTTTCCCCTCTTGGGCCAGTCGCTACAGTGGGATCCTCCAGTCTTCTGCTTATGGCATAAACCTTGCTTTCAGTACTCTAGGAGTCAGTGGGGAAAGGGCTTGGGGATCCCACTTTTCTCTGTGAGACTATTAACAAACCTCCCTTTTCAGCACAGTTGCCTCCTTTCCCTTCTTTGTCTTGTGTCACCCAGTCGGGTATCTCTCTGATCAAATTTCTTGGTAAAACAAAGCTGAAGGATGAGCACTTGTCTATCTGCCCTGGGTGCGGCAGTGTACCTGCTCCTCATTGAGACCACTCCTCAGTTTAATCACTTAACTCACCTTTTACAGAACTTGAAGCCTCAAATCACTATGCCTCTCCGGGGTGTTGCTTGTTGGGTTCTCCCTCAGCAGGGAGCTTTCTCTCATTTACTCAGTAGGTTACCAAATTCATACACTTCGTGGCTTTTTAATTCTTACTTACTGTTCTCTTTGGTGTTCTTTTGCCTTGTGTGATCCACTCATTCATGCATTCATTCGTTCAACAAATATTTTCTGAACACTTTCTCTATGCCTAGCACTGTGTCAGGTGAAGTGGATGCAGTGAGCCAGTGGGCAGAAATCTCTTCCCTCATGTGCCTCACATTTTAGGAGCATGAGCCAGAGAATAAACAAACAAATGATATATGCAGTATGTCAGATGGTGGTCAGTAACACGTGTGGGAAAAAATAATGCAGGGAAGAGGTAGAGAACATGCTAGTCAGAGAAGCCCCACAGATAGGGTGCTATTTGAGCTGACAGCTGGCAAAAGTGTAGAAACAAGCCTTGCAGCAGAAAGTGAAGGAGGTCCTGCAGCTCTGGGTGATTACCTGGGCATGGTTAGGTGCTCTTCCTCTGCTCCCATCGCATCTTGAGCATGCTTTAATTATAACACTTATCATTATGTCCTGTTGTAATTATTAAATTACATGTCTGTTTCCATGACTTGGCAGAGCCGCTGAACATCTGGAACTTTGTCTTATTAACTTTTATATTCTCAGAATCTAATACATCATATTAGATGTTCAGTGCATAATTGTTAATTCAATGAATAAAAAAGGAAAACCTCAAGTAGATTGCAGACTAGAATCAAGCCCTCAATCTCTGAGTTTAGGGTTAGGAGCCTGGTTAGGAAGAAAGACTCTATATATGCTTTTGAGGCAAGCAGTCAGTGAGGGAATGAGGCATGATTACTTGCATGTGGCTACAAGCAATAAAAATGGGGTCAAAATGGTTAGCAGAGGGACTGCCCCACTGGTAGACGGGAACTGTTACAACAGGCTGTGACAACGAAGACAGATTGCAGACTTCCTACTTAGGCACAGATGAGAATGTAACACAGAAGAAACCGGCTGCAACTGGTTAAAGCCAAGATGGTCGAAAACTTGGCTGACTGCTGACCCTTAGCTTCATTGTGCCCTTAATATCATAAAACTTCCATGGGAAAATTCCCACTCCCATCATGCACCTGACGCCATGACAGTTCCGGATTAACCATCTTTAGTCAAGAAAAGGGTGGCTCCCTGATTCCGGGAATTGCCCGCCCATTTCCCAGAAAAGCCTTCCTCTTTATTATAGAGTACTCCATACCTTCATTGTGCTTATTCATGTAGTACATGAACCACATTGCCTGTGACTCAATCTTTGAGTGCCTGCACTCGTCCCTTGAGGGTATCCTTGCTTTTGCTCCACAATAGAATGTCTGTACTTTCACTTTGGTCTCATTTCCAGATTCTCTTATGCTTTGAAGACAAGAACCTGCACTGGCGTACTGGCAACGCTTGTAGAAACCCTCTGAGATCAGTGTGCTTGTTTATACCAGAAAAAATGTCATCACCAGGCCCCTTAGTCACAAAGCATATCACTAAGTCATCTTCGGTCATTTTTTACAGTTTCCTAGCCACTTTCTGTTTCCGATCAGTGTAACTATGTGGCATGACTCAGATACAAGTTTCTATAGAAATTTTCTTCTGTGACTGCTAGTGAGAACCCAAACCAGCTCAGCCAATGAGAGCTCCAGTTGTCACTCCTACCCACACTGGGCCTGGGGGTGACGGGAAGTGTTTATTAGGGGTACGTGTGAAGCTGTTCAGAAGTGTCAGAGTCTTTGTAGCTTTGAAAGTCATCTAGGTTATTTGGGCATGCTCTCCTGAGCCCTCTGTTAGTTAAGCTCTCTGAAGAGAAGGTGGCAGACCCGGTTTGCTGATCGCCCCAGGGATCAGGAGGTAAGCACCATGGAGGAGCTGGGTTAGAGACGAGAGACTGAACCGTTTCTCTGCCGAAAAAGAAAACTGAGGAAAGGCCAGCCATGCTATGCACCCCTCTGAGAACTTGAACCTGGGAAAATGGACATGAGCTCTGAAAGGATGAGTTCATTTATCTTTTACTCACTTTAGCCATGTCCTCTGGTGTCTCTGAGCTGGTGTTCCTTAAGCTTCGGATTCCGTTGGGGTTTATCTATCAGCCTGTTTGTAAGACTGACTTTTATGCCAATAGCAAATACAAGCATTTTTTAAGTTAACAGATATTATGAAGTAAAATGCAAGTTTTTCATTTATAAGACAACATAACTTCAGAGAAAATGATGAGTCAATCTTATATAAAATGTGATTAAAATGTGATTGTTATTATATAAGAGGGTTATAGGAAGATTAGTTTCTTATAGACAAGTAGGAAAGCAGGAATCATGCCAAGCTGATTGTAGATATTCAGCAAAGGTAGTGTCCTTCCTTGCTTTCATCAGTAGGATGGGGGCATTTGGATAGCTTTATCATTACAAATATTTTTAATGTATTTCTTATTTTGAAAATGGTCCTGATAATAGTTTTAATTTTCACTCATGAACTCTACTTGTATAAGTAGAGTTTGTCCAGCCCTTACCAGCATATAAGGAAAAACATTATGAGGCCATTAACAGTGATAGTTTAGAATTTATTAACATTGACTCTCCTGATGGGGGTATTCAAGCTTCCCTAAAATTCACAATCAGTTATTTTCAACTCATAAACATCTTTTCCTGTTCTTTGGCTTATTTCTTCCACTTTATATGTTGCTGCTCTGGAAGTCATTAATTGCTAATAATGTCAAACATCTTTTTTATGTTTATTGGATATTTGAGCAAATTGCTCATTCACATCTTTTGCACACTTTTCAAATAGACTGTTTATTGCTTTCTTAGTGATTCATGGTTCTCCATGTATTCCAAAAGCAAAACTTCTATTAGCTATATATATAAATATATATATATTGCAGGTATCTGCCCAGTTTTTGCCTTGTATAATCACTTTGTTTAGTGTGTGTGTGTGCATGCGTGTGTGTGTTTCCTACAAAGAAGTTAAGAATATGCATGCAATCACATTTGACAAAGTTTTTTTTTTTTATTTTTTTCTGGCTTGTCCTTTTTGTGCCTTGTTTAAGAAACTTCCTTCTACTTCAATGTATTGAGAAATTCTGTGTTTTATTCAACATCATTACTATTCTGTTTAGATAATTAATCCAGCCAGATATATATTTGCGTATGATATAAGAGAAAGGCCGAATATATCATCCCCCGAATACTGTCATTTGTCTGAACACTTTTTATAGTTGTCCATTCTTGCCTTGTGGTTTTTAATGCCACTTTGATTATATACCATGCTTTAACTTACATGTGGTCCTGCTTCCACTCTCTATTTATTAGTTCATTTTTCTCTATGCCACTGCCATATCGATTTAATTATTGTACATTTGTAGTAAGTATTGATACCTAGTAGTAGGGATGCTACATGCTAATAAACAATTCAACGTGTTTTGCAGGTTTTTGTCTTTATTTTTTTCATTTAGGTTTTAAGATCATTCTGATAAGTTCTATGAAAAGCCCTTTGAGATTTTGGATGGGAGTTTATAGATTAATTTGACAACATTGCTGTCTTCATTTTATCAAATCTTCCCATTTAAAATATCACACATACACCCACTTAAATAGGTCTTTTAAATCTCCCAATAAAGTTTTATAAGTTTCCCTTTAAAACTCTTAAATATATTGTATTAGATGTTCTTATGTACTTTGTATTTTTGTTGCTATTGGAAATTACTTTTTTATGTGATTTTTTTTCTCTCTAGCAGTGGTGCTAGAATAAAGGAATGCATTTCTGCATATTAATCTTATAGTTATAAACTTTTGAATTATTATTTATAATGTTTTGTGTATTATTTTGGGTACTATACATAAACAACTATATTACTACAATGTGATTTTGGCAACAAGATACAAAAATAGGTTGATGGACAGAATAAAGAATCCAGAAATAGACTCACTCATATATGGACAACTGATTTTTGCAAAGGTAAAAATAGTGATTAAAAAGGATAGTCTTTTTAACATACGGTTCTGGGAAATTTCATATTCATATGAAAAATAAATGAACTTTGAATCATAGCTTATACCATATACAAAATAACTCAAAACAGTACATACACCCAAATAAAATGATTAAACTGTAAATTTTTTAGAGGAAAACATAAAATCTTCTAATCTTGAGATTGGAAAATATTTCTTAAATAAGACACTGAAAGCATGATCCATGAAAGAACAAATTGATTAATTGCACTTCATCAGGTATGTGTATATGCCAAAATTTATCAGATTGTATACTTCCAATGTATGCACTGTGTTGTATGCCAGTTATGCCTCGATAAATCTATTTTAAATATAAAAGGGAAATGTATCCTGTTTCCTTTTTGTTGTTGTGTTTGTTTGTTTGTTTGTTTTGAGACAAAGTTTTGCTCGTCGCCCAGGCTGGAGTGCAATGGCGCAATCTTGGCTCACTGCAACCTCTGCCTCCTGGGTTCAAGCGATTCTCCTGCCTCAGCCTCCTGAGTAGTTGGGATTACAGGCACCCACCACCATGCCCAGCTAATTTTTGTATTTTTAGTAGAGATGGGGTTTTGCCATATTGGCCAGGCTGGTCTCAAACTCCTGACCTCAGGTGATCCACCTGCTTCAGCCTTCCAAAGTGCCGGGATTACAGGCGTGAGCTACCATGCCCAGCTGATGCATCCTGTTTTCTAAGAATTCCAAAGGGGTTGTATACTTTCTGATGATGTCTCTCCCAGGAATAGGGATCACCTTGCTTAAGAAGTTCTTACCTATGTCTCGTTCAAATCTCTTTTACTACTGCAAACATTTTGTTTATTTTTCTTTAAAAATATTAATAGCTCACCTTGCTTTATTTTGAATGTAGAATCACTTTTGGTGTTGTAATCTTACATGTTTTGGATTCCTTATAGGTTGATCCCAAAGTCGTCAGATGGAGAGTAAATATAAGGAGATACTCTTGCTAACGGGCCTGGATAACATCACTGATGAGGAACTCGATAGGTTTAAGTTCTTTCTTTCAGACGAGTTTAATATCGCGACAGGCAAACTACATAGTGCAAACAGAATACAAGTAGCTAACTTGATGATTCAAAATGCTGGTGCAGTGTCTGCAGTGATGAAGACCATTCATATTTTTCAGAAGTTGAATTACATGCTTTTGGCAAAACGTCTTCAGGAAGAGAAGGAGAAAGGTAATGTGGTAGTTCCGCACCTGCCTCGTCCCTTTCTCTGCCAAGCCTGGGTCTTTCCTTTCATGGCGTCCCTGGGATATGACCCCCAGTGCACGCTGTTGGAATTTGTTTGCTAACTTAGTGCACCTGTCTCTTTGCCCCCTTTTACTTGTAGGAAGTATTTGTTACAAATTCCACAAATCCATTCCAGCCTTTGTTTGCATCTCTTGTTCCAGCCTTTAGGGTTACCACTTCCATTTATCATCTTTTCTCCTTGCCCATCTTTGTCTCCCGTTCAATTACAGTGAATATGGATGTAGAATTTCAAAGTTAACTTTTCCCAACTCCATTTCCACAGTATGTAATGCTCTCACATTCTACTGAAGCCTTGAAAATATAAATTATTGCATTGGAAAACTGTAAACCAGGATATTGAGCACCTTTTTTCCTTCACACAGTCTGTTTATCACTCTCTGTTTCCCAGCTTTCTATCGTCCCAGACTATGCTTCTTTCTTTAGGGGATGATCTCCTCCTCCTTCAGCGAAGGAGAATCCTCCTTCAGGGATTTTCTCTCCTCTCTATCTCCAGTGACAGTATAAATTACCCACAACAAAAAGACTTTTTTTACATTATTCAATAAATCACTCATCATCTCCATCCGAATTATATACATTTAGTTTAAATTCCTGATTTTGTTTACTAAGAACAATTGATAACGTCCCGGCTTTATGTCTGAAGAACAAAAAAGAGCTAACAAAGGAGCATATCACTCCAGGACTGTCCCAAATGAGTCTCCAAATGCAACAGTTTTAGGATTCAAAGTAAAACCGTAACAGCAAAGATTACAACAGCTTTTAATAGCATTTGTGGGTGTACAACACGGGTGACATGGCTTCTCACACATAGTTTATAAGAAGGCTAAATGAAGCCACGTAAGTGATACTATGTACGTCCATAATTCTATACAGTTTCTAAGGCACTGTTAGGTAGTTTCTAAGGCACTAAAGAGAAAGGAGTGGTTGTTTTCCCGGGCTTTGTTAAGTTAGAAGGTGTAGTTCTTTAAGATGGCCCTTAGATGGCAGTAACTACCCATGTTACTTCCATGTAACCAACTGCTCTGTGTTTTTCTTATCTGGGATGAGACAGGAATCTAGGCATATTGGCAAACATAGGCTGAGATATTTAGAAATATCTTTTATTTTGGCAATAAATCAAGAATTAATTCTTCTCTTTGACCAGGATAGCACAAAATTTCCCCTGCTACAATCTTCTCCCCATTTTGCTGTTCTAATGATTCTGGGATTTTGTTATTCTACTTATCTAAAAAAGATCCAGTTTGGGACTAACTTGGAAACTCAGGAGAGATCATCCAGAGGCTGTCCCAAATGAGAGTCTCCAAATGTAACAGTTGTAGGATTCAAAGTATGCTTTTGGGCCAGGTGCAGTGGCTCATGCCTTTAATCCCAGCACTTTGGGAGGCCAAGGCAGGTGGATCACTTGAGGTCAAGAGTTCGAGATCCACCTGGTCAACATGGTGAAACTTTGTCTCTACTACAAATACAAAAATTAGCCAGGCATGGTGGCGGGCGTCTGTAATGCCAGCTACTCGGGAGGCTGAGGCACGAGAATCACTTGAACCCGGGAGGCAGAGGTTGCAGTAGGCTGAGATCACGCCTCTGCACTCCTGCCTGGGCAACAACAGTGAGACCCTGTCTCAAACAACAACAACAACAACAACAACAACAACAACAACAACAAAACACAAAGTATGCTTCCTGCGCGCTCTACAAGAAGGCAACTGAGTTCCTTCATCGCTCTCAAATTCCATCCGTGGACATACTTAGGCCTCTTTTGAATGTAGGAAATTTTTGTGTGTCCATGCTATTTCTATTATTGTAGGAAAAGTTTTTGTTTTATTTTTTTGAACAGTTACTATCATTCTTGGTTAAGTGATCCTTCTCCGTTGCCATTGCATGTCTGCATGTAGAGTGCTATATGCTCTTCTACTCACAACCTCACCCCATGGAAGGTAGAAGATACCTGGAGAATCTTTCATGAAGACAGAGGCAATAATTAGTAGACAGGAGAAGCTTTTGTATGAAGCAAGATGAGAAAATACAAGGACTCATAAGCATAGAAAAAGGAAGCTAAGAGAAAATGTGATCACAGTCTACAGAAGTCCTGCAAGATTAAAATAAAATGCTGAAAATGATGAATGAGATAATCAGTAACAATGTACACCTGATTATTAAGGCAAATGAGAGATTGATAGTGGGCAGGCAAGCTTGTCCACAAATATTGGTACCACTGTGTGTGAGATGAAATATGGCTGATTTGATGTGGTAGAATGGTAGGTTGATTCCCTTGGCCTCCTTGATGCTGTTTTCTCGCCGATGCTGTGAACATAGAAGAGAGACTTTATCTGCATACCTTTCTGAAACCAGTTGCATGGAACTAACTTATCATTGGAAGGTTAGTGTAACTTCTTTCTAGAGCAGAGATCCTGCTACAATATCCCTGTCAGACAGTCAAGCACTTTCTGGTCTTTGAAAGGTAATGACAGGGTACCTACTACCTCATAAAACAGTATCATTTCTCTTTTTAGTAAAATCAAAGTGATTGCCTTGCTATTTCAGCCCAGAGTTGTTCAAATTCTATCAGAAATGACATCTAATAATTTCTCAGGCCCTCTTCTGCCTGAGAGTGCCTTAAGTCATCAAACACCACCATCTTGTTACATGGTCTTTTTAAAAATCAGGACTAGGAGTTGGCTTTTCACAATAACATATAACCTGACCATAGACATGGAGGAGCCTAGCCAGAGTATACAACTGCATTTTGTAGGCATTAGGGAGGAGCCAACATGCCACCCATCCATCCATTTCTTCATCCATTCAGTAAATATCTATTGAATTGCTAGTAGGTACAAGGAAAGCTTTTAGGTTCTTATGATAAAACAAGGTGTTAAAAACAAATCCAAATTTTATACAGCTTATACTTTAAAGGGAAAGTAGATATTTTTCTTACAGGCAAATTTATGAGTGTAATTAACTGAGACAAATGCTCTAATGGAAAGGAAGATGATTCTTCAGCAGCATGTGTCAAAGGAGCATTAACATAAGCCAGGAGTTAGAGTTGGTGTTGGTCAAAGTGGGTTCCATAGGGAAGCGACCCTTGCACTAAGCACTAAGCGACCTTGCACTAAGAAAAATGCATAGGAGTTAAAGGTAGCTTCAGTCAGAGGGAACACTGTGAAAATCCCTGTGACAGCAGGGGTTGACTTGCTTGAGGACTGAAAGAAGGCCAGTATGGCTGGAGTACAGAGAGTCTTCAGAGGGCAGGATGGGGTCCCTCAATAGAAGGACAAGGCAAGGCTTTGTAGAACATACTTAGAAATCTGTGGCCAGGTGCGGTGGCTCATGCCTGTAATCCCAGCACTTTGGGAGGCTGAGGTAGGCGGATCACGAGGTGAGGAGTTTTAAGACCAGTCTGACCAACATGGTGAAACCCCGTCTTTACTAAAAACCTACAAAAATTAGTCAGGCATGGTGGCGTGAGCCTGTAATCCCAGCTACTCAGGAGGCTGAGGCAGAAGAATCACTTGAACCTGGGAGGCAGAAGTTGCAGTGAGCCGAGATTGGGCCACTGCACTCCAGCTTGGGTGACAGAGTGAGACTCCACCTCAAAAAAAAAAAGAAATCAGCCCTTGTTTCATAGCAGCAATTTATTCATTTTCACTACTACATAAGATTCCATTTCATTGATAATTACATACACATATAAACTCATATACATATACATATATAGAGAGAGAATTGGTCTATTTTTGATTGTTATTTTAGTCATTTGAGGCCATTGTGAAAAATGCTGCTATGAATATTTATTATAAGCCTTATGTACTTACCTTTGTATGTTTGTATTTGTATGTGTGTTTCTCTTGACTGTACACCTGTGAATGTAATTACTGGATGTTAAGGTAAGTAGATATTGAATTTTAATAAATAGTGTCCCAAACCGTTTTCCAAAGTGTTATACCAATTTAAGACTAAGACTTCATAGTTTCTTTTGTTTCTTGTCTTTTTTTTTTTTTTTTTTTTTTTTTTTTTTTTTTTTTTTTTTGAGACAGAGAGGGTCTCACTGTGTCATGCAAGCTGGAGTGCAGTGGTGTGATCACGACTCACTGGAGCTTTGAACTCCTGGGCTTAAATTATCCTCCTGCCTCACCCTCCCAAGTAGCTGAGACTAAAAACATGTGACATTGCACTTGGCTAATTTTGAAAATATTTTTTATAAAGATAGGGTCTCCCTATGTTGACTAAGCTGGTCTCAAACTCCTGGCCTCGGGCGATCCTCCAGCCTTGGCCTCCCAAAGTGCTGGGATTACAGGTGTCTGTGCCAGGTCCAGTTTCTTTCATTTTAAAATAAGATTTTTTTTTTTTTTTAAGAAAAATTAACTGCTCTTGAAGATACCTTAATATGGTTTTAGTATTTATTTCTGGTGACATTTGAAAATGTGCACTGCTCATATGTTTATATGCTTATTGGCCATGTCTTTCATTTTTTAATCAGTTGATAAGAAATACAAATCGGTAACAAAACCAAAGCCACTAAGTCAAGCTGAAATGAGTCCTGCTGCATCTGCAGCCATCAGAAATGATGTCACAAAGCAACGTGCTGCACCAAAAGTCTCTCCTCATGTTAAGGTAGGATGAGGAGAGTGGAGTGGTCTTTGTCCTTGTAAGAGCATCACTGTCACTGTCATTTCCCACATTGTTCTCTGTTCTTTATCTCACAGAATGCAAATAAAGGAATTAAGGCCACAGTGTGAAAAACACTCTGAGTCACAAAAACAAGAACTACCTCTGATTAATCAGATTAAACACCTGTTGAGCTTCTAATCTCTGTCAGGGCCTGGACACATTAACACTCCGTTATGGTTTGGATTCTATAAGAAGAAAACTTTGAGATAGACAGTTGTTTACAGGAAGTCTATTTTAGAACACTTTCAGAATTAATATCTGTGAGGAAGTGAAAGGAGTAGAAGAGGAAGAATGTCAAGTCCAAAGTAGTTGCAATAGAGGCCTTGGCCTACCCCACTGGGAGCTCAGGAGCTGAGAATGCCTTTCAGGGCTCCCAAGATTTGTGGGGGACTCTGTGGTTTGCACAGGCCCAGGCTCCGGGTCACATCAGAGATCCAATGCAGAGACTCTTACACTTGACCTGGCATGCCTCTGTTCATTTTCCCCTGTATTTTCCCTTAGTTCTTGACAGCAAATTGTTTTTTAAAAGTAATGTAAAAAAGCCCTTTATACACCTGCATGGACAAGGTGAGGTGGCCCTGTTTAGCTGAGAGAGTAGTGCCTGGAGAGTCTCATTGGTAAGAATGATCACTTTAGTCCTGAGGGAGTGGCAGGCAATATCGGAAAGGCTCAACACAGAATCCACCACACATGCAATTTCATTTCCTATGAAGCAGGTGTTACACCATTTTATAACTGTGTGAGCTCTAGAAACTGATGACACATACTTCATTCTCTTTGTCTAGAGGAGCCATTTCCTCTGGGTTTGGCCCAGAAACTTCTGGATTTTTCAGAAAACAAGGTTCAAGTATAAATGGTGTGATTCCATCACCAGTAATGAAAATATGCATTATTCAGTCTGGAAGACTCAACTAAAGATACATGGACCAAAGAGAAGGACTTTTGTAGTGGAACTCAGTGGAGCTGACCTTTCCCTGCATTAATCCACATGCAGTCAGTTATACTGCCCATCAGGGCCCCTTACTGGCCCAAGCTCCACTGGCCCAAGCTTCAGGTCACATCGGAGACAGCCTTCAGAGACTCCTACACTTGACTTTTTATGCCTCTGTTTGTTTTTCCCTGTATTTCCATTTGGTTCTAGATGGCAGGTTGCTTTTAAAAAGTAGTATTTTCTCCCAAAACAAACCAAAAGAGGTATCTTATCTCTGTTAATTCAGAAAAATAAAAAACACACAGAAGCGAATAAAATTACCTATAATTGTATCATCTAGGAAAAAAATATATTGATGTTGGTAAATACCTCTGTATTGTGTTTGTGTGTGTGCTTTAACTACTTATTTAACCAAAAAGAAAGAGATTTTTTATCTGTTTAGGACCTTTCCCTTTATTGAGTCAGTTATAACAGTTTATCATATTATTTCTCTAAAGCATTTTTAATATTTGCATAGTAATCTATTTGTGACTATACCATATTTTGTTTAACCAAATCTATTTTTTAGATGTTTAAATTATTTCTTTTTTTATAATTTCAAATAATAAGATGTATTTTTTAAATGTAAACCTTAGTGCATAATTCATTATTTAAGGGTAAATCCATAAATGTAGTATGAATTCTCCTTTTAAATTTCTCCTTTAACTCACTTGTAAGATCTCTGACCTAGGTCTCCCCCTTAACTCACATTAAACATAATCTACATTTTGTTACGTACAACACCTCCCTAGGAATTTGGGGAGCCCTGTGCAGGTCACTGAGCTCCCTTACTTTTATACCACAGTAAAATGAATGTTTAGGATAGTATTGGATAGAGAAACAAGGATATATTATGCCTGAATGGAATCATAGAAGATGGAATCAGATTTATCAGATTTACCCCGAGGCTTAGCAATATTTCAGAAATCTGATGAAGTCTTTTTATATAGCACATGGCAAAGCAAGGATTTAGTTTCAGGGATCCTACCTCCAAAACATGTTACACCGTCTTATCTGAATACAGGAGTTGAAATCTTCCTTCTGTACTCTCTGTTCCATCTAGATCATTCTAGGCCTCAAGTCTCTTCTTATTCCTTCTGTGTCTCTTCCCTTGATTCCACCTGTCTTCTGTGACTTCCTGAGGCTTAGCACTGTGGGTGAAGGAAGGTCCTCTCAATAGTACCTTTTTGACTCACAGCTGATATCTTTCTTCTCTTGTCTTCAGCCTGAGCAGGAACAGAGGGTGGCCCAGCAGGAATCTATCAGAGAAGGGTTTCAGAAAGACTGTTTGCCGGTTATGGTACTGAAAGCAACAAAGCCCTTCACGTTTGAGACCCAAGAAGGCAAGCAAGAGATGTTTCATGCTACAGTGGCTACAGAGAAGGAATTCTTCTTTGTAAAAGTTTTTAATACACTGCTGAAAGATAAATTCATTCCAAAGAGAATGATTATAATATCAAGATATTATCAGCACAGTGGTTTCTTAGAGGTAAATAGCACCTCATGTGTGTTAGATGCTAAATCTGACCAAAAGGTTAATGTCCCGCTGAACATTATCAGAAAAGCTGGTGAAACCCCAAAGATCAACACGCTTCAAACTCAGCCCCTTGGAACAATTGTGAATGGGTTGTTTGTAGTCCAGAAGGTAAGTTTTCATATCTAATTTCATATTGATTAGTAAGAATAACGTATTTTCCATCTGATCTTAAAGAGACTTTAGAAATGGTTTTAATGTCTTTCTATATAGACAAACTAAAAAAATACAAAGTTCTAAAGAACTGCAGAGTTAACATGCCAAAATTAATACAAAAACTCAAAAATTGTTTTTATTGTCAAAAATGTCACAATCCTGTTTCAACTTACTCTTATCGCAGTAGCCTCTGAAAAAGGAATTAGTTCATTCACATAATTTTTATTTCTGCGTTATTTTTGTACTTTGTCCGTATTATCTTTATTTTAAGTGACTATTGTTGTGAATGCAAAATAAGTGTAGTTGAGTAATCAACCAGATTAATTGACCTGAAAAACCAATATGCAAGGCAGGATTAAAGAACTGTGATTAATGTGATTAAATGAAGAAAACAGAAGAAAGAGTTAGCTTGAGGAGACTTATTTATTTATTTATTTTTAATTAAAAGTAAACTTTAATGTCGAAAATGCAAACTTGGGGAAGGCAGAAAAGATCACATACAAGGCTGTCACTTCACACTTGCAAGGTTGCACAGCGCTCCTCACTCCCCAGACGGTGGGGCGGCCGGGCAGAGGCCCTCCTCACTTCCCAGATGGTGGGGCGGCCGGGCAGAGGCCCTCCTAACTTCTCAGACGGTGGGGTGGCCGGGCAGAGGTGCTCCTTGAGGAGACTTAATAGAAGTGAGAAATAATAAAGTATTATGACTCTAAGCCTCAGGGAACTAGCCTTGTGGAATGACTTTTTCTGGTCTAGGGCAGGACCTGAAGAACCATAGAGAGGGAACCTGCTGCCCCTGCATTCAGAGCCTCAGAACAACCTCTGCTGCCCTGGGTTAGTTTTAGAAGGAATTGATAGGAAGACTCTCCAGTCCTCCTGGAAAACTCAAGTGTAAAATGACCTTGGATAGGAAAGTCATGTTCTTTATCCCAGTTTTCAGCTTCTAATCTGGCCACTAACATATATTGATTTAGTCCATAAAATTAAAGCTAAATACGATCAATCTCCTAAATAACTGACCAACCTCCTGTTTCCTTTTGATCTAGACTTGATTGTGAATTATTTCTTGTCTTTGATTACTTACTAGACTCTCGGCTGGGTCTTGCATCATTACCTCATGTCTCTCCTGGACTGGTTGTTTTAAATAGCTGTCTTCAGGCTGGGCACGGCAGTTCATGCCTGTAATCCTAGCACTTTGGGAGGCCAAGGCGGGTGGATCACTAGAGTTGAAGAGTTCCAGATCATCCTGGCCAACGTGGCAAAACCTGTCTCTAGTAAAAATACAAAAATTAGCCAGGTGTATTGGTAGGGCCTATAATCCCAGATACTCTGGAGGCTGAGGCAGGAGAATCGCTTGAACCCAGTGGGGTGGAGGTTGCAGTGAGCCAAGATTGCGCCATCGCACTCCAGCCTGGGTGAAGGAGCGAAACTCTGTTTCAAAAAATAAAAAAATAAAAAAAATAGCTCTCTTCCAACCTCAGGGTCTTCTTTTTTCCCCTGACTAATCTGGCTGCTGGCCCTGGAGAAGCTCCATCCTCTCTATCCAGCAGTTGTTGCTTCTATGGGCCACCCTGGCCTCCTCCTAAAGGAAGGGAGCTTGGGACTGGAAAGATGGGCATAGAAGACAGCATATTCTAAGTGAGACACGTCTGCCTCCTCTGTGTGAACTTGCTAACATCTATTAGATATATACCTGCTAGTTTCAAAGCAGAAACTTTTTCTTCAAGTGGACCCTTGAACAATGTAGGGATTAGGGCTGCTGACCCCGAGCAGTCGAAAATCTGCATATAATTTTTGACTCCCCAAAAACTTAACTACTTAATAGCCTACTCTTGACCAGAAGCCTTACAGACAACATAAACAGTCACTTAACACATTTTTATGTTATACACATTATATACTATATTCTTAAAAAGTGAGCTGGAGAAAAATGTTATTAAGAAAATTATAAAAAAGAAAATATACTGACTATTCATTAAGTGGAAGTAGATCATCATAAAGTTCTTCATCACTGTCTTCATGTTAAGTAAACTGAGGAGGAAGGAGGAAGAGGAAGGTTGGTCTTGCCGTCTTGGGGTGGCAGAGACAGAGGAAAATTCCCATATAAATGGACCTGCACAGGTAAAATCTGTGTTGTTCAAGAATTAACTGTATTTCTTTTTAGAGCCTTCTTCTGGCATGTCTGATGTGTGACTGATGTGGCATTCCTTAATCAGATTATCAGAGGCTGGGTGTTGATTTTCTTTTACAGGTAACAGAAAAGAAGAAAAATTTATTATTTGACCTAAGTGATAAGACTGGGGAAATGGAAGTATTGGTGGTTAGAAACGAGGACACAATGAAATGTAAGGAAGGAGATAAGGTTCGACTTACATTCTTCACACTGTCAAAAAATGGAGAAAAACTACAGCTGACATCTGGAGTTCATGGCATCATAAAGGTGGGAACTGCATGGAGCAAAGTCAACTCTCCAAGGGGGTGATATTTTTTGCTTTCTGTCAGAAAGCTGGACTGGAGCCATTGAACAGGATATGGAATGGAAGACATTGATATTTAGTACACGTCCATCTCCCAGAACTGAGGAACCTCCCTCTTAGGAAACACGTATTCTAGATACACAGTTAAGAGAACATGGGCTTTTCAAGGCAGAGGCGCATACTGTTATGCACACAGAGCCCAAGAAAGAGCTCCTCAGTAACACTACAAGTCTAAAGCAGAAACCTTGCCCAGAGTTGGAAAAGTCATTCTGAGTAATGTCTTTGAAAGTAGACAGACAATAGATACTTTGAGGACACATTTCCCTAGCCAGTCCCACCACGCCTGTACCTACCATAGTTCAGGGCACTTGAGTCCATGTAAACCCCTACTCTTGACCTTCCACCACACCCTCCTACCCATCTCCTGCCACTAGTTGGTGCTCTTCCCCAAGTCTCAGTGTCGGTTGCACTGCCTGCTGTCTCTGTAGGAGTGGAGGCCAAGACTTGAGCATATATGCATATATGACCTTGCTAAGTTGGAGTGTATTTCTCAGGTCAGATATTCACTTTGGGAGTATGATCCAAGATAGACCAATGTATAGAAGGGTGGGAACAAAATAATTTTATCAGAAGATGATATACACTTTAGAAGGCCATAGTGACTGCAAACAGAGGAGGAGCCCCTCATTGACCGCATCTCAGACTGCATTTTTTTTTTTCTCCATCCAGGTTATTAAGGCCAGTAAAAAAACATAGAGAAATAAAAAGGACCAATTCAAGCCAACTGGTCTAAGCAGCATTTAATTGAAGAATACGTAATACATCCTCTTCAATCAGATTGTAAGTTACCTGAGAGCAGCAGTTCACAGGCTCCTCTTTCCACCAAATTGGGATAGGATAATTGCTGGATAAACAAATTCAGAATATCAACAGATGATCACAATAAACATCTGTTTCTCATTCATTACAGTCCCACTATCTCATTTAGTTTGTCAATCCCTTGTCTCAAGCAAAAATACTTTATCAATGTATTACATGTTTATACAAATTTAAAAGTAAACTACGTGACAACAATTGCACAAAATACAAGAGGGAAGAATTAGGAGTATACTGTTAGAAGATCCTGTACAACATGTGAAGCAGCACAGTATTATTTGAAAGTAGATACTGCATAATTAAAAATGTATATTTTGTCCCATAGGGCAATGATTTAGAAATATTTTAAAAGGTATATAAATAATAAGACAATTTGTGTTATTGGAGAAAGAATAAGCATAAAGCCCAACAGAAAACTAGAGAGCCAAAACTAGGCTTGTAAATTTACAGTCTATTGATTTTCTACAAAAGTACAAACACAGTTCAATGGAGAAAAGACTAAAAAAAAGTACAAGAACAATTAGATACCTGTACTTAAAAAAACAAATCTGAGCCATTCCTCACTCTTCATACAAAAATAAAGTCCAAACAGATCATTGGCTTTTCATAAGCATCTAAAACCATAAAACTTCTAGAAGAAAACATGGGAGAAAATCTGTGTGATCTTGGTCTAGGCAAAGATGAAAGATTTTTTAGATATCACACCAGAAGCACAATCTATATAACATAAATGCTTAATAATTTGAACTTCATCAAAATGAAGAACTTCTGTTCTTCAAAAGGTACCATTAAGAGCATTGAAAAGCAAACAGTAGATTGTGGCTTAATATTTGTTAGTCATATAGCTGCTGAAGACCCTGTATCCAGGCCAGGCACAGTGGCTCACGCCTGTAATCCCAGCACTTTGGGAGGCCGAGGTGTGTGGATCACCCGAGGTCAGGAGTTTGAGACCAGCCTGGCCAACATGGTGAAATCCCGTGTCTACTAAAATCCAAAAAAAAAAAAAAAAAAAAAAAATAGCCAGGCGTGGTGGTGGGCGTCTGTAATCCCAGCTACTCGGGAGGCTGAGGCAGAAGAGTCACTTGAACCCGGGAGGCAGAGGTTGCAGTGAGCTGAGATCACGCCATTGGACTCCAGCCTGGGTGACAGAGTAAGACTCTGTCTCGAAAAAACAAAAGATCCTCTATCCAGAATTTATAAAGAACACTCAAAATTCAATAATTGCAGAACATCCAATTAAATGTTTAAAATGGGCAAAAAGATGATACGTGGGTGTCAAATAAGCATATAAAAATACACTCAACATAATTCATCTTTAAGGAAATGGAAACTAAAACTACAGTGAGATACCATTATACATTTATTAGAACAGCTAAAATTAAAATAGATTATCCATACCAAATGCTGACAAAGATTTGGAAAAACTGAAACTGTCGTGCACTGCTGGTGGAAATGTCAAATGGTATAACCTTTATGCAAAAGAGTTTGTCCATTTTAAAAAACTTAATATGCATCCACAATGCTAAGGTCTGAGGAGGATACAGAACCATTGAAACTCTTATGTATTGCTGGTGGGAATGAAAAGTCTTACAGTCACTTTAGAAAAGAGTTTGGACATTTCTTATAAATTTAAACATACGCTTACCACATGACACAGCGAGCTTGCTCTAAGTTTTTTTATCCACTTGAAATAATTATGTATGTTCACACAAAAATCTACATGTAAATATTCATGAAAGTTTATTTGTAATTATGCAAACATGTAAAAAACTCAATTATCCCTCACCTGAAAATTGAATAAGCAAACTTTTGTAGATCCACATAATTGACTTGTACTCAGCAATAAAAAGGAGTAACTACTGACACACACATCTACATGGATAGATCTTTAAGTGAAAGAAGCCAGACTCAAAAGTCTACATTTTTGATTTCATTTTATGACATTCTGTAAAGGGCAAAAGTATAGTAAAGACTAGATCAGTAGTTTCTAGGAGCTTGGAGTTGAGAGGAAGGCTGGCAACAAAGCAGCAGGAAGGAAATTTTTGTCATGATGAAACTATTCTCTATCTTTTGTGGTAGTTTCATGACTACATGCATTTGTAAAAATTCACAGAAATTTCCATTAATAAGAGTAAGTATGATTGTAGATTATGCCATGATAAACATGGAAAACATGCATCAAGTTGGAAGATAGAATTATGGATGTTTTTGATATTCTGTTGATTTTTTTTATTTCTCTGGAATAAATACCTATTGCTTTTAAAACAAATAAGAAAGATGACACTTTTTAAAGAGACCCACAGAAATCAGGGACTTTAAAACAATGAATATTCCTTATCCGTTAGGTTAATAATGTCCAGGATTTGTGAATGTGATGATGATATGATTAAGGAAAATGTCCTCAGAAGTGTTAATTGAAATATTAGTTTGGCAACATTATTAGTAATTATGTTCATATTATTTGACCCAGTAATTCCACATACAGGTATTTAACCTAAAATGTCGGCTTTAGCGCTATTGCATACCTTAAAACCACTTGGTACAAACTGGTCTGTAAAATGTTTATGAGGACAGATTAGCATCGCTATGAGTTGTTCTGTCCTCTCTGGTCTACACACTACAGATCTAGGGGAAGCTTCAGCTTCTCATCTACTTGATTTGAGTCCCATGGAGAAGCTCTGATATGTGGTAAGGTGGAAAAATATGACACAGCGCGGTCAAGGCATCAGAGGATGAAGCTATTTAAGTGAAAACAAAATTGAAGAGGCAAATTATTTTGGGCAGAGGGTAATGTTTTTCTTAATTCATTTAAACATAAATTGTCCTTAGAAAGTACAGTTCGAAGGGGAATCAGCATGATGTTAAGGAAAGTAAGCAAAGGCCAGGATGTAGTAGCCCTCCTAAATGACACTAACTCCAAATCACCATCATCCACATACTCAAGAATAGGCAATTACAGAAAGCTTACATCAAGTGATATGCATATGAAATATTAGACTAGCTGAGAATACAAACATCACCTGTGTATAAAGCAGTCCTTTTCTTAGTGTTCATTAAGTCAAATTTGAATTTAGAGGCAGTTTTAGCAGTCTATGACATCTTAGGATGATGTCTGTTCCTTACTAGCTGAGTGATACTGTGATTTTGACCACTTCACTCAATCTCTCTGAACTTCAGTATTCTCACTGTAGGTGAGAAAACTGGCTTCTGTAGCATCTGAAGTTTCTTCAGAATATGGTTTCCCAAAATGAGCAAGATAATCTTAAACACATATACACACACATATACATACACAGATAAATGTGTGTGTGTGTGTGTGTGTGTGTATATACATATTAGAATAGCATTGGGCAAAAAAATATAAAAATGACTAATTGGCATCTAAGCCTACTATAATGAAAGACACGTAAGCAGAAAGGTGGTGTAAAACAGTACATTTTTATTATTTCACTCTTTGACGCAGACCACAATGGTAAACTTTAATGCCTCTTTTCCTTATTGGGCATTGATAGCTTTGGACCTTCACAGCAGAGAGAGAGCCAGATGGGAAGGGGTCCCCAGAGAAACTCCAGCCTGCACACTGGGCGGAGTGTGCAGTCGGATGGAGCCACACAAGTTTGCGCCATTTGCAGTGGAGAGGAGCCTGGCCCCTCCTCTTCCTGGATGGAACCTGGAATTCAATCTGTGAGGCGGGAGGTGCACTAGCAGGGACCCTGGCTTTGTGGACCATCCCTGTTTCCCTCCTTTCCTTTTCACCCAAAAAACCCTGCCCTCCTCATGCTTCAAGTTGTCTGTAAGCCTAATTTTTCATGGCCATGTGATAAGGACCCTGTCTTTAGCTAAACTAAGGAAAAGTCCCACATTTTTGGTGCCCAAAGTGGGGCTTGAGAATTGGTTAGTGAGATGCAGACCAAGGAAACTTTTTCCCTCTCCTTTCTGAGCCTTTCATCCTCAGACTTCTGAGGATAGGGGAAATCATGCCCCCACCCTCGTTGCTTCCAGGGGTCGGAACAGTTGACCTCAGTTTCCATGGCCTTTTACTTCCTTTTTACAGATGAACGGGTGAGCAGTGGCTCCTCACCATCCTCCCCTCCCTGCTGAGGCTGGGACACTGAGCCCAAGGCGCTCCAGGTGGCTGGCTGTGTTTTTGTTTTTTTTTTGTTGTTGTTGAGACGGAGTCTCGCTCTGTCGCCCAGGCTGGAGTGCAGTGGCCCGATCTCAGCTCACTGCAAGCTCCGCCTCCTGGGTTTATGCCATTCTCCTGCCTCAGCCTCCCATCTGGCTGTGTTTTCTGCCATGGCCCCATGGAGTCTCTTCCTCCCCAGGTCAAGGAGGCCAGCTTCATCTCACACTCCATTTTTTTTTTTTTTTTTTTTGAGACAGAATCTTGCTCTGTCACCTAGGCTGGAGTGCAGTGGCATGATTTCGGCTCACTGCAACCTTCGCCTCCCGGGTTCAAGCAATTCTCCTGCCTTAGCCTCCCAAGTAGCTGGGACTACAGGCATGTGCCACCACACCTGGCTAATTTTTGTATGTTTAGTAGAGATGGAGTTTCACCATGTTGGCCAGGCTGGTCTTGAACTTCTGACCTCAAGTGATCCGCCGGCCTTGGCCTCCCAAAATGCTGGGTCTACAGGCATGAGCCACTGTGCCCAGCCTAAGAATGTCACTTTCTAACAGGTCCAAGAACTCCAAGTTTATCTTGGGACCTTAAGAGAAGAGAATCACTCACCTCAGAGGCATTTGAGGATACAAACCCATAACTGGGCTTGGCTTTAAAAGGTCTTATCTGAGACTCCTTGTGAAACAGAGTTCCATCAAATCCAATCCAAAAGGCCTATGTAGAAATAATTATTCTTCTTGCACTTTATGCAAATAATCGGACCAAGTGTAAGACTACAATCTATTTTGCAAACAACTCAGTCCTATCATGATTTATGTTTTTTATTGTTGTTGTTGTTTTGTTTTTGTTTTTGTTTTCCAAAAATGAGAACGGAGAGAGAGAAATTGTGTTTCAAAACTTATCATACATTTGCCATTAAATTCTAAACTCATTCGTTGTTTTTAAGTTTTTACCTACATTTTAGATGAACCTTGCTTGTTCCTGTGAACCAACCAGCAAGCTCCAGCTACAGCTCAGAAAGTACAAAAGGTATGGGTAATGTTAAAATCTCGATCAGCATCCTAGTTCTGAGCAATAATCCTGCAAAATCCTGCCAGGTGATGGGAATAAATAGGATGCCCATCATGTGAAAGTTTCCTTTTTGGGAAAGTAAGATCAAGGGAGCTAACCAAAGCCAAGCACCATGCACCCAAATCCTAGCAAGCATAACTATAGCCACCAGTTATCTAGGTGTGTCACAAGACATCCTTTTCTCTTCCTTGTTGCAGGAGGACTCAATTCCACAATTTCAGTTTAGCATTCAGCTTATGATAAGGAGTCCATGCAACATCCCTCAAGACACATTTTTGTCCCAAACTCAATTCATAAATGAGATCTAGGGAATCAAGGCTATTGACAGCAGGGGAGGTAGGGTGTACATTGGTAGAACAGATAATTCCTATCCCTAGGCCCCCCTGCTTCATGGGTACAAACCGCTTTACCACCCATGGTGGTGCCTGCCAAGGTTGCTGGGACTTGGGGATGTGAGGATGGAAGAGGGAAAGAGGATGCTCTTCCTTTTCTTCCTCATGTACCCCGGGTATCTGCTAGGAAGAGACGGGAACCAGGGATGCCTGCTCCCCTCTTTCTAGATGAGTAACCATTCATTTTCAGTCTGTACCCCTTTTGAAGCATCCTGAACCTTTAGGACTCCTTTGAAAAAATACCTTTCATTTTTCCTTTCTCCCCCTCAGTTCTCTCTTCACTGATAGGCAATTGTGTCTCCGTACTATGGGACACTCCCGTCAGATGCATCCTCCAAACTGGGAAGAGTTAATTTCCCAAACCTTAAACTGGTCAGCTTCGGATGGAGCTCAGGGGAAGGGAACCCAGAAGCCCAACATGCCGGCTAAAGGGTAAAGATTTTTTGTTTTTTTTAAATTTTTTTTTAAACCAGGTTGGGCTTGTGGCCTCCCTCTCCTTGTGCAAAGTGATAAAAGGCCTCAGGATTTTTGAGCTGTCATTACCCCTCCCCTTATTTAGATACATGTTTTCTGATAATACAGTTTGTCTCTTCTTCCCAGGCCATCAAACTCCAAACAGTCATGAAACTGGAGAGGCGGACAATGGCCCCTTCTGCTGGGAACCCTTAAATAGGCCTCTAAGGGACTTTGACTGCTGTTTTGCCAAAATAGCGCCCCCTGTCAGCAGGAAGCAGTTGAGATCGGTCTTCATCCTTATCCTTATTCTAATGGCAGTTAGATGCACTTCTTTAGAGGGGGCAATGAGACAGCCAGGTGGGAAGGGGTCCCCAGAGAAACTCCAGCCTGTACACTGAGAGGAGTGTCCACTGGGGTGGAGCCCCATAAGTTTGTGCCATTTGCAGTGGGGAAGAGCCCGGCCCCTCCTCTTCCTGGGTGGAACCTGAAATTCAAACTGCGAGGTGGGAAGCACACCAGCAGGGAGTCTGGCTTTGCAGAGGGACCATTTCCCTCTTTCTTTTTCACCCAATAAACTCTCCCCTCCTCATGCTTCAAATTGTCTGTGAGCCTAACTTTTCATGGCCACATGATAAGGACTCCCATGTCTACCTGAACTAAGGAAAAGTCCTGCAACAGTAGACTTCCCCATTCCATCCCTCACAGCTTCCACCACATCCCCACACCCGTCTCCTAACACGCACACACCCCAAACGAGAACAACAGCCTGGGTTCTAAATCAAGCTCTCTAATTTACCATCTAAGGGTTATTAAGAAAGTGACTTTGCCTTTCTATTCCGTCTTTGTCACATATTATAGGGTGAGTAAAGAGGAGAAAACAATCAACCTTCTAGAACTAATATGAAGATTACATGTCACAAAATAATTGCAAAGTACCAGGTACCAAATATATAATCAATAAATTTAGCTAAATTTTAGTTTTAGATACATACTTTCTGCTATTCTATTCTGATCTAAATAAAATTAATTATCTTCAGTGTTTGCATAATGCAGCTCTTCCTAGGGTAGCTTTCTAATGGATCAGATCACTATAGTGGACTGTGAGAAAAGGAAATATGGTTTGAAAGTGCCTGAAGAGCAGTCGGTGTTTGAGGAAATGCATAAAGCCAGATATTTCACATCAGGCAGGCCCAGATATTCCTCTAACACAGACAAGTGCCTTCATGCACATCACCAGAAGGTACCTTATTTGGCAGAAAATTTATCCAAATATGCCCCCTCCAGGAGACCAATTCTGAAAAGGTATCTACTGCTCTGGGCTAAAACAATAACACAGCGCTTGGCAACTGAACCACAAGCTGGATTTCACCCTACCTACCCCTTCAGCCTGGTTTCTTTCAGCAGAACACAGCCTGTTCATTCTTGACCAGGGCTTTACCCTGTAAAGATCACACCCAAAGTATAAATCCAAATATTGCTTGAGGCCTGTGTGCCCCACCCTGATTTGCAGACCACAAACTATTTGCTTTTAAGCAACTCATGGATGGATTAAAAAGACTGCTGGGGAAGAATTTCCTTTCACAAAAAAGGTAATGTTTATTTTTTTTTTCAAATTATAGAAGTTGAAGATGCAACATATGCCATTTTATAAAAAAAAAAAAAAAAAACTATAAAGAATTTAAAAAGCACTCCCAATACCCCATTCCATAGGATTAACAACTGGTATATATGATAGTGGTGTGTATATATAGTGTCGTATTTCAACCAGGTATATGTACATTTTTTAGGCACTTAGACCTTATCTCCATAAACATTACCATCAATGACATTCAGATTTTAGAAGAAAAAGTCTGTTGAAGTTTCCATACTTGAATCAGGATTGAATATGTCTTTCTTGTTTTTCCTGGCCTTGATGACCTTGAAGGAGAAAGAGATAAAGACAGACCAGTTGAGATGCTGGTGATCCCACATTTCTCTCTTCAGTCACACTGTATCTCCTCCCCATGCACCATATCTCTTCCCCTATTCCTTTCTAAATGATTCTTTTCTCACTGTCATCTGTCTCCTTTAATAAATTCTTGACCTTTGAGTCATGCCTCTCTCTTTAATTGGGACTGTGAAATGAGATATTCACTCCTACTTAGCATGAGTGCAAGTGAAAGAGCAGGAGATGTCAGGGAACAACAGAAGAGAGAAAGGAGCTGGTGCACCCATTGACTAGAGTTAAGGGGAAGGTTTTCATTGGGCAGAAAGGAAGGAAGAGAGTACAAAAGGTATTCCTGGTGCAATTGCTATCAAAGAAGGTTTGGAATGTTTGACTGATGTTCTCGAACATGGAGCAATCTGAGAGCATGTGTGTGCCTGAATATGTCAGCCTTTGTTTTGAACTGTTTGCCTTCCAATATTAGCCTTTGTTAGTGTTCCAAGAATCCCACATGTACGTGTGTGTCAGTGTGGCAAAAAGCATGAACTTTGTTATGTAGACCCAACTACCTCTGTCAGATGTAAACCAGTGTATCTATCTCACTAAAGGCAGGTACCTTTGTGATCTGATTTGCTCAGATGCATTCTTGGTAATTTAGGGCTGCTGTGAGCTAAGTTGATGACCCTCTGTGGTAGACAATATTTCTCCCATTTCACAAATGATGAACTTGAGGTTCCTAGTGATAAATCTTTAGTCAACTAGAAAATCACAGAGCCAGCATTTGAAACAAGTGTGCCCTAACCAAACCCAAATTCTTGTTAAATTATCTCCATGCTGTGGTAAAAGTAACCAATTCTTTCTTATTTAACTTAGGTATCATAGCCTTTGAAAGTCTCTCTAATTTTTTGTATTATGATTACAAGTATCCTTCTTCAAAAACAATGATGGAAAGTTTACACCCAGTAAAGTGCAAGGCTTTGTTCCTTTCCCACTTGCTAAACTCTCCATGTAATAGTAGCAGTCTAGTTTTCTTAAAGTATAAACAAAACGATTTGCCACTTTGGAAAAATGATGTTCCCATAAAGTTCCAACCTTGATGTGACTATGAATTACAGATCTCAACTCCCCGTTATTCCCACTTTTTGGTGCCAATTCAAAGCAGGTGAGTTTCAGTTTATCTCCTTCCTCACAGTTGATTGTGGTCAGTCGTCCATGCACCACCACTTCCATCTTCCCTGTATTATCTTGTATTTCATAATAAGTGAATTCACCCCTTACATTTTTCTGCAAAAGAAAATTGACACTTATCTTCTGAAACTGGATCAATAATTTTCCAATCTATGAGAAATACAGGGTGTTTCTGGAAACTTTGGTCTTTGATAGAGTAAATAGAGCTGGAGGTCCTGAATGACAGGTACCAAATAGCTTCAGACACTTGGTCTGTGAATCCTGTCTTTCCAATCCTCTCTTGAGCCTCTTTTGTTGAACTTATTTATCTGCTGGAGTTTTTCTAGGAAAAAAATTGATTACTAATTTTTCCTCTTTCCACATCAGCATAGCTGGGATTTTTTAAGGAGCCTGGATACAGAAAAATCTGATTACTTTGGTAGATATCTTTCACACCTGCCCAAGAGCAGATAATAGAGGCTCTTCATGGCTCTGTACAAGTTTGAGAAAGAATGTTGCGAGTTCTCATTAAGTAGACTGTTATTTCAATATGTAACTCCTTCTTTCTTCTCCAGATAGTCACTCTTTGCCAATCTGCCCAGATCTCAAATCTAGATCATCCATCTAGTCACATTGTTCTGGTTTGTAGCTCATTACTTCATTCATTAATTCTACAACCACATACATATGTACAGTCATTTAAACAGAGTGTACAGAAAACAGCACAATTAAAAGTAAGCCACCCTAGAAGACATATATAATGGAGTACGAAACAGTACTTCAAACAAGACGTTAAATCCGCTAAGCGTAATATTTACATGATGTGTTGAAACCGAAAGGCACACTGTAAGCCTAAGAATTCACCAAGTTTTTTTTTTTGGCATTTTATTGCCCCTATTTATAAATTGAACAGTTAAGCTATGTGACTTTTCTAGTCTTTTTGCTTTCGTATTTTTCTTATTATTTAATGCTGAAGTCAGTTGGTCAACAATCTCCTGATGAATTAATGAATGAGAAGAGGCAAGAACACTTTAAAGTCCAAATGATCAGAATTTTAGGTAACTGTTAGACATAGCTGCATTCTAAAGCAGAGCAGTCTATTTGATTTCTTACTCTGATTGTCACAATCAGGATTCAGGCTTGGGAGAGCAACTCTGTTGTTCACAATTAAATTAAGTTGTCATTGATGCAGATGGAGCAGAACTCAAAGAAACAAAATTCTAAGGATATGTGTGTTGATATAAACTGCACTGCCCTGGACAAGGGTGGCTGTGAATAGATCATCACAGCTAATAAAATGCCAAGTTCCCTAGTGACTGTCTTTCATTTTTTTTTTTTTTTTTTTTTTTCTGAGACAGTATCTTGCTCTGTCACCCAGGTTGGAGTGCAGTGGCATGATCTTGGCTCACTGCAAGCTTTGCCTCCCGGGTTCACGCCATTCTCCTGCCTCAGCCTCCCGGGTAGCTGGGACTATAGGCACCTACCACCACGCCCGGCTAATTTTTTGTATTTTTAGCAGAGACGAGGTTTCACCTTGTTAGCCAGGATAGTCTCGATCTCCTGACCTCGTGATCTGCCCGCCTCGGCCTCCCAAAGTGCTGGGATTACAGGCGTGAGCCACCACGCCCGGCCTAGTGCTGTCTTTCTAAATAACTTGCATGGTGACACCTTAAGAAGAGGAATGTTGAGATATAACGTACCCCATATCCTGAAATGAACTCTATTCAGTTATCTCTAGTGCTGGGAGAGGGGTGAAGGGGTTGATTTCCTGTGTTGAGTAAGTTGACCAAACTCCAGTTGACAAGACTTTAAAAATTTGGGGTTTCAAGAGAAACTTTATAAAACAATGGTGTGGGCTTACCTTATGTACCGCAAACACCCCATTCACAAAACTTCCTTTAGTTTGTGAGCGAAGATAATTGATTTTAGGAGTTATGTTGGCACTTCTAATCAATCCTTGTGGGATCTCCATTTTTCGGTCGGCATTCACATCAACCACAACTGTTAAAGGATATACCTCCAGGAACCCACTGCGGCAAACATAATTTGAGATAGCAATGATCTTCTTTGGGGTGAACTTCTCCTTTAGATCAATATTAAAAACCTTCACTCGGAAGACTTCATTCTCAGTTGCCACTGTGGCATGAAACATTTTCTTCTGCTCTGTGGGCTCATATACAAATGATTCTGTTGCATTCAGCACCATCACTTCTTTGAGGTCACTCCGGACACCGTCTTCTATGGAAACTTCTTTGGGGTCAATCTTCAGTCTTGGTTTCAACTTAGAATGTAGAGACCAAAACACAGGCACAATTAAAACAGGAAATACAGGGTCACTCTCTAGTGAGAGTCATCCCAGTCTCAGTGTTGGTCATCAAGTATCACCTTAACTGGGTGAAGTAGGGAAAACTAGACAGAGATCACTGAGATAGTATAATTAAGGCAACGGAAGAAATGAAAAAGATTTAAGGAGTGATTTTATCATCGTCATTGTTTTATGAGAGTGGAAGGAAGAATATTTCTTTTTTGATGAGAATTAACCCATGAAGAAAATGCATATCCCCTATCAAGAGGTATGGGGAAGCAGAGGGTAAAGGCAAAGCTGCCATGAAGTGACTCCCAAAAGAGATGAGATTTTAAAAGAATCTCAATTTTACTTCTTTCTACCCAGGTCGGGTCACATTGAGCACTGCTGGTCCGTGGAGGCAGCTGTTCTGCCTCCATGTTCTGGTCGCTAGGTCTCCCTTGATCCCTTCTTGCCGCAATACTTCCTCTTCCAGATCAGCAGCCCCTCCAATTCAAAGTGCTTTCCTACAACTCAGAAATAGTGCAGACCACTGTGGAGAGAGGAGGTTAAAGAAAAGTCCCCTCCTGCCTAATATGACAGCGACAAAATAAAATAAACATAGAGAAAAAAATCACTATTAATAGCAGTCAGAGTAAGGAATAGTCTCAATCACAAACCTTAGATTTCATGAGATTTCAGTTGGGACTCATTCTAGTAGATAGGGGCATTTTAAAGACCCAAATCACAAAGCCCTTTCCAATGAAGCAGCACTCTGTTGCAAAAACGTCATTGAGGCAGCCACTGGAAGACTCCATGAACTTCCCTAATCTGAAGGGGTCCAGGTTAGATGCTGTCCAATCTGAATAACGGCAGGAACTAAAAAGAGTCATGGACTTGGAAAATTAGGCAGGAGGGGACTTTTCTTTAACCTCCTGTCTCCACAGTAGCCTGCACTATTTCTGAGTTGTAGAAGAGGACTTTGAATTGAAGGGTAGGCTGCTGATCTGGAAGATGAAGTATGGAGGCAAGAAGGGATCAAGGGAGCCTTAGAGACCAGAACATGGAGGCAGGATGGCTGCCTCCACAGACCAGCAATGTGACCTGACCTGGAAGATTATATCGGCCACCTGTGAGTGATGGCTTTAACTCTCTGATGGATTTAACTCTAATGAACTCATCAATGTGGCAAATTTTCCATAGCATTAGGAAACCCATTCCCAATGAAGTTAATTAGTATCAAATCAGCTCACAATAGCCATGACATCAGTACCCTGACACAAGGTGCACAGGACGTAAGGAAATAATTATAAAGCTACTATGAGGGCAATGAAAGATCTGAGAGGCATGTGATCTTATACTGTTCATTGTAAATACACAGAATACTGGAAACAACATAAAGCCAAATAATGTAGGATCATTTTATAATGTATGGAATAACTGCAATTTTTCTGGTGCAATAAAATAATTTAAATGTATATTGTATGACTGAATGGCAGTTCAAGATATATTAATAAAAAAATGGGTTATGGAAAAATATATGAGTGTGATTTACTCTGACAGAAAATAAGACTCTTTGTATATACATAATGAAAGGTATAAAATCAGAAAGACCATGTACTGAAAGGGGGCATTAGATAGAGATTTCTGATAGTTAAAAGTTAATTATTTTTGCTTATGTATCTTTTTTCCTAAATTTTTAAAGATATTGTTTGAGTTATAATAAATGAAAGGGAAAAAATCAGTGATAGTGTTATGGTTGGCTCTGTTTCTTCCCACCTTATTCTACCTTAAGGTATGATTTTCATGGTGTATTGAGAGAAAAACAGAAATGTAAGCCAAAAGAAAAATAAAATTAAACAAACATCTAATTATACCTGCTATGGAATAGAGATGATAATAATAGAATTTTAATTTTGGATAGGACCTCAAAATACACACTTGATAAATAAATGACTGACTTGGTTAAATAAAGCATTGTATGTAGTAGGGGATTGGTGAGAAGTGCTTTCAATGTTGTGTTAATCCTTGTCATTATATTGTAGCAAGGGGGACATATTGGGAAGAGGGAACTCGTACCGTGGTTAAGAAACTGCTGCTTGGTGTTGATGGAGGCATCTGAGGAGTGTGGGGATGGCTCTCAGCTGTGCCAATGCTGGTCATGAATGGTCCTGGAAAATGACTCTTTTCCTTCAGTATCTGCATCCTCATGAGGTCATTCATTTTGGTGATTGTGTCTTCACTTTTCTAAAGGAAAATAGATGTTTGTTCTTTTTTTCTAGTTAATGTTTTTCAAGATCAAATGAAACACATCTTTTCCTTTTTTCTTTTTTAAATAGGATGGTCACTTTGCCAGTTTCTCTTTTTTTCCCTGAGTTCGAGGAGGACTAATAGCACATATTCAGACTCTTCTATCACTCAGCCTTCTCTCATCCCAATCAGGATTAAAAACTTAGATAACTGAAATTGCATTGTTTGGGGATGGAATACTCAGTCTTCACGTCCTGTAAAACTGGACTAAGTTATTTGGTCAGGTACAACTCTTAGGGCTATTTTGGGGGCAGCATGACTTACAATAAAGTTGGCTACATTTATGGACATTTATTAACTAGGCCTTTCTCATCAATTAGATACACAAACCAGTCTCTCTCAAGTGCTCTTCAGCATACAAGAAAACCAGATCTCCATCTTTAGGGAGCTCTGATCATAGCCATAACAGGAAGATTCTCTGATATTCGTAATTCCTCAGGCAAGGTTCTATGATCTCTACAGTGTGGGTCAGGCAATCAGAATCTTTCAGGGTTTTTAGCTGCATTCAGAACAATTTAATATTCCACCTAAAGCATTCCCATTAGCCACATTTTTATACATTTTTCAAATAAGATTGGGGAATATCTCTAAAATCACATACTTTGACTACCTTTAATTAAACTAATGGAAGTCCAAAAAATATTCATCCTATTTGGCCAATTTGGCACTTTTTTTTTTTTTTTTAGCAGTTTTGCCATTCAGTAACCTAATTTTTTAAGTGGCAATTGTTGATAGAGAGGTACACAAAAGAACTGCTTGTAGTGAGCTCACATGGAGAACAGCTTCTTGATTAGAACAGTCTCTGACCACCACTGAGCACCTGGACTATGGAAATAAACCCCAAACAAAACACTGTATATTCAAAATTGATTAAAAATAAATTGCAGACATTTTAACATTTGCACACCTACTGTGGATTCAATCTATGCTCATTAAATGTTCACATTTTAAATGTTAACATTTTAAGTTCAATAAGGCTGCATTCGAATCCTAATACTATCTGTATGACCCTGAGGAAGATTTCTTTGCACCTCAGTTTTCTCACATGTGAAATGGGACTAGCCATAGCATTTGTGTATGATGTTATAAACAATAAATTAGGTAAAGTGTACAAAGAATGGGCTTTAGAGTCCAGAGCTCAGTAAATGCTCAATAAATAAATCTTTGTTGCTATTATTTTTCCACCATCTATTAGGGGTTTGCATGTTTGCTCTGATGAGCAGATATTTCATGTTTATGATGCCCTTGTTGATGGAAACCTTGTATGGAGGTAATATAGGAAGCATAATATGAGAGAAGCCCCTCTATTCAGATCTGCCATGTGTAGCAATGTAATTTTATTGACAAGATTGTCTTGAGATATTATCTTTTAAAAATAAATGAAATCTTAAAACTGTCATCATGATAGCCCGGCTTGGATGATGAAATTATAATCTTTGTTTGAATAATATTTTAAAAGTGCAAGCATTTGTTTTCCCTCAGAGTAAATCCTCCTCCACCCTACTCTGTTCGTGAATTATGCCCTTCTGTGCTGTTCACTTCAGGACACCTAACAGCATAAATCAAAGGTAATAATCTATTTCTGACTTTGAATTAAAAAGTCAAAAGGAACTCTATTATAGAAAAACTACTTGGGAGAAGCTGCAATGTATAAGAGCAAGGATTTCCGGGTTACATAGTGAATCACAGACTGACTGGTCAGACACCATTTTTGCAGGCCTCCTGTGAAGATGGCTGGATCCCAGAGAAGAAATGACTACACGGTGTTTAGGTGGATGAGTCTGCCTTGGATCCTGTGCTTTCAGAGCAGCAGAATGATTCCTATGCAAGTAGAAATGATTGTGCTGCATATTTAGGCAGGCAAGGTCTTAGAAAGTTCCAAGCCAGTATGTATGGACAGAGTAGTTGTCTTATGATGTCCATATATGTCATTGCAGTAACAGAGAGACAGTGGGCCTGAGGTTTTCATGACTACACATGGGCTCTACCTGTGGCCTTGATGGCAAGTCCCAAGATGGCAACAGTTACAAGCAGCTAGCTCTGCCCACAAAGAACCAGGAAAGACTATATAAGGGGAAATATGAATTCTTGAAATTAATAACTAAAAAAAAAACTATATAAAAATTGAGAAAACCTGCATGGAGAAAGCCTGTCCTCAACTGATGTGTGTGGAGTGGTGCTGAGGTCTGCAACCTGGGCCAGGGGCAGCTTGGGGCTTGGGCGAGAAACGACATTGGAGAATAGTAATGTAAATCTTAGAGTTTCCTAGCTCTCAAGTTGCTGTGGGTCAGTGTTTCCCTGCCCATTCCTTCCCTGCCCATTCGCCTTGGGTATAGGCCACATAGCGCTGGATTGTAGGTAATACAGGGGGTGATAATCAGGGCAGAACAAAAGACAAGCTGGGATAAGAGTTGATACACGCAAGTGTAAACTCCCTCTCCCACCCGTGTTGTCTTCCTCTAGGAAAGGGTACCTATAACCTACTTTTATTGCTGAGTAGGGAAGGAAGTCATAGGTTTATTATAGCTATGATAAATGCTGTAAAGAAATAGAAAGGTACGTATGAAGGCAAACAGTGAGAAAATAAGATCTATTCTGGGAGGAAGGTATTAGTGAGAACTTACTCAAGGAATAGATTAGACTGGTACCTTGTGGTTGAAGATATTTGGGGAGAGAACTGAGATGGAAAAATCTGACATCAAAGGAAGTATCAAAACCCCTGCTGTGGTTAAGAGCATGGATACTGAAACTAAACTCTGATATATGGTAAGACAGCAAAAGAGAAAGGATTGAAAAAAAACTGGAATGTAGAGGAGGAACACATTGGTATAGTAATACTGGGGGAATTATTACTCAGAAAAAATAGCAATTATTCCTATTCATATTTCAAACCATTTTGTGTTGTTTATTTTAAGGGAGACATGGCAGAAGATATCAAATATAAAAAGTTATGCTTCTAGTTTCTAATCAAAACCAGGAATAATCTGTATCACACACAAAATTTGTGAGAGAACCTATTATCAGTAAGAATAAAGATTTCCTGCAGAGCTACTGGATCATGTAGCAAGTGGTCAGACAGGTTTTGCCTCCTGTGGGGCTGGCTGGACACCAGAGGAAAATGGCTGTACTGGAGGTAGAAGACATATGATCCTGGCTAAGATTCCTAAGCTAAGGGAGGTTTAGGTGCAGCAGAATAACTCCTATGGCTACAGGAATGGACACATTGCTTATTTTAGAAGGGTTGGACCTAAGAAAACATCACATGTCCCTTTTAAGCCAGTAGGTATGAGGAATCAGAATTTTCCAGGGATATTCACTTATGTCTTTGAAGTAGAAGACAAAAAAAAAAAAAAAAAAAAAAAAATGGATTTGAACTATTAACAAGTAGGTATGGGCTCCATATATGATTTTTTCAAAATCTACCTTTTTATAGGCTCTTCCCTCTGCTAATATCTCTGTATACTATACTGACATTTAGTTTCCTCAGCCCATATTTCAGCACACACAGGACCAGGATTATGGTCTTCAGTCTGAAATGGTCAAGACTCAGATGACTGAAGTTTCTTTCACTGGTCTTAGATTCTTGGATCTATCTGTGTTGTATGCTGATGTGAGACCGCTTAGTTAGCACACCTCTTAGTGTCATTTTTTGGTAGATAATCCTCCCTGGTGATGAGGGGAGCATGAATCAGAGGAAAATCAGCCAAAATGAGGAGTACTTATAGGTAAACCTGTCTCATCAAATGAGTACACGTGCAGGTAGCAGCTATCTGCTCTTCAGGCTCTAATACACCAACCTCTCCACCATTTTGTTCAGCAAAGTGATCTTTGGCTGCAAGGATTCTCTCGAAGCTACAGTTCCAGAGGCAGGATTATGTTGCCCTTGCTGTCTACATGAGGCAAACTGAAATCGTCAAGATTCTCAGTCGAAATCAGAGGGGTTCCAGGTTCCATCTGGAGAATTCCCAGTAGCTGGCTTCTTATACTTTGTTCAAGTGAGGTCAGAGTGTTGCAAAATCATATACTTTGACTACCATTAATTATAATAGTGAAAACCCATTTCTTTTCTTTTCTTTTTCTTTTCTTTTCTTTTATTTTTTTTGAGACGGAATCTTGCTCTGTCGCCCAGGCTGGAGTGCAGTGGCCGGATCTCAGCTCACTGCAAGCTCCGCCTCCCGGGTTCACGCTATTCTCCTGCCTCAGCCTCCGGAGTAGCTGGGACTACAGGCGCCAGCCACCTCGCCCGGCTAGTTTTTTTGTATTTTTTAGTAGAGACGGGGTTTCACCGTGTTAGCCAGGATGGTCTCGATCTCCTGACCTCGTGATCCGCCCGTCTCGGCCTCCCAAAGTGCTGGGATTACAGGCTTGAGCCACCGCGCCCGGCGTGAAAACCCATTTCTAACCATTTACATGTGATGTCCATTTGTCATTGTTTTTCTCACTTCTGGCTTTCACTAATATAATTCTATTGCACCATTTGCCGAAAAAGTGGTAGGTGAGAGGGCTGCAGGAGCCTGCTGCAGTGCTGTGGCTCTCTGATGGGAACAGCCTCTAACCACTCTCGTGCATCTCCTCCATCACTGAAAGACTGCAGAGTTCAGGCTATTAAACAAACCCAAGCCTGACACGTCTATTCTGAAATGTTAGTGTACACATACATATAAATATACTAGAGACAATTTTAAATCTCTCTCACACTGGAAGAAACATTATTCCAAAACTATGAATGCTAGTGTTCTCATATATGAATTGAGACTAACAATATCATATTTATGGTGTTGTAATGAAGAATAAGTTATGTAATATACATAACTAATAAGTTTAGAGCCTAGACCCTAGTAAATGCCCAATAAGCAAAAATATAATTATTGTCATTGTTAATAATGGCCTGTGCAGTATTTGAATTTCTGCCTGATGCACACATTTTCCATGCTTTATGTTGACTCTGTTGATGGATACCCCAGATCAAGGTAAGATGAAAATCATTTTATTAAAAATGTTTCTCTATTTAAGTATGCCACATGTAGTAATGGAATCTTATTGAAAGGAGTATATTTCTAAATTTAGAACATAAAATTTTTTGTTCAGCATTTAAAACTACATACTTGGTAGCATGAGTAGCTATGAAAACACTCAAACAATTTAAGAAAGAAAAGATTACCAACATGCTTCTCTCTGAACGCATCCTCCACCAGCTTTAGCTCCCAGAGGTAAGGACAGTCTTGAATCATGATGAAAAGCTCTAAAAACAGCTTTTACCACACAAGGCATTTATTCTCAAGCAATATGATATTTAGTTTTATTAGTTTCAGAGTTTACAAAAATGTTATTATACTATTTAAAATTTACTGTGACTTGCTTTTTCCAATTATTATATGCCTCATATGCATCTGTGATGCATGCATCTGCAGCTTGTTTAATTTCAATTCAACATCATGTTCCCTAATTTACCCATTCTCTTGACGTAGGTTATGGGTTCTTCCAAGATTTTTCCAGTTCACGTGATGCTGCTGTGACTATCTGTATACGTTTTATTCATTCATATGATTTGCAGCATTGGCAAGTATGCATGTTTTCAGGTTTAAGATAGCACCAAATTGGTTTTCAAAATGCTTATACTAATTTGTACCTCTTCAGCAATGGTTTCCATTGCATCATACAATGCAAATACGCCTTTGAGGAGGCACAAATGATAATAGTAAGCTAGTGATTTGGCTAAGGAATGGCTGGATGGGGTTTACATAATTCTCTGTGAAGTCTGAGGATGGCTCACTCCTGGAGGTTTCCTGAAGCCAGAAGTTTGCAGATGCAGTCTCAAGTCTTGAGAAGACTTTATTCTATTGAAGTCATCAATTGGGTTGATTCTGGCCTCCATGTTCTCAGGAAAAGATTGAGTTTTTTCTGTCTTGTGGTTTTCAGAATGAGATAGAACCCGGCCAGGCATAGTGGCTCACGCCTGTAATCCCAACACTTTGGGAGGCCGAGGCGGGAGGATCGCCTGAGGTGAGGAGTTCAAGGCTAGCCTGGCCAACATGGTGAAACCCCGCCTCTACTAAAAACACAATAATTAGCCAGGCATGGTGGTGCACACCTGTAGTCCCAGCTACTTGGGAGTCTGAGGCAGGAGAATCACCTGAACCCGGGAGGCACAGTTTGCAGTGAGCCGAGATTATGCCACTGCACTCCATCCTGGGTGATAGTGAGACTCTACCTCAAACAAACAAACAAAAACCTAATATATCCATGTCTACATCTGTATATGTTTGGTTTTCTTATTTTTCCTTTTATTCTGTTCTCACTGTCATCTGTCTGGTATTTTCTATGGAAGAAGAGTGTAAATTTAGATATCCTAACTCCTTCAACTGTACACTCACAAACCAGTATTATAGCCTTCATCCTGTTGGTTGAAATTTTATTGGTGTGTGATTGGGTCCTGGCTCTATTTCTGCTGAAAACCTATCTAGGCCAACTTGGTTAAGCCCGTCCATTGAGGTTATTTTTGCTAAATAACCCTCCCAGTTTATAAGGGCAGCAAATTTCAGAACAACATTACCCAAAGTGATAGAAGCTATTCTCATCAAGCAAATACACAAATTGACTTCTGTAATTTGCACTTCAGGTTCCAGGAAACTCATGTGTTGCTTGTTTGGGCACACTGATCCTCCCTTTGCTTTCCCTGAAAGCACAGTTCCAGGGGTGGGATTCTGTTGGTCCTGTGGTGTGCAACAGATATTCAGAATCCTTCAGGATTCCCGACAGTAATCAGGGTAATTCCAGATTCCACTAGGGCATTCCCAGCACCTGTCTTTTTACATCTTGTTAAAGTAAGGATAGAGGGTGTCGGGAAAATCATGTGTGACTTCCTCTAATGTCACTAATGAAAGACTTTTAAGAACATTTAAGCTGCAAGCAGTGGCTTACGCATGTAATCCCAGCAACTCAGGAGGCTGAGGCAGGAGGATCACTTGAGGCCAAGAGGTGAAGATCAGCCTGGGCAATATAGTGAGGCCTCATCTCTACAAAACATTTTTAAAAGTTAGCCAGGCCTGGTAGCGTGCACCTTTAGCCCCAGCTACTTGAGAGGCTGAGGCAGGAGGATGCCTTGAGCCCAGGTGTTTGAGGTTGCAGTGAGCTTTGATTGAGTCACTGCACTCCAGCCTAGGCAACAGAGTGAGAACCATCTCCAATATATAGAGACTCATCTATAAAATATATTTCTCTGGTCCTTAAATAGATTGAAAAAGGGGCTATAAAACCTGCTTGTTGATTACAGCTTCGAACACCCAACCCTATAGGCCCCTTATGCACCTTATTCTGGCTTGTAGCATTTGGATTATGAAAACAAATGCAAAATTCAGCACTACATATATGAATGTTTGTGGATATATGACTGAAATTTTAATATATACGGTCCCATACTGGAAGAAATATATTTGCATAATTACCAAAGTTTTTTAGTTGACTAAAGCTGGATATGAATCCTTACTCTAACAGTGTTTTTATTAGCCTGAATGGTATTTTTAACCTCTAGATATCTCATGATTCTCATATGTGAAATGAGATAAAAATTGTATCTTTATGGAGATACAGTGACGAATATATGACATAATTTTGTAACGAACAGAGACCAGCATCCAATAAACGCTCAATAAGCAGAAAAATGTTTTCATTGTTATTTTATGTTCTGTACAGGTTTTTTCTTAATGTCTGCCCTATTTAAAGATATTTAATGCTTTATGTTGACCCAGTTATAGGGAGCTCCTGATTGAGGAGGTATAGGAGGATTACCAAAAAAGCCTCTTTATTCTCTTGTACAATGTGGCAGCTTAATATCATTGATAAAACTGTCTTGAGTAATTTTCTTTTCAAAATAAGTTGAAACAAATATTCTCATTATTTCAGCAGAATTTGCATGCCTAAAATCATAGATTTGCTTGAGTAATATTTTAATATAGTAGCTGATTGTTTGTCTCATAGTAATTAATCCCTGCTACCATACCCGATCATGATTCAGGCCATTATGTGATCTATGCTTCAGAGGAGTCATGACTAAAGGTTATGCTTCTGTCTTCTTCAGGTTTTGAATCCAAAAGCACAATGAACCCATATCATACACAAAATCTTTGGGAGAAACCATGATGAGTAAGGACAATGCTTTCCTGCTCAGCTGGTCAATCTTAGAGTGAGTGGTGAGACAACCTGTGGGCTGGTCACCAAAGCAGAAGTAATGCATTGTGTTATTAAGCATCGGTGGCCATGGAGACATGTGTCTCTTTCTAGAATCCCTGTCCTAGGGTCTTTAGGCACAGCATAATGATTCCTATGGCTGCAGAAATTGCTATATCACATGTTTAGGCAATTGGGAACTTTGAAACTGTCACTAACTTTCTTTCAAGTCATTATGCATCAGAAAACTGACTGTCTTGAGGTGTCCCATTTTGTCCTTAAAATAGCAGAGAAGATCAGAGCAGATAATGACTCTACTAGGCACAGCCTCTATCTATCCACCTGAAGCAAGATGGCAAACAGGCATGATAGGTAGCACTATACGACATATAAAACTCTTAGAAAGTATATAGGGAAATATGCATTTTGGAATTTACCAGTCAGGACAATAACAACAACAAAACAACATGAAAAATTGAGAACTCTGTACATGGGAGACCTGTCTTCAACTGGTACACAGGGACGAGTGATTAGAAAACAGTGTGGTCACAGTGCAAGTGGCACCTAGATGAGACACTAGCTTGGAAAATTGTCATCTAATTTTTCTTTTGACTTCCACTGAAGATACAGCATCTGATTATTGGGTGTAGATGAACACAGGGGCCTTAACACGGCAATGTAAAACACAGGATGATACAGAGACTTACAGCATGTAATTTTTCCTTAGGAGCCTTGCAGAAACTAGATTATGAAAACAAATCCAAACAAAAACAATGTCTAATTTTAAATATATGTAAATATATGAGACAGTTCAACATCTATATTCTGACTTTGGAAGCAATATGTGATCATTAAATGCTGAAACTTTAGAGTTCATTAAGGCTGGATTTGAATCTTGGCTCTAACACTAAAAATCATTATTATCTTGAGTAAAGTTTTGACCTCTAAGATCCTTGGTGTTAAGAAATGTGAAATGTGACTAACAATAACATCATCTAGGTGATGTAAGGAAGAATGGATAAGAAAAAGTACATAAAGTGCACATAATTTACATTTAGCACACTCACTGCCTGTGAATTTTGGGGAATATTTTAAAACTCTATCTTGGTTGTCTCTTATGTAAAATGAGGGCTGAGAATAGCATCAATCATGACTGTTATGAGGAAAGAATGTAATAATATACATAAAGAACACAGGTTTTAAAACCAGCACCTAGTAAGTGCTTAAAAAGTAGAAATACGCTTTCTGTTACTGTTATTACACTGTCTCTGCAGGGATTTGTATGTGTGCTCTGATTAACTGCTGTCTCCTATTCTGTTTACCTTGTTGACAGAAACCTTAGATCGAATTGGTATGGGAAGCTTTTTATTAAAGGAATTTCTCTATTCATTTCTGCCACTTATTGGCAAGAACACCTTGGAGTATTATCTTCTCAGATTCATTTCAGTTAAACAGTCCCGTAACAAGAGTAGAATTAGATGAGAAAAATATAATCTTTGGTCGAATAATATTTTAAATCACTATGTAATTTTTTTCTCAGAGTAATTATCTCCCCTCCCATTCCTGCTCCTGATTCATGTCAATTTGTGTTTCCTGCTTTAGGTGTACAGAACAGAAAAAAATCAATGATAAGAGTAGGCTGCTGGTTTTAAATCTCAATGAATATAGAACATATACCATACAGAAAATCTGAGGAAACCCGATGATCAGTGGAACAAGACTATGCTCATCTGAGGAGTCACCAAGAAAGTAGTTAGACACTGTATTTACAGGCGATAGCTGGACACCCAAGAATACATGGCTGCCATGAAGGCATACGATCCTCCTGGGATTCCTGTGCTCCAGGGAAGTTCACATACAGCACAATCATTTGTACAGCTGTAGCAAGGATTGTGATTCATATTTTAGCAGGTGGGACTTAGAAATTCTCACATAATCCTTTCAAAGAAATATGAGTGATAAAAGCATAGTTGTTTGGAGATGCCACTTAAGTCATTGAAAAGGCACAAATAAAATGGATCTTAGGTTGCAATGACTGAGCAAGGGCTCTTTCCATAGCCACCTGTGCCCAGATGGCAAAAAGGCGTAGGTTCTGTTCTTCAAACAACACCTGCATAAACTATGGAGGGAAATACAGCTTTTTGAAGCTAACTAAAAATTACAACAATGAAAACAAACAAACAAACAAACAAAAATCAAAATAGAGAATCCTTAAATATAGGAAGCTTCTCTTCCAAGACGTGTACATGATGGCTGCAAGTATCTGCCACTGGGTCAGAATGCAGCTTGGGGCTTGGGTGAGAAACAACTGTAAAAAATAATGATTTAATTCCTTTTGCTTTTCCTCCAAGTTTCCTGCCCCTTCACCACAGGTACAGGCTTCTGAACCCTCAGTGCAGGTGACTACAAGGGTCATATCACTGCTGAGCAAAAGGTAATCTGGAATAAGAATTGATGTACATAGCATGAACTGACTTTTTCCCCTCTTGTCTTGTATTCCTCTGGGGTAGATGCTACCTACCATCTGAGCTTACGGCATAGAAAAGGAGAAAATCACTCCCACATTCCAGTTGTTTAAATGCTATTAGGAAAAGTAAAGGGAGCTAGGAAAGCTCATAAATGGAGAACCAGAGAGAACCAACAATGGGAGGATCTCATCTAGTCTGAAATGTGGGTGCCAGTGAGGACTTGCTCTAGGAAGGGATTTAGGCTGGGGCCTGTGGAGAGTTGAGTTAGAGAAGAGACTGGAGAAAGTGATCCCAGCAAAAGAAGCAATCTATGTGCAAAGCTTCTGATTTTCAAAAGACCATGGATAGTTTAAAATAAAACCTGGAATGTGGTCATGAACGAAGTGAAAGGATGAAAGGTAACTGGAATAAAGATAATGAACATATTCTTGTATTCATCTTCCTCCATCTGGCTACTTTCCCACAATCTCTCTCCAAACCTAGATCAACAAAAGACAGTAATCCTCTTGAGTCAGGAAGCACTTCATGAACGCATACCTTGTAAACATCAAAAGACACAGAGACTAGTAGGGTCTCAATGAATATACTTAATTAATAGTGAGAAATTTAATCACATAAATTTTATTTGATAAAATTACTCTTTCTCTATGTTGCTTTAGATGTTTTGATCATCACTTTGCTAGAAACATTCTTTAAAATTCACAATTGCAGATGCAGAATTCTGCTATTTTGTAGTCTGCATCAGCCAGCTAGAATCCTTCAGAGTTCTCAAATGTATTTAGAAATATGCAAGAACTTACCCTAGCATTACCAAGTAAGTGATTTTTTAAAAATACTCTTTACCAAGGGCAAGGAAGTATAACTTCCTTTATTTTCACTATTTTTAAATCTTTTTAAAAATTTATTAATACTAGTTTAATTTCCATAGTTCTATCACTTCTGTCATTCAGTTATGTAATATAGAAAATGCACTCTGTTAGAAAGGTGAATGAAAGGATTCTACTTCTGGAGAGTGGTTTACTTATTAGAACACACTCTGATCACCATGGTCACCACATTTGTTTTCAGAAGGTTTGCAAAGTGTGTGCTATGCAACCATTATGCAACCAGTAAATAAATTACTGATATGGGATATATAAATTCCTCATCTAAAGCCACATATAATCATTAATTTTTCAAGTTTTGGGTTTAAATAAGACTGGATACGAATAATGACTCTTAACTTTCTTTGAAAGCTTGAGGAAGATTTTTAACCTTTGCGTACCTCTATTTCCTTCTCTGTGAATTGGGGCAGAATTAGCCTCCTCCTAATGGTTATGAAGAGAGAATGAGATAATGTACATCAGGAACAACACATGAGAACCAACATCTAGTTAAGTGCTCAAAAAGTAGAAATAGAATTATTGTCATTGTTACTCTATGTTCTAGGATGAATTTGTAGGTTTTCTCTGGTCCACAGATATAACCTGAGCTATGGTGACCCTGTTAAGGAAAATCTCAGACCAAGGAAGTATGGAGAACACATTATGAAGTAAGTCTCTGTTCACGTCTATGAAATTAGTAATTTAATCTCATTGACAGGAGACCCGGTGAAAGCAAAGAATGGGAGGACTCATCAGTTCCAGTATCTTGTATCAGTGAGAACTTGCCAGAGGAAAAAATTTAAGTTGGCACATAAAATTTGAGGAGATTCCCACCAGTGATGATATAGGAGAAATAGATACCCATCAAGAAAATAGCATGTGTCAAAATACGTAATGGGGGTAGGAACTTGGAACTATGAAAGTAAAATCAGAAACATTACTAATAAGCAAAGAGGAAATGGGTAAAAGGAACTGGAATGTAGGATCTGAACACACTCTTGTCTTCATCTCTGCTTGCCTGGCCATTCTCTCTTACCCTCTCTACAATGGGAGCAATATAAGAATAATCCTGTTAAAGTTAGAAATCATTATATAAATGAATGCCTTTTAGATAGTAAAGATTATGATGTGGTGCTATCTCACTGTACGAATTCAACAAATGATTGAGTGGCATAATTTCATACCAAGATTGCAGACAGAGATTACAGCAGTAGCTCTTCCAACAGTCTAATGATCCCTGTAAATTATGATAGGGAGAAATGAGGTATGGGACTCAGGAAATTGTACCTTGATGAAGAAACTGCTGGATGGAGTTGTTGGTGGCATCTGAGGAGTCTGAAGATGGCTCTCAGGGAAGGTTTTGCTGGCCTCTGAAGGATTTGGAACCTGACTTTGCTCCTGGGGTAGCTTCATGCTCTTGGGGTCATTGTTTCTTGGGTTTGTTTTTTTCTTTACCTGAAAGTATTCATTTTCTGTTTAATGGTTTTCAATATTAGAGGAAGCACAACATCTTTTCATTTGTGAGAATACCATCCTTTATTAGATTCTAATAGGTCTGATTACTTCCAAACATGGTCTCTCTCTAATGTATCCCTCCAGACAATTGTCAGAATTTTTTTTTTTTTTGCTGAAATGTGAAATGATCAAGCATTCTTCTTCCTAAAATCTTTCAATATTTACTTACTGATAATATTGGAGTAAGTAAATTTACTTTGGAGTAAATTTACATTGGAGACTCCATTCCTATCTTTATGACAAAAGCCAGCTTGTTGGAGGGCTGCTTTTTACCTGTCTTGTATCATTTTCCTATATCTTTCTACATATACCAATGTTATACAGAACTCACTATGCTGTTTCACACTTTAACATTTGCATGTGATATCTTCTCTCCCTAGAAATCTTTCCAATGCTCGTCTTTATCTTGCTATGAGCAATAGGACCTATTGCATGTTGATTTCCCATAACGTACAAGGCAATGGAATAAGAAATGTATATCCATTATCTCACTTAATTTTTAAACCAATCTTATGAGAAATATTTAAGTTATTTTCCCAATATCAGGAAGCTAATGTGCCAGATGTGGACCAAGTCTGTCCTACTCCAAAGCCCTTGCTTTGGACCACTGCATTATATTGGTTCCCCACCCTCCTAATTTCTTCAAATATTTTATTGTTTACCATGAGTTTTATATCCTTTTGAAGCCTATTAGGAACATCATTCTCTTAATATATCTTAATAGGTTTTTCTATTTAAATGTGAAGATATTCAAAATGGCATCTTTGAAGGAAATGGATTGCTGCTGCAGGCTCCAGGAGACGGCCAAAAAACCATGAGTGCCCAAAGTGTGAAAGTGTGAAAGGGGATCATCCACCTCTGAACATACATCCTCAGTGGGGAACCTGAAGGTCTAGATCATGAGAGAAGGATCTGACCTTACCTGGAGCTGAGGTGAATTTAGAGAGCTGAGCAAAATTCAGGGGTACAGGAAGTAACAGGAAGAGCCCTGTGGGCTCTCTCAGTCCCCAGGGAAGTCATTTCTGACTTTGTCTCACAAAGGTCCTTCAGGAGGGCTGCCAGTGGAATTGGGGAAAGACCACAGGGAGAAGAAAACTTCCAGGTGAAGTTTCGATGGAACACCGTTTCCTGGACAGAACCCAGGGGAGGGGGTGAACTGGGAGTGCAGACACCAGCACAGAAGCCACAGCAGGCAGGAGGCTTGAAACCTCCCTGTGTTGGTTGTCCTCTAGCCAGGAGGTGGAGCTTTTAAGAGAGCATCACTTGCAATAATACAAGGAGGATATAAGCTTGCCCTAGGGTCACTTGGATAAGATTTGAGTTTCTTAGGTGGTGGGTGGGGCCACAGAGCTCCCAAGAGATTATGTCCTTTGTCTTCTGGCTACCAGGGCAGGTAGAAAGTCCTGCTTGCTTTCTCGGCTGGGAGGCTGGTAGCAGATTCTCAGCTCTGCTCACCTGCTCTCTGGAAATAAATTCAGTGCTGTTGGTGGGGGCATGGTAGGAGTGAGATCGGCCTTTCAGGCTGTGTGGGAACTGGATGAGGCCTGTAACTGCCAGCTTTCCAGCACTTGCATGGCAACCTGCATGACACAGCAGAGGCAGCCATAATCCCCTTGGGAACATAAATCCATTGGCCTGAGAATCACACCCCATCCCCTACAGCAGGCACAGCTATCCCTGTCCAAGGGGAATCTGAACCTGCCCCCACCTGATGGTCTTTCTCTACCTGCCCTGGTAGCCAGAAGACAAAGGACAGAACCTCTTGGGAGCTCTGAGGCCCCACCCACCACCTGAGAAACCCAAATCTTATCCAAGTGACCCTAAGGCAAGCTTGTATCCTCCCTATACTATTGCAGCTGATGCTCTCTTAATAGCTCCACTCCTGGCTGGAGGACAACCAACACAAAACTATCCCAATAAACAAAATTAAAGCCAAGGACCCTCACAGAGTCCACTTCACTGCCTTGCCACCTCCACTGAAGCAGGTACTGATATCCATGGCTGAGAGACCTGAAGATGAACCACATCACAGGACTCTTTGCAGACACTACCCAGTACCAGCCTGGAGCCTGGAGCACAGTAGATCTGCTGGGTGGCTAGATCCAGAAGAGAAATAGCAATCACTGTAGTTCAGCTCTCAGGAAGCCCCATCCTTTGGGGAAGGGGGGAGAGCACCACATCAAGGGAGCACCCTGTGGGACAAAAAAAAAATCCTAATAACAGCCCTTGAGTCCCAGATGTTTCCTCTGACATAGTATACCCAAATGAGAAGGAAGCAGAAAAACAATTCTGGTAATATGACAAAACAAGGTTCTTTAGCACCCCCAAAAGATTATACTAGTTTACCAGCAATGGATCCAACCCAAGAAGAAATCTCTGAATTGTCAGAAAAGAATTAAGAAGGTTGATTATTAAACTACCCAAGCAGGCACCAGAGAAAGGTGTACCAACTTAAATAAATTTAAAAAAAAATGTTACAGGCAATGAATGGAAAAATCTCCAAACAAATAGATAGCATAAAAAAAAAAAAAAAATCACAGCTTCTAGAAATGAAGAACCCACTTGGAGAAATCCAAAAGACACTGAAAAGTCTTAGCAATATAATCAAACTAGTAGAATAAAGAACTTCAGAGTTTGAAGACAAGGTTTGTGAATTAACCTAATCTGACAAAGATGAAGAAAAACGAATTAAAAATGAACAAAGCTGCTGGACACAATGGCTCCCGCCTCCAGTCTCAGCACTTTGGGAGACTGAGGCAGGTGGATCACCTGAGGTCAGGAGTTCGAGACCAGCCTGGCCAACGTAGTGAAACCCCGTCTCTACTAAAAATACAAAAAATTAACTGGGCGTGGTGGCAGGCACCTGTAATCCCAGCTACTACGGAGGCTGAGGCAGGAGAATTGCTTGAACCTGGGAGGTGGAGGTTGCAGTGATTCGAGATCGCCCCATTGCACTCCAGCCTGAGCAATAAGAGTGAAAGTCTGTCTCAAAAAAAAAAAAAAAAAAAAAAAGAAGATACGAAAAAGCCTCCAAGAAGTTTGAGATTCTGTTAAACAACCAAACCTAAGAATAACTGGTATTCCCGAGGAAGAAGAGAAATCTAAAAGTTTGAAAAACATATTTGAGGGATTAATTGAGGAAAACTTCCCTGACTTTCCTGGAGATCTAGACATCCAAATACAAGAAGCTCAAAGAACACCCAGGGAATACATTGCAAAAAAGATCATCACCTAGGCACATAATCACCAGGCATTCTAAAGTCAAGATGACGAAAAGAATCTTAAGAGCTGTGAAGCAAAGTATCAGGTAATTTATAAAGGAACCTATCAGATTAAAAGCAGATTTCTCAACAGAAACCCTACAAACTAGAAAGGTTTGGAGTACTATCTTTAGCCTTCTTAAACAAAACAATTATCAGCCAAGAATGTGTATCTAGTGAAACTAAGCTTCATAAATGAAGGAAAGATCAAGTCTTTTTCAGACAAACAAATGCTGAATTAGCCACTACCAAGACAGCACTATAAGAACTGCTGAAAAGAGCTCTAAATCTTGAAATGAATACTCAAAATACACCAAAATAGAACATAAAACATCTAAAGCATAAATGTTGTAGGACTTATAAACCAACCACACACTACTAAAAAAGTAAGATATTCAGGCAACAAATGGCATGATGAATAGAATAGTACCTCACATCTCAATACTAACACTGAATGTAAATGGTCAAAATGCTCCACTTAAAACGTACAGAATGGCAAAATGAGTAAGAATTCACCAACTAAGTATCTACTGTCTTCAAGATACTCACCTAACACATAAGGCCTCACATAAACATAAGATAAAGGGGTAGGAAAAGATACTGTATGCAAAAGGACACCAAAAGGGAGCAGGAGTAGCTATTCTTACATCAGACAAAACAAACTTTAAAGCAATAGCAGTTAAGAAAGACAAAGAGGGACATTATATAATGCTAAAAGAACTAGTCCCACAGGAAAATATCACAATCCTAACACTGGAGCTCCCAAATTTATAAAACAATTACTACTAAACCTAAGAAATAAGATGGATGGCAACACAATAATACTGGTTGACTTCAATACTCCACTGAAAGTACTAGACAGGTCATCAAGACAGAAAGTCAACAAACAAAAATTTTTGGACTTAAACTATACCCTACAACAAATGGATTTAACAGATATTTACAGAACGTTCTACCCAACAACTGCAGAATATACATTCTTTTCATCAGCACATGGAATATTCTCCAAGATAGGCCATATAATAGGCCACAAAACAAGTCTCAAAAATTAAAAAAAAATTGAAATTATATCAAGTACTCTCTCAGACTACAGTGGAATAAAATTGGAACTCAACTCTAAAAGGAACCTTAAAACCATGCAAATACATGGAAATTAAATAACCTGCTCCCGTATGATCATTGAGTCAATAATGAATCAAAAGGAAAACTAAAAAATTCTTTGAAATGAGCGATAATAGAGACACAACCTATAAAACCGCTGAGATACAACAAAGGTGATGCTAAGAAGAAAGTTCATAGCATTAAATGCCTACATCAAAAACCCTGAAAGAGTACAATAGATAATCTAGAGTCACACCTCAAGGAACCAGAGAAACAAGAACAAACCAAACCAGAATGCAGCAGAAGAAAAGAAATAACAAAGATCAAAGCAGAACTAAATGAAATTGTGACAGATAAACAAAGAACAACACAAAAGATAAATGAAACATAAAGCTGGTTCTTTGAAAAAGTAAATAAAATTGATAGGCCGTTAGTGAAATTAACCAAGAGAAGAAGAGTGAAGATCAAAATAAGTTCAATTAAAAACAAAATGAGAAATATTACAACTGATATCACACAAATACAAAAGATCATTCAAGGGTACTATGAACATCTTTATATGCATAAAGTAGAAAACCTAGAGGAGATGGATAAATTCCTGAAAATATACAACCCTCCTAGGTTAAACCAGGAAGATATAGAAACTCTGAATGAAGCAATAATAAGCAGTGAGATTGAAATGGTAATAAAAAATAATTTCCAATAAAGAAAAGCCCAGGACCAGATGGATTCACAGCTAAATTCTATCGGACATTCAAAGAAGAATTGGTACCAATCCTATTGACATTATTTCACAAGATAGAGAAAGAGAGAATCCTCCCTAAATCATTCTATGAAGCCAGTATCGCCCTAATACCAAGACCAGGAAAGGACATAACGACAACAACAAAAAAACTACATACCAATATCCTTGATGAACATAGATGCAAAAATCTTTAACAAAATATTAGCTAACACAATCCAACAGCATGTCAAGATAATCCACCATGATCGAGTCAGTTTCATACCAGGGATGCAGGGATGGTTTAACACACACAAGTGAATAAATGTGATACACCACACAAATAGAATTAAAAACAAAAATCACCTGATCATCTAAGTAGACACACACAAAAAAAGCATTTGACAAAATCCAGCATCACTTTATGATTAAAACCCTCAGCAATATTGGCATAGAAGTGATACACCTTAAGGTAATAAAAGCCATCTATGACAAACCCACAGCCAACATTATACTGAACAGGGAAAAATGAAAGCATTCCCCATAAGCACTGGAACAAGACAAGGATGACTACTCTCACCACTTCTATTCAACATAGTACTGGAAGTCCTATCCAGAGCATCAGACAAAAGAAACAAATAAAGGAAATCCAAATCAGTACAAGGAAGTCAAACTGTCAGTTTGCTGATGATATGATTATATACCTGGGAAACCCTAAAGACTCATTCAAAAAACTCCTAGAACTGGTAAACGAATTCAGCAAAGTTTCAAGCAAAGTTTCAGGATACAAAATTAGAGTATGAAAATCAGTAGCTCTGCTATACACCACCAGCAACCGAGCTAAGAATGAAATCAAGAACTCAACCACTTTCACAACAGCTGCAAATAATAAAATAAAATAAAATAACAAAACACTTAGGAATATACCTAACCAAGGAAGTGAAAGACCTCTCAAGGAAAACTGCAAACACTGCTGAAAGAAATCATAGACAACACAAACAAACGGAAACACATCCTATGCTCGGGGATGGGTAGAATCAATATTGTGAAAATGACCATACTGGCCGGGCACGGTGGCTCATGCCTATAATTCCAGCACTTTGGGAGACTGAGCCAGGCAGATCACCTGAGGTCAGGAGTTTGAGACCAGCCTGGCCAACATGGTGAAACCCCGTCTCTACTAAAGATACAAAAATTAGCTGGGCGTGGTGGCAAGTGCCTGTAATCCCAGCTACTCAAGAGGCTGAGGCAGGAGAATCACCTGAACCCAGGAGATGGAGGTTGCAGTGAGCTGAGATCGCGCCATTGCACTCCAGCCTGGGGGACAAGAGCGAGACTGCGTCAAAAACAAAGCAAAACAAAACAACAAAACAAAAGAAGAAAACAGGATACATTTTCCTGTTGTTTTTAAAATGGATTTATTGAGGCATAACTGGCATACAACACAGTGCATACATTGGAAGTATAAAATCTGATAAATTTTGGCATATACATACACTTGATGAAGTGCAATCTACAAATACAATGCAATTCCCATCCAAATACCACTGTCATTCTTCACAGAACTAGAAAAAAAAATCCTAAAATTCACATGGAACCAAAAAACAGCCCACATAGCCAAAGCAAAACTAAGGAAAAAGAACAAAAGGAAGAAATCAGGAAAAATCCTATTATCTGACTTCAAACTATACTATAAGGCCATAGTCACCAAAACAGCATGGTTCTGGGTATAAAAATAGGCATATAGACCAATGGAACAGAATAGAGAACCCAGAAATAAACTCAAATATTTATAGCCAACTGATCTTTGACAAAGCAAACAAAAACATTAAGTGGGGAAAGGACATCCTATTCAACAAATGGTGCTGGGATAATTGGCAAGCTACAGGTAGAAGAATGAAACTGGATGCTCATCTCTCACCTTATACAAAAATCAACTCAAGATGGATCAAGAACTTAAATCTAAGACCAGAAACCATAAAGATTCTAGAAGAAAACTTCGGAAAAACCCTTCTAGACATTGGCTTAGGCAAAGACTTCACGACTAAGAACCCAAAAGCAAATGCAACAAAAACAAAGATGAATAGATGGGACTTAATTCAGCTAAAAAGCTTTTGCACAGCAAAAGAAACAATCAGTAAACAGACAACCCACAGAATGGGAGAAAATATTCACAAACTATGCATCTGACAAAGGATTAGTATCCAGAATCTATGAAGATTTCAAACAAATCAGTAAGAAAAAAACAAATATAAAAAATTAAAATGAGTCTATAAAAGTTTTACTTTATAGTCAGACATTAAAATTGAATAAATGATGTCTACAAGATATTATTAAAACTAAATTTAACATTAATAGCACATTACTATAAAGGTAAAATTTAGCTTATTTAGTATAAAAGTACACAAAAAATAGTCAAATATAAAAAGGTGTTTATTTTTTTTAAGTCCCAAGGATGGCCGGGTAAATCACAGTACCCCTCATCCCCAAGGCCATAGCACGCAGGGGTGGTAAAGGCCACAAGAAGGCCAAGACCTCAAGACGGGGCAGGGCCACGGCAACCTTTGGGCGGCCCTGAGCAAGAATGGAGTGGAAAGGGTCACCATGGGGCTTCAAGCCCCGGGATATGCAACAAAAATTATATACCTATTTTCCACTTTCCTTTCCCTCAGAACTAAAAGTCTTTTAGCACAGGTACCACCCCTAGAATTTCCAGTACACCAGCACCAGCCTGAAAACCATGTTCTTATTAAAAGATAAAAAAAAAAAAAAAAAAAAAAAAAAAAAAACCTCGAGCCAGCCTGGGAAGGACCCTATCTTTTGTTGTTAACCACTGAGACTGCCATCTGCACAGCTGAGGAAGAATGGACCCATCATACTCGAGTCAAGAAAACATCTTCTTCGTTAGAATTATGGTTTACCGTACTAAGATTAAGCCCTACTAAGTTAAAGTTAAAGTTAAAGAAAGTTTCATTTAAATATATCTTTTTTATTGTTTTTTCTTTTTAAAATTTGTTGTTAGCTCCTTTGTTATAAATGTAACTAAGTCTAACTCACCTTAGACCATTGCCTTTAATGCTTGTTTTGTCATACTTTGTGGAAATAACAAAGATTAACGACAGCTAGCCTTTTCACACAAATATTTATGTCCCGGTCCTCTAATTGACAGTTACCCATAGCACTCAACGTTGTGATCACCTGCAGCCAAGACACCGATTTTCTGCTCCTACAGCCTGGCAACCTTGTAATAAATGGGACTACATCCTTTAAACTACTCAAGAGCAAAGTTATACTTCCACAAAAAAGGTTTGTGCAGATCTAAAACCCTTCATCTACTTCACTAAAAGGGCTACCCCTTCTAACTGGCACCCTGTCCTTCTCTTTATCACCACCTCCACCTTAACTAACTCTAGACCTGCCGTTAGTCGCTTCTATGGTACGGGGATTAACATAAATGAAAAAGACCCCCTAGGTATTTTTTAAATACGCGTTATTCCCCCATCTTCCCCTTCTTTGGTAGGCTCTGTTCTAGATCCCACAATGGTTGCTCCTATATCAATAATAAAACTAGGGTGTCTATTGTAAAAATAAGGGATCTAAGACAGACTTTAGTCATCAAGACAATATATCAAGATGCAAATGCCTGGCTGGAATGAATTAAATATTCTGTTTGCACTTTAAACAAAAATGATTATTATGCCTGTATGCATAGAAGGCCAGAGGTTCAGATTATCCCCTTTCTACTCAGATGGTCTCCTCATCGATCAGAAATGGACTGTATGGTGGCTGTCTTGCAAAATCCCATGACTTAGGATAATCCATCATGCCGAGCTCTCTATCTGCTATTTCCTGAAATTCAACACCCTGGGGGTCTGTCCCCGAGGGCAGTCTGGCTTCCACCTCTGAATGCCAGGTTTATTAGTTGCCTCTCATGGCAAGAAGAAAATTTGGTGTTCCTTAGAAGCATAAAATGATGCAAGGAGCTCAAGCCTTTCCAAGAGCTTGTCCATCAGTCCACACTTAGCCATCCCCAAGCAAATGTGTGGTGGTACTGTAGAGGACCTTTACTAGACACTCTGCCAAATAATTGGAGCAGTACTTATGCTCTAATCAATTGGCTATCCCCTTCACCCTGGTATTTCACCAATCTAAAATAAAAAAAGTAAAAACAAGACACGGCAGGCCAAAGGAAACTCCTCATGAGTCCTTTAATCCTTAGGTTTACATAATACTATTAAGGTCCTATGAGAAGTGCCAAATAAGTGTAAAGCACAAAATCAAATAGCTGCAGAATTTAAATCCACGTTGTTCTGGTAAGTAACTATAAATTTTTTTAAAAAGCACACCAACATGGCACAAGTATACATATGTAACAAACCTGCACGTTATGCACATGTACCCTAGAACTTAAAGTACAATAAAAAATAAAAAATAAAAAAAAAAAGAAAAATACATACAATTAAGGGACCAACAATTAGTGATTCCGAGAGTAGCTTTTCTTTCCATTCTTCAATAAAATTTAATGTTTATTTAGAAAAAAAATAAAAAAATAAAAATAAAAATAAAAAGTAGACTAAATAAACTATATCTATTACGATCAGCAACGATTCATAAATTACACTGAGGACGCCATCAAAGAGAAAGCTAAGCAATTAGGACCTACCAGCCAGATGGCCCAGAAAAATAAAATAGCTTTAAATATAATATTAGCAAAATAAGAAGATGTTTGGGTCATAATTAAAACTCAGTGTTATACCTTTGTTCCTAAAAATACTGCCCCGATAAAACTATAACAAAAGTGTTACAAGGATTAACAGCCCTATCCGATAAACTTGCCAACAATTCTAAAATAAATAACCCTTTTTCTAAAATAATAAAACATTGGTTCAGTGGATAAAAAAATTTTTAACTTCAATTCTCACCTTGTTCGCTCTTGTTATTGGTGTACTTATTCTTGTAGGCTGTTATATTATTCCCTGCCTTCGAAATTTTACACAAAAACTTATCTCTGCTACTCTTACAGAGGTAGCTCCTAACTGTCTTCCACCCTCTTCTGAAAAATGACTTCTCTTAAAAGGACAAACAAAACAATTAAGTCAAAACATATTAAACAAGTTTAAAGAAGAATTATGAAATAAGAAGAGGGGAAATTATAAAAAAGTAGAGGTTCCTCCTTAAAAATTTTCCTCCCCATCTAATTAGAAATAAATAGTAACTTCTCTTAAAGGCAAAATGTATTCAAAGACCTGTACTAACATTCTTAAATATCTGCTAGCTGTAATAAAAAATCAATGTACTTTATGTTCTTAGCTCTCACAATTTAGCCTAAATATTTGACCTAACACGCTTATACTGATCCAAACAAGCATTAGGTCATAGCCTGTTCCTCTTCCTTATTTAAAGGCTTTTTTACCTTTCTCAACATTCCACAAGTTACTTCCACCTTCCTTTGTTCTCCTCTGCCTTTGCCTCTTTTAAAAAGTTCTAAGTTGCTAGCCAGTTGGGATAAATACAGAATGTGAGGTCCCGTCTCAGCCAATGGAAACTGAATGCAGCAGTAGGGTGGATGCATCTGGTTATAAATGACCTTGTCTCCTTTGTTTGGTATACTCTTGTGGCAAAACTGCTGGCTAGTGTACCCTTTCTACAAAAACTATAAAAATGGCCTTGCTGAAAAAACTAAATTTATATTCAAATACTATTTCTTTATGGCACCGGGGAACAAGCATTTCAAATACAAACAATCCCATCAAACAGTGGGCTAAGGACGTGAATAGACAGTTCTCAAAAGAATATATGTAAATAGCCAACAAGATAAGGAAAAACGCTCAACATCACTAATGATCAGGGAAATGCAAATCAAAATCACAAAATGATGCCACATTACTCCTGCAAAGAATGGCCATAATCAAAAAAATTTTTTAAATAGACGCTGGCATGGATGTGGTGAAAAGGGAACACTTCTACACTGCTGGTGGGAATGTAAACTAGTAGAACCACTGTAGTAAACAGTGTAGAGATTCCTTAAAGAACTGAAAAGCTGGCCGGGCGCGGTGGCTCAAGCCTGTAATCCCAGCACTTTGGGAGGCCGAGACGGGCGGATCACGAGGTCAGGAGATCGGGACCATCCTGGCTAACACGGTGAAAACCCCCGTCTCTACTAAAAAATTCAAAAAACTAGCCGGGCGAGGTGGCGGGTGCCTGTAGTCCCAGCTACTGGGGAGGCTGAGGCAGGAGAATGGCGTAAACCCGGGAGGCGGAGCTTGCAGTGAGCTGAGATGGCGCCACTGCACTCCAGCCTGGGCGACAGAGCGAGACTCCATCTCAAAAATAAATAAATAAATAAATAAATAAATAAATAAATAAATAAATAAACAACTGAAAAGCAGATCTACCATTTGATCCAACAATCCCACTACTGGGTATCTACCAGAGGAAAAGAAGTCATTATACAAAAAAAGATCATTGCACATGCATGTTTACAGCAGCACAATTCACAATTGCAAAAATATGGAACCAGCCCAAATGCCCATCAGTAAACAAATGGATAAAGAAATGGGGTATGTATACACCAGGGAATACTATTACTCATCCACAAAAAGGAACAAACTAATGGCATTCACAGCAACCTGGATGGAATTGGAGACGATTATTCTAAGTGAAGTAAGTCAGGAATGGAAAACCACACATTGTATGTTCTCACTTATAAGTGGGAGGTAAGCTACGAGAACACAAAGGCATAAGAATGATACAGTGGATTTTGGGGACTCAAGGGAAAGAGTGGGAGGGGGTGAGGGATAAAATACTACACATTGGGTACAGTGTACACTGCTTGGACGAGGTGCATCAAAATGTCACAAATCACCACTAAAGAACTTATTCCTATAACGAAGCACCACCTGTTTCTCAAAAACCTACTGAAATAAATAATTAAAAACATTCAAAATGGCAACAGTGTAAAATCATGTACTGTAAGGAAACTTAACAGGTAAATATTTGAATTCAAATTAACAAATTAGAGAGCCTCCTTTGTATACAACTTTGTCAGTGGGACATAATTTTGATCACTGCAAATAATTTTAATTTTCAAACTAGGTATTTTTATGGATCACTAAATACACACATATGTGTATTTTAATGTTACAAACTAGAAAGTATCACACACACACACATACACACACACGACGTTTTCGAATTCACAAATGGAAAACATGTAATTTTAAATCCCAACCCTACAATCACTTAAAAGTTTATATAAAATTCAGAGTTTAATTTCTTCAATAAAGTTCAGCTTTTCTTTCTTTTTAAAATTGTATCCTTCCTATCATATCATTCCATCCAGAAAAAAAATAATTTAAAAAAGGAAATGTGAGTACAAGGAGAACATCTGTTTTCTCATGCCTCCTGCTGAACTCTATAAAAAAATCTACAAATTTGTTTTTACCAAAACTTAAAGCAAATCATTTCCACTTTGGAAAACTAATATTTGCCTATTTAATTCTCACCTGGATAAAACTATGCATTTCTGAAATCAGTTTTGACATCTGGTTCTTTTTTCTAAGTCGAAAGCAGTAAAGTTGGAGCTTATCTCCTTCTTCACAGGGGATATTGTGACATTGTCCTGTCCCCACTACATCCATTTTTCCTCTGTCATCCTGAACTTCATAGATTGTGGTCTTCTGATTTACTGTTTTCTGTAACAGAAAATTAATATTCTGTTCCTGAGAATGTAATTAATAACAACCACATATGGGCTAAAGTCCCTTGTAAGAGAGTTAAACAAGATGCAGGAGAGCAACTCCTAGTACAGATATGCATATATCTTAGGCCAGATCTTTGCAGAGAGCCCTCCCTCAATATCCTTTTTGTTTAAGTCTTTCCTATCTGAGGTATTTCTATGAGAGTTCTAGAACAATGAGTTTTCTTCCAAATTTCTACTGCTTTCACCTCCAGGGCAGCTATGCTTCCCATAGCACCTTGATACCGAGGAAGCTGAAATCTCTGATAGCCTTTTTAGGTCTCTGGCCCTATGCAAAAACAATGGATATCTGCTACAACTGTTTATTCAGTGAATGATGAGGAATCTGTAAGAAAAAGCAAGCTTTTAGTAACTCTCTAATTACTTTTTCTACCTTCTGCGTTTACTGAGTCTCTTTCAATATTTGTACCCCCTCCTGAAACCAAGTCCTTGAGCTCAAACATTCCAGCTTTTCGCTATTACTCATCATTCTAGAATTGGGTTTATAAGAATCATCTTTTTAAGAGTGTGTACATAGGCCGGGCGCAGTGGCTCATGCCTGTAATCCCAGCACTTTGGGAGGCCAAGGCAGGCAGATCACAGGGTCAGGAGACCGAGACCATCCTGGCTAACATGGTGAAACCTCATCTCTACTAAAAATACAAAAAATTAGCCAGGCGTAGTGGCACACGTCTATAGTCCCAGCTACTCGGGAGGCTGAGGCAGGAGAATCGCTTGAATCCAGGAGGCGAAGGTTGCAGTGAGCTGAGATCGCGCCACTGCACTACAACCTGGGCTACAGAGCCAGACTCCGTCTCAAAAAACAAACAAACAAAAAGAATGTGTACAGAAAGTAATGCAGGTTAAATGGCTTGTTCTAGGAAACAAATATAATGGATAGTGAATATTGATCAGATAAGAAATTGCTTGAATCAATAGCAGAGGATAGATGCTTTTTTGGGGGGTTGAATATCTCATGCTAACTAGTTTCATGAATTTGGACTGGAGCATTTCAGGAAAAGCACTCTGTGCTCTATTTTTTTGGTTACTTATATATAAATGACAAATTTAGATTACCTGATTTTCCAAGTATCATCCAAATTCGTATTTCCCAATTGTTCCATTTCTTTATGATGAATTAGTTTCATTTGGTCAGAACATTGTCCTACCTACTTTCTGCATTTGTTTTCCAGTCATGAGTTTTCCAGTCAATTTATTTCTTATTCTGACTGTCACAACCAGAACTCAAGCCTCAGAGGACAATACTTCATTCAAAATAAAAACAATGTGATTTTTATGACAGTAGAGATAACAACCAAAGGGATAAACTTAGTATTACATGTGTATGGATGTAGACCTCACACTGTCCTTGATCACTTAGCATAGATAATAACAACTGATAAAGTCTTAAGGTTTCTCAGTGAACATTACTGTAAAGACTAAAGTTTAGTGTTCTGGGATGGAGAACTTGGGAAAGAAACATTAACAGGTCCCCTAATCCCAGTCTTATCTTCAGAGAAGGCTTTATCCACCTGCCATTCGTCTTCAGAGTCCTGGATTCTAATATCCAGTTTATAGGCGAAGCTTCATCTCACACATCAAGGCTTTTAATTTCAGGTGTTGGTGGAAAAATGAAACAAAAAAATTTTGAGGACTTACCTTATGTAGCATAAATATCCCATATACAATATTTCCTGAAGCTTGTTTGTGAAGAATATCAGTCTTCAGAGTTTCCTTTGCTCTGTTGATGATTTTATTTGGAACCTCAAACATTTGGTTAGGACCAGCTTCAGATACAGAAGACTCTTCGTTGACCTCTAGGAGACTATCATATTCCAAATAATCTGATATGACGATGATTTTCTTTCCATTGAATTTCTCCTTCAAGTTGGTGTTTAAAACCTTCACATGGAAGAACTGTGTTGGTGTAGCCACTGTAGCATGAAACATTATTTTTTTCTCCATTTCTGGGGTCTCGTATTCAAATGGCTTCGTTGTACTCAGTACCTTCACTATCATTGGGCCCTTTTGGAGAATATTTCTTCTGGGAGTTACCGGACATTTGGCCACTGTTTTCGGGTTCTGCGTATGATAGCACAGGAGAACAAAGAAAAATGTCTAATTGAGAAATACAGAACTGCTATTCAGTGAACTCAGTATAACATAGGGCCCCAAAACTGGCACGGATGTTTAGAGCTGGAGTCAGGATAGACAGGGATTGCTAGCCAGGGCAGATGATACCTTAAACTGGTATAATAGCAAAAGGAAGTAATAGAGGAGACCATATAGTGAAAAGACGACCTTTCTCTAAACAGAATCATCCTTAAGAAATAAAGCATAAGAGCAACATAAGACCAGTGGATACTGAAAGCCAGTGTCATGAAGTAACTTAAAATAAATTTTAGGGCCAGGGACGGTGGCTCACACCTATAATCCCAGCACTTTGGAAGGCCGAGGCGGGTGGATCACCTGAGTTCAGGAGTTCGAGACCAGCCTGGCCAAAATGATGAAACCCTGGCTCTACTAAAAGTACAAAAATTAGCCAGGTGTGGTGGCAGGCGCTTGTAATCCCAGCAACCCGGGAGGTGGAGTCTGCGGTGAGCCGAGATCGTGCCACAGCACTTCAGCCTGGGTGACAGAGCGAGACTCTGTCTCAACAACAACAACAACAGTAAATAGATAAATAATAAATTTTAGAATGAAATAATTTCTTATACTATTTCTCTTACCAGCTTAAAGTGCCAGAGCCTAAAAATAGACAAAGTTAAATGACACTTAAAATGAAAAATGGTGCCCACTACAAACTACAGACATGAAGAGTGTTCAGTTATCACCAGTGTAGACAGGGCAATTTTAAGAGCACATCTCGTAGTGTTTCTACCCAAGATTCAGTTAGCTTACAGCGGGTGAGAACACATGTGTGATAAACCCCTCAGAATGCCATCCTCTCAGTAGGCTCAGACTGGAGACACTCTGCAGAGTGTCATTCCCACTACCGTAGCCTTTCTCAGTGTCAGGGCTCTAGCAGGTAGCATGCTCACAGAAACCTGGGGCTCAGAGTGGGTTTTCTTTAACGTATTTTCTCTTTAACATCTCAGTCTCCTTGAATTGCAATAGAACACTTTTAATGCAGGAGGGTTGTTTAATCTATAAGAAAAAGTGCTGAAGGTATGGATAACCTCATTCACAAACTAGCAGGTGCTGGAGAGGTCTGACATAGAATACAGTAGACAGCGAGCCCACAGCTGACAGTTCTGTACTCCACAGCTCTCTCTCCCTTCCCCAGACAACACAGAACAGAAAACTTCCTGCAGTCACAGATAATGTCAAGTTCATCAAGTATCCCTGTGGAAGCAAAAGATCAAAATGTAGTGATTTCTCAATACGAACATTTGATTAACTAGCAAATTATCAATGCAATTTTTAAGTAACAGATGAAATCAGTCCTTTACTTTGGGTTGAAAAAAACAAAGCAAAACGGGACCAGGAATAGTGTACCTCAGCTGAGGAAGTGTTGGGTGGAGCTGATGATGAGGTCTTGGGAGGTGGGGAACGGCCCACGGCTGCGGACAAGCCGGCTCCTGCAGGACAGGAAGGCTGAGTCTGCTTCTCGGACATCTTACTCCCTTTCGTTCCAGCCTTTTCTTTGGTTGTTTTTTTTCTTTTCTGCAAGTGGTTTGATTTTTCTGTTATTCGTTTTCAGTGCCAATTGAAGTAGAGCACATTTTCGTTATTGGATAGTGGTTTCATTATTCCTAAGAAGGTGTTTCTTAGAAACTTGAGAGCTTGCTGCCCATCTCTGGTCAGTTGTAAGAGGTGGGCATAGATGGTTTCATTAAATGAAGAAAGAGGAGAATGTTATACACATTATTTCTCTAATTATTTCTGTTACGGGATGTGCTGACTTGGGATTAGAAAAACTAGGTTTTTATACACATGGACGAAGTATTTACTTACCTGACTGTCACGTTGACACTCCACTCTACAAGAACGAAGGTATCACATTTATGTTATATATATTTACATTATATTTATTCATGTGTTTGGCTCATTGCTTTGATCATCAAAAAGATGTTAAGTTATCATACAATTTGGTAAATCTGAAACTTGATGGGAAGCATGGAAGAAATAACTGCCTGCTGGAGAAGTTGAGTGGAAGAGCCATAGCAGAGCTTCCTCTGTGGAACTGGAAGCCTGCTCCTCTCCCTGAAGCTTACCTGAGCTCCAGGAGTTGCCTCTACTCCTTCAGTGTTGACAGTGCCACTTGTGGAGGGTGCAGGTGAAGCAGGATCGACTCCCTTCTTCCTCTTTCTTGATGGGGCTAGTTGTTTTGCTGGAATAGATTCAATTTTATTCACAACCAATGCAGAAAAAAAGACGACATATAAACGATCTCCGACAGCTGAAGCAGTTTCAATACAATTTGCTCTCAGTTCCTGCTTGAGGGTTCAGCTGTGCTTCAGTCTACCTCTACTGCATTAGCCCAGCCTGGCCTCAAGGAGGCCAGCAGTCACAAGATAGGCACAGGCACTGACTCATGCTCCTCAGCACTTTCCTCACTCCTCCCCTGTGCACTGAGCACATGCTTCCTGTTCTCTGAACTCCATGTGCTTCAGTCAACCCTTTCACAGTGTAGTTCTCCTATCATTTCCTTTTAAAAACAAATGTTTTCATGACACAGACTGATAGGTCACATTCCCCAGGTAAGCTATTTAAATTATAGAAACCAGTCAAAGGTTTCCATGATGTAGGATATACTGATTTTGAACTTAGACTTTTTTAAATCCTTTTTTTTTTTTAACTTGATATAACAAGAGGGGAGATCACACTTCTGAGAGGCAGGCTCACATTTAAGTACTGCATTTTTTTAAATTATAAAGGGTTAAATAGTCTCAATAGAACAGATACATTAATTGACTAAATGCACATATTTTGAATTTAAACAACAATTTTTATGATTTTATTATTATATGAGCTTTCTAATGTACTAGAAGTCTCAGTCCCCCTTCAACTCCCTCTCACTTTTGTTCTTTCACTGATCCCAAATAGACACGCTGAAATCCATCAATCCACAACAGTAATGGAATGCCCTAAGTTGTCAACTTGTTGGCCTCTGAAGTACCCACATTGTCTCAGCAGTTGAGTCACAAACTGGGGAAAACACATCTCAAGTATGGCCGAGGTGGGGGTCTAATCAAGGTTGGGGAGGGTTTGGGGATGGTTGCAGGGAATGGGTGTTCCCTCTTCCCAATTACCTTTTAACTTTTCTTTTCTAAGAGTTTCAGCCAGGTCTTCAAGTGTTGGTATATCTTTGAAAATTTGTATTAGTTTGCCCAAACCAGCATCACCTCGGAACTTTTCTTCCATCAAGTCGGCAATCTGAATTTTGTCATACTCTTCTCTCATTTTTACATTAAGTTTTAAATCATTGCTCAGTAAAGACTTAACCATTCTAAAATGATAATCATTGATGACCTCTAATCCTTTCAGTAGAACAATGTTCTTGTATTTTTTTTCCATCTTTACAGATATAAGTGAGCCTACAAGAGAAAATGGTATACAGTGTTACACGTGTATAAGACAATTTAAAAGATGATGTATGCCTATGTGAGTCAGTGGCCCATATGAAAGAGTTGTTCATGAATATGTGTGATAAAGAGGGACTTACTAAGACCAAATGTGTTACTGTAGAAATTGAGTGGAGAACTGCTGTGTTAGGAATGTCTAAGAAATTCTTCCCTTTGAATGAGAATAGTTGAGTTGGGTCCAGTTGTTACAGGGAGGTCTGAGAACAAGCAATTGTCTCAGTGTTTAGTGTGTGAGCTCTGCAGTGTCAAAGCCCTTGGTTCCTCTTCTTATCCTTTACTAGGGCTGGAGCCTATTCCCCAGATCCCACCTTTTGTTTCTTAAATCTTCCCACACCCAGTATGACTGGAGTGGCCTAGGTGTAAATGGGCTGCAGCCTCCCACCTTATGTGAATAACCTTCTGCTACAGCGCTACAGTTTCATGCTGCGGCACCGACACTATTCTCCTTGACTCTTCCCTAGTTGGCTGTCATTAGCATCCTCCCTTCTTTGGTGCTAGACCATGGCTTCTGTTCTCCGTACCCATAAAACCATCACTTTGCTGAAAATCCGCATGCTTTCTAGTGCAGCATCACAGTATTTATTCACTGAAATTATTTTATTGGTTGTTTTATTTTTCTTATTTCAGACTTGATTTGTCTAATTATTTCTTTTTGCACAACCAGTGTTCTCTCGATAAGCCACATTTATATTCCGCTGAAATCCTTCAATATTTCTCCTTTTTCTTTCCAAAAATTCCTTGCTTCCTATACTGTCTCAGAAAGTGCTGAATAAGCTGCATCGTTTTTGCTCCTAGTACTTTTGTATTCCTTGTATCTATGCTTCACAAAGGTGCTGGACGCCTTGCGTCTTCATGCCTCATGACTTTTCTAGTTCCTTCTTATTGCCCTGAAAGCCATTCCCACATTTCTTTCTTTGACTACTTCCCATACAACCTTAAGACTCAACTGAGGCTTTGTCTCCTGGTAGATTTTTCAGAGTCCCCTTACGGACAGAGTGTCACTCCTCTTGACCTCTTAACACCTGTACACTTCCATGATGACAGTGCAAGATATGGATTCCAAAAATTTTTAATTAATGAATTTTTTAAAGTTTGGGAATGATGTCTTTGTGTATCTTTTGTATAACCAAGATATTTAAATTTCAGGGGCTATTAATTGGGCCAGGCGCGATGGCTCACACCTGTAATCCCAGCATGCTGGAAGGCCGAGGCGGTCGGATTACGAGGTCCAGAGATCAAGAGCATCCTGGCTAACATCATGAGACCTCATTTCCACTGAAAATACAAAAAATTAGCCAGGTGTGGTGGCACACGCCTGCAGTCCCAGCTACTCAGGAGGCTGAGGCAGGAGAATCGCTTGAACCCAAGAGATGGAGGTTGCAGTGAGCGGAGATTGTACCACTGCACTCCAGCCTGGGTGACAGAGCGAGATTCCATAAAAAAAAAAATTGCTCCATTCTTATGAGAACAGGAGGCTCCTCGGATTGAAAAGGTCCAGAGAATGAAGGTAAAATCTATACAAAAACACATTATAGTCAAACTGAAGAATATAATAAACAAAACTACTCTGTAAGCCTTCAGATGAGGCATAGATCACCTACAAAGATTCAAGAATCAAATTGAAAGTGAATCGCTACATCAAAACTGTCCGAAGCAGGACAATGGAATCGTTTTTATATAATACTGGTCCAAAGTTCCATATCAATTGCAAAACCAAAAAAAAAATTTTCAGTGGAAAGTTTTGACTTATTTTGTGAGTGTGCTAGAAACAATAAGATCCTCTTCAAACTTTCCTGTTCTTTCTTGTTCTGTAAACAACCCTTCCCTCCTTTGCCGCACCCCAGACATGCCTTCCCGCCTAATTGTTAAGGGACAGTCTCTTCCTTCCTGCCTAATTAGCCCTGTACAATTTAAAGCAGTAGCCAATCTGGTCAGCTTAGACAGTGTGTTGTGACTGACGCAGGCAGCATCCTTCTGTAGAAGCAAATACGCTTTGCTGAGAAATTTCCTGTTTAAGTGCTGGTTTTTCTTTGTGGCACCGAGCACATGTTTCTAAACAAGTGTGACAGCACGATTTATTTGCAAAATAAAACCAGATTTGGGATGACAGTAGGCTATGTATAATCTTTATTTCACTTAAATGTGAACGTTCACATGTTTTGTTTTGCAATATTAGTGTTTTTGATTTTGGAGTAATTATTTATATCCCAGTGGAGTTTCCAGTAAGACAGTATCTAGAATATATACACTAAATAGCCTTTCTGAAGCCTCCAGATTCTTAATTTCAAAATGTATCTAGCTCCATTGCACAGAAGAGGTGCTTTCATCTTGTCTTAAGGGAAAATAGAATTTTACATTTAGAGTTTTAATTTAGGCACAATGATATTTAAATAGAAGAGTCTCAAAAATTATTTTGTGATACTCAGGGCCGCAGTCTTTTTGCAAGACAAAGACTCATGCCACAAGAAAACATCTATTGAAATAATATTTAATAAGAAAACAATGAATAAAATTAAAAATGCTGCCAGCCAAAAGATAAAAAGAGTGAAAAATAAACTTTTTTAGGTGCTCCTAATGCCTTAAAAAGAAAGCCCTGATCAAAGAGAAGAGAAACAGAAATTCCAACAGCATGGTAAAGGGAAGAAAGAAAAAGAACATGATAATACACTAAAGCAATTGTCTTAGATAGTGAGATGATATAAATTTGTCACAAATTGAAGAAAAAATAGCAGATTGTTAATTACCAGCATATACCTAAAAGGTCTGACCTGTTAATTGACAACTTTCATCAAATTTGATTTAAGAAATCTACATACATGTTCTTAACAAAAAGTGAAAAAAACTGTTAAAAATTATCTTGCAAAGAATAAATAAAGAAAGCCAGTTTATCTATGTTTGTGTAACTTTAAATATACCTTAAGCCCAAAAGTAACTTCAGATACCACATAACGATAAAAGGTTCAATGCCTGGGAAATTATAACAGTTTTAGTTATGAATTTATCTAATTTATCTAATGATATTATTTATTATTTTATAGTGCTTCGTGGTACTATAATTAGTATATATTTCTCTTCGTATACACACATGCACAGACATCACTACATGCACATATATTTATATGTATGTACCTGTTTGTGTACATGATTATATATACATATATTTGTGTGTGAATGTATATTATATGTACACATATATATGTGATTGTGAGAGCACTACAAGGAAAAAAAACAGTTTTTTTTTTTGAGACAGAGTCTTGCTCACTCGCCCAGGCTGGAGTGTAGTGGCACAATCTCGGCTCACTGCAACCTCTGCCTGCCGGTTCAAACAATTCTACTGCCTCAGTCTCCTGAGTAGCTGGGATTACAGGCATGCACGACCATACCCCGCTAATTTTTGTACTTTTAATACAGGTGGGGTTTCGCCAGGCTGGCCAGGCTGGTCTGGAACCTCTGACACCTCAAGTGATCAGCTCACCTTGGTCTCCCAAAGTACTGGGATTACAGGCGTGAACCTCTGTGCCTGGCCGAAAAAGCAAACTTTATAATAGGAGATTTCAGTTTATGTTTCAATTACTAAACGAACAAGGTAAAAAAATCTGTAATGACATAATAAATTTGAACAACGCAATTAATAAACTTAACATTTATCTAATAAAATTCTGAAATCAACATTTAAAAATCTCACATTCCATTTAAGCACACATGAACATTGTACCAGGCTATAGAAAACATCTTTTAAAAATTTGAAAAGTAAGCAATAGTAACCTTTTCCTAATTGACTTCCCCTCCACTCCCCTATACCCTGCCACAAGGAAAAAAAAAAATCATTAACTTTCAGGAGGGCAGAGAGTAATTCCAAAATGACTGAAATTCTGCCCCTAGCTCCCGCTGTAGAATGGAGCTAAAGTAAAAGATCAACATATTTATGAAAATATTAAGACACCATGTACCATGAATAACTGTGTTTGTGAAACTTAAAAAAATTTTCTACTCTATGTGTACATTTGTTCTCATGTTTTGTAAAATTGAGATGATGTCATATAATACACCTCTATGTTCAGATGTGTTTTTTACTTAATATTCTTTCATGATACTTTTTTCACATCACTATCTTGAGAACCCACCACAGCTACCAAGTTTCCAATGCTTCTTCCAGCCAAAATAACCAAAGCCCTCTTCTAAGTACCAACTTACGCTAATACACACTCAGAGAATTAGTTTTAAAATCTGCAGTGGTCAAAATGCATTTTCTCTTGTTCAGTCCTCAGTTGTGGTGGAACAAAAGAATCCTGTTATCTTCCTAAGTAAATGAAGGATTCATATCAAGCAACTCGGCAACTTTTCTGAATACCCAGCCCTACTCCCATCATCCCATGACCCTGAATAACGAACACTGATTGTCCCCTTGTGATTTTGGGGACTTCAAGGAAGGAAAAAGATCACATTTACAAAATAAGCAACAGTACTCACCTCACTGGAAATTTTTTCAACACTAGTCCAGATCTTGAGATCTTCAGCAATGCAGAAAACAATGCTTATTTTGTGCGAGGGGGGGAGACAAATCAGTAAAGTTCCCAGAAACGGAACCGCAGGATGTTGTAATCTTCAGAAACGCCAAGAAAATGAAGTATGTGCAAAGATAACAAGGAAAAAAGGCCTTGATTGAGTCAGTTAGCTGACTAGTGCTGGCTTGCTCCTATTCTGCTATTGCCCCAGAGAGAATGGAATAGGAGCAATGTGGAGACTCCTCCCACCAGTGTTTTTAGCTTTCGTTTCTGTTAGTCAGAGAAAATGAACAGTTTCCTGCTGGCAAGGGCTAGAGGGTGTGGTGAGGGGAAGTGGGGGTTGAGAAATTACTTTAATGGATACAGTGAACATTTTTCAGGTGATGTGTACACTAAAATCTCTGACTTCCCCAATATGCCATATGTCCATGTAAGGAAATTACAGTTGTACCTCATAAATGTATATAAATACAAATAAATAAGTTTTTTTCCACAAAATTAAATAGCTAAAAGGAATTCCAACATTAGAACTTCCTTACCCAGCAGACTTACATGTAGGTCATTAGAGACCTATATTCCCTTAAAAGATGCTCAAATATAAGAGAAGGAAGGTGGCTTCTTCTCCCTCCTTTCCTGTGCACAGAGTGGCAGTGGCAGGAGGAGATCTTGGTAGGAGCATCTATTGCTACCAATACTTTACTGCATCTTCTGGATGGGGAAACATCTGCTATGAAATCGCTATTTGTTTAAATACTACCTGAATTATTCATCCAATTTTTAATAACTGACAAACCTGGGGATTTCCAGATCAGAAAGTCATTGAGAATATGTAAACCCTTCCTCAAATTTATATGAAGGAGTTTAACACTAGCTGTCCTCTTGACTATGACTAGGTTACTTTACTTCAATGATTAGATTCATGATTGCTCATGTTTTCTGCATTATTCATGGATAAACACAAGTGGATAGTGGGCTCACAATATGACAGCATCGAAGCCTTGAAAATCCCGGAAAATGCACTGAACTTCTGGCAGCATGAGGAGCCTGTTTAATCCTTTGCTCAGCAGTGCATTTTTCTCTGTTAAGGACAATGGATGCCCTTTAGAGTGCTGTAACCCCCGGATGTTAACTAAATGGCGTCAACTAGCAGATGATGTGGTGTTAACCCAGCAGCAGATCTGCAAGCAGGATGTGGTCATGAGTGGAAAAGGGGCCCCATTGACAGTTAATATGTACTATTCAAGGCCATCTACAGAGCAAGAGAAAGCTGATTGTTTTAATCCAAACTAGGGCCATGAAGTGGATAGCTGAATTCTGGATTTGAAACCACATGAATAACTTTATCAAAGAAGGAATAAATCAAGAAAAAGCAAAGAGGATCTGGAATGACAGCCATAAACACCTCTGGGTGTTCATGGTGATCTTTTACTGGCTTTAGGTTGTTCTTTATGTGGATACACTGAGTTGGCCTTAAGGCAGTAGGTGTTATGCCCATGTGGATACACTGAGTTGGCCTTAAGGCAGTAGGTAGAGAAGGATATTAGGGCGGTCATTGGGAACCCCAATCCAGAAGTCAAAGGGTAGAGGACCCTTGGAAGTTATGACCATTCAAAACATTTTCTGCCTTTTACTTATAATCATTTTATATGCAGTAATGTCCTCAATTGGGACTCCAGCATACAACACACAAATTGCTGTCACCAATAAGGGCAATTCAGGACAATGCTTCATAATTCATATGGCAAAGATGAAATTTTCATAGATGAAGACAGAAATGCTTAAAAATGTGCATTTTCCCCTACTCTGTGGCAGTGGCCAACAATGGTAATTTGTGCTATCATACAGAAAAATCATTAGTAAAATATACAAAAATTTCTGATAAAGCGAAAAATATACAAAAATTTCTGATAAAGTGAAAATGTGTGAATATATATGTATAAATTATGTAGCTACATTATTAAAGTGACTAAATTTATATTAATCAGGCATTATTTTGAATAAAATCTCTCAATTGTGTACCTATTTTTTTAACAATTGAGGGTTCAATTTCCCTCTTTATGACAAAAAGCAGCTTACTATTTTACCTTTCTGGCCTCATTTTCCATACTGTTCCACATATACCAGAGTTTTAGTTGTGCAGAAACATTTATGTCACTTCACACTTTGGAGTATTTGTAGGTGACATTTCTCCTGTCAGTATTGCAAATGTCTTTACCTTGCTAAGAACAATAAGACCTATTGCATATTGTTTTTTCATGATGCAATAGACTGTGGTACATGCATTGTTCACTTGTTTTTCAAATCAACCCTATGCAGCAAAGTTTCCCCTTTTTAGAGAAGACTACTATCTTAGTTGACTTGGGTCTTCTGGATTCTGAGGGTTCCAAGATCAAGGATGGCCAATTTGATTTCTGGTATGAGCCCGCTTCCTGGCTCGCAGATGGCCATATTTATGCAAGGTCCTCACCTCGTGGTGAGAGAGAGAGCACCCTCTGATGCTTCTTCTTATAAGGGTACTAATCACATTATGAGGACCCTACCCTCATAAACTACCCCCCAAAGGCCTTGCTTTCAAATATCATCACATTGGGAGGTTATGGCTTCATCATAGAATTTGGGTAACGTAATCCAGTGTGTAGCAATAATTGAAGCTATTTTCCAAAAACTAAGCGACTAGTGTTGGAGCCAGATTCAAACCAGATCCATCTTATTCCAAAGCCCATGCACTTGACCGCTAAGCAAAATTTCTTCCTTGATTTACTAATTTCTACACACATTTTATTCTTTAGCAAGACACCCATATCCTTTTAAGCTTATGTGAATGTCATTTTCTTCATTATCTCTTTACAGATTCTTCACTTAACAGTATTAGCACAAGGGCATTGTTTGGGTTCTCATGCTTCCTGCTGGGGCTGGACACTTGCGGTTAAAACACAGGAATCTGATTTTCCCAAAGCCTAAACTCAATTATTTTCTTTTTTTGGAATACTAGCATTTGTCTCTCCAACTCTTACATGAATGAAACCATGAATTTCAGATATTGGCTTTGATGTTTTGTCCATTGATTCTCAGTTGAAATTAGAAGTCAAAGTTTATCTCTTTCATCATACTTGGTTTTGTGCTGTTTCCTTTTCCCCACTACATCCTTTTTTTTTTTTTCTGTATTATCTTGTATGTCCCAGATTGTGTTCTACTTAACATATGTATTTTGTGATTAAAATTAAAGTATATTATTATATGATAGGGCTAAAGGCCAATTCAATTCTATAGACAAACTGAGATAAGTGTTAGCAATGCAAAATAATACAGAATTATGGACATACAAGATGGGAGAAGTTTATGGTGCAAATACCTATCGCCTTGGTTCTTTCTTCTTTTTCTTTTTTTTTGGTACTTGCACCAAGGGTGAATGTAGTTAAATAGTTAGGTGGCTGTTGGGAAAATGCCCTGCTGGACTAAGAACCACCCTATATAAGCACAAGGCAAGCTCAGACCAAAGAAGAGGCAGACCACTCCACGCTGGTTGGTAGTCAAAGATCTAGTCAGGAGAAACTTACATAGGAGGCAGTCTTAAGTGGGAGTAAGAGAAGGCAGATCTCCTCCTCCGCAATGCAAGTATGAGTAGTCTTTCATACAATGAGAAAAAAAGAGGAAGGAAAAGCCAGTAGGGGGCTGAGGGGTGGGGATAGCTATATTGATAGTGCCTTAAGCCATCTGGTTGCTCTCTTAATCTATTTACTTCCTGCTTAAAGGGATTGTTTGAGTTTCCTTCAATCTGTTACACATTGCTAAGGAGGGGGAGGATGTTCCTGGAAGCAGCAGTTATCTTGGCGCCAGTATGCATTTTCCAGTGGGACTGCAGCCTCCTATAACTCAATTTGAGGTCAGTTCCCAGAACGCATTTTCACAACAATGCCATTCCTTCCTCTCCAATCTGAATGCTTCTCTCAGCCAGTCCTTACTTGAAATTTTGTAGTTTCTGTATTGCAGTTTTGTATTTTACTTTTCCGGTTGCCCAAAACTAATGCCATAAACTCCAGACAACTCTGTTGGCTGAAAGGGCTTCTGTAGTTCTAGGGTCGACCTCTTTACTTTGGAATGGAATAAGAAAGAGACTCAGTGTTGAGGTGGGAGAGGAGAGTGAATACATATGGAAACCTTGGGAGTGATGTGAACCAGTCATGATCTACTGTACACAGCCAGAGTTGGCATCAGTCATCTCATGTGTATTGCATGTCACATGGAGAAAATATGAATGAAAAGTTTCTGCCTCATGAAAACTGTTCTCTGACCCTCCCTGTAATGGACACGCATACTTTCCCACTGTCTTAGTCTGTATAGTGCTGTTGTAATGGAATACTATAGACTGGGCAATTTATACAGAACAGAAATGTATTTCTCACAGTTCTGGAGGTGGAAGTCCAAGCTCAAGGCATCAGTAACTGGTGAGGCCCTTCTTGCTGTGTCCTCAAATGACAAATGGGGTGAATTCACCCCCACAAGCCCCTGTTAAGAGTAGCATTAATCCGTTTATGTGAGTGAAACTCTCATGATCTAAATACCTCCCATTTGGCCCCATCTCCCAACACTGTTGCATTGGGTACTAAGTTTCAACATTATTTTTGAAGGGAGTAAAAAACATTGATAGTTTCTACTTCTCCGGCTTTATCTCTGCTATCTTCATTCTTTATTTGCTTATTTTATCTAAAACTATTCTCCAGAAAGCATTGTTTGAGGATCTTTACTAGATTGATAATTTCTTTGCTCTGTTTCATTTCAGGACTTCACTTTTGGCTGTCAAAATTTCCCTTGATATAATTTATCGCTAAAATTGAAGATGAGATTCTCTACTGTTGTCAATAATGAACTCCTAAACATCTGGTTTTGGGAATTTTTTTTTTCTTTTGAGATGGAGTCTTGCTCTGTTGCCCAGGCTGGAGTGCAATGGCACGATCTTGACTTACTGCAAACTCTGCCTCCCGGGTGCAAGTGATTCTCCTGTTTCAGCCTCCTAAGTAGCCGGAATTACAGCCATGCACCACCAAGCCTGGCTAATTTTTGTATTTTCAGTAGAGACAAGGTTTCACCATGTTGGCCAGGCTGGTCTCAAACTCCTGACATCAAGTAATCCACCCACCTTGGCCTCCCAAAGTGCTGGGATTAGAGGCATGAGCCACGGCGCCCTGCTGGTTTTGGGAATTCTTACCCCAAATTACTAAAATCTATAATTTACTCAGATTTGCTTAGCAATAAGGGCAAAATTAATTGAAATTTTGATTTCTTAACTTTTTTTTTTTTTTCTTTTGGAGATAAAGTGGTGCCATGTTGCCCAGGCTGATCTCGAACTCCTGAGCTCAAACAATCTACGTACCTCAGCCTCCCAAAGTGCTGGGATTACAGGCGTGAGCCACCACATCCATCCTTAATATTTTTGCTCAAATTTGGGTGTTAATATATTAAGAAGAGAGAAATAAAATTTACAAGTAATGGAGAAGCAGTGTTTGAATTTTATTTCCTTTCATGTTTTAGATTAAGGATTGACAATCTTTGGTTGAAGGAAAGAAACTGCTGTTCACACAAATAAGTGTTTCTATATGTTTGAATGTTTAAGGTATCAAGTCATGAGTGTCAGAAACGCAAAATAATACAGTATTGGCCAGGTGCAGTAGCTCATGCCTGTAATCCCAGTACTTTGGGAGGCTGAGGCGGGCCGATCACAAGGTCAGGAGATTGAGACCATCCTGGCTAATACGGTAAAACCCCGTCTCTACTAAAAATACAAAAAATTAGCTGGGCGTGGCAGGCGCCTGTAGTACCTGCTACTCGGGAGGCTGAGGCACAAGAATGGTGTGAACCGGGGAGGCAGAGCTTGCAGTGAGCCGAGCTCGTGCCACTGTACTCCAGCCTGGGTGACAGAGTGAGACTACGTCTCAAAAATAAAAATAATAGTACAGAATTATGGACATACAAGATGGGAGAAGTTAATGGTGCAAATACCTATCGCCTTGGTCTTTTTGTTCCCTAACTCAGTAACAGGTGGCTAACTGCTCCTTAGGCTGATAGAGCCAAAACATGATTCCAGCCTAAGAATCACAAAAGAGCAAAACAGAGAAGGGAACAGAGATCAAGCTCCTTTAGAAATTTGGAATATGGCAAGTTATTTCTTCTTAGCTTTATGGCAGTAATTTAAGTATTATGTGATTTTGTAATTGCAGAATATTAATGACATAGCCAGAATAAAAGTACAGTTATTGTCTAAATAGATATTGGATTCACCAGTTAAATTGCCGTGAAAAAAATAACTAATAGCAGAAACATTAAAATAAACCACGCATTTTTCTATCAGCTTAGTCTGAAAGTTCACACAAATTCAATTACTTGAAGTTTCCTTGCAATTCACCATGTTTTACTTCCCTCTTAGAATCTAGAGTAATTTGCACAGTGGAACCATAGGAAGTTGGATTACTCCCACCAGAGACGGAAGTTTCTAAATTTTCCACGTTTATTATATATATGTTATATATTTGGCATAATCCCTTGGATTTTTAAAAGCCTTCTTAACCTTGCTCTCTTTTGAAATTATTCTACAAGTAGATAGATGTGGTTTGTGTTTGGACGAACGGAGGCAAGATGGTGCACTTCCGGGTTCTTCATCACCAACTTTTCCCGCGTGCGCAAAAATGCAGCCAGCGCCCAGGGAAGGTGCAGACCAACCGGGCATGCACCAGGTGACGTCAATCCGAAGAGACCAAGATTTACCTGGTCGCACCTGCGGAATGCCCCGGACACGCCTGTGCCCCGCCTATTGCCCTCCCACTCCTAGAAAAGCCGCTCCCGGCCAGTGAGCCAAGCTGACTTCCCTGCCCCACTCCTGTCGGGATGTCGGGACTGTATCAGGAACCCCGCCGGAGAGCCCCACCGGGGACTCTGTCCGCCTTCTTTGCCGGAGGCCGACAGACCTCTCCCTACCCACCTTCTTCCCCTGAAGCTAGGTGACCAAAAATAAATTTGCAGTTTTGCTCCTACCCTTGCCTACCCGCTGGTTCTTTTGTGCCCTGCTCTGTTGGTCTTAGAAAAACAAATCAGTTTGATTATAATTCTGCTTTTTATCTATGCTATTTCTGGCTTGAACATCCCTCTTCAGGAATGTGCAGTGAGGACACTTGCTCTATGCATTCTCAGGCAACTCTGGCTCTTGAGTAATCAAGCCATATGGATGAATGGAGCCTGGGAATTAGAGATTCCCCGGGCTGAAGTCTTAGATGGGATGCCTAGAGAGTTGATTCAACATATGTTATTTAACAAATGTTTATTGAGAACCTACTATGTGCAAGATACTACTCTAGGCGGTAGGAGTACAGCAATAAAAAGCACACAAATCCTTGACCACAAGGTACTTCTATTTCAGTAGGCTGGCTATTAAACAATAAACAAATAGCAATAGCATTTATACTATAATGTCATATGTAATACAATGCTTATATATTACAAGCAGATAAGTACTATGAAGAAATATAAAAGGTATGAGGTAATAGACAGTAATGGTATCATGTTCTATTGTGCAGCATGCGTTCATTGAAGGTTGAGCTTAGAAAAAAACAATTAAGTAGAAATCTGAACAGAGTGAAGGAGCAAGCTGTGCCAATATTCTAGGTGAAAAGAAATAAATGATTTGACAAAGAAAAGAATTGCTAATGCTTCAATTATAAGACTACTATATATCTGAGGGTTGGTGTTTTGGAAGCAAATAACACTAGTTTTATTTTTCTTTCCTTTTTAAATTTTTTAAATAGGGAATCATTCCATATTCTCTGTATGATAAGCAGGAAGTTGGCATAAGAAAAAGCAGAGCTCCTGGATTCAGAAGACTTGAATCGGTAATTTGTACTGTCTTTTACTAGCTGTTTGGTTTCAGGTAACTCATGCCACCTAATTTAAAATGTAGTAATTGGGAGACTATAATAAATGCTAACTGTCTTGTATCAGGCATACCATGCTGTGTATTTACAACCCAGAGATAGGAATTATCATCCCCATCCAGAGATAATTATATGCTCCCTCAAGGTTTTCTTTTCCTTGTATCTTCCAGACTCTGTGTGAAAGCACTTTGTACACAGTAAGGTGCTATCCAGTGTCAGCTATTATGCATGGTACAGGGCCATGCTTCTCAACTACAGTGTGTACACCCCTGGGTCATGAAGTCACCAAATCAATTGTCTGCATTTTCTTTGGGTATACATTTTACCCTATAGCAAATACTTTAAAATGTGTTTTAAGTAAACAGATATCATGGAATAAAATGTAAATTTTATATTTATGTGATAAAAGCTGTCTCAATTTTCTTATATATAAATTGTTATTGATATGTGAATGTTAGCACATAATAGGATTATAGGAAGGTTGCATTCTTAAAGATAAGTAGGAAACATGCTGAGTTGACTGTGTTTAGCGTATAATAGATGCTCAGGAAATGCAAATTTCCTTCTTTTCTTTCACTGGTAAGACTGGAACGTTCAGGTGGTTTAATCATTTTAAGTATTTGAAATGTGTTCCTTATTTTGAAAATGTTCCTTATAATACTTTCCATTTTCACTTATACATTCTACATGTATAAGTGGAGTTTCTCTAGTTATCACCTGCCTATAGGAAAAAATAATAAGTTCGTATTAAAAGTAATAACTCAGAATTTATTAACATTGTCTATCAATGGGAGCCTCCCCTAAAAGTCACAGTTGGTTATCTTCAGTTCATAAACATCCTTTCTTGTTCTTGGCTGAAGTCCTCTACCATATAGGTTGCTACTTTTAAAGTAAAATTACTAAATACTGGTAATTTTGAGCACCTATTCGTATGTGTGTTGGGCATTTGAGTCATGTGGTTATTCATATCTATTGTCCATTTTTCACATGTGCTGTACAAATAAGGCAATGTGTAGTTCTACATGCAATCTGAATTATATACATTGCCTATGTTTTCTCTCAGGATTTGGAAGTATTTGTTATGTTTATTTTTTCTTTTTTATAAAGAAATTTAGAGTTTACATGCAGTCAAATTTAATAAACTTTTCCTTCCTGACTTGTACCTTTTGTGCTTAAGGCACCGTCCCTTACCTCAACATAGTGAGATTATCCTGTTTTCTTCTAATGGGTTACTAGTCACATTAGGTCTTCAATGTGCTGCACACTTTAAATAACCAGATCTATGTGACTCGGAGGAAAACTGACTCATCAACCAGGGGATGGCACTGAGCCATTGATGAGGGATCCACCCCCATGAGCCAAGCACTTCCCGTCAAGCCCCACCTCCAACACTGGGAATCACATTTCAGCATGAGATTTGGAGAAAATAAATATCCAAACCATATAAATATGACTCCAAAAACATGATCCATGAAAGAAGAAATTGAAAAATTGAGCTTTATCTACTGTATACATGTCAAAAAATTTAAATTGTACCCCTGAAATATATGCATTGTGTTGTATGTCAGTTACACCTGAATAACTCTGTTTTAAAAATATCAGGAAAATGGATCCCATTTTCTAAGAATTCCGGAGGTGTTTTGTACCCTCTGAAGATGTCTTTCCCAGGAAGAAGGACTAACTTGCTTAAAAAGATCTTTCTTATATTTCACCAAAATCTCTTTTAGTATACTATAAATATCTTATTTTCCCTTTAAAAAATAGTAACAGCTCACATTGCTTTATTTTGAACGTTGAATCACTTTTGGTGGCATAATCTTACATAGTTTGGATTCCTTATAAGCTGATCCAAAAGTCATGAGATGGAGAGTAAATATTAAGGAGACACTCTTGCTAACCCGCCTGGATAACATCACTGATGAGGAACTGGATAGCTGTAAGTTCTTTCTTCCAGATGAGTTTAATATTGCCACAGGCAAACTACACACTGGAAACAGAGCACAAGTAGCCAACTTGATGATTTAAAATGCTGGCCTGGTGTCTGCAGTGAGGAAGACCGTATTTTTCAGAAGTTGAATTATATGCTTGTGGCAAAAAGTCTTCGGGAAGAGGTGGAAACGGGTATATGTGGGAGTCCCACATCTCAGTTAAGACTTGGCCTTTCCTTTCATGGCATTTCTGGGAATTATTGATGAGGGAAACAGGATGGCACTAAGCTATTCATGAGGGATCCACCCCGTTATCCAGACACCTCCCATCAGGCCCCACCTCCAACACTAGGGATTGCATTTCAGCATGAAAGTCCCCCAGGGAACGCTGCTGGAATTTGTTTGCTAACTTAGTACACTAGCCTTGTTCGTTACCCTCTTTTACGGAAAAATCACTCCTAGGAAGTGTTTTTTACAAATTCCACAAATCCAACCCAGCCTTTGTTTGCATCTCTTGTTCCAGCCCTTAGGCTGCCACTTCCATTAGTCATCTTTTCTCTTCTCCAGTTCAGTTGCAGCGAACATGAACTTGGAATTTCAATCTTAACTTCTCAAAACCTCCTTTACACGGTTTACCAAAGATTTGAAGAGAAAGGAAAGAAATCATAGCACTGGAAAAAAATAAACGGGGATACTAGGTCATTTTGTTCTCCCATACAGCCTGCCCATTCTTCTCCCTGTCCCCTGCCTGCTGTGGTCCCAGACCATCCTTTCTTCTTCAAGGGAGTCTTGTATTCATACATCCGCTCTTTCAAATTCAAATATTATTTATCCTTCTATTTCCTTCCACTAATGACAACATAAGCTACCCGCACACAAAACCTGTTTTTATATCATTGGACAAATCATTGAATGTCTCCATCTTATCTGCATTTTGCTTACATTTCTGATTTTTTTCTCTATGTGCAATTAATATATCCTTTATTTATGTCTGTATGATTAAAATTGACCAACAAAGGAGCATCTCACACAAGGATCCCCCAAAATGAGAGCCTCCAAATGTAACAATTTAGAGATTTTTAAGTTCAACTCTAACAGCAAAACCTATGACATCTTTTGCTGTGTGTGTGTGTGTGTGTGTGTGTGTGTGTGTGTGTGTGTGTGTTTGTGTGGGCGCTCGTGCGCGCGAGCACGCAGGCACGCAACATGGATAACATGGTTTCTACGTTCACATGATTTCTATGAAGGCGAGATGAGACCGTGTAAGTGATGATATAAGCCATAGTTCTATACAGATAAAAACTGTTAGGCAATATTTAAGGCGCTTTAGTGAAAGGGCTGGTTGTCTTATGCATTATAAAGTCAGAAAGTGTAGTGCTTAGGTATTGCCAGAAGGTGGCAGTAACTTCACATAATGTGCGGAAGCAACTACCCGACCTGCAGAAATCAATTAAGTTCCTTTACAGCTCTAAGTTTCTATTCTAGATCACTCCTAGGCCTACTTTGAAAATAGCAAATTTATTTATTTGTGCCCCATGCTATCCTTAACTATCCCTGGAGGAAACCAGTTTTTTGTTGTATTTTCTGTAGGTTTCAACTTTCATTCCTTGTTGAAAGTTCTTTCTGCATAACCATTGCTATGCCTGCACATGGAGCACTGTATAGCATTCTACCCACGACCTCACCTCATGCAAGATAGAGGAGATCTGGAGAAATCTTTAGTGAAGAAAATTAATAATTATTTTATGGGAAAGGTCAGTAGATGGAGAGACAGATGACAAAATATGAGCACATTTAAGCCTGGAAAAAGGAAGCTGAGCGAGCTTATGATCAAATTCTATAAAAGTGTTGTAAGATTAACATAGAAAGTTGAAAATGATAAATGAAATAATAAGTGAGACATCTGCACATGATTATCAATGAAAAAGAGATTTACAGTGGGCAGACATACTCGTCCACAAATACTGCATTTGTACCACTGTGTGTAAGATGAAATACGGCTGATGAGATGTGGTAGAACTATAGGCTGATTCCCTTGGCCTCCCTTGACTCTGTTTTTCCTCCTGTACTCTCAACACAGAAGGGAGACTTTATCTTCATACCTCTCTGAAACCAGTTTCATGGAACTAAATTACCTTTGAAAGTTAGTTTTACTAATTCTTAGTAGACATTCCTCTACACTATCCCTGACAGAGTCTATGACTTTCTATTGCTTGAAATGTAGTGATATATTGTTAGATATATAGTTTACAAATATTTTATCCCCTTCTGTAAGCTGTCCCTTCATTCTGTTGATTGTATCCTTTACTGTGCAGAAGCTTTTGAGTTTGATGTAATCTCATTTCTCCATTTGTGCTTTTGCTGCCTGTGCTTTTGAGGTCTTATTCAAACAATTCTTCAAACAATTCTTATGCCAATGTCCTGAGGCATTTTCTCTATGTTTTCTTCTGGTAGTTTCATAGTTCTGGATCTTATCTTTAAGTCTTTAATTCATTCTGAGTGACTTTCACATGTTGTGAGAGTTGAGTCTAATTTTATTCTTCTTCATGTGATTATTCAAAACATGTAAGGAATTCAAAGAACTCAATACTCGATATAAAATAAACAAAAACAAAATAAAATAACTTGATTACAAAGTAGACAAAAGCCTGAATAGACATTTATCAAATGAAGCCATACAAATGGCTACCAGGTATATGAAAAATGCTCCACATCACCAAACATTGGGTAATGCAAAGTAAAGCCATAATGAGATTTCACCTCCTCCCAGTTTGAACAGCTATTATCAAAAAGACAAGCGATAACAAATGTCATCAAGGATATGGAGAAAAGGGAGCTCCTTACACTGTTGGTGAGAATGTAAAGAGCCATTATGGGAAACAGTATGGAGGCACCTCAAAAAATGAAAAAGAGAAATACCATACGATGTAGCAGTCCTGCCACTGGGTTTATAGTAAGTAGACGTGAAATAAGTATGTTGGAGAGCTCTCTATACTCTCATATTTATTGCAGCACCATTCACAGTTATGAATGGCACTATTCACAATTCACATTGATTCATGTGGATTCAGCCTAAGTGTACATGAGTGGATCAATGGATAAAGAATATTTGGAGGCACACACTGACAGACATACAGATGCACTTAAATTTATACGAAAAATCACTGGACCTCATTGCTAACTTCCATTACGGCAGAATGCAGAACAGACCATGGGATTCTTTCATTGCCAAGTTCATGTGACCCTTTCCATATGGTCAACACCAGACCAGAAATTTAATCAGTTCCAGCCCAAGTGTCATCACCCAAATGTGAGAAGGCTGCCCACTACTCAAAGGTTTTCAATTAAGATAGGTACTCTTTTCTGGAACATGTGACATGAGTATAGACAATTGTGTTTCAGTTTGACTGGGAAGATAAAACTGTTTTTTGGACAGAGGAAGAAAGCCCAGGTCTGTGCTCTCAGGGTAGTCTGTGGAAATTGAAAGTGTGATTTGGGTAAGACGGTACTTGGTAGAAAGGACATCCAGGCAGAATCAGTGCACATTCAGTGCAAAAGGTTTTAGTGGCCAGACAAATGGCCCTTTGTGAGGAAGGCTATGTACAATGCTTTCAGCAGCTCTGGCCAGTTCTAGCTGAATCTACAGAACCTGACAGGGCAGGATTGATGAACCCCTAAATTAGAAACACCTGGGTGTCAGGTAAGTGAAGACTGCTTCACACATACAAAAAGTATGGAGAAAGACGTGTGGCCTATCAACCAAAAGTAAAATCCTAAGCTCCTCACTGACTGAACAGACCCCTTCTTGGCCAAGGGGACCCAAGGAAAATATGAAAACTGAGTTCCTGGCCATGCTGGGTGGGAGGTCAGACACACCTCATTATACCCTGCCTCCATTTTATGGTTTAGACACAACAACTGATCAGCATTGTTAAAACAGAGATCATCAAACTGACAGAACAGACTCCTCATGGTGAAAAAATACTAAATGATACACAGGACCTAGGGCCATGCCAGGCAAGGATTAATTCATGAACTCCAACACTTAAAGAATAAACAATGTTCTAGTACTTCCAGTACAGGCCAGAGGAATTAGGCAAGAGAAAAAACAATACAGGGCAAGAGTAAGTCAAACTATCTTTTTTTGCAGATAACATGAATATCTAAAAAATCATAGTCTCAACCCCAAAGCTCTATCAGCTGATAAACAACTTCAGCAAAGTTTTAATATACAAAATCAATGTATAAAAATAAGTAGTATTCCTATACACCAACAACTGCCAACCAGAGCACCAAAACAGGAATGCAATCCCATTCACAACTGCCACTAAAAGAGTAAAATACCCAGGAATACAGCTAACCAGGAAGGTGAAAGATTTCTACAATGAAGGTTATAAAACACTTCTCAAAGAAATCTGAGATGACACAAACAAATCGAAAAACATTTCACGCTCATGGATAAAAATAATTAATTTCATTAAAATGGCCATACTGCTCAAAGCAACATACAGATTTAATGCTATTCCTATCAAATTACCAATTACATTCTTCACAGAACTAGAAAAATCTACTCTAAAATTAATATGGAATCAAAAAAGAGCCTGAGTAGCCAAGGCATTCTTAAGCAAAAGGAATAAAGCTGGAGGCATCATGTTACCTGACTTCAAACCATACTACAGGGCTACAGTAACCAAAACAGCATGGCATTGGTACAAAAACAGATACACAGATCAATGGAACAGAATAGAGAACTCAGAAATAAGGCCGTACACCTACAACCATCTGATCTTTGGCAAAGCTGACAGAAGCAAGCAATGGGGAAAGGATTCCCTATTAATAAATGGTGCTGGGAGAACTGGCTATCCATATGCAGAAGATTGAAACTAGACCTCTTCCTTACACCATATACAAAAATCAACTCAAGCTCTATTAAAGACTTCAGTGTAAAATCCAAAACTATAAAAATCCTGGAAGACAACTTAGGCAATACCATCCTGGACATAGGAATGGTCAAAGATTTCATAACAAAGATGCCAAAAGCCATCATAACAAAAGCAAAAAGTGAAAAATGGAATCTAATTAAATGTAAGAACTTCTGTACAGCAAAAGAAACTATAAACAGAGTAAACAGAAAATATATAGAATAAAAGAAAATTTTGCAAACTATGCATCTGACAAATGTCTAATATCTAGCATCTCTAAGGAATTTAAACAAATTTACAAGAAAAAAACAAACAACCTTGTTGAAAAGCAGGCAAAGAATATGAACAGATGTTTTTCAAAGAAGACATATGTGTGGCCAAAAAGCACATGAATAAAAGCTCAATAGGACTGATCATGAGAAAAATGCAAATCAAAACCACAATGAGATATGTCTCACAACAGTCAGAATGGCTATTATTTTGTTTTTAATTTTTTTTTTTTGAGACGGAGTCTCACTGTGTCACCCAGGGTGGAATGCAGTGGCACAATCTCAGCTCACTGCAACCTCTGCCTCCCAAGCTCAAGCAATTCTCCTGCCTCAGCCTCCCTAGTAGCTGGGATTACAGGTGCCCACCACTGCATCCGGCTACTTTTTATATTTTTAGTAGGGACAAGTCTTTGTCATGTTGGCCAGGCTGGTCTTGAACTCCTGACCTCAGGTGATCTACCCACCTTGGCCCCCAAAAGTGCTGGGATTACAGATGTGAGCCACTGCCCCTAGCCAGAATGGCTATTATTAAAAAGTCAAAAAATAGCATGCTGGCAAGCTTGTAGAACAAAAGGAATGCTTATACACTGTTGGTGGGGTATAAATTAGTTGAGCCATTGTGGAAAGAGGTGTGGTGATTTCTCAAAGAGCCAAAAACAGAACTACTATTCAACCCAGCAATCTCACTACTGGGTACATACATGAAGGAAGATAAATCATTCTACCATAAAGACGCACACATGTGAATGTTCATTGCTGCACTATTCAAAATGGCAAAGACATGGAATCAATCTAAATGCCCATCAATGGTAGACTGGATAAAGAAAATGTGGTACATATACATCATGGAATACTATACAGCCATAAAAAGGAATAAGATTATGTCTTTTGTGGGAACATAAATGCAGCTGGAGGCCATTATCCTTAGCAAACTAACATAGTAACAGAAAACCAAATACCACATGTTCTCACTTATAAGCAGGATCTAAAAGATGAGAACTTAAGGACATAAAGAAGGGAACAACATACACTGGGGTTTACCTGAGGGTAGAGAGTTAGAGGAGGGAGAGGATTAGAAAAAAAATAACCATTGGGTACTAGGGTACCCAATTTTGTCTGTTGTACAGACAAAATAATCTGTACAACAAAACCCCTGTGACATGAGTTTAACTATTTAACAAACCTGCACATGTATCCCTGAACCTAAAATAAAAGTTTAAAAAAGGATAAACTATGGTTTGTGCCAAAGTTATTTTTTTTAAATCTCTAGCAACTAGACAAGCATTGACCTTAAAATAAGCAATATTAAAACTATTAAAACTCGTCCATCTCACAGGTGCTGATTAACTGAGCCCCTCTTCCATCAGCCATAGCTACAGCTTTGATTGGACAAAAGACTGATTTCAATATTGTTATCCTGATAAGAAGATGACCAAACATGGACTGGCTTGCCAGTTTGCAGAGACTGTGCACTTGTGTACCTTTGTGTCCTGAAAAGATCTTTGATGTATATGTTCTAATTGTAATACATTTCAATGTTAACTCTACACCACAAAGTGAACATGGGTCATATGCTACATGCATGTTTGTTCAATATGCATGTGCATGTGTCAAGACCATTGATTAGTTCATTCTCACACTGCTAAAGGCATATGCAAGACTGGATAATTTATAAAGGAAACAGATTTAATTGACTCACAGTTCAGCATGGCTGGGAGGCCTCAGGAAAATTACTATCATAGCGGAAAGCACCTCTTCACAGGGCAGCAGGAGAGAAAATGAGTGCCAAGCACAGGGGGAAGCCCCTTATGGAACCATCAGATCTTGTAAGAAGTCGCTCACTGTCACAAGAACAGCATGGGGGAAACTGTCCCCATGATTCAATTACTTCCCACTGAGTCCCTTCCATGACACACGGCAATGATTACAATTCAAGGTGAAATTTGGGTGGGGACACAGAGCTGAACCTTATCAGTTAGCCCATGGCTCCTCCCAAATCTCATGTCCTCACATTTCAAGACAATCATGCCCTTCCAACAGTCCCCCAAAGTCTTAACTCATTCCAGCATTAACACAAAAGTCCAAGTCCAAAGTCTCATCTGATACAATACAAGTCCCTTCTGCTTATGAGTCTGTATAATCCAAAGCAAGTTAGTTACTTCCTATATGCAATGGGGATACAGACGTTGGGTAAATACACCCCTTAGGAATGGGACAAATTGGCCAAAACAAAGGGTCTACAGGCCCCATGCAAGGCCACAATCCAATAGGGCAGTCATTAAACCTTAAAGTTCCAAAATGAGTGATGTCCTTTGACTCCATGTGTCACATCCAGGTCATGCTGCTACAAGAGGTGGGTCCCCATTGGTTTTACCCCTGTGACTTTTTTACCCCCTTCTGGCTACTTTCACAGCTGGCATTGAGAGCCTGCAGCTTTTCCAGGTGCATGGTGCAAGCTGTTGGTGGATCTATCATTCTGGGGTCTGCAGGACAGTGACCCTCTTCTCACAGTTCCACTGGGCAGTTCTCCAGTGGAGACTCTGTGTGGGGGATCCAACCCCACATTTCCCTTCCATACTGCCCTAGCACAGGTTCTCCATGAGGGCTCTGCCTCTGTAACACACTTCTTCCTGGACATCCAGGCTTTTCCCTACATCCTCTGAAATCTAGGCAGAGGTTCCCAAATCTCAATTTTTGACTGCTGTGCACCTGCAGGCCCAACATCACATGGAAGCTGCCAAGGCTTGGGGCTTGCACACTCTGAAGCAACAGCCTGAGCTCTACACTAGTCACTTTTAGCCATGGGTGGAGTTCCTGGGACACAGGGCACTAAGTCCCTAGGCTGCACAGAGCAGGAGACCCCTGGACCCAGCCCAGGAAACCATTTTGCCCTCCTACACCTCCAGGCCTGTGATGGGAGGGTTTGCCTTTATGGTCTCCGATATGCCCTGGAGATATTTTCCCCATTGTATTGGTGATTAGCATTTGACTCCTCCTTACTTACACAAAGTTCTGCTTCATGCTTTAATTTCTTTCCAGAAAATGGGTTTTTCTTTTCTATTGCATCACCAGGCTGCCTATTTTTCAAACTTTTATGCTCTGCTTCCTCTTGAATGCTTTGCTGCTTAGAAATGTCTTCCACCAGATACCCTAAATCATCTGTCTCAAGTTCAAAGTTCCACAGATCTCTAAGACAGGGACAAAATGCTGCCAGTGTTTTTGCATAGCAAGAGTGACCTTTACTCCAGTTCCCAAAAAGTTCCTCATCTCCATCTGAGACCACCAGCCTGGACTTCATTGTCCGTATCACTATCAGCATTTTGGTCAAAACCATTCAACAAGTCTAGGAAGTTCCAAACTTTCCCACATCTTTCTATCTATGAGCCTTCCAAATCTCTAGGAAGTTCCAAACTTTCCCACATTTTTCTATCTTCTTCTGAGCCCTCCAAACTTTTCCAACCTCTGCCTGTTACCTAGTTGCAAAGTCGCTTCCACATTTTCAGTTATTTTTACAGCAGCACTCCACTCTTTCCCAGTACCAACTTGTATTAGTTCTTTGTCACACTGTTAATAAAGACATACCTGAGACTGGGCAATTTGTGAAGGAAAGAGGTTTAATTTACTCACAGTTTAGCATGCTTTGGAAAGCCTTGGGAAACTTACAATCTTTGTGGAAGGCACTTCTTCACAGGGCGGCAGGAGAGAGAATGAGTGCTGAGCAAAGGGGGAAGCCCCTTATAAAATCATCAGATCTCATGAGAAATCAGTCACTATAACAAGAACAGCATGGGGGAAACGGTCCCCATGATTCAGTTACCCTCCCACTGGGTCCCTTCCATGGCACATGGCAATTATTACAATTCAAGGTGAGATTTGGGTGGGGACACAGAGCCAAACCTTATCACTTAGCTCAGAGTTCCTCCCAAATCTCATGTCCTCACAGTTCAAGACACAGTCATGCCTTTCCAACAGTCCCCCAAAGTCTTAACTCATTCAAGCATTAACACAAAAGTCCAAGTCTAAAGTCTCATCTGAGACAAGGCGAGTCCCTTCCACCTATAAGCCTATGAAATCCAAAGCAAGTTAGTTACTTCCTAGATATAATGGGGTTACAAGCATTGGGTAAATACATTTGTTCCAAATAAGAGATATTGACCAAAACAAAAGTGTTGCAGACCTCACGCAAGTCCAAAATCCAATAGGGCAGTCGTTAAACCTTAAAGTTCCAAAATGTTATACTCCATGTCTCACATCCAGGTCATGCTGATGCGAGAGATGGGCTCCCACAGTTTTGGGCAACCACCTTCATGAATATTTATTGCTCTTTCTGTAACCTGTTGAATATGTATGTTTAGTCAATCTATTCAGCATAAAGTTCTTACCCCACCCCTCCTGCTTTGAAGTACCTGTCTCTGGCCTTGGTCAGAGACAAATTGTGTATATGTGTGTGCGTGTGTGTTTCAAGTGAACAAACTTGACATACACTACTGAGCTCTAAAGTGAAAGGCCAGTAGAGAAAACCAGGTCAGAGGTCATTTGCTTTACTCAACTAGCACAGGTGGATGGAATATGCCTACTGCCCTAATGGAGTGAGGCAGGTCTACACATGTGCAGACTGATAAAGGAAACAGAGAACAGAGCCCTGAGGTGCTGGTGTGGGCATCACATTTGCAGCACTGCTAGCTTTTTGGTCAGCCTTTGCATTTAAAGACAAAGCTGATAAATGTACAACTATGTAATAGACTTGTGTTTGTGTTTGTTATCCTGTTGTTTTTTTGTTTGTTTGTTTCATTTTTGAGACAGTGTCTCACTCTTGTTGCCCAGGCTGGAGTGCAATGGCACCATCTTGGCTCACCGCAACCTCTGCCTTCCGGATTCAGGCGATTTTCCCTCTTCAGCCTCCTCTGTGGGTGGGCTTATAGGCATCTGCCCCATGCCCAGTCAATTTTTGTATTTTTAGTAGAGATGGTGGTTTCACCATGTTGGCCAGGCTGGTCTTGAACTCCTGGCCTCAAGTGATCCACCCACCTTGGCCTCCCAAAGTGCTAAGATTATAGGCATGAGCCACCGTATGTGGCCAAAGATGATTTCTTTTCTTTTCCTTTTCTTTTTTTTTTTGAGACAGAGTCTCACTCTGTCACCCAAGCTGGAGTGCAGTGGCACCATCTCAGCTTACTGCAACCTCTGCTGTTATTCTTAAAAACTCAGAAAGGTGGGGACCACATAAGACTTGAACACAAGACCACATGATCCCCAATGATCTTACTTGCTTTCATGGGCTTTTGACGCACCCATTTGCCCGTAAACATCCAGGCAACTCTCTCTGCCCTCTCCTGGGGAAGGAAGATGATATCTCCCAAATGCCAAAAAAAAAAAAAAAAAAAAAAAAAAAATCCCCAAGCCCCCCCAAAAAAGAAAGAAAATGTATATATACAAAATATGATACTTTTAATCATAAAAAGGAAGGAAATTCTTTCATTTGTGATGACATGGATGAACCTGAAGGAAATTTTGTTAAGTGAAATAAGCCAGGCACAGAAAGAAAAATATCACATGATTTCATTGTATTAGTTTGTTCTCACACTGCTCTGAAGAACTTCTCAAGACTAGGTAGTGTATACGAAAAAGACATAAAGAAAAGAGATTTAATTGACTCACAGTTCCACATGGCTGGGAGGCTTCAGGAAACCTATAATCATGGCAGAAGGGGAAGCAGTCACATCTTACATGACAGCAGGCGAGAGAGTGTATGAAGGAAGAACTGTCAAACACTTATAAAACCATCAGATGTTGTGAGAACTCAGTCATTATCATGAAAACAGCAAGGGAGAAACTTCCCCCATGGTCCAATCACCTCCCACCAAGTCCCTCCCATGACACTTGGGGATTACAGGGATTACAATTTGAAATGAGATTTGGGTGGGGACACAGAGCCAAACCATATCACTTATTCATATGTAGAATCTCAAAAAGTTGATCTCATAGTGGTAGAGAGTAGAGTGGTGGTAACCAGAGGCTACGGCGGTTGTAGGGGAGGGAGAAATGGGAAAATGTTGGTCAGAAGATACATAATTATAGTGAGATAGGAGGAATAAATATCAAGAAATCTATTTCATGGCAACGTGAATATAACTAAAGATGAAATATTTTAAAGATGAAATATATTACTGAAAAATATAAGGAGAGTGGATGTTATGTCTTCTCATGACAAAAATGATAGCTGTGAGGTAATGTATTTGTTAAGCAGTGAGATTTAACCACCTCACAATGTATATATACTTCAAAACATCATATTGTACCCAATAAAAACATATAATGTTATCTGTCAACTGAGAAAATTAAAAAAAAAAGAAAAAAAGAAATAGTAGACTATGACGACCTCCCAAAAAGAAAGGTCACAAGAGAGAATTCTCCATGTTATAATACACTCATTCTACCTCTAGACAGTCATATTAAATTAATCGAATAACTAAATCATTCTTCTTTCTGTTAAATGCAAGGTGATCACCTTGTTTCTTCAGCCTGCTCTGAAGAAGCAGTTTCTGATAGAACTGCTGATGTTCTATCAGAAACCATATCTAACAATTTCTCTTATCCTCTTCTGTCACAGAGTGCCTTAAAAAATTAAATTTGGCCATCTTGATACATGGTCATGTTCAAATCATGAGTGGAAGTTGACTATTCATGATGAAATGGAACTTGGCCATAGAGCCTAGGGACTTAAGCCAAATTTTACAGCTATGTTAAAGAAGCATTGATGAGAAGCCAGCATGCCATTCACTCATTCACCCATTTATCCATTTATCCATTCTATTATGTTTTTAATAGCTACCAGAGACTCTTTAAGGTTCTGTAGATAAAAGAAGAAATTAAAAACAAATCCAAGTTTTACGGAAATTATACTCGAACTTGGAAGGTAGTTATTTTTCTTAGCAGGAAATTAATAAATGCAATAAACTGGGATAAATGTTCTGATGAAAAGGAAGATGGTCCTTTAAGAATGTATTAGTTTTAAAGGGTTGTTGTAACAAAGTATCTTTGATTGGGTGCCTTAAGCAACAGAAATTTATTATTTCTTGTCTCTGGAGGAATTAAGCCGAGATCAAGAGGTCAGTAGGTTTGATTTCTTCTGAGAAAGCAACTGCTTCATGTATCTTCCCTAGCTTTTGGTGGTTTGCCAGAAATCTTTGGTGTTCTTTGGCTTATGAATGCATTATTCTTATCTCTACTTTCATCATTTCATGATGTTCCACCTGTAATTTTAAAAAAATTTCCCTTTTTAAAAAATAAAGACACCAGCATTATTGAATTAGACAATAATTAGCCTAATGCCCTCAGCTTACTTTACTGTATCAGTAATGAGCCTATTTCCAAATAAAGTCATATTTTTAGATATGAGAAGTGAGGAATTGAGCACACAAACTTTGGGGGGATACAGTTCAACCAGTAGAAATCCACTCTTGACCTTCACTAATTCATATCCTGATGAAATGCAAAATATAGTCACCTCACTCCAATATCCCCCAATATCTTAACTCATTCATTAAAATTAACTAAGTCCAAAATCTCAACTAAATATCAAAATAAATATGGGTGAGACTCAAGATATGATTAATTCCATGGCAAAAGTCCTCTCCATCTGTGAACCTGAAAACCTAGAAAATATGTTATCTTTTTAAAAATACTATGATCCGACAGGCATAGCATAGACATTTCCATTTTAAAAGGGAAGAACCAGACAGAAGAAAAGGGATACAGGTCTCAAACAAGTCCAAAAACCAATGGAGAAAATTATATTAGAGTTTAAGGCTCTTTGGATCGATGTTTAGCATACTTTGGTACAAGCTGACAGCATGTCAGCTGAGATGGTTGATGGTGTCCACTTGTTATATACCTGATCTCTTTAGCAAGTGGCAATCCAGACACCCAAGGGGGGTGTCTCTTGGTATTCTCTTCAGAGTCTCTCTCTCTGCAATGTGACTAGAATAAGCATTATTCAAATGCTTGTATTCAAATTCTTATTTATTTTTCTCAAAAATGTTTCTCTTCAGTTTATCTCTCTCCTCATTTAATTTTAAACAGTAAGAGGAAATTAGGGCATTCCTTCAACATTGCACTTAGAGGTCTCCTCAGCTAAATATCCGAGTTCATTACACAACAGAACACAATACAGCCAAGAGAGCCAAGTCCCTTCTCACTATATAATGAAGATTGCCTTTCTTCCCATTTTCTTCCCATATACCTCATCTCCACCTGAGACCTAATCAGAACCATCTTTAACATTTACATTTCTAGCAATATTCTGTTGATGATGACACGTTTATTCTAAAAGATCATAGAGGCTTTCTCTTTGACTGTCTTATTTTTCTTTCTAAGTCCATACCAGAATCTCCTTTAATGTCCCTATTTACCAATAATCTCTTCAAGGCAACCTACACTTTTTATACTACACCTCATTTATATTATACCTCATTCTTCCAGTTTAAACCCATTATATTATATACCTCATTCTTCCAGCTGATACCAATTTTCCAGTTCCAAAGCCATCTCCACATTTTTAGGTATTTGTTACAATGTACCCCATGTCACTTTTCCAAACTATTCCTTTTCTAGGGCCTCTAAAAGGAAAGACCACAAACTAGGTGGCCTAAACAACAGAAATTTATGGTTTCACAGTTCTGGAGGCTGTAAGTCCAAGATCAAGAGTCAGCAGATTTGAGCATCAGCAGATTTGATTCCTTCTGATGGCTGTGAAAGAATCGGTCCTGTGCCTACTCAGTAGGTTCTAGTGGTTTGATGAAAATCTTCAGTGTTCTTTGGCTTATCAATGCATAACCTTAATATCTGTTCTTATGTTCACATGGTGTTCTCCATAGCATGTCCTTCTCTGTGTTCAAATTTTCCCTTTTTATAAGGCATAGTCATATGAAATGGAGGCCCAATGTAAAGACTTCATCTTAATTTGCTCATTTGCCAGGAAGACACTATTTAAAAATTAACGGGTATTGCAGCTTTCTCTCTAATAAGAAAAGACTAGTCATTTTCAACAAATTATACTGGGACAATGAGATAGTCATATACAAATAATAAACTGGATTCATTATTTCATATCATATGAAAAAAATTATTTCAAAATGGATCAAAACTCTTAAATTTAAGAACTGCGGCGCGGCGCGGCAGCTCACGCCTGTAATCCCAGCACTTTGGGAGGCCGAGGGTGAATCATGAAGTCAAGGGATCGAGACCATCGTGGCTAACACCATGAAACCCTGTCTCTACTCAAAATACAAAAAAATTAGCCGGGCGTGTAGTCCCAGCTACTCAGGAGGCTGAGGCAGGAGAATGGCGTGAACCCGGGAGGCAGAGCTTGCAGTGAGCCGAGATCGCACTACTGCACTCCAGCCTGGGCGACAGTGAGACTCCGTCTCAAAAAAAAAAAAAAAAGAAGAACTGCAATTGTATACATCTTAGAATAATACATAGGTGTCAATCCACATGACCTTGGATTTGGCAATAGATTCTAAGATATGATACCAAATGCACAAGCAAACAATATATAAATTGGACTTTATTAAAATTAAAAACTTTTATGTATCAAATAACATTATCAAGAATATGAGAAGACAACCAGTAGAATAAAAGTAAATATTTGCAAATCATATATTCCATAAGGGACTTATATCTAGAATATATAAAGAAGTATACAACTTAATAATAAAGACAACCTAATTAAAAAATAGACAGACTCTGAATAGAAATTTATCCAAGGAATATATACAAACAACCAATAAGTATTTTTGCAAATGCTTGACATTAGTCATCGGGGAAATGCAAATCACTTTATACCTATTAGGTTGGGTATACCCACTAGGCTGACTAGAATAAAAACTTATGTAATAACAAGTGTTGATGAGGATGTGGAGAAATTAGGACTTTTCTACACCGCTTATGGGAATGTAAATTGTTGTAGCCACTTTGGAAGACTGTCTGACAATATCCCATCACTTCACATCTGTTAGGATGTCTTTTATCAACAAACAAACAAAAAAGATAACAGGTGTTATCTTTTTGAGGATGTTGAGAAATTGTAACCCTTATATGCTATTTGTGGGAATGCACAATGGTATAATCGCTAAAAAAAACATTATTAAGATTTCTTAAAAAATTAAAAATGTGGGAAAGTGTTCAGTGGAACAGTTGTAGAGTAGCCCACTCTCATCATGGACTTCCAGAATCCTAGCTGTAGGAGATCCTGTAACTCCCACAGACATCTGAGCTGGCTAGGAGAAATGCCAGGAGAGTTATCAGAGACAGAACTCCAGATTGCACAGACAGAGGATTTGGCACAGGATTGGCTGCAGTGGAGCATGGACATGGATGCCCATCCCTTAAGGCTCGCCATACTCCTCTAGGTGGCTTTAGCCTTTGTTGGCTGCAGGGGCTGGATGGAAATGAGCTATCTGCTCAAAGGGTGGGGCCAGCTTGATCAGAGTGCCCCCATCTGCTGGCCTCTCTTAGAGTTTCTGCCTGGCTGCACCCACTTGAAGCATGGCCTTGGCTGCACTGACCCACAATTGCTGTGCCACCAAAGCATTTTTGCCAGCATGTCCCCAAATAGATAGTTTTGCCAGTGGACTGAGAACACCTTAGCCCCTTCAGTGCAGCAGGTCCTTTACCTCAAGTGGTCAGGAAAAAAAGGTGTTGGCCTAGTTTCAGATCCCTAGGGGTACAGCACGCAGCCTAACAGTGCTGAGCTGATCCTTGGCCCCATGAAATTATCCGGAAACCGAAGCCTATCAACTAAACCCAACTTATAACACAGTTATAGCACAGTTATAGCACAGTTAAACACTCAAGGGCATCAAAGAATATAAAATAAAAGAGCCCCATCCAAAGGACAGCAACTGCAAAGACTATCAAAATACTAGCCCACACAGATGGGAAAGAACCAGTGCAAGAACTCTGGCACTGTAGAAACCAGTGTCTTACCTCCAAACTACCATGCTAGCTACCCAGCAATGTCTAGATGGCAATGAAGATCATTGAAATACAGGAGAAAGCTGAAACCCAATCAAAGGAATCTAATAAACCCAATAAAATAATACAAAAACTTAAAGATAAAATAGCCATTTTAAGAAAGAACCAAACTAATCTATCAGAGCTGGAAACTCACTATAAAAATTTCATAATATAATTGGAAGTACTAACAGCAGAAATGGAGGATCAGAGCTTGAAGATCAGTTCTCCAAATCAACTCAGTCAGATAAAAATAAAGGATAAAAATAATAAAAGTCAGATAAAAATAATAAAAAATGAATGAAACTTCAAGAAATTTGAGTTTATGTAAAGAGACCAAACCTACAACTGATTTGCATTACAGAAAGAGAGGGAGAGAGACCAAGGAACTTGGAGAACATATTTGAAGATATTGTCCCTGAAAATTTACCCAACCTTACTAGAGAGGTGGAATGCAAATTCAGGAAATTCAGAGTACCCCAGCAAGATATTACACAAGATGACAGTCCCTAAGACACATAGTTATCCAATTCTCCAAGATCAAGTCAAATAAAAAATATGAAAGACAGCAAGAGAGAAGAGGCAAATCATGTACAAAGGGAACTCTCATCACACTAACAGTGGAACTTTCATCAGAAACTTTGCAAGCCTGAAGAGATTAAAGGCCTACATTCAGCATTCTTAAACAAAAGAAATTCTAACCATGATTTCATATCCAGCCAAACTTAGCTTTATAAGTGAAACATAATTCTTTTCAGACAAACAAATACTAAGATAATTTGTTGCCATTAGACCTGCCTTATAAGAGGTCCTTCAGGGAGTGCTGAACATGGAAACAAAAGGCTGTTACCTGCCACAAAAAAGAAAAAAAACACTTAAGTAAATATTCCACTGACACAATATGCAACTATACAATCAAGTCTACATAACAACCAGCTAATAACACTATGACAGGATCAAATCCTTACATATCAATATTAACCTTGAACATAAGCAGGCTAACCACTCCACTTAAAAGGCACAGAATGGTAAGTTGGATAAAGAAGCAAGATTCAATTACATGCCGTCTTCAAGAGACCCATCTTTCATGTAAAGACACAGACTTAAATGGATGGAGGAATATCTATAAAGCAAACGGAAAACAAACAAAAAAGAGCAGGGGTTGCTCCTTCATTTTGGGAAAAAAGAAACAGACTTTAAACCAAAAGCTATCAAAGAGGATGAAGAAGGGCATTACATAATGATAAAAGCTTCAATTCTACAAGAAGACTTAACTATCCTAAAGATGTGTACATTCAGCACGGGCACAACCAGATTCATAAAACAAGTTCTTAGAGACCTATGAAGAGACTTAGCTAATCTCACAATAATAGTAGGAGAATACAACACCCTACTGACAGTGTTAGATAAATCATTGAGTCAGAAAACTAACAAAGATATTCAGGAACAAAATTTCACACTTGACCAAATTTACCTAACAGACATATAAGGAATATTCCAGTCAACAACAACAGAATATACACTCTTCTCATCTGCACATGGCACATACTCTGTGCTGCATACATTTTTGGCCACATGCTTGGCCATAAAGCAGTGCTCAAGAAATTCGAAAAACAGAAATTATATCAACCACACTGTCAGATCACAGTGCAACAAAAATAGAAATCAATACCAAGAAGATCTCTGAAAACCATACAAGTATTTGGAAATTAAACAACTTACTCCTAAATGACTTTTGGGTAAGAAATAAAATTAGTGCAGAAATCAAGAAATTCTTTGAAACTATTGAAAACAAAAATAAAACATATCAGAATTTCTGGGACACAGCTAAAGCAGTGTTAAGAGAAAAGTTTATAGCACTAAAGGCCTACATCAAAAAGTCAGAAATGTCTTACATTTATACCTAACGTCACATTTATAGGAACTAGAAAAAACAAAAGGAAACCAACTCCAAAACTAGCAGAAGAAAAATAATAATCAAAACCTAAATTGAACTGAATAAAATTGAGATGTGAAAATTCACAAAAAATAATCAAGAAAACCAAAATTGGTTTTTTGAAAGAATAAGATATATAGACCACTAGCCAGATTAATACACAGTAAAACAAGAGAAGATCCAAGTAAACACAATTAGAAATGACAAAGGGGACATTACCATGGAACTCTCAGAAATACAAAAAACTCTCAGAAACCATTATGAACATTCCTATGCTGAAAAACCAGAAAATCTAGAAGAAATAGATAAATTCCTGAAAACGTACAACTTGCCAAGATTGAACCAGGAAGACACTGACTACCTAAACAGATCAATAACAAGTTCTGAAATTGAATCTATAATAAAATACCTACCAACCAACAAAAGCCATGGGTCAGGCAGATTCACATCTGAATTATACCTGATAGATAAGGAAGAACTGATACCAATCCTACCAAAATTATTCCAATATATTGAGGAGGGGAGAGTCTGCCCTAAATCATTCTATGAGGTCAGTATTATTCTGATACCAAAACCTGACAGAAACAGAAAGGAAAAAAAAAAAAAACAAACTTCAAGACAATATGCCTGATAAATATTGATGCAAAAGGCCTCAAAAAAAAAAAAAAAAATTCTAGCAAACTAAATCCAGCAGCACAGCAAAAGCTAAGCCACCACGATCAAGTAAGCTTTACTCCTGGGATGCAAAGTTGGTTCAACATACGCAAATCAGTAAATGTGATTTATGACATAAAAAAAAAAAACAAAAATCCATGTGATTATCTAAATAGACGCAGAAAAGATTTCAATAAATTCAACATTCTTTCATGTTAAAAACTGTCAACAAACTAGGTATCAAAGGAACATATCTCAAAATAATAAGCGACATCTATGACAAAGCCACAGCCAACATCATGTCACAAACAGGCAAAAGCTGAAATCATACCTCTTGAGAACCAGAACAAGACAAAGTTGCCCACTCTCACTACTCCTGGTTCAACATAGCACTGGAAGTTCTAGCCAGAGCAGTCAGGCAAGAGAAAAAAAAATAAAAGACATCCAAATAGAAAGGGAGGATGTCAAACTACCTCCTTTTGCAGATAATATGATTATATACCTAGAAAACCCCATAGCCTTTGCCCCAAATTTCTCAGAAATTATAAACAACTTCAGCAAAGTTTCAGGATACAATATCAATGTACCAAAATTAGTAGCATTTCTATACAACTAATAATACCTAAGTTGAGAGCCAAACCAAGAACATAATTCCTTTCACAATAGCCACACAAAGAATAAAACACCTAGGAATACGGCTAACCTGGGAGGTAAAAGATTTCTACAACAAGAGTTACAAAATGCTACTAGAAGAAATCAGAGATGATACAAACAAATGGAAAGACATTCCATTCTCATGGATATTGTTCCATTCTAATCGATATTGTTAAAATGACTATAATCTCCAGAGCAATTTATAGATTCAATGATATTCTGATCAAACTACCAATGTCATTTTTCACAGAATTAGAAAAACTATTCTAAACTTTATATGGAACCCAAAAAAGATTCCAAATAACCAAAATAATACTATGCAGAAACAACAAAGCTGGAGGCATCACACTATCCAAATTCAAACTATACTACAAAGTTACAGTCACCAAAGTAGCGCGGTGCTAGAACAAAACAGATACATAGACCAATGGAACAGGTTAGAGAACCCAGAAATAAACCTGCACACCTACAACCATTGGATCTTCAATGAAGTTGATAATAACAAGTAATGGAAACAGGACTTCCTATTCAAAAAATAGTGTCAGGATAACTGGCTAGTTATATACAGAAAATTAAAACTAGAATCCTTCCTTTCACCATATAAAAAATTTACTTAATATAAAGTTAAAAAAACTTATGTATGTAAAACCTACAACTATAAATGCCCTAGAAGAAACCTAGGAAACACTATTCTGGACATTGGTGTTGGCAAAGACTTCATGACAAAGACTCCAAAAGCAAATGTAATAACAAAAACCAAAAATTGACAAGTGAGATCTAATTAAAGATCTTCTGTACAGCAAATTAGACTATCAACAGAATGAAAAGAGCCTACAGAATGGGAGAAAGTATTTGCAAACTATGATTCTGAGAAAGGTATAATATCTAGACTCCATAAGGAACTTAAACAAATCAACAAGCAGAAACCACACAACTTCATTAAAAATGGTCAAAAGCCATGAATAGATCTTTCTCAAAAGAAGATCCATGCAACTAACAAGCATGTGAAAAATGCTCAATATCACTAATCAATAGAGAAATGCAAATCAAAACCACAGGGAGATACCAACTCATGCCAGTCAGAATAGCTGTTATTAAAAAATCAAAAAATAACTGATGCTGGTAAGGTTGTAGAGAAAAGGGAACATTTATACATTGCTGGTGGAAATGCCAATTATATGCTATCTTTTTTTATATGGTGAAAGGAAGGGGTCCAGTTTTAATTTTCTGCATACAGCTAGCCAGTGATCCTGATGCTATTTGCTGAATACTTCAGCCACTGTTGAAAGCAGTTTGGAGATTTCTCAAATAACTTAAAACAGAACTAATATTTGACCCAGCAATCCCATTACTGGCATATACCTAAAGGAATATAAATTGTTCTACTAAAAGATACATGCATGTATATTGTATTTTGTTTGTTTGTTAGTTTGTTTTTTTGGTTTAGAGTCTCGCTCTTGTCCCACCGGCTGGAGTGCAATGGCGCGATCTTGGCTCACTGCAACCTCCGCCTCCTGGGTTCAAGCGATTCTCCTGCCCCAGCCTCCCAAGTAGCTGGGAATACAGGTGCCTGCCACCACAAAAGGCTAAGGTTTTGTGTTTTTAGTAGAGACGGGGTTTCACCATGTTGGCCAGGCTGGTCTCGAACTCCTGACCTCAGATGATCCACTCGCATCAGCCTCCCAAAGTGCATGTGTATGCTTATTGCACTTTTCATAATAGTAATGACGTGGAATCAATCTAGATGGCCATTAACAGTGGTTTAGATAAATAAAAAGTGGTACATATACAACATGGTGCACTACAGAGCCATTAAAAAAAAAAAAAATCATGTCCTTTGCAATAACCTAGATGCAGCTGCAAGGCATTATCTGAAGCAAAATAATACAGGAACAGAAAACCAAATACCACTTGTTCTCACTAATAAGTAGGAGCTAAACACTGAGTATGCAAGGACACAAAAGAAGCACAATAGACCCTGGTGGTTTACTTCAAGGTGGAGGATGAGAGGAGGGTGAAGACTGAAAAACTACCTATCAGGTACTGTGCTCACTACCTGGGTGACAAAATCATTTGTATGCCAATCCCAGCCGACATGCAATTTATTGATGTAACAAACCTGCACGTGTAGCCCCTGAATCTAAAATAAAAGTTGGAAGAAAAAATATGAATACCATATGACCCAAAGATTTCCTCTTCTTGGTATTTATGCAAAATAATTAAAATAGGAAGTTGGAGAGATATTACCAGTGCTCCCATGTATATCACAGTATTATTCAAAATAGACAAGCTATGAAAACTACCTAAATGTCCCAGTTTTGAATGAATAGATAAGAAAATGCGGAATAAGGTGTACAGATAAGGAATGTTATTCTTTCTTAAAGAAGGAAATTCTGCAATAGTTACAGCATGAATGAAACTTGAGGGCATTATGCTAAGTGTAATAAGCTAGTCATAAGAGAATAAATACTGCATGAGTCCACTTATGTAGAGTATCTATAATAGCCAAACTTATAGGAGCAGAAAATAAAATAGTGGTTGGCTGGGGCTGGAGGAAGGGGGAAATGGAAGCTGCTATTCGATGGGCATACAATTTCAGATATGCCAGATGAATAACCTCTGCAGATCTGCTGCACAACACTGTGCTTGTAGTTCCTAATCCTGTATTGTAAACTTGAAATTTGTTAAGTGGTTGCTCTCATGTGTTCTTATCATAATAAAATTCTAATACATACCTCACTATGTGGTTTTAGAGAAATAATATTGCCGACAGTGTTGGGTTTGCCTCTTCCAATCACAATCATTTGCTAAAACACTAGAGATCCTCTCAGAGCTATTTCTCTGCCTCTTGCAGAGAACCACTTGGTACAAACCGATCTCTAAAATGTCTATGAGGGTAGATTAGATCTCTGTGAGCTGTTCTGTCTTTCTCTTTGGTTCACACATTTCAAAGTTAGGGGAAGCCCCAGATTCTCACTTACTTGTGGTCCCAAGTAGGAGCTCTGATGTGTGGTAAGATATAAAAATATAAGATAGAGTGGGGTCAAGGCATTAGAGGTTGAAGTTGGTTAAATTAAAACACAGTGAACAGGCTAATTCTTTTGGGTGGAAGATAATTCCTTTCTTATCTCATTTACAGACATGACTGTCCTTAGAAGTTACAATTTCAGGGAGAAATCAGCAAACACATTAGACAAAGCACCTAAATGACTCATTCTCTAACTCTTAATTACCATCATCTACATACTCAAGAGTGGTCAATTATACCTAGTTTACATAAAGTAATATGAATATTATGTATTTGAGTAGCTCAGAATACCAATATCATTTGTATATAAAGCAGTTATTTGTTCAGTGTCCATAAGTCAAATTTGAATTTGGAGGATGTTTTAGCAGTTTGTGACATCTTCTCAAGATGAAATCTGTTTCCTAACTAGCTGAATGATGTGATTTTGATTACTTCACTCAATCTCTGAATTTCAGTTTTTTCACTGCACATGAGGAAACAATTCAGTGGCTTCAAAACATCCTTCAAAATTTGATTTTCCCAAATGAATCAAATTATTTCATACACACACAGACACACACACACACATATGAATATTAGCAATGATATTTGGCAACAAAGAATGTCTAAAAGAACTTATTCATGGTATCTGAATCTATCATACCTTCTTACCTTTATGTCTCATAAAAGACATAATCAGAAAGGTGCAGGGCAAGAGGAAAAAAAAAAACAACTATATTTATTCCTTGGATTGTTGTCCCAAACCATAAAGGCAGAACTTTAATGTCTCTTTTCCTTAGATTAACTGGGCATATATAGCTTCAGATCACCACAGTTCTCTGATGAGTACAGAAGATTATGATTTTGCAATTATCTACTTTTTCATAATTATAAGGGTGAGAGTGAGGCTCTTTTCAGCTTTCTCCATCTTAGGTGGAATCCGTCTTATTCATTGTTTAATTGGCATCTTATCCCTGTTCTCCTAACATTAGCACACCTAATCCAAGCCAGAACAACAGGCCTGGATGTTAAATCAGGACTATATAAGACCACCTAAGTGTCACTTGGAAAGTAAATTTGCTTTCTGTGCCCTTTTTTCTTTACATATGGAGAGTAAAAAGGAGAAAACTGTCAACTGTCTAGAGCTACTGTGACGATTAAGTGACACAAAATAATTGTAGCAGGTACCAAATATATGATCTATAAATACATTGTAATTTTAGATACCGACTTTCTGCCATTCTACTCTAAAATAAATTAATTATTCTTCAGTTTGCCTGAGTTAACTGTCTGCCTGGGGCAACTTTCTGATGGATTCATACAATGGAATGTGAGAAGAGGAAATATGGTTGGAGAGCTCCTGAGGAGCTGTTGGTGCTGAAGGAAATGTACAGAACCAGGTAATTTACATCAAACAGGGCCAGGATTTCCTTTAACATAGGCAAGTGCCTTCATGCACATCACCAGAAGGTGCCTGGTTTGGCAAGCAAATTACCCAATTATTCCCCCTCCAGGAGTCCAATTCTGAAAAGATATCTCTAGTTTTGGCTAGAGCAACTCCTTCCCAGGACACAGTGCTTGCAACAGAATCATAGGCTGGATTTCACCCTTACCTGCCCCCTTGGTCTGGTTTCTTTGGGCAGGGCACAGTCAGTTCAGTCTTGACCAGGGCCTATTCCTTAAAGATCCCATCCAAACTATAAATCTGTGTGCCCCACCCTGACTTGCAGGCCACAGTTTATTTGCTTTTAAATAACTCACAGACAGATTAAAGAACTCCTATGGAAGCATTCTTTTAGAAAGAAAAAAGTTTATTTTTTTTTTCAAATTATGAAAACTCTGAATGCAAAATATGATATGAAGAAAATGCATAAAAGTAAAACTAATGAAATAAAATGCACCCTTAATACTCCATTTCCTAGAATTAGTAGCTGGTGTGTGTGTGTGTGTGTGTGTATGTGTGTGTGTATATATATATATGTATATATTGTATTTCAACCAGATATATATATATATATACATATATTATATTCTGTGCTTCGATCTTGTCTTCATAAACATCATTACCAGTGGCATCAGGTTTTTAGGTGGAGGACTTCAGGCAAAATTTCCACACTGGAATAAAGATTGAATGGTATTTGTTTGATATCCTTGTCCTTGGTGACCTTGAAGCATAAAGAGACAAAAATAAACCAGTTGAGATGCAGGTGGTCATATATTTATTTCTTCAATCACACTGCCTCTCCTCCCTGTGAGCCACATCTCTTCTTCTATTTCCATCTGAAGGACTCTTTTCTCATTCTCACCTATCTCCTTTAATGAATTCCTGTCCTTGGAGTCACATCTTCCCCCTCTGTTGGGGCCATGAAATGCAATATTCACTCCTACCCAGCATAAGCCCAAGTGAAACGGCAGGAGATGTCAGGGAACAACAGGATAGAGAAAGGAGCTAGTGTGTCCAATGACAAGGGCTAAAGGAAAACTTGTCATTGGGCAGAAAGGTAGGAGGAGCATACAAAATGTATTCCTGGTGCAACTGCTGTCAAGGAAGGCTTGGGACTTTTGACAAATGGCCCTGAGAACTGGAACAATCAGAAAGCCTTTGCGTTTTTGTGTGTCTGAATGTGTTAGCCTTTATTCTGATCTTTTTGCCTTCCAATATTAACCTTTATTTTTTCCAGGAATCCCACATGATTATATGTGGTAAACAGCATAAACTTTGTCATGTAGATCCAACCATCTCCATCTACACAGAGATGTTTCTCACTAAAGACAGCTAGTTTTGTGTTCTGATTTGCTTAGGGACATCCTTGGTAATTTAGGACTGTTATGAGCTATGTTGACCACCCTCAAATTTAACTCCCTCTTCTGTTCATTGTGTACCACAAAGAATTAAATGAGTTAATACATGAAACAATTGGATTATAAAGGATTAATGAAGATAATTATTGAAAAACCCTTAGAATAGCCTGAGTCATTTGGCATACTCAGTAAATGAGAGGCATCATTATTTCTATTCTATTAGGCACTTTCAGTCACATCCACTGTTTTAACAACTATGTCTATACTGACGTAATTCATAAAAGGCCCAGCCAAAATTATCCAAGTTCAAGCTCTATATACCAGATGGATAATTCTTAGATGTCCTGTGGGAATCTCAAACTTAACTTGTCTAGAGCAGAATACATTTTTCCCTGGAACATGGGCTTCCTACTGTGCTCATAGAGGTGTATTGAAGAATAAATGCAATCATATACATAAAAACATAACTTTCACTTCCAGCTTTACCCAGTAGATGCCCAGTTAGAAAAATCTTATTTTCATTGCTATTTCAAAAACTATGCAAAATTTGTGTGTCAGACTGATCCACAAATGAATTATGACTTATGTTGACCCTCTTGTGGAAACCCCAGATAAAGTTGTAGTGATTCGGGATAAAACTAATAGTGTCTTTTTTTCTCATATAGTAATTCTGAGCCAGTAATATCTCCATTTGTTTTCCTAACCATTTTGGGTTCTTTGATTTAGGAGACTCATGACAAAAGATGAAAAATAAGAATGGTCTGCTTTTGACTTTAAATCCAAAAGCATAGAAAAATTTATACAAATGAATCATTAATAATTAATTAATAATGCAAACAATCACTTTGGGGTGACTTATGATATATAAAAGCAAGGACTTCTTTCAGAACTAGTGAAACACGGAGGAAGTAATCAGATGTATTTTCCAGGCCTCCTGTGGAAGTGCTAGATATTAAAGAAGAAATGGCTAGATGAGTGGTTAGGTGTAGGAGACATAGGACCCTAGCTGGGATTCCTGGGCTAAGGGAGGTTTAGATGCAGTCAAATAAATCTAATGGCTATAGAAACAGACCATAATGCATATTTAAAATGGTAGAATGTAGGCAAACTTTGTGTAGTCCCTTCAAAGCCAAAATGTAGGAGAAATAAGTTCTTTTCCAGAATGTAGTCCTGGGATGTCCAAATATGTCTATGAAGTAACAGAAAAGTGGGTCTGAGCTGGTAAGGACTACATAGGAGTTCCATCCATAGTCACCTAAGCCAAGATGGCTAAAGAGGACATGCTAGCTTTGATTCACAAATAAATTATGTATAATTTATTGAGGAAAATATGATTCTTGGGCTTATCAAAAACAACAAAAACATAAACAAACAAAAAACTACCACAAATTGAGAACCCCTGTATATAGGTTATCTGTCTTCAACTAGTCTGTATGGTGACATGTCTTCAACTAAAAGAGTGGTGACATGATTCTCCTCTTGCCTTTCTCTTTCATCACCTTCCATCTCACTGTAGATCACAGTCTTCCGTTCCCTAGGTGGAGATGACTCCACTGGTCCTATCATGGCCAAAAGCAGCCTGGGATTTCATTGGAACACTGAGATATGAATTCATTAGTTCACCTTTGTCTGATGCTCTCCTGGACAAGAAATCTACAAGCTGTACTTATTATCAAGTATGGTTGAAGAACACTCTATTATTAGAATTTTAATAAATGCTCTAAATAAAATAAAGAGAAATATTCAGGACACCTTGGCATGATGTGTTCTATGGCAGGAGGAGGGTATCAGTGCAGTGTTTTTCTGAGGAATGGGGATTTTGGCCCAGAAATATATTGGGGCAAATGAAGAGATGAGAGTAAGGGATTCTAAACAAAGGAAGCAGCATATGTCAAGACACTAGCTATGTAAAGAAATAGGGATTTTGAATATCAATCCTAAGTTATGGTCATTAGTCATAGTGGAAAATTGTGAAAGGAAACTGGAATGGAAGGTACGAACATACTGTTGTATTCATTTCTCCTTGTCTGGGTACCTCCCCACATACACTATATTTGCACCAGTGAAAAACAGTAATCTTCTTGAAGACAGAAATGATTTCATGAATGCATGTTTTGTGAGTATTGAAAGACTTAGAATAAAGTGGCATGTCCAATTATATATTGATAAATGAATGAGAAATGTAGTAAAATAATGAAATAATATATAGTCAGAGTTTAAATGAGAATCCCTCTGAAGACTCTGATTACCCCTACAATTATATTTTAGAGGTACAGGAATGGAAATAGAAAGGTGGTACCTTATTTAAGGAACTGCTGGATGGCGGTTGGTGAAAGTATCAGAAGAAACAGGAGGGGCCACAGTTGGTGAGATGATTCTAAAGTTTGCAGGCAGTGACTGTGCTTCTGGGTGGGCTTCATCCTTCTGGAGTCATAAATTTGGGTACTTTAGTCTTTCACTTTATGACAGAAAGAACTGTTTATTCTGCTTAATAGTTTCCTATATAAGTTGGATGTAATACGTGTGTTTGTGTGTCTGTGTGTGTCTGTCAAAATCCCTTTTTATAGAATCTTCTCTCCGCTAATCTCTCTGGATGCTGGCATACATTTAGTTTTCTTAACCCACATTTCAGCATACACAGAAACTAGCATTATAGTATAAGAGAAAATGGATCTGAGCTGGCAATGATTAGGCATGGGGTCTATTTGAGGCCACTTCTGCCAAGATGACAAAAACACACTGCCTGCTTACTGATCCACCAGATAAAATCTGTAGACACTCTTCAGGAAAATATGAACTTTGGGTAACAATAACAAAATAATAAAGAAAAATCCAATCACATATAGCAAACTCCTGTAAAGAATAAGTCTGTCTTCAACTCATAGGTGTGGGGGAGTCATTGAGGCTGTAGGCTGTGTCAGTGTGGATCTTGGGGCCTGGGTGAAAAACTAAATGAGAGAATAATGACTTAATACTCCCCTTTTCTTTCTGTAAGTTGACTTCTTGTTCACTGCTGATAGAGGGTGCTGTGGCACAGAGGCAGGTGATTACACAGTCCAACTTACTGGTAAGTAAAATGTAGTGTGGTATAGGATTTGATACACACAGACATAAACTCATTCACGGACCCTTGTTTTTACTTACCTGAGCAGGTAGTATATGTAATCTCAATTACTTACAGGGTTGAAAATATACTATAATTACTGTGGTGACAAGTATTATAAAGGAAAAAAATGGACATGTGAAGGACACAAAGAGATGATCTGTCTTATTTTTGGATGGGGTTATCAGGAGGTCTTGCTTGAGGACAGTTTTAGGCTGGCCCAGAAATATATAAGGGCCAGGGAAGGAATAGGAGAAAAAGATTCCAGACAAAGGGAGTACCATATATGAAACAACGCATATAGGAAAGAGTAAGAATGTTGAAAATAAACTGTGAGTTATGATTCTGAAGCAAAGGGGAAAGCTGTGAATGAACAATAAAATGTAAGAGAGGAACACACTCTTGTATTTCTTCATCTTTGTATACTCTCCTCCACTCTTTCTCTATATCTGGACCATAAATCACAATAATGTCTTTAGGTCAGGAATGATTTTATTAATGTATCCCTTGTAAATCATAAAAATCTGAGAATCTAGTAGCATCTCTGATTACATACTTAATAGATGAATGAGAAATACAGTAAAATAAAAAACTGTATTTAATCAGGTATTGATTGAAAAGCTCTATCAAGATACTGATTATCCCTTTAATTATAAAAAAGGGAGGCACAAAGAATGGCAACAAGAAGCTGGCACTTTGGTTAAAGAACTACCAGGTGGGGTTGGTGACATTTTCTGTGACATCTGAGGATGGTTCAGAGTTGGAGGTTCTCTGACTCCTGAAGCTTACCTATGCAGACTATCCACTTTTGAGAGGATACTAACTTATTGGAGTCATATGTTCGGGTGACTCTGGCATCTGTGTTCTGAGGAAAAGATTGACTTTTCTGATTAATGGTTTCACTATGAGATGAAGCCTGATTATATATCTGCCTCTATATCTATATCTATCTATATCATCTATATCTATATCATCATCTGTTTTATTTTTTTAAATTTATTTTTTCTTTTCTTATTTTTACATTGTCATCCCTCATGCATTTTCTCTGGAAAACAGCATAACTTTAGATATCCTAACCTCTTCACCTGCACATTCACAAATGGCATTCATCCTTCATTTTATTGACTGAAATTCTATAGGTGTGTGATTGGGCCTTGGCTCTGTTTCTGGTGAAAACTCGTCTAGGCTAACTTGGTCAAGCACCTCTGCTGGAGTTATTTTTGTTAAATAACCTTCTAGGTTATAAGGGTAGAAGTTTCAGAACAATGTTAGCCAAATGGATGGAAGCCATTTTCATCAAGCAAATACACAAAGGATTCCTGTAATTTGCACTTCAGGACCCAGAAATCTCAGCTGTCAGTTGTTTGTGCATACTGATCTTCATTTTGCTATCAGCACTCTCTTAAAGCACAGTTCCAGTCAGGGTTCTGGTTATCCAGTGAGGTGCATCAGGTATCCAAAATCCTTCAGGATTCCCAACAGTAATCAGAACCATTCCAGATTTCACTAGGGCATTCCCAGTATCTGTCTTTTTTTATACCTTGTTAATGTAAGGATAGTGGGTGTCCGGAAAATCATATGTGACTCTCTCTAATGTCACGAAGGGAAGCACTTAAGTACGTTCTACTTCCAATATCAAATCGTCCTCATTTATTTCTACTTGTAGATTTCCACAGCATTTTTCTTTTGTCCTTAAGGAGATGGAAGAAAAGTACTGAAAGATCTGTTTGCTTATGATGGTTTCCTAGTGAGGACAACAAACCCTAGTCATCTTGCGTACCTCATCCTGTTTTAGAAGCTTCAAGAGTCTGGATTATAAAACCAAATGTAAAATTCAACACTATTTGAAATGCTTACTGATACATTACAGATATTTTAATATTTACTCTCACACTGGAAGAAACATAATCCCTAAACTACAAAAACTTTTTAGTTGACTAAGTTGAATATGAATCTTGCATCTAACACTAATTATCTTTATTAACTTCGGAGAGATTTCTAACTGCTTTGAACCTCATGATTCTCATATGTGAAATGGGATATATGTTGCATCTTCATGGATATACAATAAAGAATATATGCTATAAATTTTGTAATAAACATAGCTTTACTTTAGAATCCAGTACATGCTCAATAAGAAGAAATATCATTATTATTTTCATTGTTATGGTATATGCAGGGTTTGTGTGTTTGCTCTATTCACAGATATTTTATGCTTTATGTTGACCCAGTTGTAGAAAATCTCACTGAGGAGGTATGGGGAGAATATTAAATAAGCTAGTCTCTATTCCCTTCTACCAAAGTTAGTAGTCTAATCTCATTGATAAAAGTGGATTGAACAAGTACCTCTTCAAAATAAGTCAAAATTGAGAAGATCAAATATTACAGTTATCTTAGTGGAAAGGCCAAGAAGTGATATTGGACATAGAGGCAGTGTGATAATAGACATTGGAGACTCAGAAAGATGGAAGTGTGAGAGTAGGGTGAGGGATGAGAGATTATCTAATGGTTACAACATACACTATCCAGGTGATGGATACACTAAAAGTCCCAACTTCATCACTGTGCTAGTTAGTCATATAACACAGCTGCATTTGTACCCCCTAAATCATTAAAAATTAAATATACATAATAAAATATAAATAAAAACATTTTCATTACAGTAGCAGAATTTGGATGCCTAAGATCTTAGCTTTGGTTGGATATTAATTTAAATAGTTGCTGATTATTTTCCTCATAGTAATTTCTCCCTACTACCATCCCTGATCATGACTCATGCCATTCTGCGATCTGTGCTTTAGATGAGTCATGACAGATGGTCATGCTTCTGTCTTCTTCGGAGTTTAGATCCCAAAGCATAATGAACCTATATCATACACAAAATGAGTAAAATGGCAAGTCTTTCCTGCTCAGCTGGTGAATCATAGATTGAATGGTGAGACAACCTTTGAGTGGGTCACCAAAGCAGAAAAGGTCCATGGTGCATTTAGGTGTAGGTGGCCATGGAGATACGTGCCTCTTTCTAAAATTATTGTATCTAAGGGATTTTATGTATAGCAGAATAATTCCTATGAATGTAGAAATGGCTGTATTATGTATTTAGACAAGATAACTTAGAAACTGTCACTCCATTATGTCTAAGCCATTATGCATCAGAAAATGGATTGTCTTTAAAAGTTGTAGCAGAGAATAAATGGATCAGAGCTGATAATGACTAGGAATGGGATTCATCTAACCACCTGAAGTAAGATGGCAAAGAGGCTAGATTGTTATCACCATCCACAAATAGTAATTTTAGAAAGTGTACAGAGAAATATGAATTATTGGAATAGACCAGTCAATAAGAACAAAAGCAGCAACAAAACAAAATGAAAAAATGAGAACTCCTTACATAGGAGTCCTGTCTTCAACTGGTACGCATGTATTAGGGATGCAGAAAGAAGGTTGGTCCGAGTGCCGTTTGGTAATGGGTAATATACTAGATTGGAGGATAGTGACTCAGTTTTCCTTTTACCTTAGCTTCAAGTTGCCTGCCCATTCACTGAAGATATAGGCATCTGATCCATAGGCCTTAACATGGCAGTGAAAGACAAAGAATGAGATAGTGAGTCACAGTTACCTAATTTCTCAAGAGAAGCCTTGCAGAACCTGAATTATGGAAACAAACTCAAGCCATAACAGTGTCTAACTTTAAATATATAGAAAAATATTTCAGAAATTTTGACATCTACATTCTGACTCTGGAAGCAATATATGACCATGAAATACTTAAGTTTTAGAGTTCATTAAGCCTGGATTTGAATATTGACTGTAAGGTTCAGAGGTACATGTGCAGGATTGTTATATAGGTAAACTGCATGTCACAGGGGTTTGGTGGACAGATTATTTCGTCACCCAGGTATTAAGCCTGATACCCACTAAGACTTGTTTTTTAATCCTCTCCCTCTTCCCATCGTCTTTCTTCAAGTAGGCCCCAGTGTCTGTTGTTCTCTTCTTTGGGTCCCTGTGTTCTCATTGTTTAGCTCCGTTTATAAGTAACAACATGTGGCATTGGATTTTCTATTCTTGAATTAAGTTGCTTAGGATAATGGCATCCAGCTCCATTCATGTTGGTGCAAAGGACATGATCTGTTTGTTTTTTGTAACTGTGTAGTATTCCATGGTGTACATGTGCCACACTTTCTTTATCCAGTCTAACGTCGGTGGACATTTAGGGTGATTTCATGTCTTTGCTATTGTGAATAGTGGTGCGATGAACGTATGCATGCATGTGTCTTTGTGGTAGAATAATTTATATTTCTTTGGGCATATGCCCAGTACTAGAATTGCTGGGTCAAATGGGAGTTCCGTTTTAAGTTCTTTGAGGAAATGTCACACTGCTTTCCACAATGGCTGAACTAATTAACACTCCCACTGGTAGTATATATGTGTTCCCTTTTCTGTGCAAGCTCACCAGCATCTGTTATTTTTTGACTTTTCGATAACAGTCACTGTGGTGTGAGATGTTATCTCATTGTGGTTTTGATTTGCATTTCTCTAATAATTAGTGACATTGAGTATTTTTTCATATGTTTGTTGGCCATGTGTATGTTTTCTATTGAGAAATGTTTGTTCACGTCCTTTACCCACTTTTTAATGGGGTGGCTCATTTTTTTCTTGTAAATTGGTTTACATTCCTTATAGGTTCCGGATAACAGACCTTTGTTGGGTGCAGAGTTTGCAATTTTTTTTTTCTCATTCTGTAGATTGTTTGATTACTTTGTTGGTAGTTTCTTTTGCTGTGCAGAAGCTCATTAGTTTAATGAAGTCCTATTTGTCATTTTTTCCTGTATGTTTTAATTGTTTATGGGGTCTTCAAAATGAAGTCTTTGCCAGGTCCTGTATCAAGAATGGTATTTTCTAGGTCATCTTCCAGGGATTTTATAGTTTTAGGTTTTACACTGAAGTCTTCAATTCATCTTGAGTTGACTTTTCTATATGGTGTAAGGAAGGGGTCCAGTTTTAATCTTCTGCATATGGCTAGCCACTTATCCCAGCACCATTTATTAAAAAAAGCGTCCTTACCCCATTGCTTGTTATTGTCAGCTTTGTCAAAGATCCAGTGATTGTAGGTGGGTGGCCTTATTTCTGAGCTCTCTATTCTGTTCCATTGGTCTATGTGTCTGTTTTTGTACCAGTACTATGCTGTTTTGGTTACTGTAACCTTGTAGTATAGTTTGAAGTTGGGTAAAGTGATACCTCCAGCATTGTTCTTTTTGCTTAGGAATGCTTTGACTATTCAAGTTCATTTTTGGTTTTATATAAATTTTAAAATAGTGTTCTCTAATTCTGTGAAGAATGTCATTGTTGGTTTGATAGGAATAGCATTGAATCTGTACATTGCTTTAGGAAATATGGCCATTTTTAATAATATTGATCTTTCCTATCCACGAGCATGGAACTTTTTCTATTTGTTTGTGTTCCCTCATTTCTTTGAACAGTGTTTTGTAATTCTAATTGTAGATAGGAATTATCTACAATAACTACCTCCTTGGTTAGCCTCTCTGTGATTGCCTAACATCTCCAAGCTTCAGTTTCCTCATCTAAAAAATGAAATGATTGCCTCATTATTTTGATTTGAAGATTATGAGAAAAATGGATCCAAAGTGATGTACACAGTGGCTATCACATAAGAGACAATATACAAAACATACTACATTCTAAGAAAACCCTCTCATCCCACAAATAGTCTGCTCTAGAAAAAAACATTGTATGGTGATTTCCAACCTTGATGAATACAAGCAATATTTTTGTCAATTTCTGTGGCAATTGTGAATGGAACTGCATTCCTGTTTTGACTCTCAGCTTGGATGTTGTTGGTTTATAGGAATGTGTACTGATTTTTGTATATTGATTTTGTATCCTGAAACTTTGCTGTAGCTGTTTATGAGATCAAAGAGCTTTTCTGTAGAGACTATGGGTTTTTCTAAGTATAGGATTTTGTCATCTGCAAAAAGTGATATTTTGACTTTCTCTTTTCCTACTTGGATGCCTTTTATTTCTTTATCTTGCCTGATTCCTCTGGCCCGGATTTTTAGTACTCTGTTGAATAGCAATGGTGAGAGAGGCCATCCTTTTCTTGTTCCAGTTTTCAAGGGGAGTGCTTCTAGCTTTTGTCCATAAGGTATGATGTTGGCTGTGGGTTTACTGGAGATGGTTCTTATTATTTTGAAGTGTGTTTATTCAATGTCTAGAGTATTTAGGGTTTTTAACAGGAAGGGATGTTGCATTTTATTGGAAGCTGTTTCTGCATCAATTGAGGTGATTACGTAGCGTTTGATTTTAGTTCTGTTTATGTGATGAATCACATTTATTGCTTTGTGTATGTAATCTTGTATTCCAGAGATAAAGCCTACTTGATTGTGTTGGATTAGTTTTTTGATGTACTGCTGGATTTTGTTTACTTGTATTTTGTTGAGGATTTTTGCGTCTGTGTTCATCAAGAATAACCACCTGAAGTTTTCTTTTTTTGTTGTGTCTCTGCCTTTTGGTATCAGGATGATGCTAGCCTTATAGAATGAATTGGAGAGGAGTCCCTTCTCGCCAAATTTTGGAATAGTTTCAGTAGGAATGATACCAACTCTTCTTTATGTGTCTGATAGCATTTGGCTGTGAATCCATCTGGTCATGGGCTACTTTTAGTTGGTAGACTTTTCCTTACTGATTCAATTTCAGAACTTGTTATTGGTCTATTCAGATACTCAATTTCCTCCTGGGTTAGTCTTCAGAGGTTATATGTTTCTAGGAATTTATCCACTTCTTCTAGGTTTTATAGCTTGTGTGCATAGAGGTGATTATAGTAGTCTCTGAAGGATTGTTGTATTTCTGTGGGGTCAGTGGTAATTTCCCTTTGTCATTTCTAATTGTGTTTATTTAGATCTTGTCTCTTTTTTTATTCTATCTAGCAATCTAACTTATTAATTTTTTCCATAGATGAACTCCTGGCTTTGTTGATCTTTTGTATGTTTTGTTTACACCTCAATTTCTTTTAGTTTAGCTCTGATATTGGTTATTTCTTGTGTCCTGCTAACTTGCGAATTGATTGTTCTTGTTTTTCTAGTTCTAGTTGTGATGTCAGGTTGTTAATGTGAGATCTTTTAAATTTTTTGATGTGAGCGCTTAGTGCTACAAACCTCTCTCTTAAGACTGACTTAGCAATGTCCCAGAGATTCTGATGCATTTTATCTTTGTTCTCATTAGTTTCAAAGAATTTCTTTATTTCTGCCTTCATTATTCACCCAAAAGTCATTCAGGAGAAGGTTGTTTAATTTTCATGTAATTGTATGGTTGGAGCCATTTTCTTACTATAGATTTATACTTTTATTGTACTATGTTCTGAGAAGGTGGCTAGTATGATTCTGTTTTCTTGAATTTGCTGAGGATTGTTTTATGTCTGATTGTGTGGTCAATTTTAGAGTGTGTGCTATGTGGCAATAAGAAGAATGTGTGTTCCGTTGTTTTAGGTGGAGAGTTCTGTAAATGTCCATTAGGTCCATCTGGTCAAGTATGGAGTGCAGGTCCTGAATATCTTTGCTATTTCTTTTGCCTCAATGATCAATCTAACACTGCCAGTGTGGTGTTGAAGTCTCCCACTATTATCGTATGTGAATCTAAGTCTCTTTGTGGGTCTCTGAGAACTTGTTTTATGAGTGTAGGTGCTCCTGTGTTGTGTGTGTATATATTCAAGATATTTAGGTCTTCTTGTTAAATCAAAGCCTTTACCATTATGAAATGCCCTTCTTTGTCTTTTTAACTCTTTGTTGGTTTAAAGTCTGTTTTGTCTGAAATTAGGATGGCACCCTCTGTTTTTTGTTTCTGCTTTCTGTTTGTTTGGTAGATTTTTCTTTGTCTCTTTATTTTGAGCTAATGGGTGTCATTGTATGTGAGATAGGGCTCTTGAAGACAGTATACCATTGGGTCTCGCTTCTTTATCCAGCTTGCCACTCTGTGCCTTTTAAGTGGAGTGTGTAGTCTGTTTACATTAAAGGTTAATATTGACATCTGCAGATTTGATACTGTCATTGTGTTGTTAGCTGATTATTATGCAGACTTGTTTGTGTGGTTGCTTTACTATTCTGTGTACTTAATTGTGTTTTTGTAGTGTCTGGTAATGTTCTTTCCTTTCCATAATTAGTGCTCTTTTCAATATCTCTTATAAGGCAGGTCTGGTGGTAACAAATTCCCTCAGCATTTGTTTGTCTAAAAGGGACCTCATTTCTTTTTTCATTTATGAAGCTTTGTTTGGTTGTATATGAAATTCTTGATTGAAAATTATTTTTTTTTAAGAATGCTGAATATAGGCCCCAAGCTCTTCTGGCTTCTCAGGCTCCTGTTGAAAGTTCTGCTGTTAGCCCGATAGGGTTCCTTTTGTAGATGACCTGCCCTTTCTTTCTAGCTGTCTTTAACATTTAAAATTCATTTCAACCTTGGAGAAGCTTATGATTATGTGTCTTGGGGATGGTCTTTTTGTGTAGTATCTCACAGGAGTTCTCTATGTACCCTGAATTTGAAAGTTTGCCTCTCTAACAAGGTTGGGGAAGTTTTCATGGATGATATCCTGAAATGTGTTTTAAAGGTGTTTGCTTTCTCCTTGTCTCTTTCAGGGACACCAATGAGTTCTAGACTTTGTCTCTTCACATAATCCCATATTTCTCAGTGGTTTTTTTCATTCTTTTTAGTTCCTTTTTTCTTTATTTTATTTCTGATTGAGTTATTTCAGAAAGCCAGTCTTTGAACTCTGAGGTTTTTTCCTCAGATTATTTCATTCTGCTGTTAATACATGCAATTGCATTATGAAATTCTTGTAGTGTATTTTTCAGCTTTATCAGATCAATTTAGTTCTTTTTTTGATGGCCATTTTTTTCTATCAGCTCCTGTATCATTTTATTGAAACTCTTAGATTTCTTGGGCTGAGTTTTAACTTTCTCTTGAATGTCAACTATCTTAATTCCTACCCATATTCTGAATTCTATTTCTGTCATTTCAGCCATTTCAGCCTGGCTAAGAACCCTTGCTGGGGAACTAGTGCAATCATTTGGAGGAAACAAGACACTCTGGCTTTCTGAATTGCCAGAGTTCTTGCACTGTTTCTTTTTTGAGTAGTTAGAAACCTTCTTTCCTGGATGTTTTTAGAGAGCTGAGGCTTTGTGCAGGATTTTAATTTCTAGCTAAATTCTTGTCCATGGTTACACAGCGGTCTATATTAGCAAAATATTTTTGGCGTTGAAGTTTTGGGCTGTGATCCAGTAGGTGGCGTTTAAGTGTACCGGTCAGTAGGTAGACTCTTGCTCTGCCATATGCAAGGCATGCTCCCTGTCAGTGCTCTGAAAGTGTGGGCTCCTTTCCCACTTGAGTACTGGCTGCGATCTTGGTTTGGCACACTGCAGCTCTGGGGTGAGCTCAGACTTTATGTTCCCTCCCCAGCTTGGAGGCTGCAGCAGAAGAAACCTTAGCAGTGGTATGGCAGAGGGCCTTTCACTTGCCTCTTGTTGGTTCACCCCAGGGAAACGAGGAGCTGCTATCAGCCAGTGCAATTGGCCTAAGATGGGGCAGCTGTGCTGGGGGTCCAAGCCAGAGGGTCCTTGTTTGGTGAAGAGCAGGGCTACGGGTGGATCACAAGAGAGACAGACTGAGTTCTTCTCCTAAGGGCAACTGCAGCTCCTCCTCAGTCTGAAGGCAGCAGGGCAGTACCACTGCAGCAGCAGTGGCAGAGGGGCTTTTGGTTGCCTCTGGGAGCTGCACCTCAGAGAAATGCAGAGCCACTGCTACAGGGAATGCTCAGCGAGGAAATGGGCAGTTACATTGCTAGCCACAACTAGGGGCTCAGCTCATTGAAGAGTGGGGCACTGAGGATTCATAGGGAGAAGAGACTCTGCCTCACTGCCTGTATGGTGACTGTGGTATGCTAGAAGTGCAGATGAAACTCTCGGGGTCTTTGTTTCTTCCTTGGACTAAGGGGATTGGGGCAGAACCACTGCCTCTGGGACCCCCCAGGGAAACACAGAGCCACTAGCAGACATTATGCTTAGCCATGGGTGGGGCAGCTGTTCTGCAGTTCAAAGCCAGGAGCCCTGTCTGGTGAAGAGTGGGGCTGGGAGCTCATAGGAAAGAGAGACTGGACTCCTCTCCAGTGCTCGCTGTTGTGTGCTGGAGGTGCCAGTGTAGTGACCAGATCCTTTGTTTCTTTCATGGCCCAAGCGCAGTTAGGGCAGTGCCACTGCAGCTGCAATGGTGGAGGAGTTGTGGGTCGTCTCTGAGATTTTCTCCTGAGACAAATGCAAAGCCGCTTTCCACTGAAGTGTTCAGGAGGGGGCAGGGTAGTTGTGTTCTAGCCCTAGGCCTGAAGGCCCCACCCAGTAAGGAGAAATGTGAACAGGGACCCATGTTTACAACACTCCAACCACTTCTCCGTGGGGTGGCTCCAGTGTGCTGGGGATCCACCCATCACCAATCACTGCCCTTCCTTCAGAACCTAAAGGAAATTGGTGTGAGGGCTGCAAGACAGGAAAAATGTCAGCCTAACTTTCCCACTAGGAGTTCCATCCCAGGGAATTATAGAGATGCTATAGTCACCATAGCCCAGGCAGAGAGTAGCTGGAGTCTGAAGTCAGGAGGTCCTGCCCAGTGAGGAGAACTGGCATCCAGAATCCACGTATAAAACAGTCTGGCCACTTTTTCATGAGGCATCTGTGCTGTGCTGGGGATCTGGCCAGTCCCTAATCACCACACACTCTCCAGGGCCTGAAGGCAGCCATGACAATGGCTGTGAAACAGCAAAAGTGGTGGGCTGCCTCTCCCTCTGGGAGCTCCATGCCAAAGAAGTGCAGATCTGCTGCCAGCCCAGGAGCCCAGGCAGGGGGGTGCCTGGAGTACTAGGCTAGTGGACTTTATCCTGTGAGGTGCAGTGGAGGCAAGACTTGCAGTCCAGTGTTGCTTAGCCCCCTGGAATTAGCTCCTTTCCTGAAGGCCTGTGGCGCAGCCTGACCTCCCCTATTGCCAGAGCTGCAGCCGCTAATTCCAGGATACTTGGATCCAAGGCTCCAAGGGTTCCGTGTATGCCTGAGTGGCGGCTCTGCCCAGGCTCCACTTAGCTCCCCCCTCAGTCTGAAGGCTCCAGTGGGATGGTCTCATGGGAATATCTCCTGAGCCCAGGGTGGCAGAGGTATGGGTCCACAGAGACTCTCACTCACTCACCATCTCTCTGCAGTCGAGAAGCCTCCTCTGGCTTCATGCCATTCCCAGGTGAGCAATTGTCTTGTCTTACTCTTCTCTATTCTCCATGGGTAAAGCTGTTTTCTTGGTGGTTCTCAATGGTCCACCTGGATGTTCCAGTTGAAGATCTAGCATTTACTTGCTACTTTCTTCTCTCTACAAGAGTGGTGCACACTAGCTGTTTCTAGTTAGTCATCTTGGCCCTCAAAAGCAGTATCTTAAATGATTTAACCTCTCATTTCCTCAGGATTTAGAAATATGAAATGTGACTAATAATGACATCATCAAGGCAGTGTAACGAAGAACAAATAAGAAAAGATACTTAAAGTACATATAACTTACATTTAGCACACTCACTATCTTTGTAAACTTGGGGAATATTTTTAAATCCTGTGTATTTCAGTTTTCTCTCATGTATAAGGCTAAGAGTAGCATTCTCATGACTGTGTTATGAAAAAGGGATGTGATAATATACATATACATATAGAATGCAGGTTTTAAAACCAGTACCCTGTAAATACTCAGAAAGTAGAATATAATTTATGTTTGGTATTATACTCATTCTGCAGGGATTTGGATGTCTACTCTGATCACTTGTGTCTTGTACTCCCTGTTTACCTTTCTCATGGAAACCCTAGATCCAACTGGTATAGAAAGTATTTTATTGAATACTATAAACGCCTCTACGCAAATCAATTAGAAAATCTAGAAGAAATGGATAATTTCCTGGACACTTACACTCTCCCAAGGCTAAACCAGGAAGAAGTTGAATCCCTGAATAGACCAATAGCAGGCTCTGAAATTGAGGCAACAATTAATAGCCTACCCACCAAAAAAAGTCCAGGACCAGATGGATTCACAGCTGAATTCTACCAGAGGTACAAGGAGGAGCTGGTACCATTCCTTCTGAAACTATTCCAATCAATAGAAAAAGAGGGAATCCTCCCTAACTCATTTTATGAGGCCAACATCATCCTGATACCAAAGCCTGGCAGAGACACAACAAAAAAAGAGAATTTTAGACCAATATCCCTGATGAACATTGATGCAAAAATCCTCAATAAAATACTGGCAAACCGGATTCAGCAGCACATCAAAAAGCTTATCCACCATGATCAAGTGGGCTTCATCCCTGGGATGCAAGGCTGGTTCAACATTCGCAAATCAATAAACGTAATCCAGCATATAAACAGAACCAAAGACAAGAACCACATGATTGTCTCAATAGATGCAGAAAAGGCTTTTGACAAAATTCAACAGCCCTTCATGCTAAAAACGCTCAATAAATTCGGTATTGATGGAACGTACCTCAAAATAATAAGAGCTATTTATGACAAACCCACAGCTAATATCATACTGAATGGGCAAAAACTGGAAAAATTCCCTTTGAAAACTGGCACAAGACAGGGATGCCCTCTCTCACCACTCCTATTCAACATAGTGTTGGAAGTTCTGGCTAGGGCAATCAGGCAAGAGAAAGAAATCAAGGGTATCCAGTTAGGAAAAGAAGAAGTCAAATTGTCCCTGTTTGCAGATGACATGATTGTATATTTAGAAAACCCCATTGTCTCAGCCCAAAATCTCCTTAAGCTGATAAGCAACTTCAGCAAAGTCTCAGGATACAAAATTAATGTGCAAAAATCACAAGCATTCTTATACACCAGCAACAGACAAGCAGAGAGCCAAATCAGGAATGAACTTCCATTCACAATTGCTTCAAAGAGAATAAAATACCTAGGAATCCAGCTTACAAGGGATGTAAAGGACCTCTTCAAGGAGAACTACAAACCACTGCTCAGTGAAATCAAAGAGGACACAAACAAATGGAAGAACATACCATGCTCATGGATAGGAAGAATCAATATCGTGAAAATGACCATACTCCCCAAGGTTATTTATAGATTCAATGCCATCCCCATCAAGCTACCAATGACTTTCTTCACAGAATTGGAAAAAACTGCTTTAAAGTTCATATGGAACCAAAAAAGAGCCCGCATTGCCAAGACAATCCTAAGTCAAAAGGACAAAGCTGGAGGCATCACGCTACCTGACTTCAAACTATACTACAAGGCTACAGTAACCAAAACAGCATGGTACTGGTACCAAAACAGAGATATAGACCAATGGAACAGAACAGAGTCCTCAGAAATAATACCGCACATCTACAGCCATCTGATCTTTGACAAACCTGAGAGAAACAAGAAATGGGGAAAGGATTCCCTATTTAATAAATGGTGCTGGGAAAATTGGCTAGCCATAAGTAGAAAGCTGAAACTGGATCCTTTCCTTACCCCTTATACGAAGATTAATTCAAGATGGATTAGAGACTTAAATGTTAGACCTAATACCATAAAAACCCTAGAAGAAAATCTAGGTAGTACCATTCAGGACATAGGCATGGGCAAGGACTTCATGTCTAAAACACCAAAAGCAACGGCAACAAAAGCCAAAATTGACAAATGGGATCTAATTAAACTAAAGAGCTTTTGCACAGCAAAAGAAACTACCATCAGAGTGAACAGGCAACCTACAAAATGGGAGAAAATTTTTGCAACCTACTCATCTGACAAAGGGCTAATATCCAGAATCTACAAAGAACTCAAACAAATATACGAGAAAAAAACAAACAACCCCATCAAAAAGTGGGGAAAGGATATGAACAGACATTTCTCAAAAGAAGATATTCATACAGCCAACAGACACATGAAAAAATGCTCATCATCACTCGCCATCAGAGAAATGCAAATCAAAACCACAATGAGATACCATCTCACACCAGTTAGAATGGCAATCATTAAGAAGTCAGGAAACAACAGGTGTTGGAGAGGATGTGGAGAAATAGGAACACTTTTACACTGTTGGTGGGATTGTAAACTAGTTCAACCATTATGGAAAACAGTATGGCAATTCCTCAAGGATCTAGAACTAGATGTACCATATGACCCAGCCATCCCACTACTGGGTATATACCCAAAGGATTATAAATTAGTCTACTACAAAGACACATGTACACGTATGTTTATTGCGGCACTATTCACAATAGCAAAGACTTGGAATCAACCCAAATGTCCATCTGTGACAGACTGGATTAAGAAAATGTGGCACATATACACCATGGAATACTATGCAGCCATAAAAAAGGATGAGTTTGCGTCCTTTGTAGGGACATGGATGCAGCTGGAAACCATCATTCTTAGCAAACTATCACAAGAAGAGAAAACCAAACACCGCATGTTCTCACTCATAGGTGGGAACTGAACAATGAGATCACTTGGACTCGGGAAGGGGAACATCACACACTGGGGTCTATCATGGGGAGGGGGGAGGGGGGAGGAGGGAGGGATTGCATTGGGGAGTTATACATGATATAAATGATGAATTGATGGGTGCTGACGAGTTGATGGGTGCAGCACACCAACATGGCATAAGTATACATATGTAACAAACCTGCACGTTATGCACATGTACCCTAGAACTTAAAGTATAATAAAAAAAAAAAAAAAAAAAAAAAAAAAAAAAAAAAAAAAAAAAAAAAAAGAAAGTATTTTATTAAAGAAACTTCTTTATTCATTTCTACCACTTATTGACAAAAACATCTTGAGTTATTATCTTCTCCAAAATAGCCAAATAAAACAGTCCATCACAATGGTGGAATTTGGATGAGAACATATATACTCTGGTTGACTAGTATTTTAAATTATTAAAAAAATGTTCTCAGAGTAATGCTTTTCTTTACCATCCCTGGTCCTGATTCATGTCAATTTGTGTTTTTGGCTTTAGGTTAACATAACATAAGAAATTAACGATAAGAATAGGCTGCTTCTTGTTTTAAATCCCAATCCATATACAACCTATATCAGACAAAATCTTCTGGTAAACCCACGATGAGTGGAACGAGCCTTTCCTGCTCACCTAGTGGGTCATAAGTAAGTAGTTGGATACTCTTTTTTTACAGGTGGTAGTTGGACACCCAAGAATAAGTGGCTGCATGATGTGTTTAGGTATTTGAGGCCATAAAGGCATAATATTCTCCCGGGATTCGTGTGCTCTAGAGATGTTCATGTACAACAGAATAATCTGTACAGCTTTAGCAAGGTTTGTGATTAAGATTTTGGCAGGTAAGATTTAGAAATTCCTACATAATCCCATTCAATCAATGTAAGTGAGAAAGGCATTGTTGTCTGGAGATGTTCATTTAAGTGGACATTGAAGTGGCCAAGAGAATATGGATCTGAGGTTGCAATGATTGAGCAAGGGCTCCATTCATAGCCACTTGTGCCAAGTTGGCAAAAAGACACAGGCTACTAGCTCACATAATACTTGAATAAACTACTGAGGCAATATAGTGAGTTAAACTAAGAACTACAATGATAACAACAAAAACAAAACAGAGAGCTTGTATATAGGAAGCCTGTCTTCCAGAGTGTATACAAGGTGGTGGAGGTATCTATTGCTGGGTCAGAATGCAGCTTAGGGCTGGGGTGAGAAACGATTGTAAAACTAGTGATTTAATTATTTTGCTTTTCCTCCAAGTTTCCTGCCCTTTCACCATAAATACAGGTTTCTGAACCCCGAGTGCAGGTAACTACCCCATCATGTCAGAGGAAAAGGTAATCTGGAATAAGAATTGATGCACATAGTATGAACTGACCTTTTCCCTCTTATATTGTGTTCCTCTGGGGTAAACTCTACCTACCATCTGAGCTTATGGTATAGAAAGGGGGAAAATCACTCCTTCACTCTAGTTGTTCTAAGGCTATCATGAAAAGTAAAGGGAGCCAGGAAAGCTCATAAATGAAGGACACGAGAGAACCAACAATAGGAGGACCTCATCTAATCTGAAATGTGGGTATCTGTGTGAGTTCAGTCAGGCTGGCGGGAAAAATTTTAAGATGAAGTTATAGGACATAGACACAAATCTTCTTGGAAGGCTGGAAGGTTTTGTAAAAGTCACAAGATAGGGTTATGGCTGAAAGCAGCCTAATTCTTACCTTGAGTAAATAGCTTAAAGTGGGTACAAAGGAAGGTAGAGTAGTTTATCTAAATAGCTTGTTTACTCATGTGGTCTTAAGGTCAACTTCTGATCAACTGCGGGGGGTCCGGCAACAAAATTACCCACAGGTTTGCTGACTCAAAAGCCTTTGTCAATTAAATCTGTGCTAAATAAATGCCCATAGGGCCAGCTAGTCGAGGCTGCAGCTGCTACTCTTTACAGCACCTTCCTTGGTGTCTGTGAGGGGCCTGGACCCTTAGCTGAGGTGACAGGCAGAATATCTGTCTCAGTGTACATTATTCATCTGTCGTTGGGTCAGGGTCTGCAGGATGGACCCCTGCAGCTGGTACCCCCTGTGAGGAACACTGCAAAGGCAGTGCAACGGACCTCCCAAAAACGAAGGTGAAAAAGAACTACACGGTCAGTGAGTCAGTAAGTCATTAGTGTCCACTTGGGATTTCCAAGGTCAGCGCGGGTGGGCATTGTTTAGGCTAGCTTTCATCATGGGACAACAGTTATCAGCTCAACAGAAACAGTATATAAAAGTATTGAAACAGCTGCTTAAGGCTAGTGGAGCCTCAGTTTCACAGGCTCAATTAAGGGACTTAATGCAAATGGTTGTAACCCATAATCAATGGTTTTTAAAAGAAGGCATGCTAGATGTAGAGCTCTGGGAGTAAGTAGGGAGAAATCCTAAACAACATTATGCACAAGGGCAATGGGTCCCAGTAACAGCCCTAACGCTATGGGCTTTAGTTAGAGCGGCTCTGGTTAGTTACAACCAGAAGAGCCTAAAAAGCGGAAGGAGGAGGAACCATAACCTGCCTTACCACTTCCTCTTCCCTCAGCCCCAGTATCATCAGGCCAAAATAACAAACGGGAACGGAGGTTTCGCCTGAACTCCCCTCCTCCAATAGATGGGGGAAAAGGCGGGATATGCTCCAGGTGTGGAACCCTGTCTTAAGCAAGCGGCATTAAAAGGGAGCCCTTCGCCTGCAGAGTAATGCAAGATCAACAAGGCAATCATAAACCCATTTCTTTTAACGCTTATAAAAGGATTTTAAAAAGCATTAGAGGCCAAAGTTGTGCCGCCAAGCAAGCAGTAGGTAGAAAGAAAGGTTCGGCAGTGGGGAAGCTCACAAATCCGGAGCCAGTGAATGCTCCCAGGAACTCAGCCTGGGCAGCTGCGGCTACAGGAAGCCAGGCCCTGCAGCAGGTAGCCTGCTGGGGAGGGGCAGCGGGAGGGAGCGGCACAGAAAACAGAAAAGAAAAGCCACACAGGCAACAGCGGCGCCTAGGCAAGCGCAAGGCAGCCACCACCCTGGGGCCCGCATGCTTAGCTCTCCAGCTCCGCAGGCAGACCACGGCAAAATTTCATGTGCTCCTTGTATACAAGCGACATCCCAGATTATAATTCTATGCTAAGATTTAAGTAAAATTTAAAAATTAAAAAAACCTCTTTCTAATAATGGCCACTGTTATCTCTCTCTTACCCCTAACATGACTTTCTCCAAATCCAATTTAAGTAAAACAGTAACCTCTAAAGGGAGAGAAATTACAAAACGCCCATGAGTTAATTAAGGAGCAATTAAAAGCAAACTGCTCCCCAGTAGAAAGAAAAATTTCCTGATTGCAAAGTTATTCATTTTATGGATGATATTCTACTAACAGCCCTTGGGATTCACCCATTTTTCGTCATTCCCCAAAAGTCTAGTAAATGTTTTACCTACAAAAGTAGTTCACTCCCCCATACCTAGTGCTTTAATACTGTTTACTGATGGTTTGCATAAACATGGAAAAGCGCCAGTCTGTTGGAGACCACATAATTCAATCACTTAATCTCGGTTTACTAGCACTCAGAGAGCTGAGACTGGGGCTCTGATATTGGCCTTGGAAACTTTTCCCCTCAGCCCGTCAATATAGTGATTCTGCTTACTCTATTTATTGCAGAACCTTCAGACAGCCCTAATTAAGTCCACTCTGGAGCCCGCCCTATGTGCTTTTTTTCTCTGACTTCAGCAATTGCTAGATCAACGTACACATCCTATTTTTATTACATACATTCGAGCCCACAACTCACTGCCTAGCCCATTGGCTTATGGCCATGATTAAGCAGACCTTCAGGTTATGACATCACTGCTTGACCAAGCCACCCAATCCCATCAGTTTTTCCACCAAAATTGGAGAAACTTATCTAAGCAATTTCAATTTACCCAGAGACTGGCTAAACAAATTATACTACAATTCCCAGATTGCCAGCTCATAGGCACATCCCCTCCTTCAACAGGTGTTAACCCTAGAGGACTAGAACCTAATCAGTTATGGCAAACAGACATTACACATATCCCTGAATTTGGAAAACTAAAATATGTACATGTATCTGTTGATACTAACACTCATCTAATTAGTGCACATGTTCTTCCTGGAAAATCCACTGGATATGTCATTAACTTTTGCATTTATGGGATGGCCCACAAAAATTAAAACTGATAATGGTCCAGCTTATGCCAGCTCACAATTTCAACAATTTTGTCACACGTAGAATATCTAACATTCCACAGGCATCCCATATAACCCCCAAGGACAAACCATAGTAGAACATGCCGACTCCACACTTAAAAATATATTCAAGAAACAAAAAAGGGGGAGTATGGGTAAATACCTTGCCACACTATCGGCACAAGCTGTAGAAAAGCACTTTGCTAAAACCTCTCTAGTCATAAAACCTTTAGTTTTATGGAAAGATGTGAACAGTAATGTATAGTGTGGTCCAAGTGAATTATTAACATGGGGAAGAGGGTATGCTTATGTCCACACACCCTCAGGTCCTCCTTGGATTCCAACATGACACATCAAACCATACCATGCCGTGGCTAGGACCCAACCTGGTACCAGAAATGAAGGAACTAACCCTACAGGACCCGCAGCCCTGGATGATGTGGCTTCCTCAGACAACACAAGCCCCAGACGTTACCTGGGGGATGCTGAAGAGGACAACTCAGGAGGCTGAACGAATCCTTCTCCAGACACAGACACCATTCACTCCTGATAATTTGCTTCTTGCTATGCTTTCTGTTGTACATTGCAGCTCACATAGGGTATGGTTCCTTTTTTATGCTCTCACTTTGTCTGCAACCTGTACCTGCTAAACTCTACTGGGCTCATATCTTAGATCTGCCTTTCTTTTGCCCTGTCACCTGGGCAGACACTCCCTTCCCAGCCTTTAATAATGTGATTGCTTGGCTAGGAGGGTTAGATTTACACCCAGTGGGGTCTCTCAAAAATGGCATACATTGGACTAAGGTGCCAGATAACACTACATATCACTCCACTATCCTTCCACTGTGTGTAAGTTATAAAGGTTCTAACCCTTAATGTGTACCTGCCCAAGCCCAATTGTGGCTACATCATGGCAAAAGAAATGCCTTAGCAGTCTTAGCTGCAGGTAGCCTCAAATTGGGTAATGCAATTAATGCCGCTTTCCCAAACATTCCTTCCTGTGCTAAAGAGCAAAGCTGGGAAAATAATGAATTCCACTTTAGCTGGGAGGTCTGTCATGGGGAACAAACCCATAGCCTCCAACTAGGCTATTATAACATCTTAGACTGGAGCCCACACAGCTATTTGCAGGGCAGTCTTACTGATGTCCTCATCCATCATGGCATCAATCACCATTTTGTAACCTCATCCCGTTCCCCTATGATTTGAGCTGATGGGAAGATGAGTTATCCCAGACCCCAAATAAAGTCCTTGCCACCCCATGACACTTTATGGTACCTGGGACATCTTAGCACCTCCTTTGACACCTGGCATGGGACATATCATAATTCCCAGTAACAATTATACTATAGCCTTCACTCGTAATCACACTGATCAGTGCCTAATTTGCACTCCCCATCCATATGTTTTCCTTATGGGAACTGATATTTCCATTATACCCCAAAACTCCACGTTTGTGATCCGGGTGCAGGGACAGGCTTGGTTTGCCTCATGTATCACTAATTACAATATATCTAATTTAAATATTGCTGGTGTTCGGATATTAAGGAGACAATCTGAGGCATTCCTACCAGTCAATTTGACACGCGATTGGCAAGATTCTTCTGTCCTTGCCACCTAAGAATGTCCCCTGTCCCAGGTCAGACTCAAAAGATTCATAGGCTACTCGGGAGGCTGAGGCAGGAGAATGGCGTAAACCCAGGAGGCAGAGCTTGCAGTGAGCTGAGATCCGGCCACTGCACTCTAGCCTGGGTGACAGAGCCAGACTCCATCTCAAAAAAAAAAAAAAAAAAAAAAAAAAAAAAAAAAAAAAAAGATAAAGGCACACTTATAGCCTTTATGGTCTCAGCCATAGTCATCCTGGCAACCGCTAGTGTGGCTGTTGCATCTATTACTGAATCAGTACAAACAGCTGCTTTTGTAGATAATATGGCCAGAAATGTGTCTAATAAACTTCTCTTACAGCAAGGTATAGATCAAAAGATTCTTGCACTACTGCGAGCCCTCAAGGCTGCCTTAGAATATGTGGGGGAGCAACAAGATGTACTGGCATTCCGACAGCAATGAAACTGCCACTGGGGGCATAAACATATCTGTATCATTTCTCTACCATGGAGTCAATCAATACATGGTTGGGATGAGGTGAAACAACACCTCTGGGAAACCTTTCATGACAATTTAACAGCAGACATAAAGCAACTTAAAACTAAAATTTTAGAATCCTTTCACACTATAGATCTACACACCCAACAAACGGCCATATGGAAGGGTGTGCAAGATCATCTCTCCTGGTTAGAGCCCTGCTCCTGGGGGTCACTCTGACTGGAAAAGAATGCTGCTAATTATACTCATGGTTGTCTTATGTTATTTGCTAATTCTAGGATGCAAAGCCAGAATAAGAGCAATGACCACCCTGCCCAACAGACTTGTTGCTGCACATATCTGTATGCTTCAGTCCAGAGAACCTGATGCAGAAAACAGAAAAGGGGGACATGTGGTAGTTCAGTCAGGCTGGCAGAAAAATTTTAAGATGAAGTTATAGGACATAGACACAAATCTTCTTGGAAGGCTGGAAGGTTTTGTAAAAGTCTCAAGATAGGGCTATGGCTGAAAGCAGTCTAATTCTTACCTTGAGTAAATAGCTTAAAGTGGTTTCAAAGGAAGGTAGTTTATCTAAATAGCTTGTTTACTCATGTGATCTTAAGACCAACCTTTGATCAATCATGGGTACATAATTGCTTTCTACTTGGGGGTGGGTGATCAGACTAATTACCTACAGGTGTATTGACTCAAAGCCTTTGTCAATTAAATCTGTGCTAAATAAATGCCTGCAGAGTGGAGGCTGTGGCTGCTACTCTTTACAGCACCTTCCTTGGTGTCTGTGATGGGCATGGACCCTTAGCCGAACTGACAGGCAGAATATCTGTGTCAGTGTATATTATTCATCTGTTGTTGGGTCAAGGTCTGTGGGACAAACCCCCACAGGTACCAGTGAGGACTTGTCCTAGGAAGGGATTTAAGCTGGCACCTGTGGAGAGGTGGGTTAGAGAAGAGACTAGAGAAAATGATCCCAGCAAAGGAAGCAATCTATGTCAAAGCTTCTGATTTGGAAAAGACCATGGATAGTTTAAAATAAAACCTGAGGTGTGGTCATAAACAAAGTGAAAGAATGAAAGGTAACTGGAATATAGATAATGAACACATTCTTGTTATTCATCTTCCTTTATCTGGCTACATCCCCACAATCTCTCCTTACACCTGGACCAACAAAAGACAGTAATTCTCTTGAGTCAGGAATGATTTCATGAACATGTATTTTGTAAACACCAAAAGACAAAATCTAATAGGGTCTCAAAGAATATACTTCACTAATAATGATAAATTTTATTAAAGAGATTGTATTCAGTCTGGATCAATGAGTGCCTGTCCTGATCCAATCACCCTAGTAATTATGATGTTGTGAAGCACAGGAATGGGAAATGCAAGATAGTATTTTGTGTAAGAAACTGCATTATGTGGTTTTTGGGAGTAACTGAGAAACCTGATGCTGGAACCCATATGGAAATGAGTTCTTCACTGCAGTTCAATGCAGACTCTGCTCTGGGGCTGAATTAGGAGATTGAGGTCAGGAGTTTGAGTGGTTGTGTCCTTAGTTGTTGGGAGGAAAATAGATTATTTTTTTCTGGTTAATAATTTTCAATATGAGCCACAACATGGTAAATATTTTATCCGTTTTAACAGGACTCTCTCTTTGTGAATGTTTTCTGAAATATCTGTATAAGCGTAATTTCCCTAAATCTCCTCTTCTGCATATACAGAAACCAGAATTACAAACTTAGCTCTGAAAATGTCCGATGGGTGTTTATTAACTAAATCTTCCTAGTCAAGGAAATACACAAATGGGCACCTGTTTTCTGTTCTTTAGATTGTAGGAAATCCAGCTCTATGTTTCTATCATCTATCTAATCACTGTGCTAGAAGGATTCTTTCAAATACACAATTCCAGATGCAGAATTCTGCTGTTTTGTAGTCTGCATCAGTTAACCAGAATCCTCAGGGCTGTCAATCATATTTAGAAATACTTAACAATCTACTTGAGCATTTGAAGTAATTTTTTAAACATTTTTTTCCAGAAGCAAGGACATAGGTCTCCTCAATCATATAATTTTCTCTATTTTCACTGATTTTTACCATTCATTAATAATACATTAATTTCCATTGTTCTACCACTTCTAGAATTCAGTTATCTACTATATAAAAAGCACTCTGTTATAGAGAAGAATGAGAGGACTCTAATTCTGGAGAGTGGCTTCTGTATGACTTTGTTCATTTTGGGTACCTTATTTTTGAGAAGCCCTGCAGAGCCTGGGCTATGCAAACAAACTCATTACATGACACTGTCAATTCTGAAATTTTTAAAATAAGTTGCTGACATTAGTATATCTCAACTTTAAAGCCATATATAATCATAAATTGCTCAAGTTTTACATTTCAGTAGGTCTGGATATGAATCCTGACTCTAACACTGTCTTTGAGAACTTGAAGATTTTTTTTATGTCTGCATATGTCTATTTTCTTCTATGTGCATTGGGACAGAAAGTAGCATCCTCTTGATGGTTATGAAGAAGGAATGAGATAATGTACATCAGGAACAACATTTAAGACCCAACACCTAATTAAGTGCTCAAATCATAGAAATATAATTATTGTCATTGTTGTTACATGTTCTATGCTGGAACTTGTAGTTTTTTTCTGTTCTACAAATATATCATGTGCTACACTGACCCTATTAAGGGAAACCCCAGATCAAGAAGTATGGAAAACGTCTTATATAATAAGCCTCTCTCTTCACTTCAGTGAAATTAGTAATTTACTCTCATTGACAGGAGGCCCTGTAAAAGTAAAGGGTAGGAGGACTCATCAGTTCTGCTATCTTGTATCACAGAGGACTTGCCAGAGGAAAATATTTAAGCTGGCATCTGAAATTTAAGGAAATTCTTGCCAGTGATGAGATGGGAGAAATGGATTCCCGACAATGAAATAGCATGTTTCCAAATATATACTTAGAATATTTATTTCAACTTGGAATGCTGAAAATAAAGTCAGAAATAGTACCAATAAGCAAAGGGGAAAGTTGTGAAAGAAATTGGAATGTGGGTCATAACGCACTCTTTGTCTTCATCTCTGTTTGTCTGGCCATTACCCCTCCCCCTCTCAATAGGTGGAGCCACACAAGACATTAGCCCTCTTGAGGTCAGCAATCATTGCACAAATATATTTTAGATAGCAAAGACTGTGATGTGGTAGTATCTCACTGTATGCATTCAGTAAACACATGGGTGATTTAATTTTATCAAGAGATTGTGGAAGAGAAACTCTTTTAACAGTCTAATGATCCCTGTAATTTATGTTTGGGAGATATGAGGCATGGGACCCAGGAAATTGTATCTTGGTGAAGGAACTGCTGGATGGGGTTGTTGGCGGCATCTGAGGAGTCTTGGGACGGCTTTCAGGTAGGGTTGTGCCAGCCTCTGAAGGTTTTGGATGCTGACTCCGTTCCTGGGGTAGTGCCATGCCCCTGGAGTCATGGCTTCTCTGGCTTGTATTTCTGTGTATCTGAAAGTATTCATTTTTTTTGTTTAATGTTTTTTAATATTAGGGAAAGCACAACATCTTTAAATATGTGAGACTATCATCCTTTATTAAATTCTAATAGATGTCATTACCTTTAAAAATTGCCTCTATCTAATGTATTCTTCCAGGCAACTGCCAATATATTTTTTTGCTAAAATGTAAAATGATCTAACATTCTTAGTAAAATAACATCTTTATTTACTTATTTTTTAAAAATGAACTCCATTTTTGTCTTTATGGCATAAGACAGATGAGAAAAGGACTACTTGTTACCTGTCTTGCATGAGTTTTTCTTACCTTTCCACATATGCCAAAGTTGTACAGAACTCACTATGCTGTTTCTCACTTTTAATATTTGTATGCAACATTTTGTCTGCCTGAAGTCTTTCCAATGTCTGTCTTTACCTTGTTAAGAGCAGTAGTATCTAGTGCATACTGGTTTGTCATAATGTACAAGGAAGGCAATGGAATACAAAATGTATATCCATGATCTCATTTGATTTTCAAGCCAGTCTTACGAGGAACATGTAAGCTATTTCTCTAATATCATGCACCTAAATGAGCAAAATATATACCAAGCCTATCTTACTGCAAAGAACTTGGTTTTGATAACTAACTTCAATTAGGCCTGTGCCCTCTGAATTTCTTCAAATATTTTAGTAGTTAGCACAAGTTTCATGTCTTTTTGAAGAAGATAATTAATGTCATTCTCTTAATATATTTTACTAATTTTCTCTAAGTGTAAGTGCAAGGGCATCATTTGGTTTCTCATGAACTTGCAGAATTTTAAGTGTAAAACAACAGAAGTATGGTTTCCTAAAACTTAAAGCAAATGATTTTCATCTTTGGGAAACTAATATTTGTTTATTTCTCACCTGGATGAAACTATGCATTTCTGACATCAGTTTTGACTTATTTTCCCTCTTTCGCAGTCGAAAGCAGAAGAGTTGAAGCTTATCTCCTTTTCCACAGGGGATATCGTGGCATTCTCCTTTTCCTACTACAGTCATACTTCCTGTTTTATCCTGAATTTCATAGATTGTTGTCTTCCTATTTACAATTTTCTGCAACAAAAAATTAATATGTTTGTGAGAACATAGTAACTACTGTACATAAGGGAAAGTTTCTTGTGACAGATTAAAAACAAGATGCAAGACAACAACTCCTAGTACTGTATCAACATACAATACATATGCCTTAGTCTAGATCATCTCATAGAGCTCTCCCTCAATATCCTTTTTGTTTAAGTCCTTAACGTTCTAAGTATTTCTATTACAGTTCTAGAGCAATGAGTTATCTTCCCAATTTCAACTTCTTTCACCTCCAAGACAGCTATGCTTCCCAAAGCACCTTGATACAAAGGAACCTGAAGTCCTTGGTAGGCTTATTTGGCCTCTGCCCCCATGCAAAAAGAATGGGCATCTGTTACAACTAATTATTTGCTATGTTATGAGGAATCTGTAATAAAAAACAAGCTTTTAGTAACTATCTAATTACTTTTTTGACTTTCTCCATTTACTAAATCTCTTTCAACATCTCCCATCCTGAAATCAGGTCCTTAAGTTCAAACATTCCAATTTCTTACTCATCAAGGCTATTACTCATTGTTCTGGATGTGCATTTCTAAGGATAATTTCTTTAAGAGTGTGTACAGAAAGCAATGCTGCTAAAATAAGAGGTCATTCTAGAAAATAAATATAACAGATTGAGAGCTGTTGATCATCTAAGAAATTACTGGAATCAATAGCCAGGTATAGACGGTTTTCTGAGTTGGAATGTCTCATGCTAACTGGTTTCATAAATTTTGACAGTAACATATCAGAAAAATTATTCTGCTCTTTTTTTGTGACATATCTAATATACGAGTACAGATTACTTGACTTTCCAAGTATCATCCAAATTTATGTTTCTCAGTTGTTCAATACTTTTTGATGAACAGGCTTCATTTGGTCAGAACATTGTCCTACCTGTTTTCTGCAGTTGATTTCCAGGTATAATCAGTCAATTCATTTCTTGCCCTGATTGTCAAAACTGGAACTCAAGCCTCAAAGGACAATACTTTATTCAAAATGAAAATAATGTGATTTTTGCTACAATTGAGATTATAATCAAAGAAATAAGTTTAGTATTATGTTTGTATGGATCTAGATCCCTCACTGTCCTTGATCATTATGACTCATAATAGGTAGTCATAGCTGATGAAGTCTCAAGGTTTCTCAGTGAATGTTTTACTAAAGAACTTCAGGGTGATATTTTAGAAAGAAAAACATGGGAATGAGAACATTAATAGTTCCCTAATCCTGGTCTTAACCTTGAAGAAGACTTTACTTACTTGTCAGTAGTTTTGAGAGAGTCCTGAGTTCTAATGTTAAGTAAATATGCAAACTTCCATTTAGCACATCAGGGGTTTTAACTTCACGTGTTATTGTAGAAAATGCAACAAAACAGCTTTGATGCCTTACCGTATGTAGCATATATAATCCATATACAATATATCCTGAAGTTTGTTTGTGAAGAATATTGATCTTCGGAGTTTTCTTTGCTCTTATGATGATGTCCTTTGGAACCTCAAACATTTGGTCAGGACCAGCTTCAGATACAGAAGAGGCTTCATTCACCTCTAGGAGACTATTATGTTTAGAATAATTTGATATAATGATGATTCTCTTTTTAATGAATTTCCCCTTCAAGTTGATGTTTAAAACCTTCACATGAAAGAACTGTGTCTGCGTAGCCACTTTAGCATGAAACATTCTTCTTTGCTCGTTTTCTGAGAATTCATATTTAAATATCTTTGTTGCACTTAGTACCATCACGATCATTGGGTCTTTTGGGAAAATATTTTTACTGGGAGTTGCCTGACGGTTGGCCAATGGGTTTAGGCTCTGTGCATGATAAAAAGGGAATACAAAAAAGAAATTTTTGAGTGAGGAATACAGAATTGCTCTTCAATGACCTCAAGTCACAACATTGGGCCCCAAAACGGTTATAGATGTGTAGAGCTAGGGCCAGGATATAGGGAAGGAGAGGATATCCTGAAGTAGTCTCATAGCCAAATGCAGTAATATAGGAGACCACATGGTAAAGGAAGACTCTTCTCTAAACAGAATAATCCTTAAAATGTAAGATATAATAGCAACATAAGACAAGTGGATGCTGAGCTGATTATCATGAAGTAACTTAAAATAAATTTAGGATAAAATAATGAATTGTAGTTTTACTCTTACCAGCTTAAAATGCCAGAGCATAAAAATAGACAAAATACAACTGAATAGCACTGAAATGGTAAAGGGTATCTATCACAAACCACATACATCAATAGTGTTTAGTTATTACCAATGTAGACAGGGCAATTTTTAGCATACAACTCATACTTTTCCTGCCTAAGATAAATACTGTTAAAGCAGGTGAGAATACCTGTGGGCTAAACCCCTCAGAATGCCCTCATCTCAGTAGGTTCAGGCTACAGACACTCTACAGACTGTCATTTCCACCATTGCAGCCTTTCTCAATGTCAGGGCTCTAGGAGGTAGCATGCTGGCAGAAAACCAAGGATCAGAGTGGATTGTCTTCAATATCCTTTCTCTATAACATCCAGGTTTCCTTAAATTGCAGCAGAACACATTAATGAAGGAAAAGTTGTTCAATTTCAAGAAAAAGCACTGGAGGAATAGGTAGGCCTCATTCACAAACCAGCAGCTCCTGAGTGGTCTGATCTGGAATACCATATACAGTGATCATCTGTGAGTGATTGGACTTTATTTGATCTGACTTTTCATCCATGCGACGCATTCAGCCTAACACAGAAAAGTCCTTTCCCAATGCAAGTTAATCAGTAACCGTAGACTCATCCATGAGAACATTAATAGTAACCAATATACAACCTCACAAGGAGCCACATGAATACAACACCTGCATGAAGGGGATCATAATAACTGCTCAGAGAGACATAATAGGACATTATATTATATTATGGTATTTTCAGAAAAAATATGTGTATACATAGGAGTAAATATGAGAGGGTATATAGAGAAATGTGGCAAATTATGGATGCTGGAATTTCATGTAAATTTAATTAAGTTTGATCCGGTTTGTCTGCATTCATTCCTTTTTTTTTTTTTTGAAATAGTCTTATATTAATACAAAATCTAATGTAAGAAAAAAGGGAATAGAGCATGTTCCAATTAAGGTTGGTGTTGTGGTTTCATCACTTGTTGCCTATCATAGTTGATCTCCTCTATTGTGTATCACAAATACAGAACATTCTTTCTTATAATAAAGCTCATTAGAGTTTCAATTAGTTTTTAGACTATTGCTGATACATGCATACAGTAAGGCTGACCTGTCCAAATTTGAGACGAGTACAACATTATAAGGATTATCAGAATCATGCAATTATTAATTGTAGTTTACTTTCTTTCATTTGTAAGTCTTGGTGTATCATCTTCTGTCTGCCTACATTTTTCCAAACTCTTGAGCTCTCTTCCCTATTCCATCACTTCTCTTTGTTTTTACAACTTTTGGCCTCACAATAGGTATCTTTGACTGAGTCAGATGACCTTTATTTGTCATTTGCTTAGCTGCAGTGGTTTATATCTTAGAATATGTTTTTTTTGTTTTTTTTTTTTTTTTTTTTTACTTTTTTATTTTGAGACGGAGTCTCACTCTGTCGCCCAGGCTGGAGTGCAGTGGTGCGATCTCGGCTCACTGCAACCTCCACCTCCCTGGTTCAAGCAATTCCCATGCCTCAGCCTCTCAAGTAGTTGGGATTACAGGCACGTGCCACCGCACCCAGCTAATTTTTTTCTATTTTTAGTGGAGACGGTGTTTCACCATGTTGGCCAGACTGGTCTCGCACTCCTGACCTCAGGCAATCCACCTGCTTCGGCCTCCCAATGTCCTGGGAATACAGGTGTGAGCCACTGGTTTTTCATTTTTTCATTGAGTAAAGGTATTTATTGGAAGTTTCCCATGAGGCAGACACTGAAGTAGGCCCTGGTTTACGATGGTCCACAGAATTACAAACTAACCCTAATCTTGGAACTATGTTGAGTAGGTGGGAAAGATAAACACTTCTTAACTTGAGTTGTCATAAACAGTAGAATAGAAAGAAATTTCTAGGAAACAGAACATCATGAAGATTTAACCTAAGTTACAGGAGTCTAAGTGAGTATTCCCTGAGGATAAGATCTCAGTATTGGGATCCAGAGGGTGGATAAGGTTGGCAGTAAGAGTTTTAAGGTGAAAGAAATATGGTGTGCGAAAATCCTAAAGGAAAAAGGAGCATGGTGTACGTCAAAGAAACTTGAACAAATTAGTGAGCAAAGGGAAGGGGTGTGAAACAGATGGGGGCAGTAGACAGTGAGTCCATTGCTGAAAGTTCCAGATTCCACAACTCTCTCTCTCTTCTCCAGACAACACAGGACAGAAAACTTTCTGCAGTCAGAGATAATATCAAGTTCATCAAGTATCCCTTTGGAAGCAAAATATTAAAATGCAGTGAATTCTCAATCTATACATTTGATTTACTGGCTGATTATTGATGTCATTTTTCAGTAGAGGATGAAATCAGATTCTTACATTTTGGGTTGAAGAAAATGAATCAGAAGGGGACCAGGAAGAGTGTACCTCAGTTGAGGAAGTGTTGGGTGGAGCTGATGATGAGGTCTGGGGAGGTGGGGAACAGCCCATGGCTGTGGACATGCTGGCTTCTGCAGAGCAGGAAGGCTGAGTCTGCTCTTTGGACATCTTACTCCTTTTGGTTCCAGTCTCTTCTTTAGATGGTTTTCTTCTTTTCTACAAGTAGTTTATTTTTCTTGTTAATTATTTTCAGTGTCAAATGAAGCAGAACACATTTTCATTACAAGGCAGGATGTTTATTATATATAAATTATTTTTCTTGGAAACTTAAGAGGGGGCTGTACATCCTCAGGCCAATTGAAAGAACAGGGCATAGATGGTTTCATTTCAAAAAGGGGAGTGGAGAAAGTAACACACATCACTCCTTAATTATTTGTATTTTTGGATATGCTGATTTGCAGTTAAAAAACTAGGCTTTTGTAAACACAGGAAACATTTTTTTATCTGACTCTCAAGTTAAATCCTTCTCTATTGGGGATGAAAATATACTTATTTTATACATATTTACATTATGTTTACTAAAGCATTTAACTTGTTGCCTCACAGAAATAAGATGATCAGTTATTATGTAATTTGATAAATCTGAAACTTGATGGGAAACATAGGAAGAAATAACTGTCTGCTGGAGAGATTGAGTGGAAGAGCCACAGCAGAGCTTCCACTGTGAGACTTGAAGCCTGCTCTTCTTCCTGAAGCTTACCTGAAGTCCAAGAGTCTCCTCTGCTCCTTTAGCTGTGAGTGTGTTGCTTGTGGTGGATGCAGGTGTAGCAGGATCCACTTCTTTCTGTTTCCTCGTTTTAGATGGGGTTGTTCCTTTGACTGGAATGGATTCCATTTTATTCACAACTAATGCAGAAAAAAGGAAGATGTATAAACCCAGAGCAGATGATCGGGGACAGCTGAAGCAGTTTCAATACTATTTGCTCTTAGTGCCTGCTTGAGAGTTCAGGTGTGTTTTAGTCCGCCTCTGTTGCGTTAGCCTAGTCTGGCTTCCAGGAGGCCAGCAGGAGAAACAAAGGCACAAACACTGACTCATACTCTTCAGTGCTTTCATCACTCCTCCTCTGTGCAGTGAGGACATCCTTCCTGTCCTCTGAACTCCGTGTGCCTCAGTCAAACCCGTTCCCAATCCTATTCTTCTATCATTTCCTTTTAAAATGTGAGGTTCTCATGATGCTGACTGCTTAGTCACATTCTCCAGATAATCTATTCAAATTACAGAAACCAGTGAAAGGAGATGTTATATAGGTTTGTGAGGTGAGATATTGTGACTTTTGACTTTTTTATTTTTTATTTTTATTTTTTGAGATGGAGTCTCACTCTGTCACCCAGGCTGGAGTTCAGTGGCGCGATCTCGGCTCACTGCAAGCTCCGCCTCACAGGTTGACGTCGTTCTCCTGCCTCAGCCTCCCGAGTAGCTGGGACTACAGACGCCTGCCACCACGCCTGGCTAATATTTTTTGTATTTTTTAGTAGAGACGGGGTTTCACTGTGTTAGCCGGGATGGTCTCAATCTCCTGACCTCGTGATCTGACTGCCTTGGCTTCCCAAAGTGCTGGGGCTACAGGCATGAGCTACCACACCTGGCCAACTTTGTTTTAATTATTTTAACTCAATGATATGACAAAAGGGGAGGTCTTCATACTACCAGGAGCAATGCTTACATTTAAATACTATGTTATCTTTTGTATTATAAAGAATGATGATGTGTTGAATATTCTCAATAGAATGGACACATTAATTGGCTAAATGTACATATCTCAATATAAACAACAGTTTTTTATAATTTTATTTTGTCATTATGTAGTCTTTCAAATATACTAGAAGTCTCAGTCTGTCTTCAACTCCCTCTCCTTTTTGTTCTTTTACTGCACCTCAACTCCGATATATGTCAATCTACATTAGTAATGGAATGCCATAAGTTGTCAACTTGTTGGCATCTGAAGTACCAACAATGTCATGGCCAGTGAGTCACAAATTGGGAAAAGGATGTATCAGCTATGACCAAGGTGGCATCTAATCAAGGTTGGGAAGGGTGGGGATGGTTGCAGCGGATGGGTGTTCCCTCTTCCCAATTACCTTTTAACTTTTCTCTTTTAAGAGTTTCAGCAAGGTCTCCCAGTGTTGGTATTTCTTTGAAGAATTCTATTAGTTTGCCCAAACCAGCATCACCTGGGAACTTTTCTTCCATCAAGTCAGCAATCTGAATTTTGTCATACTCTTCTTTCATTTTTGGATTAAGTTTTAAATCGTTGCTCAGTAAGGATTTAACAATTCTAAAATGATAATCATTGATGACCTCCAATCCTTTTAGTAGAACAATTTTCTTGTAGTTATTTGCCATCTCTAAAGATATAAGTGAGCCTACAAGAGAAAAATGGTAGACAGTGTTACACATGTATACAGACAATTTAAAAGAAGATGTATGCCTCTGTGAATGAGTGGCCCGTAAGAAAGAGTTGTTCATGCATATGTGTGGTAAAGAAGGACTTAATGACCAAATGTGTTACTGTAGAAATTGAGTGAAGAACTGTTTCTTTAGGAATGTCCAAGTAATTCTTCCCATTGAATGAGGGTAGTTGAATTGGGTCCAGGTGTTAGAAGGACGTCTGTGAACAAGCAATTGTCTCAGTGTTTAGAGTATGGGCTGTGCAGTGTCAAAGTCCTTGGTTCCTCTTCCCATCCTTTATTGGGGCTGGGGCCTATCCCCCAAAACCTGTCTGTTGTTTCTTAAATCTTCCCACACCCACCACTATGACTGGAGTGGCCTAGGTGTAAACAGGCTGCAGCCTCCCACCTTCCATGAATAACTTTCTGCCACAGCGCTACAGTTTCATGCTGGGGCACCGACACTATTCTCCTTAACTCTTCTCTTGTCAGCTATCATTAGTATCCTCTTCCTTGGTGTTGGACCCTGCTGTATTTGTCCTCTGTGCCCATAAAACTATCACTTTCCTGGACATCTACATCTTCTCTATTGCAGAACACAGGATTTATTGGCTGGAATATTTCGATAGTTGCTTGATTTTTCTTTTAGGCTCGATTTGTCTAATTCATTTTCATTTAACAGATCCACATTTGTCTCTATAAAACACATTTTTATCCCACTGAAATGTTTCAATATTTGCTCATTTTCTTTTCAATACATTCCTTGCTTCTTGTATTGGTTTCAGAAAACTTTGAATAATCTGCGTTTTTTTTTTTTTTTTTTAAACCTCTGGCACTTGTGTGTTCCTTATATCTTACAATTCAGAAGTATAAAACATTTTCATGCTTCATGACTTTGCTAATTCTCTTCTCATTACCTGGAAAGCCACATTCCTGTCTCTAACTACCTCTCCTACAACCTTTAAGACTCAACTGAGAGTTTGTCTTCTAGAAATTTTCAGAGTCCCCTTAAGGACACAGTATTACTCATCTGGACCTCTTTAGTGCCAGTGCACTTTAGCACATGATGACACACAAAGCATGTTATGGATTCCTATTTCCTTTTTAAATTATCACAGCACTTTGCGAGGCCGAGGGAGGCAGTTCACCTGAGGTCAAGAATTCAAGACCAGCCTGTCCATCATGGTGAATCCCTGTCTCTACTAAAAGTACAAAAGTTAGCCAGGCATGGTGGTGGGTGCCTGTAATCCAAGCCACTTGGGAGGCTGAGGCAACAGAATCACCTGAACCCGGGAGGTGGAGTCTGCAGTGAGCAGAGATCACGCCACTGCACTCCAGCCTGAGTGACAAAAGCAAAACTCCATCTCAATGAAAACAAATACCAAAACAAATATTTTAATTATAGAAAGCATGTATTTGTGTACCTCTTATGTAATTAAGATATTTAAATTCCTTGGGCTGTTAATTGCTTTCTTCTTGAGAGAACATGAGTGTCCTCAGATTGAAAGCACAGAATGAAGGAAAAAATCTATACAAAGACAAATAGTCAAACTGAAGCATATAAAAAACAAATAAATACTCCATACGCCTCTGAGAATGAAGAATAGATCACCTGCAAAGATCCAAAAATTAGATTGAAACTGATTCTCAACAACAAATCTACTGGAAACAGGAGAATGGAATCATTTTTATATAATTCTGGTCCAAAATCCCATATAAATTGCTAAACAAAAAGTTTAGAAATGGGAAGTTTTGATTTGTTTTGTGAGTATGACAATACAATTAACTTGCACAATGAAACCAGATGTGAGATTACAGGAGGCTATGTATGATTTTTATTTATTCCACTTAAACACAGATATTCATATATTTTGATGCTGAAATATTAGTGCTTTTGTTTTTGCAGTAATGACACTGATAACATTGGGGTTTCTAGAAAAATGTGCATTAAGTAATCTTTTAAACCTTCAAGTTCTGATTTTCAAAACGTATTGAGCCTCCCAGGTACAAAAGAAATGCTCTCATCTTGTCTTAAAGGGAAAAATAATTTTTAAAACTAGAATTTCAATCTAAACAAAATGATATTTAAACAAAAGATCCTCAAAAACTATTCTCTGAACCTCAAGGCCTTACTAGTTTTTCCAGACAAAGATGCACACAGAAACATTTTTGGAAGTATTTTTCAATAGAAAATTTAAAAAATAATTTTAAAAAGCTGCAGGCCAAAACATGAGTAAGAATGAAAAACGAACTTGATTATGCATGCCTATGTCTTAAAAAGAAAGCACTGATCAAAGAAAAGAGAAACAGAAAGTATACCAACATGGTGGAGGGAGAGAAGAAAAAGAATGTGACAGTTTACTAATGTAATTGTCTTAGAGGGTGAGATGGAAATGTAAGTTTAAAAAAAAGACAAGTAGGAGAATATAGAAGAGTTATAAATTGAAGTGAAGATAGCAGAAACAGGCCAAAATATGTTAATTATTAGCCTATACATAAAGAGCTTAACTAATTAAATGACAACTTTTATCAAATTTGATTTAAAATATCTATATGTATGTTGTCAGTGAAAGATCACTGAAAAGTGAAAAAGAAATTTAAATTATCATGCGAGGAGAAACTAGAAGAAAGCCAGCTTATCTATGTTAGAATCATTTTAAAAAAGATCTTACGACAAAGAGTATTATCAGATACCCTATGGTAAAAGGGTGAATTCCTGTGAAGATACAATAATTTAAATTATAAATTTATCTAATAATAATAAATGTATATTATTTTTCATTATTGTATAGTCTTTCATGATAATATATGGTTATATAATATATTTATCTTCATATACACACATATGTACACACACTGCCACAAATATATATATTTATATGTGTATGTTTATGTTTAGAAACATGTATGCATGATCACATACCACACATAATATACACTATATATATGCATATGAGCATATCTATATATTATATATATGAATTTGAGAGAAGTACAAGAAAATACCGTCTTATAATAGGAGTTTTTATATCTTCCAATACTAAATGAACAAAGTAAAAAAATAACATTTTTACAAATTTGAGCAACATAATTGATAGCAGTATTTATCTAACATATATAAATTCTGAAATCAACATTTAAAATCTCATATTCTAGTCAAGTACACTGAAATATTGCACCAGGCTATACAGAAAGACTTCTAAAAATTCTAAACTTTGCAATATAAATCTATTTCAAATGGACTTCCCTGCCTCTCTCCTATACATTGCCACTAGAAAAATAAAAAATAATTAACTTTCAGGAGGGCGGGAAGTAATCTTAAAATGACTGAAAAACTGCCTTTTACACCTGGTGTAGAATGATGCTTATGTAAAAGTTAAACATACTTTTGAAAACATTGACACAAATTATTTGAATAATTGTGTTTGCAAAATGGATAAATTTTCTACTGTGTTTTCATTTGTAGAATAATATTACTTACAAAACGTTCTCACATACGTTTGTGTGTGAGAACATGTTTTGTAAAATTGAGATAATACCGTTAAACACAGCTCTACATCTAGATGTCTTTTTTGCTTAATATTATTTCCTGATACTTTGTGCACAACATTATCTTGTCTTATTTTATCTTCTACTTTCATTTTAGGTTCAGGGAGAACATGTGCAGGCTTGTTAAATGAGTAAACTGTGTGTCGCTGAGGCTTGTTGTACAATGATCCCATCACGAAGGTAGTGAGCACAGTACCGGATAGATAGCCGTCTAACACACATACTGCTCCCACCTTTCCCTCTCAAGTAGTCCCTAGTGTCTAATGTTCCCATTTTGTGTCCATATGGATTCAGTGTTTAGCTTCCACTCATAAGTGAGAACATGCAGTATTTGGTATTTCTGTGTTAGTTCACTTAAGATATTGTTCTCCAGCTATATCCATGTTGTGCATATACAGCATGGAATACTATGCAACCATAAAAAAGAATGAAATCATTATCTTGTCTTTTGCCTAGACCCCTGTGGCCACCAAGCTTTCTAACCTCAGAGAATACATACTCAGAGAATTTGTTTTAAAATCTGCAGTGGTCAAAATGCATATTCCTTCATTCGTGCCCCAGTTGTAGAATAAAGGATATCTACTATCTCTGAAGTAAGTAAAGAATTGGAAGTAGTAACTGCAGTTTTCACTTTTCTGAATATAGTTGATACCAGCTGTACTCCCTTCACCCCACTGCTCTGAAGAACCAATATTAATTTTTCCCTTGTGATTTTGTGGATTTCAAGGAAACATCTAGATCTTTTCTATACCCACAGTATAGAAAAAATACCCACAGTACCCACCTTACTGGGAATTTCTTCAACAGTAGTTCAGATCTTGAGATCTTCAGAAATGTAGGAAATGAGGATTGTTTTGAGTAGGGAAATCAATCAGTAAAGCTCTGAGAAACTGAAATACAGGATGTTATAATCTCCTGAAATGCTAAGAAAATGAAGTATTTTCAAAGACAGTAAGGGAAAATGGCCGTCCTTAGAGTCACTTCACTTGACTAGTACTGGCTTCCTCATACTCTGCTTTGCCCTAGGGAGAGAGGAGTTGTGAAACAATGTGCAGACTCCTCCCACCTCCCACCAGTGTTTTTTGCTTTCCATCCTGTTAGAGAAAATGAACAGTTTCTTTCCTGCAGGTATCTTATCAAAGTAAAATTTATATCAAAGTTATATTTAAATTTTTTTTTTCTTACAAATGTTGATATCTGAATGGAGTTCCAACCTTAGAACTTTCTTAGCCAGCAGATTTACATGTGGGTCATTAGGGACCTCTATTCCGATGAATGATTTTCAAATATAAGAGGAAGCAAGGTGGCTTCTTCTCCCTCCTTTCCTGTGCACAGAGTGGCAGTGGCAGGAGGAGATCTTGGTAGGAGCATCTATTGCTACCAGTACTTTACTGCATCTCCTGCATGGGAGAATGTCTGCTATGAAATGGCAATTGGTTTAAATACTACCTGAAGCATTCACCCGGTTATTAATAGTTGACAAACCTAGGGCTTTCCATATCAGAAAGTTATTACAAATATGTAAATCCTTTCTCAAATATATATGAAGGAGTTTAACACTAGCTGTCCTCTTGACTATGACTAGGTTACTTAACCTCAATGATTAGATTCACGACTACTCACGTTTTCTTCATTATTCATGGAAAAACACAAGTGGATAGTGGGCTCGCAACATGACAGCATCGAAGCCTTGAAAATCCTGGAAAATGCACTGAACTTCGGTAGGGTGAGAGTCCTGTTAAATCATTTTCTCAGCAGTATTTTTTCTGTTAAGGGCAGTGGATGTCCTTCAGAGTACTGTAGTCCCAAGATGTCAAATAAATGACACCAACTGGCAGATGATGTTGTGTTAACCCAGCAGCAGATCTGCAAGCAGGATGTGGCTGTGAGTGGAAAGTGGGGCCCCAAATATAGCTGTAGGGGAGAAAACATATATATTTTTTAAATTTCCCTTTTTAGGTTCTTAGCTGACACTCTCCTGAAAACGCCAAATTAACGAGAAAAACAAGCAGTTTATTAATGTGTGCTCTACCTATCACAAGGGATAGGCCTCAGTTCAAAAGTATTTCTCTCTCCAGGTTGTGGCTTAGAAACCTTGTTTAAATAGTGTTTCAATAAAGAGCCACAAATCCTATACAGTGAAAAGCAAAGGAGAAAGCAGTACCAGTCATTTAAAAGGTGGGAAAATGTGGGATGTTCCCAGATTCCTCAGGTTTCTGGTGGTGCCTTCTCTGGGCTGAAAAGCAAGTGCTTTCTCCAGTAAATAAGGATTTATGTCCTACCATCAGGCAAATAGTGCCTGAGGCAGCATATTCCCCTGCATTTTCTGTGTGTTTAACTTAACAGTCCTAAGTATTTTGAGAAGTATTTTTGGTTTCCTTCACAAATAATACGAATGATCTGAGGCCATCTTGGAGCAGAAGAAAGCTGATCATCTTAGTATAACCTGGGGTCACGGAGAGGATAGTTGAAGTCTGGATTTGGAAACATATGATAACTTTATCAAAGCAAAAGTAAGTTAAGAAAAAGCAAGGAGGATCTGGAAGGGTGGCCATAAAAATACCTTTGAGTGTTCATGGTTTTATAGGTTTACATGCTGTTAATGTGGAGACACTGAGTTGGTCTTAAGATAATAGGTAGAGAGGGATATTAGGAAGGTCAGGTTACCCCAATTCAAAGGTCAGAGAGTAGAGGAAACTTGGTATAAATTATCGTGTTTCAGGACATTTTTCTCTCCCCTTTTTGGTAATAATTTCATGCAGAGTAATGCCTTTCGTTAGGACTCCAGCATACAACACACAAATTACTGTCACCAGTGAAGACAATTCAGAACATTGCTCCGTAATCCATACTGTGCAGATAAAATTGTAATAGATGAAGCAAAGAAATGCTTTAAAAATGTGCATTTGTACTGATTCTGAAGCAGTGGGCAATAATTTGCAATTTGTGCCATCACACAGAAAGCTCATTAATAGAACATACAAGAGATACTGATAAGGGGGAAAAAGTATGGATGAACCTTCATGACTTTATCATCTGAAGTACTAATTCCCATGCTCATTCAAAGTCCTCAGGAAAAGTTCCCACCAGATTAATATTCTAACCAAGATGTTAGTAAATTACTGCCTGTAGGACAATACTAACACACCATCCACTTTTGTAAGTAAAATTTTATTGAAACACAGCTGTGATTATTCACTTATGCATTGTCAATGTCTACTTCATGGTGCAATGAAGAGTTGACTAGCAACAGAGTACATCTGGCTGCAGAGTGTAAAGATTTTGCTGCATGGCTTATTACAGAAAATGTTTGTCAGTCTGTACCCAGTCATCAGTCTAGGAGACAGCAGCAAGCCTCTAAAGAGAAAAGCAAAAGTAAGTAGAAGAGCAACGTTAAATCAAGGTTAGCCTAAAGCTGGCTTCTTACATATTCTAAGTTCGGCCTAAAGGTTTCTCATGCAGCATGAATGATGGCCTAAATGGAAGTGTAAACAGACTGTAGTATACTCTTGGGTCAATCACCAAGTTTTGGCCAATCAAATGTGGCCCACTTGTTCAACCCACATTCAAATAAGGCAAACTCTGAGCTATAAGCAATCCAGCTCTCTATCTCATGTCCATTTTCTGTATCTCACTTTTCTTTTTCTCTTCATAAATCTTTCACTATGTGGCTGTGCTGGAGTCTCTGAGCCTACTCTGGCTTGGGAGGCTGCCCGAATAACAAATCGTTCGTTGCTCAATTAAACTCTTTTGAATTTAATTCAGCTGAAGCTTTTCTCTTAACTGCAATCACACCAACAAACCACATTTGGGACTTTTAAAGTCCGTTGTAAACCCAAGGATAAAGGCTTGTGATAATTTTTGTGATCTCAGAGAGGAAAATGGAAATGCAGAGTGTTGAAGCCTTTCTCTATCCCTAAGAGTCAGAACAAAACCCATTTGTATGGGAGCCTCTGTTAGCAAGATTGCTTTATGCATTCATGACCATGGGCCACCTGAATCAGGTGCCATCTCCTTTTGTCTCTCAAGTAAATAAATAGTTTTCTGTTTCTCAAGGAAGAGGGAAGGGTGATTGAGTTTTAAATGTTGAACCAATCTTACATCCCTCAGATAAAACACTTTTAATGATGTATTATAATTTATCATATTGATAAGGATATTGGTAAGTATAATTTTTCAATATTTCAAAAGTGTTTCTACATTTATTTTCATGTGAGAATTGGCTTTTGTTTTAGTTTCTGTGTAATATCTTTAATTTGGGTGTGACAGCAAACTGGCATTTCTAAAACGTATTGTATAGACATGGTAAACTTTTATCCTCAAATGTCTGATAGAATTCATAAAGTATCTATTCCCAAAACTTTCACTATGGAAAGATTTTTGTTATAACTCCTCTTTCTCTAATAGATATAAAAATATTTAGTTGTTTTATTTCCTTACAAGACAGTTTTGGTAAGTTGTGTTTCATGGGAATTTTTTCTGTAACAAATTTGTGTTTTACAGGAATTATGCAAGTAAGTAAACAAACTTATTTGCATAATATTGTTCATAATATTATTTTATTACCATTTTAATATCTGCAGTGTTATCCCTTTACCTTCCTGATACTGGTCATTTATATTATCCTCCTCTATTTTTTTTGATTATTCCTGGTAGACTGACTCTCTGAGGAGGATACTCAGGGAAGTTCAAAGTCAAGAGGAGTGACAAAAAGGACAGTAAAGGATTCTGAAGCGTTTGGCACCTACATCTAGGACAAAAGGTAAATAACGTTTTAACACCTAGCCAGACTAACAAAAAATCTCATACTACAGGTCTATTACCTGATCATATATATCTTCCTTCTGACAACAACAACAACAACAGAAAGAAAAAGCAAGGTATGCTAAAGACAAGGAAAAACAGAGTCTGAAGGGTCAAAAGAAGCGTTAGAAGCAGACTCAGATATGACTGTGATGTGGAAATTTGCTGACAGGGAATCTAAAGTTACTGTGATTAATGTGTTAACAGCTCTGATGGAAAAAGTAGACTGCATGCAATAACAGATGGGTAAGATAAGCAGAGAGAAGAAAACACTAAGAGACAAATCAAACAAAAATGTATGAAGTGAAACAATCGTAATAGAAATAGAAAATAATCAACAGGCCAGACACAATCTAGAAAAGAATATTACCTTGAAGATAGATCAATAGAAATTTCCCAAACTAAATGCAAAGGAAAAAAAGTATTAAGCCCTCCAGCCCTCAGAATATCTAATAACTGTGGTGGGATTTCTTAAGATGTAGCATATACATAATTGAAAAGCCAGAAGGAAAGAAAGAAGGAAGCATAAAAAGTACTGAACTGGTCTCTTTGTCTGGTGTGACACCTGAGGTTCTTGGTCTCATGGCCACAGAGATCAAGGATGCAGACACACACAAAGGGTGAGGTTTAGAGCTGAATTTTAACAGGCAAAAGAAAGAGAATAGCTCTCTGCTACAGAGAAGCATCCTGGAAAAATGGGTTGCTGATCTGCTGTGAAATGCAGATATTTTTATAGATGAGATGGGGAGATGGTGTCTGATCTACATAGGTTGTGTAAAATTGGTTAGGACCAGCTGTGCCATCTGCATAGGGCCCGAATCTCTGGCTGCCCTTACCCCAGTCTTTTATTATGCAGGCGGATAGCTACTCCATGTTGCTTATTTCTTTCTTACCGTACACATGCTAACAAAAAAGGGAAGGTGGAGCCCCGTGGTGAATATGCCTCGCACCAGGTCGCCCTTTCTGTTGGCGCTGCTAGCACCCCGCTGTGGAAGCTCCTAGCTTCCTTCTCTATGTTTGCAGTTCGATCGTTCAGGCTGCTCTTTATTAGAAAATAAGTGATTTTTGGGCTGCTTTTTGTTAGAAGGGAAATTCTGCTGAGGACTCTTTTGTCCTCACTATCTGCCTAAGATAATTTATTTCTATCTCCTGTATCAGTATTTGGAGAAATAATTGCCAAGAAATATTTAAAACCAACCAGAGCCAAAACCTCAGATGCAGGAAGGTCAGGTATTATCCACTGCGATAAATGCTGAAAAACAAATCATATCTGGGCATTTTATATTCCAACTGCAGAAAAGTCAAAGAAAAATCTTGATCAAAGTCAGAGGAAAGTAAAATATTGTATTATATATAGCGAAGCAATTCCAAGAATCACTGTGGAGTTTTTTGTCAGGAACATTGGAGGCAACAAGAGAAAGAAGAATATAAAATGAAATGCTTAAATGTATTGAAAGAAAGAACATGGCAATCTAGAATTCTATATCTGGCAAAATTATTGTTCAAAAGTGAAGGAGATCAGATCTACATGAAGAGAAGAAGACCATCAGAGAAGGCATAAATGCAAGTCAATTGAATTTTGAAAATTTTGATTCTTAATCTATTTAAAAGATAACTTTCTTTAAAGTAATAATAGTAATAATGTATTCAGTCATTATAGTATATAAATACAAGAAATGAGCCAGGGAAAAAATGGAGGAATAGGGGATTTTCTGTTATATGGTATCTGTTGTATACATAAAGCAATACAGTAATATTTAAAGATAGATTTAGGTTAGTTAAAGCTATATTTTTGAAACTCCAAGCCAAACAATAAAAAAAATTTTTTAAAGTATAATTCATATGTTAAGAGAAGAAAAGAAAAAAATTATTGCTCAATTAAAACCAAAAAAAGCAGAAAAAGAGGGGCAAAGAAACAAAGAACAAATGTAACAAATAGAATGCAGTCGCAAAACTGTAGATATTAATCTAACTATAACAACTACAGAAGAGCTCTGATTTGTAGTAATTGCCAATTCCTGTGGTATAAATATCACCTCCTCTGCTGCCTTTATAATGCAAAATACTTGACAACCAGCAGAAAAATTCCTCAATAGTTAATAATCTGTTTTTTCTACTTTAGGAGGCTGAGGTGGGTGGATCACGAGGTCAGGAGTTCAACATCAGCCTGGCCAACATGGTGAAACCCCGTCTCCACTAAAAATACAAAAATTAGCTGGGTGTGGTAGTGGGCGCCTGTAGTGCCAGCTACTCAGGAGGCTGAGGCAGGAGAATCTCTTGTACCTGGGAGGTGGAGTTTGCAGTGAGTCAAGATTGCACCACTGCATTGCAGCCTGGGTGACAGAGCAAGACTCCATCTCAAAATAATAATAATCATAATAATCATCGTCATCATCATCATCATCATCTGTTTTTTCTGATTTCTAGCTGAAGAATGAGTATGCTGCCTTCAATTCATCCTCTCACTGCATAAAATCTCCCAATTATGTACTTATTTTTTCACAATGAAACTTCCATTCCTCCCTTTATGAAAAAAGGTAGCTTACTATTTTACCATTCTGACCTCATTTTCCACACACTTATGCACATACCAAAGTTTCAGTTGTGTGGAACCGTTTGTGTTATTTCACACTTTTGAGTATTTTGAGAAGTGTGAAAAGTGACTTCACACTTTTGAGAGACAGAGAGAGATCTGATGCCTTTTCTTTAAAGGAGACCAATCACATCATGAAGACCTTGACATCCTAAATACTCAATAGTGTGAAATAGTTCTCAATACTATTGATACTATTGATACTCAATAGTATCAATATTTTAAGTGTCTTTGCTAAGAACAATGATTCCTACTGCATATTGATTTCTCATGATGCACTAGACTGTAAAATATAATGTATATGCTTTATGTCACTAGATTTTCAAATCAACCCTATGAGGCAGAGTTTCCCCATTTTAGAGAAGACTATTGTCTTAGATGACTTGAGTCTCAGGATACTATAACAAAATGACATAGACTGGGTGGCTTAAATGACAGGCATTTCCCCCAGTTCTGGAGGCTGGGGTTCCAAGATCAAGGTGCTAGCCAACTTAGTTTCTGGTGTGGGCCCTCTTTCTGGCTTGTAGATAGCCATATTCATACTGGGTCATTACCTGGTGGGGGTTGAGAGAGAGAGAGAGAGAGAGAGAGAGAGAGAGAGAGTGAGTGAGAGAGAGATAGAGAGCGAGATCTGATGCCTTTCTTTAGAGGGAGTCAATCACATCATGAAGACCCTGATGTCATAAACGAATTACCTCCCAAAGGCCTCATATTTTCAAATATCATCACACTGAGGGTTAGGGCTTCATCATATGAATTTGGGTGACACAATTCAGTCTGTAGCAACCATTTAAGCTATTTTCCTAAATTATGTGACTAGTTAGGGCTGGAGCCAGATTTAAACCAGGTCTATCTTATCCAAAGCTTTGCCACTTACAATATTAGCTCAGGGGCATTGATTGATTTCTCATGCTTCCTGCTTGGACTGAAAAAATTGTGTTAAAACACAGGAATCTGATTTTCCAAAAGCTTAAACTAAATTATTTTATCCTTTGAAAAGCTAATACTTGTCTGACTTCCATCTGAATGAAACTGTGAAAGTCAGATATCAGCTTTGATCTTGTTTCATTGAACTGTTGAAACTAGGAGTTGAAGCTTATCTCCCTCCTCAATCTTGTTATTATGCTTTATTTTCCCCATTTTATCAATTTTTCCATGTTATTCTGTATTCCATAGAGTGTGTTCTACTTAATGCATAGACGTTGCAATTTATGTATGTAACAGGTTTTAAAGAGAGTTGAATTCTGCACACAAGTTGGAATAATGGAGGTAGGATACTTGCACACTGAGTGAATACAGTTAACTAGCAAGGTGACTGTTGGGAAAACTCCTTGCTGGACCAATATCTACCCTTCATAAGAACAGGGCAAGCTCAGACCAACGAAAGCAGACCACGCCAAATTAGTAGGTAGTCAAAGATTTATTCAGGGGATACATGTGAGGCCATCTTGGGTAATAGCAAGAAGAGGAAGATCTCTGCCTTCACAATACATGCATGACTGGTCTTTTAAGCCGTAAGAAGAAAAGGGAATGGGAAAAGAGCGGAAAAACAGTCACTGATGGCCTATTAAGCCATCTGGTTGCACTCTTTAGTCTATTTACTTCCTGAGCAAAGGTATTATTTGGATTCTCTGCAGTCTGTTCCACATTCCTCGGGGAGGGTGGGTGTTCTGGGAAGCAGCAGTTATCCTGGCATCAGTAAGCTTTCTCCAGTTGGATTAGACATTTCTACCATTCACTTTGCAGTCACCTACTCAGAACACATTTTCACAGCTGTGGCATTCCTTCCTCTCCAACTTGAATGCTTCTCAGACCTAGTTCTTCTCTGCAATTTTGTAGTCTATTGTGGTTTTGCCTGCTTTTCCTTTTGCCCTAAACAAATACCATAAACTGCAGAAAATTCTGTTGGCAGAAAGGGCTTCTGTAGTTCTAGGGTTGATCTCTCTACTTTGGAAAGTAGTGGAATAAAGGAGAGATTTAGTGTTGGGGCCAGAGAGGAGAGTGAATTTATATGGAAACTTCAGAGATGATGTGGACAAGTTCTAATATACTGTACATAGCCAGAACTGGCACCATTCATCTCATGTTCATTGCGTAGTACATGGAGAGTATATGAGAGAATGACATTTCTGGTTTATGAAAACCCATTGTTCTCTGACGCTTTCTGCAATGAACAAGGCATATTTTCCCACTGTCTTATTCTGCTTAGTGCTGCTGTAGTGGAATACCATAGACTGGGTAATTATACAATGCAGATATTTGTTTCTCATAATTCTTAAGATTGGAAGTCCAAGGTCAAGGTATCAGTATCTGATGAGGTTTTCTTGCTGTGTCCTCACATGATAGGAGAGCCAAAAAAACTAATTGACCCCCACAAGCTCTTTTTATATTAGTATTAATACGTTTATAAGAGCAGAGCCCTCATCATTTAAACACTTCCCATTAGGCCCCACCTGCCAACACTGTTGCTTTGTGTGCTAAGTTTAAGCATTGGTTTTGAAGGGGACAAAAGCATTTAAACCATAGCACCGTACTCTGTGCCTTTAATTTCTGTTATCTCCATCCTCTATTTGCTCAATGTATCTATAATTGACCATACTCTAGGAAGCATTCATTGAAGAATCTTATTAGTTAATAATTTATTTTCTCATCTTTACTTTTGTACTTCCACTTTTGGCTCTCAGGATTTCCCCTGATATTATTTATCCCCTAAATTGGAAATGAGATTCTCTACTGTTGTCAATAGTTAACTCCTCACCCCATACATATAGTTTTGGGAATTCTTGCCTCAAGTTACTAATATGTATCTATTATTTACTTAGATTTGTTCAGCAGCAAGAGCAAATTTCATCGGAACTGAGATTTATTAATAGCTTTTGCTTGATTTTGGGTGTTAACATGTGAAGAAGAGAAAAATAATGTATGAGTGATGGGTAAGTGGTATAAGGATTTTATTGGATTTTAAGTTTTGGATTTAGTGCTTGAGAATATTTGGTACAAGGAAAAAGACTCCTGTGTGCCCAGTTAATGTTCCTGTATTCTTCAGTGTTTGCTATATTAGCTTAAGAGTGTCAGAAAGGGAAATAAACAATAAATCATGAAAATACAAGATGGCAGAAAATTAGTGGTGCAAATGCCTACTTTTTTGATCTTTCCATTTCACTTAGCCAGTGCCAGGTGGCTGCTGATAGAGCCAAAATGTGACTGAGTCATCTCACTTAGGGATTCTAGTCTAGTGATCACCAAGTAGTAAAGCAGAGAAGGGATTACTTAGAAAGTGGAGGCCGGGCGCGGTGGCTCAAGCCTGTAATCCCAGCACTTTGGGAGGCCGAGACGGGTGGATCACGAGGTCAGGAGATCGAGACCATCCTGGCTAACATGGTGAAACCCCGTCTCTACTAAAAAAAATACAAAAAACTAGCCGGGCGAGGTGGCGGGTGCCTGTAGTCCCAGCTACTCGGGAGGCTGAGGCAGGAGAATGGCATAAACCTGGAAGGCGGAGCTTGCAGTGAGCTGAGATCCGGCCACTGTACTCCAGCCTGGGCGACAGAACAAGACTCTGTCTCAAAAAAAAAAAAAAAAAAAAAAAAAAAAAAAGAAAGTGGAGCTTGAGCTCCTCCAGGAGTTTTGAATATGGCAAGTTATTTCTTCTTGGCTTTATGACAGTAATTTAAATGTTTATGACTTTGTAATTGCAGAATATTATGACAAAGTGTATTAGTCTGTTCTCATGCTGCTTTGAAGAAATACTCGAGACTGGATATAAAGGAAAGATTTAATTGGCTCACAGTTCTGTAGGACTAGGGAGGCCTCAGAAAACTTACAATCATGGCAGAAGGGGAAGCAAATATGTTCTTTTGCACATGGTAGTAGGAGAGAGAAATGAGAGCTGAGGGAAGAAGGAAGACTTTTATAAAACTATCAGATCTTGTGAGAACTCAGTCACTATCATGAGAATAGAATGGGGCAAACTGGATCAATGATTCAATTACATCCCACTGGATCCCTCCTATGACACATGGAAATTATGGTTACTACAATCCAAGATGAGATTTGGGTGGGGACACAGCCAAACCATCTCCTTCTGCCCTGGCCCTTCCTAAATCTCATGTCCTTACATTTCAAAACACAATCATGCCCTCCCAACAGTTGCCCAAAGTCTTAACTTACTCCAGCACTAAGTCAAAAGTCCAAGTCCAAAGACTCACCTGAGACAAAGCAAGTCCCTTTCACCTATGATCCTGTAAAATCAAAATCAATTTAGTTACTTTTTTTTTTTTTTTTGAGATGGAGTCTTGCTCTGTTGCCCAGGCTGGAGTGCAGTGGTGCTATCTTGGCTCACTGCAAGCTCTGCCTCCTGGATTCACGCCATTCTCCTGCCTCAGCCTCCTGAGTAGCTGGAACTATAGGCACCCACCACCACGCCTGGCTAATTTTTTGTATTTTTAGTAGAGACGGGTTTCACCATGTTAGCCAGGATAGTCTTGATCTCCTGACCTTGTGATCCGCCTGCCTCAGCCTCCCAAAGTGCTGGGATTACAGGCATAATTTAGTTACTTTCTAGATACAATGTGGATACAGGTATTGGGTAAATAACCCATTCCAAATGGGAAAAACTGGCCAAAACAAAGGGGCTACAGGCCCCATGCAAGTCCAAAATCTAATAGGGCAGTCATCAAACCTTAAAATTCCAAAATGATCTCCTTTGACTACATGTCTCACATTCAGGTCATGCAGATGCAAGAAGTGGGCTCCCAATGGCTTTGAGCAGCTCTGCTCCTGTGACTTTGAAGGGTACAGCCCCAATCCCGGCTGTTTTAATGGGCTGTCACTGAGTGTGGCTTTTCTAAGCCCACAATGCAAGCTGTCAGTGGATCTACCATTCCAGGGTCTGGAGAACAGTAGCCCTCCTTTCACAGCTCCACTAGTCAGTACCTCAGTGGGGACCATGTGTGGGTGCTCTGACCTCACATTTCCCTTCTGCACTGCCCTGGCAGAGGTTCTTCATGAGAGCTCTGCCCCTGCAGCAGACTTTTGCCTGGATATTCAGGCCTTGCCATACATCCTCTGAAATCTAGGCAGAAGTTCCCAAACCTCAATTATTGACTTCTGTGCACCCAGACGCCCAACACCATGTGGAAGCTGCCAAGGCTTGGGGCTTGCCCCTTCTAAAGCAATGGTCTGAGCTGCACATTGGCCGCTTTCAGCCATGGCTAGAGCTGAAGCAGCTGGGATGCAGGGCACCATGTCCCAAGGCTGCATAGAGCAGTGGGACATGGGGGCCCAGGAAACCATTTTTCACTACTAGGCTTCTGGGCCTGTGATGGGATGGGCTTCCATGAAGTCCTCTGGCAGGCGCTGGAGACACTTTTCCCATTGTCTTGGTAATTAACATTTGGCTCCTTGTTAATTATGCAAATGTTTGCAGTAGGCTTGAATTTCTTCCTAGAAAATGGGTGTTTCTTTTGTATCGTATTGTCAGGCTGCAGATTTTTTTAAACTTTCTTTCTCTTGAACACTTTGCTGCTTAGAAATTTCTTCCACCAGATTCCCTAAATCATCTCTCTCCATTTCAAACCTCCACAGATCTCTAAGGCAGAGGCCAAATGCCACCAGTCTGTTGGTAAAGCATAGCAAGAATTACCTTTATTCCAGTTCCCAAAATATTCCTCATCTCCATCTGATACCACCTCAGCCTGGACTTTATTGTTTATATCAGCAGTTTGGTCAAAGACGTTCAACAAGTCTCTAGGAATTTCCAAACTTTCCCACATTTTGCACTTCTGAGCCCTCCAAACTGTTCCAACGTCTGCCTGTTACCCAGTTCCAAAGTTGCTTCCACATTTTCAGATATCCTTATAGAAGCACCCCACTCTCTGCTGTACAAATGTACTGTATTAGTTCATTTTCATGCTGCTATAAGGACATACCCAAGACTGGGTAATTTATAAAGGAAAGAGGTTTAATTGACTCATAGTTCCACAGGGCTGGGAAAGCCTCAGGCAACTTACAATCATGGTGGAAAGGGAAGCAAACACATCCTTCTTCACATGGCAGCTGGAGAGAGAAATGAGAGTGGATGAAAAGGGAAGCCCCTTATAAAACAATCAGATCTCATGAAAACTTACTATCACAAGAATGGTGTGGGGCAACAGCTCTTATGATTCAATTACCTCCTATCCTGTCCGTCCCGTGACATGTGGGGACTATGGGAACTACAATTCAAGATGAGATTTAGGTGAGGACACAGTCAAATCATATCACATATACTGAATAAAAATATACTCATAGACTAAATAAATATCAGATTCACCAGTTAAATTATGATGAAAAAATAACTGATAGTAGAACCTTTAAAACAAACCACATGCTTTTCTATCAGCTTAGTCTGAAAATTCAAACAAACTCAATTACTTTGAGTTTCCCTGCAGTACACCATGTTTTACTTCCTTCTTAGAACCTAGAGTAGCTTGCACAGTAGAACCATAGGAATTTGGATTACTCCTTCTGGAGACAGAAGTTTCTAAGCTTCCTGCCTTGATTCTGTGTAGTGCTATATATTTGGCATAATATCTTAGATTTTGAAAAGCCTTCTCAACCTTTCCCTTTTTGAAATTATTCCAGAAGTAGATGTGGTTTGACTTCAGTGGTTTGTTCTGTTTTTCATCTATGCTATTTCTGGCTTGGAAATCCCTCTTGGAGAATGTACAACAAAGACACTTGTGTATCCATGTTCAACTAACTCTGGTCGTAGATTACTAACGCCAAATGTATCAATAAAGGCTAGTAAGTGGAGATTCTCAGGGTTGAATTCTTAGGCAGGCATGTCTAGACAGTTGATTTAACATGAATTTCTTTTTAAAATGTTTATATAATACCTACAGTATGTGCAATACTATTCTAAGTGGCAGGAGTACAGAAATGAATAGCAAAGTCCTTGCCCACAAACTGTTCTATTTCAGCGGGCTGCCAATTAAAAAATAAATGAATGGCAATAGCATATATACCATAATGTCAAGTAGATAACTGCTATGAAGACACGCAAGTCATGTAGGTAATAGAGAGTTATGGTGTCATGTGCCATTTTGCAGCTTTTGTTCACTGAAGGTCGAGTTTAGGAGGCGTCAATTAAGCGGAAATCTAAACAAAGTGAGGGATCAAGCTGTGCAGATATTCTAGCTGAAGAGAGATAAATGACTTAGGAAAATAATTGCTAATACTTCAATTATAATAGGATTTGATGTTTGGGTTGGTGCCTTTCAAATCACAGCCAATAACACCAACCTTGTTTTTCTTTATTTCTTTTATTAAAATAAAAAAAAACAATATACCATTGCACTCTGTATTATAAGAAGGCAGTTGGCAAAAGAAAGAACAGAACACCTGCATTCAGAAAACTTGAGTTCAGTCCTTTTACTAGCTGTGTGGCCTCAGGTAAGTCATTTACCTAATTTAAAATGTGATCATTGGAAGATTACAATAAATAGCAAGTGTAGTGTATCAGGCATTCCATGCTGAGTACTTAAAGTAATTATCATCTCATTCCAGAGATAAGTAGGTGTCTCTGAATGTTTTGTTTTTTCTTTTCATTTTTGAGACTCCATGTGAAAGCATTTTGTAAACAGTAAGATACTATTTAGTAGTTAGCTATTATGCATGGTATAACAACACACTTCTCAAACTACAGGGTGTGCACTCCTGAGGTCATGAAGCCACCAAATACATTTGCATGAATTTTCTTTGTGTATAAATTTTACCCTATAGCAAATACTATAAGACATTTTTAAGTAATAAGATATTAGGGACTGAAATACAAATATTACATTTATATAATTAAAGCAAAACATCAAGGAAATAGCTGAGTATTAATTTTGTCATATAAAATGTGTTTTAATATATAAACGTAAGTGGATAATAGGGTTGAAGGAAGATTACATTTTTATAGACAAAATGTTCCTGATAATTGTTTAAATGTTTACTTGTAAATGCTACATGTATAAGTAGCATTTCTCTAGCACCTACCTATAAAAATGGCATGGCCATATTAATGGTAATAATTCAGATTTTATTAATGTTGACTCTACCAATGAGGGTATTCAAGCTCCTGTAAAAGTCGCAATAAATTATTTTTAGCTCATAAACATCTATCTTGTTCTTGGCTTATATCTTGTACCATATAGGTTGATGCTCTGGAAGTCATTAATTGCTGGTAATGTTGAGCATCTGATCATGTGTGTTTGACATTTGAATAAAGTGATTATTCATATCTTTTGCCCATTTTGCAAATGGGCTGTTCAAATAAAATACTATGTAGTTATCCCTATATTGTGAATACATACCCTGTGTTAGTTGTATGCATTACAGACATTTTCTTACAGTGTTTGCTGTGTATTTTCACTGTGTTTACTTTGCCTTTTTTTAAAATAAAGAAATTTAGAATTTGAATGCAGTCAAATTTAATCAAGTTTTTCTTCCTGGCTTTTAAACTAATCTCATGAGGAATATTTAAGCTATTTCTCCCATCTCAGTGGAAATAAAACAGTCAGGACTAGATGAGCTGTTAGATGACCTAAACACTGAAAAGTGTAAGGATATAGTAATGTACATTAAAGTATGTATGAGGTTACCTAAAGATCTTCATGATAGCTATGTAAATACTTTGAAATATTGTATATCACTTTCTTTTTTTATAGGAAAGAAAAGAATTTCCACTGAGAAATATGCTGCCAGACATATTGGAGCTCCATTATATATTATTTTTTTAAATTTAACTTTTATTTTAATTTCAGGAGTACACGGGCAGGTTTGTTATATATATAAACTTGTGCCCATTGGGGTTTGTTGTACAGATATTGTCAACCATGTATTAAGCGTAGTACCTTCTGGTTATTTTTTCTGATCCTTGCCCTCCTTCTACTCTCCACTTTCCACCCTCTGATAGCCAGCAATGTGTGTATCCCCTCTATGTGTCCATGTGTTCTCATCATTTAGCTCTCACTTATAAATGAAAACATGCAGCATTTGGTTTTCTGTTCCTGCATTAGTTTGTGAAGGGTAATAGCCTCCAGCTCCATCCATGTTCCTGCAAGGGACATGATCTCATTCCTTTTTAAGGCTGCATAGTATTCTATAGTGTATATGTACCACATTTTCTTTATCTAGCATATCTTTGATTGGCATTTAGGTTGATTCCAATTTTTGAAATTGTGAATAGTGTTGCAATGAACATACATGTGCATGTGTCTTTATACTAGGACAATTTATATTTCTTAGGGTATACACTCAGTAGTGGAATTTCTAGTTTTTTATCACTTTCTACCCTGATGTCTCTCTCTATCTTCTCTTCAATGCCAGTAACTCTTAGATTTTCCATTTTTGGCTATTTCCTGTATCTTGTAGGTATACTTCCTTCTTTTTCTTTTTCTTTTTTCTTTATTCTTTTGTCTCCTCTGACTGTGCTTTTTCTAGTTGCTTATCTTCCAGCTCACTAACTCTTTCTTCTGCTTGATTAATTCTGCTGTTGAGAGTCTCTAATGTATTTTTAGTATGTTAACTGAATTTTTCAGCTCCAGAATTTCCTCTTGGTTCTTTTTAATTGTTTCAATTTCTTTGTTAAATTTATTTGATAGGATTTTGAATTCCTTCTCTGTGTTATCTTGAATTTTATTGAGCTTCTTTAAGACAGCTACTTTAAATTCTCTGTCTGAAAGGTTACATATCTCTGTCACTCCAAGATTGGTCCTTGGTGACTTATTTAGTTTGTTTCATAAGACCATGTTTTCCTGGATGGTTTTTATGCTTATGAATGTTTGTTGATGTCTGGACATTGAAAAGTGAAATATTTATTGTGATGTTTGCAGTCTGGGGTTGTTTATACCCATTCTTCTTGGGAAGGTTTTCCAAGTATTCAAAGGAAATGGAATGTTGTGCTCTAAGTCACTGCAGCCATATTAGCATTAGGGGGTACCCCAAGCCCAGTAATACTGTAAATCTTGCAAACCCGTAGAAGTGCCACCTTGGTGGTCTTGGGTAATATCAAAGAGAATTCCCTGGATTTCCAGGAAGAGGCTCTTTTCCTCTTCCTTTACTTTTTCTCCAAACAGAGTCTCTCTCTCCATGCTGAGCTACCTGGAGATGTGAGAGATGTGGCACAAGCACCCCTGTGACTATAACCACTGGAACAGCCCTGGGTCAGACCAAAAGCCAGCACAGCACTGGTTCTCACTCAAGGGTCATGGTAACCCCTACATAGCTATTGCCAGTGTTCACTCAAGGCCCAAGGGCTCTTCATTTAGAGGGTACCAAATCAAGCCAGACTTGTGTCCTACCCTTCAGCATGGTTCACTCTCCCTCTTGCCAGGACAGGTCCCAGAATGCCTGGATCCAGGCCTGGAGCCAGGAGCCAGGGCCTGGAGTCTGGAACCTTAGAAATTTATCTAGGGCTTTATTCTACTGCAGCTCAATTGACAACCAAGTCATAAGACATAGTCTTTCCCACTCTTCCCTCCTCTTTCCACAAGCAGGGGTATTTCTTTGGCCAGCACTGCCCCAGGTCTACAGGAATTACTGCTGATGTTCACTGCTGATGTTCACTCGAGGACTAAGGGCTCTTCAGTCAACGTGTAGTGAATGCTTCCAGGCCTGGGTCTCTCCCTTCATAGCAGTGGGCTCCCCTCTGGCCCAGGGCAGGTTAAGAAATGCCATCCAGGAGCCAAGGCATGGAATCAGGGATCCTAGGAGCCTGCTTGGTGCTCTATTCCACTGTGGCCAAGCTGGTGTCCACACTGAGTTTTATATATTTTTTTGAGGGTACTTTCTTATGTAGGTAGTTATTCAATTTGGTGTTCCTGTAAGGAAGGCAATCACTTGAGGATGCTATTCAGTCATCTTAGTCAGACTTCTTTGACTTTTTTTTAATGTGGCAAGAGATAAATGTCTAATTTCATTCTTCTGTATGTAGATATCCACTTTTCCAAAAGTCATTTATTGAAGAGACCGTTTCCCTCCCATCGTATGTTGTTGGCATCTTTTTCAAAAACCAGTTGGCTGTGAATGTGTGAATTCATTCGTGAGCTTTTTATTCTGTTTCATTGGTCTATGTGTTTTCTTTTATGCTTGTACCATTCTGTTTTGGCTACTATAGGTTTATAGTATATTTTGAAGTCAGATGGTGTGATGCCTCCTGCCATATTCATTTTGTTCAAAGTTGCTTTAGCAATTTTCCTGCCTCAACTTCCCGAGTAGCTGGGATTGCAGGCACCTGCCACCACACCTGCCTAACTTTTTTTAGTTCATTGCCTTGCAGAAAGAAGATGATCAATTATTAGGCAATTTTGTCAATCTGAAACATGATGGAAACTAATGAAGAAATAGCTGCCTGATGGAGAGATTGAATGGATGAGCCATAGCAATTTCTTCTGTGGAACTTGAAGTCTGCTCCTCCTCTTCAACTTTACCTGAGATTTAGGAGTCTCCTCTGCTCTTTCAAATGTGAGAGTGTTGCTTGTGATGGGTGCATACTTGGCACTGCACCATATTATTTGTGTCCTAAATGTCCATATTCCTGTCCTCTTGCTGGACTTCTACCTGCTCCCTAGTAGAGAATTACAGTCTTTAATGACTGAGATTATTTTAACACTTGCTTGGCTTTTCTCCTTTCAGGCTTAATTACTCTAATCAGTTCTTTAAACCAATTATCTTTCTATAAAGCCATGATTCTACCATGCTTGATAATCTTCAATAATTCCTCATTTTCTTTAGGAAAAATTGCTTGCTCTGTAGTCTGGTATGGAAGGCTCACTTCTTCCTGCTTGATCTTTCTTTGTAAGTCTTTATTATTATTGCTTTTATTTCACAACATTCCCCTTTAATAGCCTGGTAGGACTATTAAAGTTGTGCAGTGTGGCAGTGCAGTTGTGGGCTGCTCAGTATGAGGGGCTGAACAGCACCCAATGGGGGATGGAGGTGAGGCAATGGTAGGGCTAGACATGCCAATTTATTTCCCATGGCTTAGAAGGTTGGGAGAGTCAGGCCAACCTTCATCAGTGGTGGTTAAATAACTAGTGGCAATGGGCAGGGGGCAGAGGCAAGACCAATGCAAGGGATTCCACCATTGTGTCCCCCACTACCCACTCATTGCTCCCAACAAATATTTGTAGGGGATGCTGGGGCTGGTGGCCCTGGTTGGGATGGGTATGTGGCAACACTATTTCAGTTAGGCTCAAAATAGGTAGAGCCAATGTGGCCACCCTGAATGGAACCCTATGTGTTCTCCTGGAATAGCTGCCAATTGTTCTGCAGGATCTCAGTGCCTACTTTTTGTTACTCCAGCCCATCAAAATTTTAATCCTTTCTTAAGTATAAAGAAAAAGAAAGTATTTTCTTTTTCAGATGGTCAGAGATATTTAACTGAGTTGTTAGACTATCTCTGATATCTGGGGGACACAATAAGAGACTAGAAAATTCATATTTCAGAGCAGAAAAATTCAATAAAAACTAATAAAGATCATTCAATTATAAAATGCAGCTCATTTTATATTATCTCTAGATGTTAATATGTTCTTTTCCTTCTTCCAGGATTTTCCCAAACCTTTCAACTCTCTTCCCTTTTCTTCCACTTCTATGTTTGTGGTTGGACATTCTTTTGACCTCAATTTATACATTATTTCCTTTCCTGAATTAGATGACCTTCACATATGCCTCAACAGACCCTGCAGGTTCTTATTTTGGTACTTGGTATTCATTGCTTTAATGGGTCATTGTGTTTATTTAGAGTATAATATGATGCAGATATTGTCCTAGTCACTTGGATGAAGTGGGTTTTTAAAAGGCTGACAGTGTACTCCTACTCTTGAAACTTATAGTGACAGTGAAATGACATGAATTCACTAATTACAGTTGTCATAAGTATTATAGTAGAAAAAATCCCAAGGTCTTACACATATGAACATCAGGAAGACTTCCCCTAGCCCGAGGAAGAAGTGATTTGACCAATTTAGGAGATTTCCAAGTAGAGAAACATGGTTTATAAAAACCCCAAGTAGAAGAAGAATGTTGAAGAAACTTTAATGGATAAGTAAGTGAAGGGAAAAGTGTGAAAGAAACTCCAGTAGTAGACAATGAACCCACCACTGTACTCACATGTGTTACTGAGGTTGCTACATATCTTTGATTTTCCCCATGAAAAGTGAGAGAGAACTTCTTGAGGTCCAAAATATATCAATTCGCTATGTATCTCATGTAGAAACAGAATATTAAAATATAGTTAATTATCAATATATGCATGTGAGTAAATAATCATCAAAATTATTTTTGGTAGAAGATGAAATGAGATGCTATTTTGAAGTTTAAGTCATAATATGGGTTATAGAAAATACAGCAACAGAGGAACAAGAGAAAAGTGTGTTAGTTAAAACAAAATGCTTCTGTGATTTTGTGATTATTAAATAGGTACCCAGATCTTTCTCTACAGAAATCCCCACTGCTTTTAGCTCATTAGAACTTCTTCCATAATAGTCTATATCTTGATATTTTCTTCAGAAGTGCACGAATCACTATTTGTCTTATAAGAATAGATAAATAAATTGATAAAACTCTCCAGAGACTAAACTGCAGGATTATATAAACTTGTGAAAGGCTAAGAAAATAAAATATATTGAAAGATAAAAAGAAAAACAACAACAACACTAGTTTGGGTCACTTAAGTTGGTTAGTGCCAACTATTTCATGCTGTGCTATGAAATAACTCTCAAACCCATTTGCTGTCTCCTCCCAGGGAAGAGAAGCAATTTTGAGACTCCTTCCATAAATGTTTATAGTTTTCTACTTTGTTAGGTAGGGAAACTGCAGTTTTCCTTGTGTAAATATCTTATTGAAAATGAAGAATGAATGTGTATGTTCATTGCAGCATTATTAACAATACCAAAGATATGGAATCATGTTAAATGCCCATCAGTGATAGAATGGATAAAGAAAATGTGGTACATATTCACCTTGAAATACTATGCAGTCATGAAAATGAATGGGATCATGTTCTTTGTAGGGACATGGATGGAGCTGGAGGTCATTATCCTTAGCAAACTAATGCAGAAACAGAAAACCAGATACCACATGTTCTCTTATAAGTGGGAGCTAAATGAGAACACATGGGCACATCAAACTTTTATAAGTTTGATTATAAATTATCTTGGTGTCGTCTTGATTGAAATTAATTTAATTGGAGTCTTTGACCTTCTACTTGGGTTTTTACAACTTTCTCCAGATTTAGAAAGTTTTCTGCTATTATTTTAAAAAATAACCTTTCCATTTTTTTCTCACTGTTCTTCTTATATTATCATTTAGATATTTGCTCTATTGATGCTGTTCCATGAATCCTTTAAGCATTCTTTATTCCTTTGAATCCATTTTTTCTTTTAGTTCTTTTAAATATTTTCAAATAACTTGTGCTCAATTTCACACTTTCTTCCTCCTCCTTCATCAGTACTGCCATTGATATTCTCTACTACATTTTCTTCAATTCATTCATTATATTTCTCAGCTCCAGAGATTGTGTATCTGTGCTATATTACTTCTTTTGGTATTGGTAGTTTATAGTTTTTCTTATTTCATTCAATTGTTTCTCTGTATTCCTGCAAATATGCTGTGTGTCTTTAAACAATTATTTGGAAATTTTTGTCAGGCAGCTTTTGAATCTGTCTCTCTCTCTCTCTCTTTTTTGATGGTATTTTTGCTCTTGTTGCCTAGGCTGCACTGCAATGGTGTGATCTCGGCTCACCGCAACCTCCATTTCCCAGGTTCAAGCAATTATCCTGACTCAGCCTCCCGAGTTGCTGGGATTACAGGCATATGCCACTACGCCCAGCTAATTTTGTATTTTTAGTAGAGACAAGGTTTTTCCATGTTGGTTAGACTGGTCTCGAACTCCCGACCTCAGGTGATCCACCCACCTTGGCCTCCAAAGTGCTGGGATTACAGGTGTTATCCACTGTGCCTGGCCTCTTTTTCATTGAAACAATTACTGGTACTTGATTTTGTTCCTTGTTATTCATTATGCCATGGTGTAATTGCACTTACTCAGAGGCTACTCTGAAGCAAGTACTGATATAGCCACTGTGATAAAGTGGTTTAAAAGGCAGTCAGGGAACTCTTACTATTGAGACTTGTTGTCTTGAAAAGACAGATATCCTTAACTATAGTGATAAGTGGCAGAAAAAAATATAAGATCATACACATGTAAACACTAGGTAATATTTTTTTCCTAGCCTGGGAGGAGATCTAAGGAAGTATTTCTGAAGGAAGAGACATTAATACTGGCATTCAAGGATAGTTTTAACCAATAGGAAGTTAGCAGGTGGAAGAATCATGAAAGAAATCTTTAAGAAAGGAGCATGACATGTGGAAGAAATGTTAATATTTTAGTGAACTAGGGTAAAAAAATACAAAGGAGTCTTGATCAGCAAACAATGAACCCAATCACTTGTTGTTACGTCCAGTACATTCTTTCTCTCTTCCACAGAACAACACGAGGAAAACTTTTAGTGGTCAATGACAATGTTACACTGATAAAGTATCCCTTGTGGAACCAAAAGCTTAATTTTTGTGAATTCTCAATATAGTCATTTGATTAAGTAATTAGTGGAGTTACTTTTAGGTATAACAGATAAAGTGTTTTGTTTGGGTTTAAGCATGACAAGCTATATTAAAGAAAAATGTAAGAAAAAAGGAAGAAAAAGAAAGTACCCGGCCAGACGCGGTGGCTCATGCCTGTAATCCCAGCACTTGGGGAGGCCGAGGTGGGTGGATCACAAGGTCAGGAGATCAAGACCATCCTGGCTAACACAGTGAAACCCCATATCTACTTGAAAAAAAAAACAAAACATTAGCTGGGCGTTGTGGTGGGTGCCTATAGTCTGAGCTACTTGGGAGGCTGAGGCAGGAGAATGGTATGAACCCAGGAGGTGGAGTCCTGGGCAAAAGAGTGAAGGCTCTGTCTCAAAAAAAAAAAAAAAAAAAAAAAAAAATTCCTCTGTAATCTTGTGGTTAACAAAGGAGTTCCCAAATTTTTATTCAAATCTCCACAGGTGTCACCTCTCTGGAACTTCTTTTGCAGTATTCTAGACTTTGATTTTTTTTTCCCCCAGAAATGTAGAAATAACTGTTTTGCACTAATAGAATAAGAAATCATTGAAACTATCCACAGAATCAAACTGAAGGATGTTATAATCTTGTGAAAGGCTAAGAAAGTGAAATTTGAAAGGTAACAATAAAAAATGGCATTGGTTTGAGTCACTTAAAACTTTACTAGTGTTGGCTTCATCATACTGTGCCCCAGGAAGCCAGCAAAGTTATGGAACAATTGTGTAACTCCTCCCTTCAATGTTCTTAGATTTTTATACCCTTAGCAAGATATACTAAACTATTTCTGTCCTGTAAATAATTTATCAAAATGAAATAAAAATGACTGCAGAATTTTTTTTTTTTTTAATTCTCTGGTAATGCATTCATGCCTGAAATAAATTCTGATATTAGAAGGTTATTCTCCAGGGGACTTAAGTTTTGATATTAAAACTTTATTATCTAGGAGATGTAAATGTCCCTTGAATAAAGCCAAAATATCAAAGAAGAAAGATGTGACATGCCTAGCCATTTGTCCATCATCTACTATTCACAGAGTGGCAGTGGCAGAAGTGTCTATCACTGCCAGTATTTGACTGCATCTCCTGGATGGGGGAGGGTCTGCTATGAAATCAATTTTGGTTTACATACTATATGAATCATTTATCCAATTATTAAGAGTTGATAAACCTGTAGCTTATCAGAGATAGAACATCATTACAAATATGGAGATCCTTCTCAAATGTGGAGAAAGGAATTTGTCATCAACTGCCCTCTTAACTATGACTAAGCTGTGTTATCTTGATGACTGAAGTCATGATTGCGTAAGCATTTTCGCGTTGCTCATAGATTAAATGCAAGTGGTTTCTGGTTTCGTATCATGAGAGTGTTGAATGAAGGCTTGCAATATTTGGAAGAGCACTGAACTTCTGGTGGGGAAGAAGTTGTGAATAATTCTTTGTTTTCTTGTTTTTTGTTTTGTTTTGTTTTTGTTAAGGATTGTGTATATACTTCAGAGTATTGTAAATCCTGTGATATTAAATAAATTGAACCAATCAGCAGATATTATTGTGGCAATTCAATATTGTGATAACATTATTGTGGTAACTAAGTGATCCGCAAATAGGATGAGGTTATGACTGAAAAACGGGTGCTTCAAAACAGCCAATTTTGCTGGATGATCAAAGGCTGTTTAAAGGAAAGAATGCTAATAGTTTTAATTCAAACTTGGGCAATAGAGAAGATAGTGGAAGTCTGGGTTTGGAAGCTCTCTGAGTGGTTCCACCAAAGCAGAAGTAAGTTGGGGAAAAGCAAGGATGATATGGGTGTCCATGGATTGCTTATATGCTTTAGGTTGCTGCTTATGTGAACTCATGGAGCTGGTCTTTAGGTCAAGGGTAGAGAGCAACATAAGGAAAGTTCATAAAGGGCCACAATCTAGAGATTGGAGGTAGAGGATACACAGCAGGAATAAACATGATTCAGGAAGTTGTCCTGTCTCTTTTTCCTGTAATCAGTTCATAAGGAAGGATGTATTCTCTTGATACTCTGAGAGATAACACACAAATTACGATCCTAATAAAAAAGCAATTCAGAACAATGCTCAATAATCTAAACTACTCAGATGGATATTTAGTAAATGAACCAAATAAAGGCCAAAAACAAAACAAAAACAAAAACAAAACATTACACAGAACGCTGATGGGAAATGAAAGAATTCCTCGTGGAGAAAAGGTATCTTCATAACCTACATGAATTCCTATCATCCCAAGTATTAATGTACAGAGTCATTGAACTTCCCATGAGAAGTGTCCTCACCAGGTTGATAACCTAACAAAATCAGTCTGGAAAGTGACAGAGTCTCTTTCAGAGAAGAATGTGAGCAAGTAAAAGATAAATTTCTCCAAGAAACAGCATTTAGGACCTTTCATGTCTCTATTAGGCCCCAAAATTTAAAAATAAAAATATGTGAGTAAGGCCTGTATTCTTTGAGAGGGAAATAGAAGTACTGTCTTAGGCATAGTAAAATTAAAAACTTTTCTACACCTCCTATGCCTAAGTGCTAGAATAGAATCCTTCATTGTGGGATACTAAGTCGGCAAAATTAATTTCATGCCAACTTAACTGAGTCATATATATATATATATATATATATATATATAGTCATCACTTAACTGAGCAATATGCCTCCTCAGTTAGACTTCTTGGATGAATGAAATTCATTAGCCAGTATAAAGTCTGGATAACAGTATTGCTATAAAGACTCTTTAGGAAATGTAAGAATAATATTATACATTTGTAATATATCCCTACCTACTTAAGTACTCTGACAAAATGATAGGAATAGCAACAACTCAATAACCCTAAATTTTCTGTGTGGCATGTTTAAGCAGGCAGGGCCTTAGAAAGTGTCCCATAGTATACTATCAAGACAGCATGTATTGGAAAAGTAGAGCTGTCTTGAGAGTTCACATACATCATTGAGGTGGCAAAGAAATAATGGGCTTAAAGCGGCAATGATGAAAAAGGGCTCCATCTGTGACCATCTAAGCCTACATGGCTAACAGGCACAGGCTGCTGGCTCTGTTCCCCAAGTTTTTAAATAAAATTTGGAGAAACTACAGAGTAAGAAGATATTTTTAGATTTAACAAACAAGTAAAATTCTTTGAGAGACTCCCTAACTATAACAAAGTCTTTGTCTTAGTGTCTTCTGTGTGTGTGTGGCTGGAGGCTGCAGCCTCGGGCAGAGAACATCCGGGGACTTCATTTAGAACATTTTTTAACAGTAAAGTCTTGTTTATTCCTCATGTTGCTGTGCAGCAGTCTTTGCTTGTCAGTTCCCCACAGAGGCCCTGATGCTGGTGTCTACAAGGATGAAATTAGGACAGAACAAGAGATAGGTCAGGATAAGCAGCAGATAGAAAAGTGTAAATTATTCTTCCACCCTTATCCTTCATAGCCCTGGTGCTGGTGCATTATCACACAGAGAAGGTGACTTTTCCTAAAGATAATCTTTTTAAAGATTTAAAATTTAAACTATAATTAATACTTTGTCTGGGATGGTGAGATTAACTGTGGTTTTGCAGTATCTGAACTTGTTGCTTCTGAAATCATCTTCCTAATGTCTGACTGTCCCAAATTCAAAGTTTGATTTGGGTTGTTAGACTTTACCAAGCAAAAGACTTTACCAAGCAACGTAGTACATTCTTTTGTGGGACTATGAGGTCACAGGGAATGCTATGTATATATCTGAAGAGCAAATGTATCTAACAACAACAACAACAAACCTTAATAATTACATTGAAAGTAAAACTGCAAACCCAACAACATGTACCTATTGAATTCAAATATGATAATAGAGGAAGCATGATTTTAAAATCAGTAAGCCAAATATACCTAATTAGCAGCTAAAAGAAGAAAAAGAAATAATAAAATAGCCAAGTGGAAATATTCACTAATAAAATATGGTAGTCAAAATAAAGAATACAAGACATTGGTTAAATTATGGAATGGAAAAAAATTTTGTATTTCTTAATTAGAGGCTCATATTGAGTAACTCCCACAGAAGGAAGCAGCAAAACAGAAAAAATTGAAATAATAAAAGAAAACATAAAAGACAAAAAGTATAGAGTTGTCAACATCCCAATAGCAGTAATTTTAGGAGAAAAGGAACATGTAGAAGGGATTAGGTGAGGTGTATTTGAATAAGATACATCAGTAAATGCCAAGAATTAAAGAGAGATAAATGTTCTCAATAAAAAACACAATGTCCCAAACTGGGTAGAAGGAAAAAAAAAAACAAAAAACAAAAAAACTACCTACACACATAATGTAATTAAAAGGACACCAGCAAGAAGAAGCATCTAGAGATAAAGAACACAACATACACAATGGAATAAAACTCAGACTGACAGCAGAAATCGGGAGATTGGAGTGATATTTTAAGGCACATCTAGGCAAATCATTACTCATAATTACAAAATTCTTAAAGCTCAAAAAATTTATTACTTAAAAATTATTTTCAATCAATACTTATTTGGAAGCAAAGTCAGAATTGAACTAATGTCAGGCTATTTATACCCACTATTTATACCACTCAGTACAATATTACTTGGTGCAGAATTTTTTAAAAATAGACTTTATTGTGTATATTTGAGGTTTACAATATGAAGTGTGGGTATAATTAGACAGTAAAATTACTAGAGTGAACCAGATGAATATATTAATAATCTCAAACAGCTACTTTTTTGTGACAAGAAAAGCTAAAATCTACTTATTTAACAAAAATTCCTGGTTCTATTTTATTAACTTAGTCCTTATTTGGTACATAGATCTCTAACCTTGTTCATTCTACCTATCTGCTACTTTGTATCTTTGACCTACAAATGCCTACATTAAAAAAAAGTAAGATCTCAAATTAATAGTCTGACATTGTGCCTCAAGGACCTAGAAAAAGAAGAACCACCTAAACCCAAAGTTAGCAAAAGAAAGAAAATAATAAAGATCAGAGAAAAATAAACCAAACAGAGAACAGAAAAAAAAAATTGTTGAGAAATTTTGAGTTTAAATAGCCACGTACTGATTTTAATATTGCTGAGTATTTTACACATATGTCATATGCATATCTTACCTTTCCAAAATCTAAATAATTCTGAATTCTGTAATCTATTTTGTCCCAAATGTTTCAGTTAAGGTATTGTGTTTTGAAGCATAATAATTTTAAACCTAAAACATTGTATAAAGCTAAGCTGTCATTCATATTCAGAGAATGATGCATCTGTTCTCAAGCAGGCAAGGCTTCTGAAAATTTGCAATATGGAGACCCATGTCTAGAACCCAAATAAGAAGAAAAACAAATCCAGACAGTGTTGCAAGTGTGTCAGGCCTAAGTATGGTCAAATAATTTAGTAAAATTAGAGATAACAAATAAAATTAGGGCCAAAGAAAAAGCAAGGGGAGGGAAAATCACAATAGCACAGAAGAAAAATTCTAGGTAATATCAACATGACTGGGGAGGGACAGAGTTAGGGGAAAAAGAACCAGCTAAAGCTCCAGGTGTGTTAGAGAAAAACTGCAGAAATACATGTTTAAGAAGCAAAAAAAGGAGCTAAATGAAAATGCAGAAAATTTGCTCAAATTGAAATAAAAAATAAACTGTTAAAACATGTTTAGACTTTTAAATAATCACATTATATGTAAGTTTATTTCTGCTCTGATCATTATAATTTCTTTCCTTCTACTAGTCTTGGGTTTATTTTCTTTCATTTTTCTCTTATTTCTTGAGGTGGCGCCTTAGGTTTTTTTTTCCTACTTTTCTGATGGAGGCATTTATTGCTATACACTTCTCTCTCAGAACTACTTTTACTGTATCCCATAAGTTTTGGTATGCTGTGTCTACATTTTTATTTGTCTCAAGAAATGTTTGCATTTTTTCTTAACCCATTAGTTATTCAGGAGCATGTTGTTTAATTTCCATGTATTTGTACATTTACCATGTTCCTCTTGTTAATTGCTAGTTTTCTTCCCTTGTAGTTAGGAAAGATACTTGATATTATTCATTTTTTAAAAGATTTGTGCCTGTAATCCCAGCACCTTGGGTGACTGAGGAGGGAGGATAGCTTGAGCTCAGAAGTTCAAGATCAGCCTGGGCCACATAGTGAAACCTCAACTCTGTAAAAAATACACACAAAAAATCAGCTGGATGCGGTGCACCTGTAGACCTAGCTATTCAGGAGGCAGACTGAGGTGAGAGGATTTCTTGAGCCTGGAATGTGGATGTTGCAGTGAGCTGAGATCACACCACTGCACTCCACACTCCAGCCTGGGTGACAGAGTGAGTGCCCGTCTCAAATAAATACAGAGAAAAATAAGACTCGTTTGGTGTTTGGTTGCTTAGAATGTGTGTAGTCTAGAAATAATACTTTAGGTGCTTTTGAAAGGAATGTGTACCTGCAGTTACTGGGAGAAATGTTTTGATGTTTTGTAAATGTCTGTTAGGTCTGTTTAGTCTAGAATGCCATTTAATGCTGAAGTTTTTTTTGTTCGTTTTCTGTCTAAATGATCTGTCCATTGCTGAAAGTGGAGTTTTGAGTTTCTCTACTATTATTATATTGCAGTCTTTTTCCTTAAGTCTCTTAAGATTTACTTTCTATATGTAGGTGGTGTTCTTATATTAGGTGTATATTTATTTACAATTGTTACATCCTCTTACTGTAGTGATCTCTTTGTCATTACATAATGGACTCTTCTGTTTTTTTTTTTTTAACAGTTTTTGACTTTAAGTGTATTTTATATATTCACTTAATATAAGTATACCTCGCTTTTTTGTTTTCAGTTTGTGTGGAATATCTTCTTTCATTCTCTTTCAGCCTATTTATATCATTACAGGTAAAGGGAGTCTCTTGTAGACACCATATAGTTGAGTCTTATTTTTTATTTTTCTCTAGTAGTATATTTTGATTTATTGCTTTTAACTTTTATTGTATCTATTGTAAGTTTTTGCTTTGTGGTTACCATGAAGCTAATAAAAACATATTTTCATTATAACAAGTTATTTTAAGCTTAAAACCATTTAACTTCAATTACAAAAGAAACACACACACACACACACACACACAAAACCTGTATACTTTACCTCAATTCTTATCCTATGCATTGAATTTTTGGTGTCACAATTTACATCTGATATTGCCTATGTCTTAAAAAATTAGTGTAGTTACTATTATTTTTAATAGTTTTATATTTTAGTTTTTAAGGTGATGAGTGGTTTACACACCATAACTACAGTATAAGAGTATTCTAAATTTTTCTGTTTACTTACCTTTACTAGTGATTTTTATACTTCAGACGTTTTTGTTTCACATGGACAAGTTTTTTCTTTCAGTTTGAAGAACCCTGTCATTTCTTTTAGGCAGGCATAGTGGTGATACATTCCCACAGCCTTGGTTAGTCTGGAAAAGTCCTTATCTCACATTTCTTTCTGAAGGATAGCTTTGCTGGTTACAATATTTTAGGTTAGCCCTTTTTTCCTTCAGCACTCTGAATATATCATTCCACTCACTCCTGGCCTGCAAGACTTCTGTGGAGAAATCTGCTGCTAGGCCTATTGAAATTCGTGAATATGTTTTTTATTACAAATATTTGAAATTTTCAGTTCAAGAATCTTAACTTGGTACTCTACTGAGTCTCCTTATCTATTCACTTATTTAGGTCATATTTGCTTTTAATTATTTGAGAATATTTTATCTCAGATTATGGCACATATTTTTGACAACTGCCCTAACAGCTTTGGAAAATAAAATACTGTGCCATTCCATCATCAGTTTCTACTGGATGTTCCCCCTAATTTCCCTCTTGAATATGGATCACATTTTTTTCTCTCACTGCAGGTTTGTAACTTTGAATTGGATCCTGCATTATATAAATAATATCTTGTACAGATTTTTGATTATTGGACAATCTTTGAAGACGTTGTAGTTGTTGCTGCTGCTATTCTCATGACATTTCAATTATTGTCTGATCATTCATACTTGTAGGCTTGGTTTTACGGGTTGCTATGATATGTTTATGCAAATCCTAACAAGTTTTCTGTGCTCCTTTATTTTGAAAAAACTCACATTCTGTCTTTTCTCAGAATCATGATGAGGCTTGGTTTCAGGCTTTGCTAGGATGGGTCTAGAGTAGTCCTTAGTCTACCACACAATCTTTACTCCTCAGGTGCAACCTTCCTGTTTTGTGAGATAGATGCACATGGTACAAAAGATGTATCTCCATTCTAGCAAACTACAATATCCCCCAACACTGTTCACTTTCTTGTATTTCTGTTCTGTCATCAGCCCCATAACAGCTACTCTCTGGTGAGCTTCACACTGTCTCACCTCCTACATATGCAGCTCAGGACTCAGCTAATGAATGCTACTGTCTCTCTATAGATCCCTTTTCTCTAGATCTCTGCTATTCAGGTACCATAAAAATTGGTCATCACTCCTCATCCCTGTGTGACAGCTGCACTTGCCTTTGACAAGTGCTCACTGGCTTGTAGTCAGGAAGGCCTCCCAGGCCAGAGAACTTGGGAAACTGTGGCGCTTACCATGTGAATTTGCCTCCTATCAGGGATCTTATCTTTGTGCTGTCTATGGTTCAAAGCCTAAAAACTGTCACCTCATATTATTCTGAGTTATGTTATTGCTTGTGAAGGATATGCTGCTTTGCAGTTATTAGAAACAGAAGGCAATAGTTACTTTTGAAATATTGATTTTAGATATTACATTTATTTAGATAACATTTACTGTCATTTAGAGTAAATTTCATTTGCTTTTTATTGCCTTTCACTCTATGTGTATACCTACCTAAGTAACTTTTGTCTGGAACCCATGCATTTAAAATGTGAGAATATGAAAATATACTTGTAGTACTAATAATGAGATGTATCTACACATGAAATAAATGGGATATGATAATCCAAACCAGCTAGGAAGGGGTAAAGTTCCCTCACACACTGGTACCTTCGCACAAATCACCAGTGTTGTCCCTTCAGAGGAACCAATTACCCAAATGTGGGGGATATAATTGCATAAAGGAATCCTTGCCTCTGGACCTACTGAACGCTTCCTGAGGGCACAGTGTTTCTTCATGTAAGCACTGGCTGCATAAATATACACATGACTCTCACTGGGGGCCTCATCCTGTGGAAATCACAATGTGGACCCCAACACCCATGAGGCCCTGTGTGTCTCTCTCTACCCCTGCTAGCATGTCCCTCACAGTAAACAAAGCGCTCAGGCTCAAGCAGCTAACTAATGAAATGAAGAGAACATGTCCAACACTTAGGGGGAACAATGTTCTTTAAAAATGAAAATTTATTTTTTACATTATGAGTGTTATAGATGAAAATTTTAGTATTCTTAAAAAAAAACAGAATTTAGGCAAAGAAATTAGAAAGGAAAGCAACCTAATCTGCAACTCAGATATAAATCTCTTCATATGCTAGGATATATCTTCTGAATCTGTTTTTTAAATAAGCATCTCAACTTTTACAACATCGGTGCTAATGCCACCTAATTGATTTGAAGAAGGATTCCTTATTTCCACTTGCAGATTTCAATTATCATGTTTTTGTCTTTTATTGTTCTTCTTGGTCTTCCCAACCCTGAAGGAAAAATAAGAAGGACAATGAAATCTCCTACCAGTTGAGATGAAGCTCTGTTTATAATTCCCCTTATTATGCACAATGCCTGTTTTTCCCATTGGCCACATTATTCTTTTACTCCAGTCTCAACGGTCATTGTTTCTCTCTCAACAATCTCCTTTAAGGTATTGCCATCTTTTGAGTCTGCTTGCTCCCAGCCATGGTCTGGAGCCTGAACAGAGATATGCTCTCATGCCCATTATGGGTACATTTAAACAGAGCAGGAGTTCCACAAAGGCAGTGAGGCAGAACCACAGGTGACAGGGAATAGCTTATTTACTCAGTGCAAAACATTCAGGGAAGATTTTAATTAGGCAGGATGTTGGCAGGAGGATATCAGGTAAGGTTTTTCACAGTACAGTTACTGTTGTTTCAACTGAAATGCAAGGATTGTTGAATTAGGGAATCTGAGATGTGGAACGGTTTACGTGCATATATATGTCTGTGTGCCTAATTATGTCACTATTTCCATTTTAATCATTTGTACTTAAATTTAAGTTTGGTTAGTGTTATCAAGGCTCCTATTGTGAACCTCTGTGCTTGTTGTTAGTGCGCTTTTGGAGAATGAGATATTTAATATGATGTTATGGACAGCCAGTCATGCTTTTCTTCTGTGAGTTAGCAATTGCACTTCACTAAAGTATAGCAATTTTTGATATAAGATGAAATTATTCCAATACTTCCTTGTTTATTTGAGTCTGACATGAGATCTGTTGACCATCTTCCTTGTTAAACTTATTTTTGATGCATATTATACGTATTTCCACTTTACCTTTGACCTCTCTGTGTACGTAAATTCATTCTCATTTGTAGTATCCTTTACTTGTAGTCACTCCCAAATATATATCCATCTTTTCTATGGCTCCGTCTATGGCAGGCTGATCTTCTCATTCACCTTGCTTAAGAATCTGCATTCTCAATCTACACAGCCTGGGCTGCAATGTCAGTTCCACCACTAATTGGTTGTTTCAATTGGTGTGTATTGTTTACAGTTTCTGAGCATCAGTATCTTTATCTGTGATTTGGGAATAATTATTATAGCTTCATTATTATCTTACTTCCCCAAACATAGTGAGTGCTCAATTTTCTATTAGTATAAGCGTAGAATTATATAATGATTTTAGATAATATCATCGAAACCCATAATTTTAACATGTATCTCTAAATGTACAAATGTATACCTCCCGAGTACAAAATTACTTTTTTTTGTTCCAGATCTGTTTATACAGATCTATACATCTTCAGATTGATAGAGAAATATTTCTTAGATATCCAACAGGTAGCTCAAATTCAACTTGTCCAAACAACATGTTTTCACTTCCTAGACTGTGCTCTTCTCTGCTCTCTTGATGTTAGTGAACAGTAGCACCATTTATACAGATGCCTGGATAATATTCTTGAATCATCTTTGAATGCTCCTTAAATCTTTTCTCTTTCTCAACATCATCACTTAATTAGTCACACAGTCATGAGGATATAGCTTCAAAAAATATTTTACTCCATTCATCAAAGCCCTGTTTGTCTTTCTCCTTCTTAAATAGAAATCTGAGGCAACCTTCCGTGGTGTCCTGGTAAACTAGCTGCCCAATTTTAGAAAATATCTATTTGAAGCATTTGTATATTTTGCTGGCATAAATATTTCTACTATGGCTAATTTCAAACTTCCAAAAATGTAACAAACAGCTCATAAAATCCCCAAATATTTAGCAATAAGTTTTCTGGTGAGAGCTGACTTGGGCACATCATCGCTTCTAATTGATATCTCTGTCTCTAATCTAATGTCTCTCTAATACATACTTCTAGAACAGTTACCATAATACCTTTGTTTTTTTTTTTTTCTTGCTAAAATGTCAATGTGATCACACATTCTTCTGCATAAAATTTTTAGGTTTTATCTGTTTTTCATGATGAATTTTCTATTTCTTTATTTCTGACAAACAACTATACTCTACCACCTGCCCCAACTCTCAATTTTTATTCTATGCCACATCTTTCCATAGTTTCTCCATAGAAACTCCTTATAGAATTTTAGTTGTACAGAACTCACAGTGCAGTTTCACACTTTAGAGCATTTGCATATATCATTTTCATTAGATCCCTTTCCAATATCTTCGCCTTGATAAGAAAAATAATGCTTACCATAGATTAATTTCTCATGATGTACTAGGCAGTGAGATATGTTATGTAAGTTTTATATATATGTAAACTTATATGCATAAATATTCATTGTCTCATTTAGTATTTAAACCATCCTGATAAAGTGGAGACTTCCATTATTTTAGAGGATCAATGAAACTATTTCCCCAATATCAATCAACTAGTGACTGTCGAATTCAGGATTCAAATCAGATTTGTCTTATTCAAAACCCTTTCTCTTGAGCACTATATGAAATTATTTCCCTGTCACCCTAATTTCTTTAAATACTTTATTACTTAGCACAGGTATTATAATCCTTTTGAATGTTCCTTTGAAGCTTATAAGAATACTATTTCCTTAATATCATCAAAAAATCTTCTACTTAGAAATGAGTGCAAGGACATTGTTTGGATTTTCTTCCCACCTGCTGGACTATCTGAATAACAGGTAAGGAATCTAGCGCTCCTGAAGCCTAAACAAAATCATTTACTTCTTTGGCAAATTAATGTTCCTCTATCCAGTTCCCACCTTGATTAAAAATGTGAATTCTACATATCAATTTTAGCTTGTAGTCAATTGTTCTTAGATGAAAGCAGAGTAATCAAAACGTATCTCCTTCCTCCCACTTGATATTGTGCCATTTTTATTCCTGACTACATCCATGGTTCCTGTATTGTAGTATCTCACACACTGAAGCTATTATTCATCAATTCTATAATTGCATTTATATGCAAGGTCTCTTACAGAGTGTGTAAGAAAATCTGGAGGTAAATTTAAGTGGCTAACAGAAGATATGTATATAGGGTTAGAAAGCAGTCAATCACATGAAATGTTAGTTGAATTCATAGCAGTTTGTAATTTTTTTGAGGGGCATGATAGAGGAATTGAATGTGTCATTCTAACTGTCACCTTGAATTTGGACATGGACATATCAGAAAACTCTGTGCCTTTTAATTATTATTTTTATTATTTTATAAATGAGAGGATTTGATTATCTTATCTTCTAAGTATCATGGAATTCAATATTTTTATTCAATACTATCTTCATAAATAAATAAATAAGTAAATAAAATAGAAGGGAGACAGCACAAATGTTTAGATCATATGCATTAACTGCTGAAAGTATTTGCATTTAGGAGAACACTAGCCAATCCACTTAATATTCTTGCTACATGTCACAACCAGAATTCAACCTTGGTAGTACAATTCATTATTCAAAATAAATATATCAAAATCCAAAGTAAAATTATGAGCTCCAGTTGGGATAGAGCGCAAAGAGATGAAACTATCAGCACCAAATTACTTAGACCCTTTATTGTATAGAAATATGCTAGTTGTCTTTGTGCACCAAAAGTGAGGCAAATTTGATCTGTCCTGTCACACTAAACACAATGAACATCTGTGGATGTTTGGACTTTACTAGGATGTAACTTTAATTGATTACATTAATATTGCCAACTAACATAACACAAGGAACACTTTTCTAAAACAGTAGTAACAACAAAATTCAAGTTGACAAGAAAGTTACAGTACACATATGAAATAAATTATACAACTACTCTGAAGGACATAATAGGAGCCTCAAAGGACACAGGAGCATGAATGTTCCTAGGACAGGCATTGAGGTTGGGATATTGGAAGTAAATAGAGAATTTAAAAAAAATAAATTCTGTAATATTTATACAGTTCAACATTACATTACCACTAAATAATAATTTGTATTTTAATTCCTGGACTTGAAAAGATAGATCTAATAGTTAAATGAATAAAACAAGTACTAAAATAGTAATCATTGTATTATTATATTGCATGTATATATTATAATGCAAAAAACATAAACATAAAGAGTATATCTAAAATACAGAGAAAAAATTGTTAATATCTGCTTGGGAAGGTTTCAATGAATAAAAAATTAATTATTTTTTGTTTGACTTGTGGGATGTAAGCATTTCCTCAAGTTCTAGAGTAATCGTGTTTTACCTGAGTAAAAAAAATGAGAGAGAATGTAGATGGTATTGTGATTTTTCCCACTATGATCCATAATCTTTTCTTTAGTGTTTATTCATGAATAATAATTACTCTCCTTTCTGGAATAAGAAACATATTGGAGTTTTCATATATTATCAGAAGAACAATGATGTGAGATATAATAAAATATGGGAAGTCCACTTTAAAACTAGTACAACCTAATAAGAATGAACATGTAATTATAAATTGCAAATCACTTCTTTATTTTCCAAAACATGGTGTATAGTCTTCCTTCTGCCTGGATTTCCACAATTTCAACTCTCCATCCTATTCCACCACTTTATTTGTTTGTTTTTGTACTCTTTAGGCCTCACAAAAATATAACCTTCATGGTTTCCATGGCTGGATTAGATAACCCTCATTTGTCCTTCATTAGCTGTGCAGATTCACATTTCAGTACTTTCTGTCACTCATAGAAATCTCTGGGTTACAAGGATTCACCAGATCAACAAGCAGGTTGTAATCTTACAACGCAGAATAAATTGAATAAACAAACATGTATCAGTCATAGTTAACATAATTGGTAGGAAAAAAATGAGACTCTACTAAAGTGAATACCATAAATATTTTACCTAGTCTGAATGTGGTTTGAGGGATGATTCTCTGAGGACAGAATATCAATATTGGGATCCACAGAGTACATCTATTTAGTCATTTCAGAGTTTTACAGGGAGAGGGACTACGGTGTGTGAAAACACTGAGGAAGAAAAGAACATGGTGTAGGTCAAAGAAACTTTAACAGGTTATTGAGCAGAGGGAAGAGGCATAAAAGAGACTGAAGCAGTAAACAGTGAACTCACTGCTGTATCTACCTGTGCTATTCTGAGCTCCATACCTCTCTATCTTTCTCCCAAACAACACAGGACAGAAAACCTCCTGATGTCAGAGATAATATCAAATTTATCAAGCATCCTATGGAAGCAAAAGATTAAACTCTCGTTAAATTCTCAGTATATACATTCAATTATTTAACTAATTATCCATGTTATTTTTAAGTAGGAGATAAAATTTTTTATATCTGGGGTTGAAGAACAAAGCAAAAGGGAACCAGGGAGAGTGTACCTCAGTTGAGGAAGTGTTGGGTGGAGCTGATGATGAGGTCTTGGGAGTTGGGGAATGGCCCATGGCTGTGGACATGCCAGCTCCTGCAGGACAGGGAGGCTGAGTCTGCTCCTCGGACATCTTACTCCTTTTGGTTCCAGTCTTTTCTTTGGTTGTATTTTTTCTTTTCTGAAAGTGGTTTGATTTTCCTGTTATTTGTTTTCCGCATCAATTGAAGTAGAGCACATTTTCATTACTGGGTAGTAGGTTTGTTACATGTCAGTTGTCTTTCTTGGAAACATAAAGGATTGGGACACGTTTCCTGGCCTATAGTAAGACCAGGACATAGATGGCTTCATGGAAAAAAAAAAAAAAAAAGAGAGAGAGAGACACTAGAAAGTTACACACATCATTCCTCTAAGTACTAGTGTTTGGGAATGTACTGACTTGCAATTAAAAAACTAGGTTTTTATAAATACGGACAAAGCATTTTCCCATCTGAATCTCAAGTTAACACTCTTCTCTATTGGGGGTTGAAGATACTGTATTTATGTGATATATATTTAGTACAGGGTTTAGCTCATTGCCTTTTACAAACAAGAGTAATTATTATGTAATTTGGTAAATCAAAAGCTTGATGGAAAACTAATGAAGAAATAACTGCCTACTGGAGAGACAGAGTAGAAGAGCCATGGCAGTTTCTTCTGTGGGAACTGAAGCCTGCTCCTCTTTCTCAAGCTTACCTGAGCTATAGGAGTCTCCTCTGCTCCTTCAGCTGTGAAATTCTTATCTGTGCTTGCTAAAGGTGTATGTCGTTGGACCTACTTTTCTCTGCTTCCTCTTCTTTGATGAGGTTTTTCCTTTTGCTGGAATGGATTTAATTTTATTCAAAACCAATAAAGAAAAAAGGAGGACATGTAAACCCAGAGCAGATGATCTATGGGAGGTGAAACAATCTCTACGTTATTTTGTCTCAGCTCCTGCTTAAGCATTCAGGTGTGCTTTAGTGTACTCAACTGTATTAACCCAGCCTGGCCTCAGTGAGGTCAATGGTCATAACACAGGCACAGGCACAGGCAATGTCTCATGCTCCTCAGTGCTTTCATTACTCCTCCCCTGTTCACAGAGCACATCGTTCCTGTCCTGCAAACTCCAGGTGCCTCAGTCAGATGTTTCCCAATCCTGTTCTCCTATTATTTACTTGTAAAACTGTCTTGTTTTCACAAGTCTAACTTCTTGGACATACTCCAGAGATAATCTACTCAAATTACAGAAACCAATGAAAGGAAATATGATATAGGTTTATGAGGTAACTATATGGTGATTCTGAACTTTGCCTTTTGAAAAAAATTAAATCTGTGTTTTTTTAAAAAGGTAGTTTATCTCTCTGACAGGTAGGCTTTCATTGAAGTATTGTTTCCTCTTTGTTACTAGAGAGGATAATGATGATAGTGTAAATAGTCTAAATAGAGCAAATGAAACAATAGGTTAATTGATCTATTTAACATATAAAGCATAATTTTTAAATTTTGATTCACCACTTTCTCAAACTCCTGACTGTTTGGACGAACGGAGGTAAGATGGCGCACTTCCGGGTTCTTCATCACCAACTTTTCCCATGCGTGCGAAATTGCAGCCGGCGCCCAGGGAAGGTGCAGACCAACCAGGCATGCACCAGGTGACGTCAATCTGAAGAGACCAAGATTTACCTGGTCGCACCTACGGAACGCCCCCCGACACGCCCGTGTCCTGCCTATTGCCCTCCCACACCTAGAAAAGCCGCTCCCAACGGACGCCAGGCGAGGACTTCCTAGCCCCCCACTCCTGTCGGGACTGCAGGAACTCCGTCCGAGAGCTCACCGGGGACTCTCTTGGCCTCCTTTGCCAGAGGCCAACAGACCTCTCCCTACCCACCTCCTTCTCTGAAGCTAGGTGACCAAAAATAAATTTGCGGTTTTGCTCCTACCCTTGCCTGCTCGCTGGTTCTTTTGTGCCCGTTCTGGTGGTCTTTAGAAAAAAACAAATCACTGACCTCAAGTGATCTGCCTGCCTCAGCCTCCCAAAGTGCTGTAATCCACTGCACCTGGCTTGATTCACCACTTTCTAACCTTTTTATCATACCAGGCTTCAGTCTTTCATCGACAACTTTTATCCATTGCTTTTACTCCATACCCCAGATATACCCTTCAAAATATATGAATCTGCTGGAATGGGAATGCTCTATGCTGTCAACTTGTTGACATCTAAAGTACCAACAGTGTCATGACCACTGAGGCATAAATTGGGAAATGGGTATATTAACTGTAGCAAAGATGAGGTTCTATTCAAGGTTGGGAAGGGTTTAGGGACAGTGACAAGGAGGGGAGAATTCCCTTTTCCCAATTACCTTTTGACTTTTCTAAGAGTTTCAGCAAGGTCGCCTCTCCCAGTGTTGGTATTCTTTGAAGAGTTCTTAGTTTGCCCAAACCAGCATCACCTGGGAACTTTTCTTCCATCAAGTCGCCAGTCTGAATTTTGTCATACTCATCTCTCATTGTTAAGTTTTAAATCATTGATCAGTAAGGACTTAATTATGCTGAAGTGATAGTATTGATGGCCTCTAATTCTTTCAGCAGAACAATGTTCTTGTACTTACTCACCATTATCTGTAGGTTATGGGTAGAACCTATGAGAAAAAAGTGGTGTACAGTGTCACACATTTATACAACAATTGGAAAGACTGGATATGCCTGTGTGAGCGAGTGGCCCATGTCAAAGTGTTGCTCTTGGGTGTGTGTGATAAAGATGGACTATAATCACCAGTTACATGATTTAGAATATTGATTATGAATTGTTGCATCAAGACAATCTAAAAAGATTTTTCCCTATGTTATAATAGTTGAGTTAGGTTAGGGTGGGTGTGGTGGAAGTGTGTCTGGAAATAGGTAACTGTTCCAGTGTTTAGAGTATGTCCTGTGTTACTCTTGTCATCTTTTAGGAGGCTGGAAACTTTTTCTGGATATCTGCATATTGATACCTGACTCTTCCTCCACCTACTATGATTTATGTGGCCTATGTACAAAATGGGCTGTAGCTTCTTACTTTTTATAAGAAACTTTCTGCCATAGCATAAGAAAGTCTTGTTGAAATACTGACTTGTTCGTTTGGCTTTTCCCTAATCAGCTCTCATTAAGATGCTCTCTCAATTATTGTTGGACCATATTCTCTGTGTCCTCTGTGGCCATGTCATTGTCCCTTTGCTGGAAATCAACTTCCTCCTAAATGTAGAATCACAACATTTAGTGACTGGGATATTTTCAAAAATTGCTTGATCTTCCCCTTTTCAGGTTAATTTCTCTAATCAGTTGTTTTCATTGAGCCAGCTCTCTTTATAGTTCATGTTTCTACCTTACTTGAAATCATTGAATACTTCTCCATTTTCTTTGGGAAAAATGCATAGCTCCTCACTCCGGCATGGAAAGCCCTCAATAATTTCTCTGTTTTACCTGTTTTTTTTTTTTTTTTCATTTTGCATATTTAAGGCCCAGAATTATATAGCATATCTTGCCTTTTAAAGCTCTCTCCATCAAATATTCTTCTGCCTTCTTGAAAGGTAGATATAAAGAATATATGAACTTCATAAAATTAATCAAGTTTAAATTAAGATTATACAAAATTATACAATTATGTTGATATTCTCAATTTGAAACCAACCATATGGAATCCCTTACACTAGATATATTTATATATAATGTCCAAAACTCTGAATATAATATAGCATATGAGAAATGCTATTTGTGAAAAATGACACTACTTTTTCTCTCCAATATTTTCCTTTAACATATTTAACATATTGATACAAGAAACAAAGCATGAGTGTTAAGAGCTTAAGTTATGGAGTTCAGAAGGCCTGGCTCCACACATAATAGTTTGCTATAGAGTTAAACGGATGAAACTGTATAAATTATTCTAGTTATAGAATGAGATAGGATCTGATAGAAAACTTTCTCATAAGGAGTTAGGGTGTAACTAAAAAATTGGAAATATAGGAGGATGGAGTCAAGATGCAGTGAGTGTGTGCTGCTCTCATGGAGAGGAAACAAAGTGGTGAGTAAACTGACTGTATAGGCAGATTATCTAAGAAACCAGGTTAAGATCCATCAAGGGAATAAAGGGACATGGAGAACAGAGGAGAGTGAAACTGGACAATGGCCCACTGAGGCCTGGCCTGGAGCCAGCAGAAGCTCTCTAACAAGGAGAAAGGGTGAGTGAGAACCCCCCAGAGGACACACAGTTCCTAAAGGGACCTTTGCAATCCTGGGGAGAGGAGAATTCCCTTAGCCCTCCCAGGCAGCTAGATGAATTCAGAGAGCTCCCAGAAGTTTTGATGGAGGCAACACTTTACTCCACAGGGACCCCCACAGGTCTTGAACCCCAGGGCAGCCCAGCACCAGCTGCTGTAGTCCCAATATAGCCTGCAGTCATGGTGCTGGGGAGAAGTCAAATTGCTACACTTTTCCCTACCAGACAAGGTCAGTATCAGCTTCCAGCTCTACCCCTACCTGACCTCTGCTAGGGTATACATCTCCATGTTCCCTTTAAAAGCACCTGGATGGCAGATTGGGCAACTCAACCCACCCCTGCTGCTCCTAACCTTGCAGATTTGCCAGCTTGGAAAGCACCCAAGCAGTGGGGGGAGCCCACAGTCTTTAAACATCCACACTGAACTGGGCGTGGTGGCTCACGCTGGTAATCCCAGCACTTTGGGAGGCTGAGGTGGGCAGATCGCCTGAGGTCAGGAGTTCAAGACTAGCCTGACCAACATGGAGAAACCCCATTTCAACTAAAAATAGAAAATTAGCCCGGCATGGTGGCACATGCATGTAATCAGTTACTCAGGAGGATGAGGCAGGAGAATTGCTTGAATCCGGGAGGCAGAGGTTGTGCTGAGCTGCAGTCACACCATTGGATTCCAGTCTGGGCAATAAAAGTGAAAACTCCATCTAAAAAAAAAAAAAAAATCTGCATTCTCAGAACACTGACAAGGATGAGACATCTGGGCTGGTGGAGGAGCAGAGTGTTGCTCCTTCTGCAGGGCTAGTCTGGAAAGAGTACAGCTTATCAGCCATGTCTGCTGCCTGAGGGAGTCCTGTGGCCCAGAACACCCAACTAAGGAAATGAGAGCATGGTGCCAGTGACTGGAGGGGGATCCTCCAAGATTCAGGAGTGGATCTGGTGAGGGGGTTAGTTGTCTTCACCTCCGCCCCAACAGAGCACTACTGTGAACATGCCAAAATGTGAGAGCTGTGCAGCTGAGTAAGTCTGCTGACCACTACTCTTACTATAGTGTACCCAAATTACAACACCAAAAATATTTTGCCGGTATACAGTGCCTGTGAAACCTAAGGCAAAAATTTCAGGCACAAATAAAGATTCTGTACGGTTAAAGCAAATAAGCATGGCCTGAGAAGACCGCCATACTCCATATTTCTATATTTGAGTCCTTGTGGATGAAAGTAACCTTGTCAGGCAAAATTGAAAACCTAACTTAATAGTAAGCCCCTGTAAAAATGGCTGAGTGTTGGCCAGTCCCAGCAGCCATACTTCAACTACTCGTAGACTGCTGAACTTTCAAACTGTGTTAAAATAAGGCAAATGCCGAGCTGTAACCAATCTCACTCTTTCTGTACCTCACTTCCGATTCTTGTACTTCACTTTACCTTTTTTGTCTATAAATTCGTTCTGGCCACGAGGCACCCCTGGAGTAACTCTGAAACTGCTGTGATTTTGAGGGCTCCCCAATCTACGAATCAAAACTCCTTTAAATTTAATTTGGCTGAAGTTTTTCTTTATCAGTGCAGAGTGTTGGCCCTCAAAAAGCATCTAGAAATGAAGCCAACTGTCTATACTAAACTTACATTACAGTTAAAGGAACACGAGCCTTTACACAGAGAAAGAATCAGCATAAGAACTCTGGCAATTCAGAAAGCCAGAATGTCACCTTATCTCCAAACAAATACACTAGCCCCCAATAATGATTATTAAGCAGACTGAAATGACTGACATAGAATTCAGACTCTGGAGGTAAGGAAGCTCATCAAGTTGTAGGAGAAACTCAAAACCCAATACAATGAATTCAATAAAATAATCCAGGAACTGAAAGATAAAATAGCCATTTTAAGAAAGAAAAAGCTGAACTTTTAGAAGTGAAAAATTCACCTTAAGACTTTCATCATACACTCAGAAGCATTAACAACAGAACAGACCAAACTGAGGAAAGACTCGGAGCTTGAAGATTAGTTCTTCCAATTTACTCAGTCAGACAAAAGTAAAGAGAAGAGAATTTTAAAAATGAATAAAACTTCTGAGAAATATGGGATTATTCAAAGAGATCAAATCTATGACTCATTGGCATACCTGAGAAAGGAGAAAAATTAAGCCCATTTAGAAAATATAGTTGAGGACATAGAAGCTTTTCTGTAAGTTTAAAATTCGTTAACATAAACAGTGAAAGAAGGAGGGATCAAAACCAAATAAAAATACCTGAAGTAATTTTATACTGTTCATGCTAAATCTCATATATGTACTTTTGAAACACCTTCCAAATTGAAATAAAAGCTTGTGCATTTGTGAAAATTTGGTAACAGAATTTGTTAGAAAAATATCTAATGTGAGGTGACAAAAGTCTATAATCTTTTAAAAGATTTTAGCATTAATGTTTATATGTCTTGCTGCAGATATATTGGTGTATTTGATTTGAGAATCATAACCTAGACCTAATTGGGCTAGTTATGTAACACTCTACATTTGGTGTGTGTATTAAGGAACGTTTCTTAAGTCATTCAAATTCTGAAACTTTGTGTGACTCCAAGGGTTTCAGAGAGGTGCTGCCAATCTAACTTGAAGAAAAGATGATTTTGAAATGAAATTTTTTATCTAGTCAAACTGGCATTTAAATGTGACGGCCTATAGACAATTCCTTGATATTGACTCAGGCAATTAACAATCAGAATATTTGCAACACAAAGACACCTACCAGCCCTCTTTTGGAAAAAGAGTGTTCCCAAATCAAATAAACACGTGAGATTTTTTTTAAAAAAAATACAGTCTAAAAAGTAAGAGTAAAGAAGTAATTTGATTAAGTCTTTCAACTTATAAAAATGTATAAAGCCCTGTTAGAAATGAAATAGGAATTAGATAAACACAGTAGGCTGAAAGTAGTCAGAAAGAAGATAAGTGTTCACTAAGTTACTTATCCTTAAAGAGAACATACAGATATACATTTTAAAACACTAAGTAGAAGGAAAAAGGCATAGAGTAAGTGCTACAATTGAAATAAAGTTACTAATGTAACCAGAGCCTTTTTAGTGTCCAACTCATAGTGCCCATTGTTACCAAGGAATGGTGCTGTGTTACAAGAAGTGACAAAGACATGAAGTAATACTCCCAGGACCCAAATTTCTTATGCAAATAGTCTCATGAATTTCTAGCTAGACTCTTGGACTTGAAATTAATATACAGCATTTCTTTTTTTATTTATTTTTTATTTTTTATTGTTTTATTTTTTATTATACTTTAAGTTCTAGGGTACATGTGCACAACGTGCAGGTTTGTTACATATGTATACATGTGCCATGTTGGTGTGCTGCACCCATTAACTCATCATTTACATTAGGTGTATCTCCTAATGCTATCCCTCTTCCCTCCCCCCTCCCCACAATAGGACCTGGTGTGTGATGTTCCCTTTCCTGTGTCCAAGTGATCTCAATGTTCAATTCCCACCTATGAGTGAGAACATACGATATTTGGTTTTCTGTTCTTGTGATAGTTTGCTGAGAATGATGGTTTCCAGCTGCATCCATGTCCCTACAAAGGACACGAACTCATCCTTTTTTTATGGCTGCATAGTAGTATTCCATGGTGTATATGTGCCACATTTTCTTGATCCAGTCTGTCAATATACAGCATTTCAAAATATCAGGGCTCTGGCTGCCAATATGCTAAGCTGGGAAGTGTGACAGGCAAGGATGGACCATGGGCTTCATAGAAACAAGTACATTGACCCATGCTAGTTGCCTCCTCAAACCAGAAGAGATTAGACTTGTCTGACTTGGGACACAAAACAGATACAGAGGGATTGCTTGTGGATAATTGGACTTACCTATGTGTGTGTGACTGTGCGTGTGTGTGTGTGTGTGGTGTTTCTAGGCATTCTTTCAGGAACAATTTGCATGCCATTTTCATACCTGACTTAGACGACCTTCATTTATGCTTCACTGTACACTGCCATTTTTATCTTAGTACTTGGTGTTCATGGACATTTAATCAATGTAGCCAATTTATCATAGCACAGGTGTTATCTTTCATTTTAGGTGTCAACTTGATTGAATTAAGGAATGCCTAAGAAAACTGATAAAGCATTATTTATGGGTGTGTCTATGAGGGTGTGTCTAGAGGAGATTGGCATGTGAGTTGGTGGAATGAGTTATGAAGATCTGTTCTCAACTTTGGTGGGCACCAGCCAAATAGCTATGAGTGTGTGTGTGGCAGGGGCTAGATTGAATGAAAAAGGCAGAGGAAAGGTGATTTCTCTCTCTCTGCTGGAGCTGGAACATTCTTCTCCTGCCCTTGGACATCAGAACTCCAGGCTCTATGGCCTTTGGACTCCAGGACTTAACATCAATGGCCCCCAGGTTCCTAGGCTTTTGGCCTCAAACTGAGAATTTCACCATCAGCTTCCCAGATTCTGAAGGGTTCAGATTTGGGCTGAGCAGCACCAATGGCATCCCAGGGTCTCCAGCTTACAGTTGCCCTGTCCTGGGCCTTCTCAGTTTCCATAACCCAGTGAGACAATTCCTCTAACAAATTCCCTCTGAACTGTCTGTCTGTATGCCTGTTCATTTGTCCATCCATCCATCCATCCATCCATCCATCCATCCATCCATCCTATTGGTTCTATCTCTCTGGAGAATCTTGACTAATACAACAAGTAAACACTTTCACCAAAACAAGTTAATCAGCAATAGAGTTATACATTAGAGTAACAATAGTAACAGCGGAATGTAGACTGAAGAAAGATAGTGGACTCATATGAAAGAAATTATAAAACTACTTGGAGGAACATAATAGGACAGTGAGGGTCTCTTCATTGTGGAGACCATTGTAATAGGGGACGTAATAAATTCATAATGCATGAAACTTTAAAACAAACAAGTACGTTCATAAATTTGAGTATCTTATACATATTAAATAATATTTATATATATTTTAAATTTAGCAATATATTTATATTTATTATATTTATATTGATATTTATTTATGTTATAATTTAACAAAATCCAAGGTATAATTTAACAATTCCCAGTTTTTGAAGGTTATGCTCTTTATATTTCTATAAGAAATTAATGTAATGTAATCTCTGACACAGTAGGAATCCTTCAGTATGATGACTGTATCAGTCATCTTCATTGTTGGTTGGGAAGGGAAGGATTATTTCGCAGTATCCTCAACCTAACAGATACTTGAAAGAAGTTTTGGAAATTTCTCTTCTCTTCTCACCTCTATTCTTGTGATGTGAAATTAATCTCAACCATTTTGTCTTATTTCAATTTCCACCTTTTAAAACCAAGTGACACATCTTCAGGTTCCTCTTCTAGTTCTTCTCCTATTTCCAACACAAAGGCTGTTACTTCCTCCACTGAAGTCTTGAGCCCCTTGAAGTTATCCATGAGGGTTGGAAGCAACTTCTTCCAAACTCCTGTTAATATTTCTATTTTGATCTCCTCCTATAAATCGCAAATGTTCTTAATGGCATCTAAAACAATGAATCCTTTCCAGCAGGTTTTCAATTTAATTTGGCCAGATCCATCAGAGGAATCACTACTTATGGCAGCTCTAGCCCCACAAAATATATTTCTTAAATATTAAGACTTGAAAAGTTGAAATCAATTCTTTTATCCAGGGGCTGGAGAACAAATGCTGGGTTAGCAGGCATTATTCTCCTTGTACATGTCAATGTGCATTAATATTTTTAAAGAAGTCTTTTATTCTGAGTAGTATGCCTCAACAGTGGGCTTTAAATATTCTGTAAACCATGCTATAAACAGATGTGTTGTCATCCAGACTTTGTTGTTCCATTTATAGAGGACAGCAAAGTTGGTTTAGCATAATTCTCAAGGACCCTAGGATTTTCAGAGTGGGAAATGAGCACTGGCTTCGAACTTAAAGTCACCAGTTGCATTAGCCCATGACAAGAGTCAGCCTGTTCTTTGAAACTTTGACACCAGACACTGACTTCACCTCTCTACCTATGACAATCTTAGATGGCATTTTCTTCCATAGAAGGCTGTTTCCTCTGCATTGAAAATCTGTTGTTTAGCGTTGCTGCCTTCATCTGTGATCTTAGCTAGATCTTTTACATAACTTGCTGCTTGCTCTTGCACTTTTATGTTATGAAGACTGCTTCTTTCCTTAGACCTCACAAACCAAGCTCTGCCTGCTTCAAATATTTCTTCAGCAGTTTCCTGACCTCTTTCAGCTTCATAGACATGAAAGGAGTTAGGATGTTGCTCTGGATTTGGCTTTGACTTAAGGGAATGTTGTAGCTGATTTGATCTTCTATCCAGACCTCTCCTACTTTCTCCCTGTCGGCAATAAGGCTATTTTGTTTTCTTATCATTCATATGTTCACTGGAGTAGCCCTTTAATTTAAATCAAGAACTTTTCCTTTGCATTCACAACTTGTCTAATTGTTTGGCAAAAGATGCCTAGCTTTCATCCTCTCTGGGCTTTTGACATGCCTTCCTCACTAAGCTTAATCATTTCTGGCTTTTGATGTAAGTGAGGGGCATGTGGACTCTTCCTTTCACTTGAACACTTAGAGGCCATTGTAACACTTACTGGCCTAATTTCAACATTGTGTCTCAGAGAATAGGGAGCCTCCAGGTGAGGGAGAGAGAGGAATAGCCAGTCAATGGAGCAGTCAGAACACACACAACATTTATCTATTAAGTTCATTGTCTGACATGGTTGCAGTTCATCGTGCCCCAAATCAACTACTATAGTAACATCCAAGACCACTGATCAGTCATCAGAATGACAGATACAATGAGCATGTTTAAAATATTGTGAGAATTACCAAAATGTGAAGAAGAGATATGAAATGAGCATATACTTTTGGGGAAAATGACACCAACAGACTTGCTCGATGCAGGGTTGCCACAAACCTTCAATCTGTAAAAAAAACAGTTACCCTCCAAGTGCAATAAAACAAGGTATGTCTGTATAAAAAAAAAAATAAAAAAAATAAAAAAAATAAAAAAATAAATAAATAAATAAAAAAAAAAACAAGTGACAGACTTACTTCTTTTCCACTAGAAACTTTGGAAAATATGTTTTGACTTTCAGGAAGCATTTGAATATGTAAGTGTAAGGTCAGCAATTTTGACAGGTGGCAGCCAGATACAGGACAGATCTGTTTAGCATTTGACTCAGTTAGTCTTTTTAAGATCAATTTCATTGAGGGATTTTTGAAGAGAATATTTCTCCTACACAACAAGGCTTTTATTAATTTGAAGACAGTGTTCTAGTTTTACCAAAAATAAATTCTTAAAATCCTACTTTGTATGACATAAAATGAAAAAGTAAAATAAATTTGCCTGCAGAAACATAATGGCCCTTAGCGGTGGTTCTCAAACTTTGGGGACCCCCCCAGTCCCCCAGAGGATTATGCTAAATAAAATGCAGTTTTCCAAGGCTCACTCCAGACTTACTGAATCAGAATCTGGAGGGTAGGATCAGAAAACTGCATTTCTAACAAGCAGTTCAGGCCATTCTGATGCAAGAGACCCCTGAACAACACTCCAAAGAAAACATGGTGCTGTAAATTACAATGAAACTCTGAACAAGTGCACCATGCTGGACATTAGACACAATGGAAGAACCTCTGGGGTTCTGAAATCATATCCACACAACTTGATCCATAAGTTTAAAACATACTTTTGAAAACATACTTTTGTGGCCTTTGAGAGGTAATACACTGACAAAAATGCCTCCACTTCCTTACTTACAAAACCTAATAGCAATTTTAAAGAAAAAGTGTAGTGACGGACCAGATTTAATCACTTGAACTTGCTATTTAATCACTGCTGCCGAATAGTGGCATTAAAAAATCCAGTAAGAAAATTTCCTCATGCTAGGGAATCTAATTCTTTGAGTTTTATTTATTTATTTATTTATTTATTATTATTATTATTATTATTATTATTATTATTATTATTTATACTTTAAGTTCCAGGGTACACATGTACAACATGCAGGTTTGTTACATAGGTATACATGTACCATGTTGGTTTGCTGCACCCATCAACTCATAATTTACATTAGGTGTTTCTCCTAATGCTATCCCTCCCCCACCTCCCCACCCCCAGACAGGCCACAATATATGATGCCGCCCTGTGTCCATGTGTTCTTGTTGTTCAACTCCCACCTGTGAGTGAGAACATGCAGTGTCTGGTTTTCTGTACTTGTGATAGTTTGCTTAGAAAGATGGTTTTCCAGCTTCATTCATGTCCCTGCAAAGTACAAGAACTCATCCTGTTTTTATGGCTGCATAGTATTCCGTGGTGTATATGTGCCACATTTTCTTAATCCAGTCTATCATTGACGGACATTTGGGTTGGTTCCAAGTCTTTGCTATTGTGAATAGTGCCACAATAAACATACATGTGCATGTGTCTTTATAGTAGCATGATTTATAATCCTTTGGATATATATCCAGTAATGGGATCGCTGGGTCAAATGGTATTTCTAGTTCTAGATCCTTGAGAAAATGCCACACTGTCTTCCACAATGGTTGAACTAATTTACACTCCCACCAACAGTGTAAAAGCATTCCTGTTTCTCCACATCCTCTCCAGCATCTGTTGTTTCCTGACTTTTTAATGATTGCCATTCTTACTGACGTGAGATGGTATCTCATTGTGGTTTTGATTTGCATTTTTCTGATGACCAGTGATGATGAGCATTTTTTCATATGTCTGTTGGTTGCATAAATGTCTTCTTTTGAAAAGTGTCTGTTCATATCCTTTGCCCACTTTCTGATGGAGTTGTTTTTTTCTTGTAAATTTGTTTAAGGTCTTTGTAGATTCTGGATATTAGACCTTTGTGTGATGGATATATTGCAAAGATTTTCTCCCATTCTGTAGGTTGCCTGTTCATTCTGATGTTAGTTTCTTTTGTTGTGCAGAAGCTCTTTAACTTAATTAGATCCCATTTGTCTATTTCAGCTTTTGTTGCCATTGCTTTTGGTGTTTTAGTCATGAAGTCTTTGTCCATGCCTATGTCCAGAGTGGTATTGCCTAGGTTTTCTTTTAGGGTTTTTATGGTTTTAGGTCTTACATTTAAGTCTTCAATCCATATTGAGTTAATTTTTGTATATGGTGTAAGGAAGGGATCCAGTTTCAGCTTTCTACATATGGCTAGCCAGTTTTCCCAGCACCATTTATTAAGTGGGAAATCCTTTCCCCATTCCTTGCTTTTGTCAGGTTTGTCAAAGACCAAATGGTTGTAGATGTGTGGTGCTATTCCTGAGGCCTCTGTTCTGTTCCAGTGGTCTATATATCTGTTTTGGTACCAGTGCCATGCTGTTTTGGTTACTGTAACCAAAATAGCATTTGATTCATTGAAGTCAGATAGCATGATGCCTCCAGCTTTGTTCTTTTGGCTTAGGATTGTCTTGGCAATGTGGGCTCTTTTATGGTTCTATATGAACTTTAAAGTAGTTTTTTTAAAAAAAATTCTGTGAAGAAAGTCAATGGTAGCTTGATGGGGATAGCAGTGAATCTATAAATTAACCTGGGCAGTATGGTCATTTTCACAGTATTGATTCTTCCTATCCATGAGCATGGAATGTTTTTCCATTTGTTTGTATCCTCTTTTATTTCATTGAGCAGTGGTTTGTAGTTCTCCTTGAAGAGGTTCTTCACATCCCTTTTAAGCTGGATTCCTAGGTATTTTATTCTCTTTGTATTAACTGTGAAAGAGAGTTAACTCATGATTTGGATGTCTGTTTGTCTGTTATTAGTGTATAAGAATGCTTGTAATTTTTGCACATTGATTTTGTATCCTGACACTGCTGAAATTGCTTATCAGCTTAAGGAGAGTTTGGGCTGAGACAATGGGGTTTTCTAAATATATAATCATTTCATCTGCAAACAGAGGCAATTTGACTTCCTGTTATCCTAATTGAGTATCCTTTATTTCTTTCTCTTGCCTGATTACCCTAGCCAGAACTTCCAATACTATGTTTACTAGGAGTGGTGAGAGAGGGCATCCTTGTCTTGTGCCAGTTTTCAAAGGGAATGCTTCCACTTTTTGCCCATTCAGTATGATATTGACTTGGTTTGTCATAAATAGCCCTTATTATTTTGAGATACATTCCATCAATACCTAGTTTATTGAGAGTTTTTAGCATGAAGTGCTGTTGAATTTTGTCAAAGGTCTTTTCTGCATCTATTGAGATAATCATGTGGTTTTTGTTGTTAGTTCTGTTTATGTGATGGATTACATTTCTTGATTTGTGTATGTTGAACCAACTTTGCATCCCAGAGATGAAGCCAACTTGATTGTGGTGGATAAACTTTTTGATGTGCTGCTAGATTAGGTTTACCAGTATTTTATTGAGGATTTTCACATAAATGTTCATCAGGGATATTGGCCTAAAATTCTGTCTTTTTGTTGTTGTTGTTGTTGTTGTTGTTGTTTCTCTATCAGGCTTTGTTATCAGGATGATGCTGGCCTTACAAAATGAGTTAGGGAGGATTCCCTCTTTTTCTGTTGACTGAAATAGTTTCAGAAGGAATGGTACCAGCTCCTCTTCGTACCTCTGGTAGAATTCGACTGTGAATCCATCTGGTCCTGGACTTTTTTTGGTTGGTAGACTATTAATTATTGCCTCAATTTCAGAACCTGTTATTGGTCTATTCAGAGATTCAACTTCTTCCTGGTTTAGTCTTGGGAGGGTGTATGTGTCCAGGACTTTATCCATTTCTTCTAGATTTTCTAGTTTATTTATGTAGTGGTGTTTATAGTATTCTCTGATGGTAGTTTGTATTTCTGTGTGATCAGTGGTCATATCCCCTTTATCATTTTTTATTGCATCTAGCTGATTCTCTCTCTTTTCTTCTTTATCAGTCTTGCTAGTGGTCTATCTATTTTGCTGACCTTTTCAGAAAACTAACTCCTAGATTCATTTATTTTTTTTGAAGGTTTTTTTGTGTCTCCATCTCCTTCAGTTCTGCTCTGATCTTAGTTATTTCTTGTCTTCTGCTAGCTTTTACATTTGTTTGCTCTTGTTTCTTTAATTCTTTTAATTGTGATGTTATGGTGCTGATTTTAGATCTTTCCTGCTTTTTCCTGTAGGCATTTAGTGCTATTTCCCTCTACACACTGCTTTAAATGTGTCCCAGAGATTATGGTACATTGCATATTTGTTCTCATTGGTTTCAAAGGACATCTTTATTTCTGCCTTCATTTTGTTATTTACCCAGTAGTCATTCAGGAGCAGGTTGTTCAGTTTCCATGTAGTTGTGTGGTTTTGAGTGAGTTTATTAATCTTGAGTTCTAATTTGAACTCACTGCGGCCTGAGAGACAGTTTGTTGTGATTTCTGTTCTTTTACATTTGCTGAGGAGTGTTTTACTACCAACTATGCGGTCAATTTTAGAATAAGTGCAATGTGGTGCTGAGAAGAATGTATATTCTGCTGATTTGGGGTGTAGAGTTCTGTAGATGTCTATTAGTTCCACTTGGTGCAGAGTTGAATTCAAGCCCTGCATATTGTTGTTAAACTTCTGTCTCGTTGATCTGCCTAATATTGGTAGTGAGGAGTTAAAGTCTCCCACTATCATTATGTGGGAGTGTAAGTCTCTTTGTAGATCTCTAAGGACTTATTTTATGAACATGTGTGCTCCTGTATTAGGTGCATATATCTTTAAGATAGTTAGCTCTTCTTGTTATTGATCCTGTTACCATTACACAGTGGCCTTCTTTGTCTCTTTTGATCTTTGTTGGGTTAAAGTCTGTTTTATCAGAGACTAGGGTTGCAACCCTTGCTCTTTTTTTTGTTTTTGTTTTCCATTTGCTTAGTTGATTCTTCCTCCATCCCTTTATTTTGAGTCTATGTGCATCTTTGCACATGAGATGGGTCTCCTGAATACAGCACACTGATGGGTCTTGACTCTTTATCCAATTTGCCAATCTGTGTCTTTTAATTGGGGCATATAGCCCATTTACATTTAAGGTTAATATTGTTATGTTTGAGTTTGATCCTGTCATTATGATGTCAGCTGGTTATTTTGCCCACTAATTGATGCAGTTTCTTCATAGCACTGATTGTCTTTACCATTTGGCATGTTTTTGCAGTGGCTGGTACTGGTTGGTCCTTTCCACGTCTAGTGCTTCCTTCAGGTGCTCTTGTAAGGCCAGCCTGGTGGTGACAAAATCTCTCAGCATTTGCTTGTCTGTAAAGAATTTTATTTCTCCTTCACTTAGGAAGTTTAGTTTGGCTGGATATGAGATTCTGGTTTGAAAATTCTTTTCATTAAGAATTTTGAATATTGGCCCCCACTCTCTTCTGGATTGTAGGGTTTCTGCTGAGATATCTACCGTTGGTCTGATGGACTTCCATTTGTGGGTAACCTGTCCTTTCTCTCTGGCTGCCCTTAACACTTTTTCCTTCATTTCAACCTTGGTGAATCTGACACTTATGTGTCTTGGGGCTGTTCTTCTCGAGAAGTACCTTTGTGGTGTTCTCTGGATTTCCTGAATTTGAATGTTGGCCTGCCTAGGTTAGGGAAGTTCTTCTGGGTAATATCCTGAAGAGTGTTTTCGAACTTGTTTCCATTCTCCCCATCACTTTCTGGTACACCAATTCAACGTAGATTTGGCCTTTTCACATAATCCCATATTTCCTGGATGCTTTGTTTGTTTCCTTTTACTCTTTTTTCTCTAATCTTGTCTTCTTGCTTTATTTCATTAATTTGATCTTTAATCACTGATATCCTTTCTTGGTTGAATTGGCTTGATCGATTTGGCTACTGAAGCTTGTGCATGCATCACGAAGTTCTCATGCTGTGGTTTTCAGCTCCATCAGGTCATTTAAGGTCTTCACTACACTGTTTATTCTAGTTAGCCATTTGTCTTTTTTCAAGGTTTTTAGCTTCCTTGCAATGGGTTAGAACATGCTCCTTTAGCTCGGTGAAGTTTGTTATTACTGACCTTCTGAAGCCTTCTTCTGTCAACTTGCCAAAGTCATTCTCTATCCAGTTTTGTTCCCTTGCTGGCAAGGAGCTGCCATCCTTTGGAAGAGGAGAGGTGGTCTGTTTTTTGGAATTTTCAGCTTTTCTGCTCTTGTTTCTCCTAAACTTTGTGGTTTTATCTACCTTTGGTCTTTGACGTTGGTGACCTACAGATGGAATTTTGGTGTGAATGTCTTTTTTGTTGATGTTGATGCTATTCCTTTCTGTTTGTTAGTTTTCCTTCTTACAGTCAGACCCCTCAGCTGCAGGTCTGTTGGAGTTTGCTGGAGGTCCATCCACTCTAGACCCTGTTTGCCTGGGTATCACCAGCAGAGGCTGCAGAACAGCAAACATTGCTGCCTGATTCTACCTCTGGAAGCTTCGTCCCAGAGGGGCACCTGCCTGTTTGAGGTGTCTGTTAGCCACTACTTGGAGGTGTTTCCCAGTCAGGCTACACGGGGGTCAGGAACCCACTTGAGGAGGTAGTCTGTCCATTCTCGGAGCTTGAATGCTGTGCTGATAGAACCACTGCTCTCTTCAGAGCTGTCAGACAGGGATGTTTAAGCCTGCAGAAGCTGTCTGCTGACTTTTGTTCTCCTATGCCCTGGCACCAGAGGTGGAATCTATAGAGGAAGTAGGCCTTGCTGAGCTGCAGTGGGCTCCACCCAGTTTGTGCTTCCTGACCTCTTTGTTTACACTGTGAGCTACTCAACCCTCAACAATGACAGATGCCCCTCCCCCATCAAGCTGCAGCATCACAGGTCCATCTCTGACTGCTGCGCTAGCAGTGAGCAAGGCTCTGTGTGCATGGGACCTGCTGAGCCAGGCATGGGAGGGTATGTCCTGGTCTGCCGATTGCTAAGACTGTGGGTAAAAAAGCACAGTATTTGGTCAGGAGTCTACTGTTTCTCCAGGTACAGTCTGTCACGGCTTTCTTGGCTAGAAAAGGGAAATTCTCCAACCCCTTGTGCTTCCTGGGCGAGACAACACCCTGCCCTGCTTCAGCTCGCCCTCCATGGGCTCTACCCACTGTCCAATCTGTCCCAGTGAAATGAACCAAGTACCTCAGTTGGAAATGCAGAAACCACCCATCTTCTGCATTGATCTCTAGATAATATAAGATCTTTATCTCTAGATGATAATATCTAATACAATATAAATGCTATGTAAATAGTTGTTCTACATGAGAGTAACAATAGTAACAGTAGAATGCAGACTGAACACGAAAAAGTGACAAGAAAAAATATTCTATACATGTTCAGTTCAAAGGAAATCCTTTTTCTTTTACAAATATTTTCAGTGTGTAGTTGGGTGAATCTATAGATATGGAGGGCATACTGCACTCAGGTATTTATTATGTCATTTGGTAAGTGTATTTATTCACCATCTACTGTGAGGCAGACGATGAACTAGCAACTGGGATAAAGTGGTTTAAAAGGCAGCCAGCATACCCCTACTCCTGAAACTTACAGATTGGCTGAAAAGACAAATATCCATTAACTACTGTGTCTTAAGTGATGGAAAAGAAACAAAACAAAAGCTTCTACAAAAGTAAACACCAACAAGGTTTCTACTAACCTGAGAAAGGATCAAAGGCAGGATTTCCTAAGAAGGAGACATTAACGCTGAGACCCAGAGAATGGATGGATTTGACCGAAGTAGGAGGTTTTCAGGTAGAAGAAGCAAGATGAAAACCTTTAAGAAGACAAGAGAATGATGTGTTGAAGAAATTTTAGTAGATTAGTGAGTAAGGGCAAGAAATATAAAAGAGGCTTTAGCAGCAAACAATGAACCCAACTGCTTCTTGTTGTGGACACTACTCTCTCTGCTTCCCACAGAACAACACTAGACAGATCTTACATTAATGAAGTATCTCTTGTGGAAGCAAAAGATTAATTGTTGTGAATTCTCAATATATTAATTTGAATAAGTAATTAGTAGTGTTATTTTTAGATAGAAGAGATAAAATGCTCTTTTGAGGTTTGAGCCCTATAGGATGCATTAAAGGGCCGGGTGTGGTGGCTCACACCTGTAATCCCAGCACTCTGGGAGGCCGAGGTGGGTGGAACAACTTGAGGCTGGGAGTTTGAGACCAGACTGACCAATGTAGTGAAACCTCATCTTCAATAAAAATACAAAAATTAGCTGGGTGTGGTGGTGCACACCTGTAATCCCAGCTACTCGGGAGACTGGCTCATGAGAATCACTTGAGCCTAGAGGCAGCCGAGTTTGTGCCACTGCACTCCAGCCTGGGCAACAGAGCAAGACTCTGTCTCAAAAAAAAAAAAAATGCATTAAAGAAAAATGGAGGAAAGAAAACACCCAAGTTAGGAGAAAATTCCTCTGTAATTTTGTGGTTAACAAAGGAGTTCCCAAATCTTTCTCTACAAATCCCCACAGGTGTCACATCACTAGAATTTCTTCCACAGTAATCTAGACCTTATATTTTTTTCAAGAAATGTAGGAATAGCTGTTTGTTTTGTGCAAATGGAATGGTAAATCATTATAACCATCCAAAGACTGAACTGAAGGATGTTATAATCTTGTGAAAGGCTAAGAAAGTGAAACTATTTTGAAAGATAACAATAAAAAAATTATTTTAAAAGATAACAATAAAGAAAGGCATTGGCTTGGCTTACTTTAAAACGTTGCTAGTGGTGATCCTCATACTGTACTATGCTGCAGGGAGACTGAAATTATGGGCCAATTCTGAGACTTCTCTCATCAATGTTCTTAGATTTTGATACTTTTAGTTAGAGAAACTGAACTATTTATTTTATGTAGATAATTTATTACAAAGAAAAAATGATAGCATAATTTTTATCTTGTTCTTTTCTAACTACATTGGCACAACAGATAACATAAGGCTGGGATACATGAGAGAAGGAAAACAATTGAAATGAGACTTATTATGGTCTCAGCTTTTTGCAGTTGATTTTAAGAGTTTGGTGAATGGAGTGAGAATCCAGGCAGAACTTGGTAGTCTTGCTGCAGAGCATCAAGAGACCAAAGTTGAGGCAGAATTTACAGAGCAGAGCACTACAGATAAATAAGCTAGGCAGAAAAAAAAAAATAAGCAAACAAACAAGAGCAACAACAACAGTAAAACAAACAGAAATCTCTTGTTGTTCTTCAGTCTTTGACTTAGTAACACTCTGTGTATTCCTAGTAGAAACCCCTCAAGATGGTCAAAGAAAAACGTCCGGAGAAAGTACCGTTATTAGGGAGTTGTTAGTTGAAAAATTCCCAGAGCTCATATAGAGCCAAGGATTGTTTGATTTCTCTCTAGCCAAACTGGATAAGGCTTTACTGAATACAGAGCATGTGGCAGAGAGCTCAGTCACTCAATTGGTTAAGACTTCAACACAAGGATATATTAGCTCTAGAATGAAGGCTAATTTTTACCTACCCTAAAATGAGCCTGAAAATTAGATTCAAAAGGATCAAACTAATTGACAAGAGCAGTTTTAGGTTTACAGAAAAATTAGAAGAAAGAACAGAGAGTTCCCATTAACCTATTACCTTCAATATTTCCTATTACTATTTTGCGTTAGTGTGGTACACTTATTATAATTGAGCCAGGGAATGGAATCTCACTGTCACTCAGGCTGGGGTGCCATGAAGCAATCACAACTCACTGTAGCCTCAAACTCCTGGCCTCAAGTGATCCTCCTGCCTCAGCCTCCCAAGTATCTAGGACTACAGGAGTACACCACCACACTTGGCAAAGTTTTAAAATTTTTGTGGAGAAGGGGTATTGCTATGTTGCCCAGGCTGGTCTCAAATTCCTGGACTCAAGTAATTCCTCCCCTGTGGCCTCGCAAAGTGTTGGAATTATAGGCATGAGACACCACACCTGGCTAGTTATAGTTTTACTGACTAAAGAGCATAGTTTACATTAGAATTTGCTCCTGATGTTTGCACTCTATGGCTTTTGAAAAATGCATAAGGACATGTATCCACCATTACAGTATCAATTAGAATAATTTTATCCTAAAATCCTCTTGCCACCACTTTTTCATTCCTCTTTACTCTTCCTGAACTCCTAGCAACCACTGGTCTTTTTACTGTCTTCTGAGCTTTGCCTTTTCCAAAATAACATATAGTAATTGGAATCAAACAGTATGCAGTGTTTTTATATTATTTTCTTTCACTTATCAATATACATTTAAGATTCTTTCATGTCTCTTCATGGTTTGATAGCTCATTACTTTTTATTATTAAATAATATTCCATTGTATGGATGTACCAGATTTGTTTATTCGTTTATCTATTACAGGACATTTTGGTGCTTCCAAGCTTTGACAACAAGAAACTTGTATACAAATTTTTGTGTAGACATAAGTTTTAAACTCTGGGTTAATATCAAAGAACATGATTGCTGGATTGTGTGGTAAGAATTTGTTTAGTTTTGTAAGAAACTACCAAAATGTCTTTTGAAGTGGCTGTCTCAAATTTCATTATCAGTAATGACTGAGGTTTCCTATTGCTCCAAAGCTATACCAGCATTTGATATTGTCAGCATTTTGAATGATAGCCATTCTAATAGGTGTGGTGGGATCATTTTGTTTTAATTTGTAATTATCTAATGACATATGATGTTGAAGAGCTTTTCATGTGCTTGTTTTACATCTGTATCTCTTACTTGAGGAATTGTCTGTTCAAATCTTTCATAATTTGAACTGTTTTCTGGTTGCTGAATTGTCACAATCTTGCATGGTTTCTGAAATGCAGTCTCATGTTATTATTATCCTTGTTCTTCTATAATGAGAGTATTTTATTCTTCTGACTTCTTCCAAGACTCTCTCTTTGTCTCTGATTTTCTCCGGTCTAAATATGTGTGGGTGTCATTTTTTCTTTGTATTCTGCTTGGTTCTCTGAGATTCCTGGGTTTGTGGTTGGGTGTCTATCATTAATTTGAGGAAAAACTTCAGTCAATATTACTTCAAATATTTATTATTTTTCTTTCTCATTTTTGGTTCTTCTTGTATGCCCATTAAACATACATTATGCCTTTCAATATCCTACAGTTCAGGATATTTCCTTCTTAATTCTTTTTCTCTTTCTATTTCAATTTTGGAAGCTTCTACTGACAGTTCACTCATTCTTTTCTCAGCCATGCCTAACTCTTGATGGGTCCAACAGATCAATTCTTCATTTCTTCTATAGCATTTTTTATTTCCAGCCTTTCTTCTTGATTTTATCTTAAAGTTTTCATTTCTCTTCATACATTACACAGCTCTTCTTGCATGTTGTGCACTTTCAAGATTAAATTCCCTAGCATATTAATCAGTGTGATTTTAAATCCCTAGATGGATATTTCAACATCACTGCCATTTCTGAGTCTGGTTTGGATGCTTGCCCTCTCTATCACTTTGGACTGTGTCTTTTGTATTTTCGTATGCCTTATGATTTTTGGAAAGCAGGACAGCAAGTACTGGTTAAAAATAACTGAGGTTTCATGTTTTTCTGGCTAGGTGTTAGGCTTTGTTTACTCTTTGTTGGAGCTGTAGGTGTTGACACAGGATTTTTCTCAGTTACTTTGTAAGATGGGGACCTCTGGCTAGTGATGTCTCCCTGCCTGGACCTTGCTTGACCATGCTACCTGCTACAGGAGACAGCCTGCACACTTGACCTGCCTGGGCTGCACCTGGGTTGTGCACTGGCTCAGGTGGCTGGGCCAGGTGTACCCCCCAGCCCACCTGAGTAATAGCTTGTACCCATGTTCAGTAGTTCCCAAGTTCTTGTCTCATATCCAAAAAGAATGAAGATACATTAACAATTGAAGGGTGAGGAGGGCAGATAAAAATTTTATTGAGCAACAAATCAACTCTCAGTGGAGATGGGATTTGGGAATGGTCAACTGTCCAGAATTGAGTGGTCTCTCCCACAGGGTGGCTGATTCTGGGACTTTTATGGGTTCAGAGTAGGTGAGTGTGTGCTAATTGGTTTGTGAGTAGGCAAAAAAGGCTAAAACAAAGACACCACTTAATAGTGAACACAACAGTGTACAAAGCAATTAGGGAAGGGTAAGTATATGTAACATAGGTGACCAGTGAGGATCAATCAGAGGAACGTGTGCCAAATGGGAAGAGGGGTTCTTAATCTGGTTCATGGATTTACCTGGGACTTGTAGATTGGCTTTCAACTATCTTCAGCTTGAAGGTGGGGTTTCACCGAGGACCCACCCCTATCTGCTTAGGCATTTGTCTGACTCCTGCTGCTATCAGTGTTAGAGGTTAAAAATTCTTCTGGAACCCTTATGTTTATTTCCCCAGCTATCTGTGGGGTTGTACAGGGTTGTACAAAGACTGCTTAAATAATTTCTGATATATGTATATCTTTCATTTATATTGTTCTGTTATTATATAGGAACCCTATTGATGTGGCATAAGGGGTGGGAGGAGGAGAAGTGTTCTATAGATGTATGATTAAGTTTCAGTCTTCTGGGGAGCTTGTGTCCCTAGGCTCTGACCTTCACAAGTGCTTCTCAGTTCCCTTCCCCCAAACTTAGGTGTAACAGGACAGCTAGAGAGGGTAGGAGTTAGGTATTTCCCTTCCCCCACATCAGGCTCTGGCAAAATCTCAGTTGGTTAGGGGGCTGGAGAAATAGTCTTTTGAGGACAGGTCTTGTTGCAGAGAACAGAGTGCTCTGAAAATATTTCAAACTGGCTACTTTCCCCCTCTCCCTGACAGAATCACTCAAGGACTTTGTTTCTGGTTATCATTGTGAGAACCTTTTAGGCTCTTCGAGGTAAAACTCACAGAAGTGTGGGGTTTTCCTAAGAAGGGCACTGTTGTGATGCAAATCCTCAAAATTCTCCACATTGAACATCCAGCAATTAATCAATTACAATTAAGGTTTTCTTATCCTGATACTGGTTGCCATTGAGATTTCTTCATGTAGGTTTGTGCTCTCATAGTTCTGATTCTCCATATCTGCTAGCATGTGACTCAGAATTTTTGGGGCAGTGTATTTTTTCCTGTGATCTCAATTCTTTCATGAATCTAAAAATAATTGTGAATTTTTCAATTTTTTAAAGCTATTTTCTGTAGATGATAATTTCTAAGTTCCTTCTGTGTTAGGCTAGAAACCAGAACTGAAATACAATTTTAATAAAAAGTATAAATCCAGAGCTCATACAAGGAATCCAAAAAACCACAAACAGTTTAGACACAAAGAAAACCACATTGAGGCAGATTGTTACTAAATTGCTGAAATAGTGTTAAGTAGAAAGTCTTAAAAGAACTAGAAGAAAAGAGGCAGTCTGTGCAGAGGAACAAAAATAAGAATGAACACACATTTCTTATCAGAAACTCATCCTGGAAAGGGGTTCAGATCGAGACCCCAAGAGAAGGTTCCTGGAACTCACAAAATAATTCAGGGCAAGACCATACAGTCAAGTGAAAGCAAGTTTATTAAGAAAGTAAAGGAATAAAGAATGGGTACTCTATAGGTAGAGCAGCCCTGAGGGCTTCTGGGTGCCCATTTTTCTGCTTATTTCTGATTTTATGCTAAACAAGTGGTGGATTCTTCATGCCTCCCCTTTTTAGACCACATAGAGTAACCTCCTGATGTTGCCATGTCATTTGTAAACTGTCAAGGTGCAGGTGGCAGTGTAACAGTGAGGATGACCAGAGGTTCCTCTCATCACCATCTTGATTTTGGTGGGTTTTAGCTGGCTTCTTTACTGCAACCTGCTTTATCAGCAAGGACTTCAAGACCCGTATCTTGTGCCAACCTCCTATCTCATCCTGTAACTAAGAATGCTTTAACCTCCTAGAAATGCTGTCCAGTAGGTCTCAGCCTTGTTTTACCCAGCCCCTATCCAAGATGGAGTTGCTCTTGTTCAAATGCCTCTGACAAAACTACACAAAACCATAAGATAAGGAAATAACATACTTAAGGTACTGAAAGAAAAGTACATAATTAGATTTCTATATACTTAAAAAATGTTTCAAAAATGCAAGTAAAATAAAGACATTTTTAGACCAACAAGATTCAAGATATTTTTCACTTGTAAATAGATACATTAAAATGTTAATGGAAGGTCTCTAGGCAGAAAGAACATGATACCAGATAGAAATTTGAATATACACAAAGTAATAAAAAAGTATAGAAATAATTAATATATGAATACATAGGGAAGACATGTTCTCTATTTATATATGTGTGTGTGTATATATATTATATATATATACTTTAAGAGTAATAAAATGTTTAAAGCACATAAGTCTGTATTATTATGTTTATAAAACAAGCTGAAGTAAAATACATTACAAAAAGAACACTAACAACACAAGTAAGGAAATAGAAGAACAACGTTATAAACTTCATACATTTTATGTGTAGTGGTAACATTTGAAAATATATTGAAATAAGTTAAAGATTATAGATCCTAGAGCAAAGGATTAAAAATATAACTCGTATAGCTATTAAGCCAATAGCTTAGATAAAATGGAATACAGATGTTCCTCAGCTTGCAATGGGGTTACATCTTGATAAACCCACTGGGAGTTGAAACTATCATAAATCAAAATTTTACTTAGTACACTATGTAGTATCAGTTGTGTACTTTTGTGATCTTATGGCTGACTGGGAACTGTGCTTTGAGTCACTTCCCAGCATCGTGAGATAGTATTGTAGTATATATCACTAGTCCAGAAAAATATTAAGTTTCATAATTCAGCTTCTACTGAATGCATATCCCTTTTGCACCAATGTACAGTTGAAAAATCATAAGTAAAATAACGTAATTTGGAGATCATCTGTACTAAAAGATAATAGTAGTGGTAGGAAAAAGTACAGGACAGACAAATAGAAAATAAATAGTAGTAAGATGGTAGCACTAAACCCAAACACATTAATAATTTTATTAAATATAAATAGCTTAAGCATTCCAATTAACATGCAAATGCTTTCAGAACAGATAAAACAGCAAGACCCACGTACTTGCAGTTTATTGGGTACCCAAATAAAATGTAAAGACACAGGTTAAAAATAAGAAGATGTAAAATATTTATCACACCAGTTCAAATAATGATAAAGCTGAAATGATTGGATGAATATCAGAAAAAGTAGACTTCCAAGAAAGGACTATATTATTAAGAATTTATAGTGTACAATTTATAATTACAAAGGTTGAAGTCATCAAAGAGTTATAACAAATGAGTTTAAAACACAAGCTTAAAACACAAGAAGGAAAACATGCAGAAATTTAAAAAATACATAAAACTACAATTATAGTTAGAAATTTCAATAAATTTATCAGTAATTGATAAAACGAGTAGATAAATATACAATCATAATAGAATTAAATAATGATACCAGCCAACTTCACCTAATTGGTGTTTAATACCACTTCAACCAAATACTACAGAAATATACTTTTCAATTGCACACAAATCATTCACCAAGATAGATGATATTCTGGTTAATAAAAAAAGCAATAAATTCAGAAACAAAAAAGTTATACAAAGTATATTCTCTGATCAGTATAAAATCAAATTAAACAACAATAACAAAAATATATCTAAGATATCGATAAATATTTGGAAATTAAAACACTTCTAAATACTTCATAAAAATAAACCATGAGGGGAAATTAGGAAATATTTTTACTAAATAATAATAAAAACAATTTATTTCAAACATTGTGAGATTAGCTAATTCAATGTTCAGAGAGAATTATAGCTTCAAATACTTCTATTAAAATATGAGATTTAAAATAAATAATTTAAGATTCTTCCTTGGAACTCTAAAAAACAAAACAAAAAACAGATAAATAAAAAGAACTCTAGGAAACTGAACTCATAGTAAATGAAAAGCTGGAGATAATGAAGAGCACAAAAATTTGGGAAAAGCCAAAAGAAGAGAAATCAATGAAACAAGAAACTCTTTTTATTTTGTTTTAAAAATTAACACGTTGTTTCATGTTCCTGGCCTTTTCTCTCAACAAAATCTGAGATTTATCTGTGTCATAATATATATGACAGATGTATTCTTATATTGTTGAGTAGCATTCCATAGTATGAATATACTACAGTTTATTCTCTTTGGTTTTACTTTTTCACTTTTGGCTATTGTGAATAAAGTTGCTATGAACGTTCCTGTTGAAGATCATGGTAAATGGGTGTGTTTTTTTTAAATCCAAATTTTAATTTTATTTTTAAGAGACAAAGTCTGGCTGTGTTGCCCAGGCTGGATTCCAACTACTGGGCTCAAGTTCTCCCACCTGATTTCCAAGGAGCTGGGATTAGATACACATACCACCACACCAAACTGGTCAGTGTGTACTTCTTTTTCCCCTCTCTGGGTTATCTAAGAGTGGAGTGCTTGATGACATTATGAATATTTGTTTAAATGTTAAGAAAACTATTTTATAAAGTAGTTGTAGTATTTGACAATTACCCAGAGAAAAATATGAGCATTTCCATTGCTCCATGTTTTTGCTAACATGTGTTGTAGTCACTATACCTTTATAATTTCAGCCATTCTTGTAAGAAGTTGTATCTTGTTATGATTTTCATCTGTATTTCCCTGATAACTAAAGATTCTAAACAATTTTCATGTGCTTATTTATAATCTGCGCATCTTCTGTAGAATGTTCATATATTGTGTCACTTTACATTGAGTTGTTTGCCGCCTTTTCATTAAAGCATTGATAGAATTGAAGAATTCTAAGAATCCTTTGCATATGCTAGATACAAGTTTTTTGTCAAACACGTGTTGAGAATAGTGTTTTTCTAATTTGGAGTTTGTTGTTTTCTTTTCTTAAATATATCTTTTGAAGAGGTGACATTTTAAATTTTGATGACATCCAGATGGTTAACTTTTCTTTTCCATTTACTGTTATTTACGTGCTAAAAACGTGTAGTCTATCCCAGGTTCATGTAGATTTTCTCCTCTGTGTTAATACTGAACTATTGTTCTGGGTTTTATGTTTAGTCTACGATCTCACTTCAATTAGTATTTTTCTGTGTGGGATGAAGTTCAAGTCAATGCTCATTATGTTTTCAGCACCATTTTTTGAAAATACTATCTTACTGCTATTAAATTCCAACGGCTATTTCGTAAAACATGAATTGATCATTTATGAATCATCCATTTCTGGACTCTCTGCTCTATTTTAATGACCAATATGTTTTTATTTATGCTAATATGTTAATATTTATGCTAATATCATAAATTTATTTAATTTATGCTAATAAGATAATGCCTTTATCTTTATAGCTTTATCATAAGTCACGAAATAAGTGAATACAAATTCTCCAGTTTTGTGTCTATGTTTTGAAATTGCTTTGGCTATTCTAGATCCCTTGCATTTTCATATACATTCATGTTCAGCCTGTCAAGTTATACCAAAAAGTTCTTTGTGATGTTGACTGGGATTTCCTTGAATTTATAGATCAATTTGAGGAAAACGCACATCTAAAACCTTTTGGATCTTTTAGCCCACAAACATTATCTACTTATTTATATTTTTAATGTCAGTAATGTTTTGTTGTTTTCAATGTAAAGGACTTGCATATCTCTTATTATATTTATTTCTAAATATTTTGATTTATTAGTTTCAGTTGCATATTCTATTTTTTTAAAGTTCATTTCCGGCTGTTGCAAATGCATGTAAGTTGGATTTGTATATTGACCTCACATTCTATCTTGATTAATTTTATTTACTCAAGTAGTTTTCTTATTTTATTTGTTATAATTTTTATGCAGATAATTATCATATATGAATAGAGTTTATAGACAAATAATTCTTTTCTAATCTTTATTTATTTTATTTATTGTTATACTAAAGAACCTCAGATACATGGTAGAATAGAAGTGATCATCCACCTTTCTTTGTTGTTGTTTCTGATCCTAAAGGGCAAGAATGTAGTCTTTCATCAATATTAATTAGCTATAGCTTATTTGTTGCTACTGTTGTGAGGTAGTGAGCATAGTACCCAACAGGTAGTTTTTCAATCCACATCCCCCCGCCAGTACTCCACAGTGCCTTTTATTCCCACTTTTATGTCCATGTGTACTCTGTGCTTAGCTCCCACTTGTAAGTGAGAACATGAAGCATTTGATTTTCCGTTCCTGCTTTAATTTGCTTAGGATAATGGCCTCCAACTCCATCCATGTTGCTTCAAAGGGACATGGTCTCTTTTTTTTATGGCTTCATAATACTGCATAGTATATATGTACTATATTTTCTTTATCCAGTCCACAACTGATGGGAATCTAAGTTGATTCCATGTCCTTGCTATTGTAAATAGCGTGGCAATGAACATACAAGTGCACATGTCTTTTTGGTATAATGAACTTATTTTCCTTTGAATATATACCCAGTAATGAAATTGCTGTGTTGAATGGTAGTTCTGTTTTAAGTTATTTGAGAAATCTCCAAACTGCTTTCCACAGTGGTTGAACTAATTAACATCCCCGCCACCACTCTATAAGCATTCTCTTTTCTTCTCAGCTTTGCCAGTGTCTGTTGCTTTTTGGCTTTTTAATAATCATCATTCTGATTGGTGTGAGAGTATCTCCTTGTGGTTTTAATTTGCATTTCTCTGAGAAGTAGTGATGATGAGCATTATTTCATATGTTTGTTGGCTATCATATGTCTTCTTTTGATAAGTGACTATTCATGTCCTTTGCCCATTTTTTATTGGAGTTATTTGTTTTTTGCTTGTTATTTTAAGTTCCTTATAGATTCTGGGTATTAGATCTTTGTCAGATGCATAGTTTGTGAATATTTTCTCCCATTCTGTAGATTCTCTGTTTACTCTGTTGATAGTTTCTTTTGCTGCATAGAACCTCTTTAGTTTAATTAGGTCCCACTTGTCATTTTATGTTTTTGTTGCAATTGCTTTTAGGGACTTAATCTAAAAATTTTTTCAAGGTGGATGTTGAGAGGGGTATTTCTTGGGTTTTCTTCTAGGATTTTTGTAGTTTGAAGCCTTACATTGAAATCTTTAATCCATCTTGAGTTAATTTATATATGGTGAAATGTAAGTGTCTAGATTCATTGTTCTGTATATGATTAGTCAGTTACTGAATTTACTGAATAGAGAGTTCACTTATTGAATAGAGAGTTCTTTCCCTCTTGCTTGTTTTTGTCCACTTTATCAGATGGTTATAGGTGTTCAGCTTTATTTCAGAATTTTCTATTCTCCTCCGTTAGTCTGTGTCTGTTTTTGCACCAGTACCATGCAGTTTTCGTTTCTGTAGTCTTACAGTGTAGTTTGAAGTTGGGTAATGTAATGCCTCCAATTTTGTTCTTTTTGCTTAGGATTGCTTTGGCTATTTGGGCTCTTTTTTGGTTCCATATAAATCTTAAAATAGGCATTTTCTAATTCTGTGAAGAATGACATTGGTAGTTTAATAGGAATAGCATTAACCCTGTAAATTGCTTTGGGCAGTATAGTCATTTCAACAATATTGATTCTCCCAATGCATGAGCATGGAACATTTTTTCATTTATTTCTGTCATCTCTGATTTCTTTCAGCAGTTCTGTGTAGTTCTTGTAGAGATCTTTCACCTCCCTGGGTAGCTGTATTCCCAGATATTTCCTTGTCTTTGTGGCTATTGTAAATGGGACTATGTTCTTGATTTGACTCTTAACCTGGGTATTATTGGTGTATAGAAATGCTACTAATTTTTGTATGTTAATTTTGTATCCTGAAACCTTACTAAAATAGTTTATCAGTTTTAGTAGCATTTTGGCATAGTCTCTAGAATTTTCTAAGTATAGAATCATATGATCAGCAAAGAGAGATAATTTGAATTCTTCTTTTCTTATTTAGATACCTTTTACATCTCTCTCTTGCCTGATTGCTCTGGCTAGGACTTCTATTACTAGGTTGAATAGAAGTGGTAAGGCTGGGCATCCTTGTCTTGTTCCTAATTTTAGAGGAAACACTTTCAACTTTTTATCATTGAGTGTGATGTTAGCTATGCACTTGTGATAATTGGCCTTTATTGTGTTGAGGTACATTCCTTCTTTATCTAATTTGTTGATAAGTTTTATCATGAAAGAATGTTGAATTTTATCAAATGTTTTTTTGCACTGATTGAGATGCTCATGTTTCTTGTCCTTCATTCTGCTAACATATATTATGTATCAGATTGACTGATTTTCATATGATGAGTGATCCTTACAACTCAAGGATAGATCCCACTTTATCATAGTGTATAATCCTCTTAATGTGCTGTTGAATTTAGTTTCCTAGTATTGAGAATTTTTTCACCTATGCTCATAAGATATACTAGCCTATATATATTTTTTCTTTTAGTGTTCTTGTGTAGCCTTGCTATCAGGGTATTGCTGACTTAATATGAAAAGAGTGTGAAAGTGTTCCCTCCTCTAATTTTTTTGAAATAATTTGTGAAAAGTTGGAGTCAATAATTCTATAAATGTTTGGTAGAATTCATCTGTGAAGTGATCAGATTCTTGGCTTTTTGTTGTTTTTGGAAGTTTCTTGATGACTGATTTAATCTCCTTGTCATCTTTTTTTTTTGGGGGGGGGGGTGTTCTGTTTCTTCTTAACTCAGTCTTTGTAGGTTTGGCCTTAATTTGTTTTTCTTTTTTCAGTTCCCTGAGGCATTTGGTTGTTTACTTGAGAGCTTTCTTTTTTAAGGTAAATGCTTATAACTATAAATTGTCCTCTTAGAACTCCTTTTGCTGTATCACATACATTTTAGTACATTGTGGTTTCATTTTCATTTGTCTCATTTTTTAAATTACCCTTTTAATTTCTTCTTTGATCCATTGACTATACAGGAGCATGTTTTTAAATTTTCACATATATGTCAGTTTTCCAGTTGTTTATTTGCTATTTAATTAGGTTAATATAGGTTAATTCTATAATAATCAGAAAATATGCTTATTATAATTTTATTCTTCTGGAATTCATTAAGACTTGTTTTGTGACCTAGAATGTGACATGTTGTGGACAATGCTCCATGCGTACTTGAGGCAAATGTGTATTTTGATGTTGTTGTATAGAATGTTCTGTTTATTCTGTTTATATCTGTTAGGTCCATTGGTGTATTGAGTTGTTGATGTCTGCTATTTTCTTATTGAATACTGCCTGGATAATCTCTTCATTATTGTGAGTACTGAAGTCTCTTACTATTACATTGCTGTATATTTCTTCCCTCAGATCTGTGAATGTTTGTTTTATGTTTTTAGTTGCTCTGATTTTGAATACATATGTATCTACAAATCAGATAAATGGAATATGATGGATATGATAATCCACACCAACTAAGGAGGGCAAGTGTCTTGCATATATTGGTACCTTTATGCAAATCACCATTGTTGTCCCCTTCAGAGAAACCAATTACCCCAACGGCCCACTTCTGGAGGACATAATTGCATAGAGGAATCCTTTCCTCTAGATCTATTACTTCCCTAGGCCACAGTGTTTGTTCATTTAAGCATGGGCTACATAAATTTAGTCACAGCCTTTATTGAGGCCTTATCCTCTGGAGATCACAATATAGACTCCAGTGTGGATAAGACCCCATGAGTCTCTCCCCATCTCTAGAATGTGCTTCACAGTGTACAAAGTACTCAGCCTCAAGCAGCTCACTACTGACCTTAAGAGAACATATACAAGACTTTGGGAAAATAATGTCCTTCAAAAAAAGATATTTTATTTTTTACCTTATGAAAGTCATAAATGCAAAATTTAATATCTAAAAAAATATGGAAGGGTATAAGAAGAAAATTTTATTCCAGAAAGCAACCTAATCTATAACTCAGATATAAAAGCTCTAATATGCTACAGTATATCTACTGAATCCATTATTTAAATGAATTACTGAAATTTACAAAACCACAGTTATTTATTAACAACTTAATTTTTTAAGCAGAAGTTATTTGTTGCATTTCAGCTTGCATATTTCAGTTAACATTCATTGATCCTTCCTTGTTTTTCTTGGCCTTGACGACCTTTAAAGAGAGATAAGAAAGACATAATGAGACCCTACATACTGATATGAAGCTCTGCTTATGGTTCTCCTTTCACCGGCATGTCTTTTCTTCCCATTGGCTACATTATTCTCCTTCTACCCTATGAAAGCTCATTAGTCACAAAGTTATGAAGATCTATCTTTAAAAAACTCATTTTCCTCCCATTAACTAATCCCTGTTTGTCTTTTTCCTTCCTGAATAGATTTTTGAAATAAACTTCTGTGGTATCCTGGTTAACCAGGTGCCCAATTTTTTAAAAGTTTCGATTTGTAACATTTGCAGAGTCTGGCGGTATACATATTTTTCACATGGCTGATTTCAAACTACCACATGTTTAACAAGCAGTGCATATAATTCCTGAATTTCTAACAATAAGCTGTCTTTAGTAAGGATATGAGTGAACTCCAGCACAGTACTTCTAATAGATATCTCTGCCCCAAGCCTAATTGCTCTGTAATGCAACTCCATAGATAGACATCGGAATATTTTTTGCTAAAATGTCAAAGTGATCAGGCATTCTTCTGCATAATTTTGTTTCAATTTTTCATGTATTTTCAACAATAAAGTTCCCATTAATTTACTTTTGTAAAAGCCACACTTCTGTTTCTTTTTTATCTTTGGGTCTCAGCAGTCCCTTTTTTTTTTTTTTTAAATCTTTGGGTCCCAGAGTCTTTTGCATCTACTGAATTTCAGTTGCACAGAATTCATTATGCTGTGTCACGCTTTTGGAATTTTCATGTATCATTTCCTTTGCCTAAAAGTCCCTCCAGTGTCTTTACCTTCCTAAAAAAATACTATCTCCCACAGTTCAGTTTATTATGATGTACCAGTCTGTGAGATAATTAATATGTATGCAGGGTCTGAATGTTTAAACCATTCCAATGAAGTGGAGACTTCCATTATTTTAGAGGACCAATGAAACTATGTCTCCAATATCAGCCAACTAGTGCTAGTTAAAGGCAGGATTCAAATCAGATCTGTCTTATTCAAAGCTCTTGCTCTTAAGCCCTATGTTCCCTGTCCCTAGACACATCTTTAAATCAATTAACACTAGTATTATATCCTTTCTACAGCTGTATGAATGCCTTTACCTTAATATCCTTTTGAAAATCCTCCAGTTACAAATGCATTGTTTAGGTTCTCCTTTCACTCGCTGGACTCTCTGAGTAATACATGAGGAATCTGGTGTTTCCAAAGCCTAAGCCAAATTATTTGCCTCTTTAGCAAACTCATTCTCCTCTACCCAGTTCCCACCTTGATGAAGCTGTGACTTCCACACACCAGTTTCAGCTTGCGGTTAACTGTTCTCAGTTGAAAGCAGAAGAGTCGAAGTTTATCTCCTTTCTCACACTTGATATTGTGCCATTTTCCATTCCCCACTACATCCATGGATCCTGTATTATCTTTTATTTCATAGATTGTGTTCTTCTTGTGTATGCTTTTCTGCAAAAGAAGATTAACATCCTGTTTCTGAGAGGATTATTAGTATCGTATACATGAGAAAGAGCCTCCTGACAAAGTTAATGCAATATGCGCGAGAGGAATGACAGGTACAGATCATACATGTGGCTTGGCCTGCCATCTCACAGGGCCCATCTTTTATTATCCAACAATTTTTTCCTGCTTAAGGTATTTTTCTTCCTGCAATTTTACAACAATAAATATTTCCCTCTTTTTCTCCTGCTACCACCTTCAGATCAGCTGAGAGTAAATAAAGCACCTAGATATAGAGGAATCAAAAATTCCTATAGGACTTCTTGGCTTATGGTCCTGTGGAACACCAACTGTATGCTTTCTGCAATTATTCAGTCAGTAGATTATAAGGAATTTCATTTTATTATTATTTTACTTTTTAAAAATTTCAATAGCTTTTGGGGTACAAATGGTTTTGGGTTACATGGGTTAATTATATAGTGGTGAATTCTGAGATTTTAGCGCACCCATCACCCAAGTAGGGTGTACATTATACCCAATATATAGTTTTATATCCCTCACCTCCCTCCCAGTCTCCCCCTTCTGAGTCTTGAAAGTTTATTATATCACTCTATATGCCTTTGTGTACTCATAGCTTAGTTTCCCCTTATCAGTGAGAACATACAATATTTGGTTTTCCACTCCTGAGTTACTTTGGATTATGAGGAATTTTAAAGGAAAAAAATCTATGACACAATCATTCATTCTTTTTCAACCTTCCTCATTACTTATTTTTTTCCAATATCTTGTCCCCATTGACCTAGATCCCTCCATTCATACTGTGTAGTTTCTCACACACTATTACTCATCAATTCAGTAATTGTATTTATAAGCAAGATCTCTTAAAGACAGTGTGAGAAAATGGGGAGGTAAATTTAAGGGGCTATCTTGGAAGACATATATATAGGGTTATAAAGCAGTCAATCATATAAAATGTTAGTTGAGTTCATAGAAATATGTAATGTTTTAGAATGGAGAAAGGGATGGAATGCATTGTCCTAACTAGCATCTTGAATTTGGACATGGACATATCAATAAAACTCTGTGCCTTGTAATTATTTTTTTTGTAAATAATATGATGAGATTGCCTTATCCTCTAAGTATCATGGAATTCAATATATCTCAGTTGTTCAAAGCTGTCTTCAAAAATAAATGAATAAATAAATAAGACAGAAGAGCAACAGTACAAATGTTTGGATTGTATGGATAGCTGTTGAATGTATTTGCATTTATGAGCATACCAGCCAATCCACTTATTACTCCAAATACATGTCACAACCAGAGTTCAACCTTGGTAGCACAATTCATTATTTAAAATAAATTTATCAAAATTCAAAGTAAAATTATCAGTGCTCATTGGGATGGAGCTGAAAGAGATGATGTTATTAGCCTGCTCCCGTTGATTTGGACCCTCTATAGTCCTCTAGTTCATTGTGGCTGACAACAGATCGTTACTGCTAATATTTCTTACTAACTCTTTTTCAAAGTCCCTACATTTACTTTGGTGTAAGAAGTTAATAGGTCACTTAGTCCTATTTCCTATTTTGTGGGAAAACTTCATCAGTATCTCTAGTCAATATAAATTATTGTGTTCCAATATTCAGTCAGTAAGCAAAGTCTGACAAGATATTTAGTTCCAGGTGATGGTAGAGAAAATTAAAACAAAATTAAGGGATTACCTTTTGTAACATAAACAACCCATACACCATTGTTCCAGATGCTTGCTTGTAAAGTTGACTGATCTTGGGAGTTTTATTTGCTATTTCGATAATTCTGTTTGGGACCTCAAAATTTTGATCAAAGTCAGACACAGATGATGCTTCCTTTATTTCCATTACTCCTTTACATTCAGAGTAATCAGATATGGTAATGACCTTCTTCCTCATGAATTTCTCTTTCAAGCTGATGTCGAAGACTTTCACATGGAAATATTGAGTCTTACTGGCCACTGTAGCATGAAACATTGTGCTTTTCCCATGTTCTGGGGACTCATATTTAAATGGCGCTGTTGCTTTCAGTACCATCACTGTCACTGGGTCCTTTTGGGGAACATTTCTTCTTGCATCCACCTGACATTGGGCAGGGGTTTGCTGATTCTGTGTTGGGCAGACACAAGAAAATAAACTTAAAACTTTGAGCAGGAGGCTGGACGTGGTGGCTCACGCCTGTAATCCTAGCACCTTAGGAGGCCGAGGTGGGTGGATCACGAGGTCAGGAAATCAAGACCATCCTGGTTAACACCGTGAAACCCCGTCTCTACTAAAAATACAAAAAAAATTAGCCGTGCATGGTGGCGGGCGCCTGCAGTCCCAGCTACTCGGGAGGCAGAGGCAGGAGAATGGCGTGAACCCGGGAGGCGGAGCTTGCAGTGAGCCCAGATGGCACCACTGCACTCCAGCCTGGGTGACAGAGCAACACTCCGTCTCAAAAACAAACAAAGCAAAACAAACAAACAAACAAGAAAACAAAACAAAACAGAACAAAAAACTTTGAGCAGGAATACAAAGTCACTCTGCACGAGTGACTCTGCAGAGCTTTCGACCCAACAACTTTCACAGATACGTGGAGCTGGGGGCTAGGCTAGACAGGGATTGCTGAACTGAAAGGAAAGGCACCTGAGCTGGTATAGTTTAGCTAGTGAAAGTCTAAGGTAGCAGACAACAGGCTTGGAAATTAAATCACCCTCATTGACTCAGAATAATCTTCCTGAAGCAAAGCATGATTATCTGCATGAACAATCTAGCAGTAGATGATGAAAGCATTATTGTGAAGAAACTTTAGAGAAAGATTAGAATATAATAACAAATCCAAATATCTCCTCTACCTACTTTTTTTGATTAAATCTGATAATTTAATCAAAGACAGTCAACAAAGTGAAAACAACTTGGATAGCATTAAAAATGAAGAACCATGCCCACCACAAGCCTCAAACATCATTAGATGTTCTAATGATCAAACATTCATTAGAAATTCTAATGATCACTAGTGTACTCTACCATTTTGAGGACCCAACTCCTTTGTTTCTTCCCAAGAAACAGTGCTGTTACAAGTGGAAAGACTTGGCCTGGCTCAGCATATAAGTAGTCTCAGGTAGAGGATTTCTGGTTAGAGCTATGTCCTCGACAGCATTTCACAGTGGCTAGAACGCTAACAACAATGAAAAAAGGACAAGTTTGTTTATCTCTTGTCCTCTCCCCACAGTGGCCTGGCCTATTTGAGTTGCAGCAGAATACTTTTCTGAAGAGAACGTTGCCAGATCTGTAATAGGAAGTGTGGGAAGCAAAGATGAGCCATGGGCTTGTATGTACTAGTACTCGAAGCCAAGCTACTTACCTGCACAGACCAGAAATGCTTAGTGGTCTGTCTTGGTGTTTTACACACAGTGATCACCTGTGGGTAATTGGACTTTACTTGCACGTGGCTTCTCACCAATGTAAACAAGTTATCATAACATAGAAAACAGTTTTCCCACAGCAAATCAGTAACATGAAGAGTTATGCATGAGAGTAACAATAGTAACAGTGGAATGCACTGTGACTGGGTTAAAAAAATGGAGAAGAGGACCAGGAAAGAGTGTACCTGAGTAAATGAAGTGGTGGATGGAGTTGATGATGAGGTCTGGGGTAATGGGGAATGATCCGTGGCTGCAGATGTGCTGGCTCCTGAGGGATATGGGGACTCACTCTGCTCCTGGGGCACCTTATTCCTTTTGGCTTCAGTCTTTCCTTTGTTCAGAGTTTTTCTTTTCTGAAAGCAGTTTAATTTTCCTGTTAATGGGGTATAGTATGAAAAGAAGCAGAGCAAGTTTTCATTACAACGTAGTAAGTTCTATTTATATTGGATGGGATGTCCTTGGAAACCCCAGGGAATTACAACCTCTCACTTGAAGATATGGACAATAGATAATATTGGGCGTGGATTGTTGCACTAAAAAAGAGACAGATGATTTCAACAGATGTATTACTGTTATCACCACTGTGGTGTGATGAGAAGAGCACTGGACTTGGAATGAGAAAATCTAGATTTGTGTAAGGATGGGCAAGATGTATATCAAATATGATTATTACCACATTTTTATAATGCAGATGATGATATATTTATGTCACAGAAATTTTTTACTACATTTTTATGATGCCTAACTCTTTACCCATCACAAAGATGATCCATAATTACTAATTTGGTAAATCTAAGCTGTGTTGAGATATTAGTGAAGAGCCATGTGCCATAGCAGAGTATCTTCTGTGGGACTTCAATCCTGCTCCTCTTTCTCAAGCTTACCTGAGCTACAGGAATCCTCTCTCCTACTTCAGATGTCAATGTGTTTCTTGCAGTGGGTGCAGGTGCCGCAAGACCCACTTCTTCCTGGTTTATTTTTTTCATTAGAACTTTTCCTTGTGCTTTCATTTTCTTAGCAACTGACAAAAGAAAAGAAAAAGGGCACAATAGGCCTAGACTGGAATGGTTTATCTAAGACAGCTAAAGCAGTTTCAATATTACCTGCTGTCAGCTCCTGAATGAGAGTTCGGATTTGCCTGTTACCTCTACTATATTAACCCAGCCTGGCTGCTAGGAGGCATGGTAGGCATAGGCACTGTCTCATTCTCCTCAGTGCTTTCCTCACTCCTCCCCTGTGCAGTGAAAACATGCTTCCTCTCCTGTGAACTCCATGTGCCTCAGTCATGTTCTCCTACCATTTCTTTTAAATATCTAAGGCTTTCATGATGCTGACAGGCTGGTCATGTTCTGTGCAATAGCTGTTCAAATGACAGAAATATGACCTGAAAGGAAATATGATCTGAATTGTAATGTGGCAAAGTGCTAATATTGGCTTTTGAATTTAAAAAAACAGTGATTTATATTAAGTGGAAAAATTCTATACTTCTCTTAATAGAACTATTTGCTGTGCAAATTGGTTAAATATGAATATTTCAAATAAAATACATTTTAAAAAGTAGCTTTTTTTCCCTGACATTTCTAATTTACTGAAACCCTCATCCTCTCATAAATCCCTGTCTTTGGTTTTTTATCCCTACCCCAAATACATTCTTCTAAATCTATCGATCTCTTTTATGTGAAACAGAATGTTCTAAATTGCCAACTGGTCAGTCTCTGAGGTGCCAACATCACCATGACTGCTGAGTTATAAATTGGGAAAGGGATGTACCAGCTATGACCAAGGTGGGGTTCTATTCAAGGCTGGGGAGACTCAAGGCAGAGTAGCCATGTGCAAGATTTTCCCTATTACCTTTTGACCTCTCTTTTCGAAGACTGTTGACAAGGTTTTTAAGTGGTGGCATGTCTTTGGCCAGTTCTATTAGTTTGTCTACACAGGCAACACCTTGGAACTTTTTTTCCATCAAATCTGAAATCTGAATTCTGTTGTATTCCTGTTGCATTTTTGCAGTTAGTCCTAAATCACAGGCCAGTAAGGACTTAATTGTTATAAAATGATACTCATCCATGAGCTCGAATCCTTTCAGCAAAATAATTTTCTTGTATTCATTCACCATTTCTGAAGTTATAGCTTGGCCTATAAAGTAAAAATGACACACAACATTACATATTTATGCAGACAATTTTAAAAAATAAGATATACTTTTGTGAGTGAGTGTCCCAGGACAAAATGTTGTCCTTGGATGTGTATAAGAGAAAGGAACTAAGTTACCAGCTGTGTCACTGTGAACAATGGATCAAGACTTGCTTTATTAGGAGGTTCAGTGAAGTTCTTCCCTTTTAATGTTGGTTGTTGAGTTGGGTCAGTGGTGTATGTGGTGAAATGATGTTTGGAAACGGGTAATCGTTGCAGTATTTATAGTATGGGTTTTGTGGTGTCAAAGTCCCTGGTTCCCCTTCTGATACTTTACTGGGGCCTCAGCCTATCCTTCAATGCCTACCTCTTGGTTCCTGACTTTTCCCATAACCACTATGACCAAAGTGGCCTAAGTATAAATGGGCTGCAGCTGCTTACCTTATATGAATAACCTTCTGCCACAGCACTACACTTCTGAGTACTGGAATGGACTCTAGACCTTCTTGGCTCTCCCTAATCGGCTCTCATTAGCATTTTGTCTCCCTGGGACTTATTCTCTGTGTCTCCTGCATCTATAAAATTGTCATTTTACTGTCTTCCTAACTGTTCTCTAGTGTGGAATTGCAGCATTTATTTTTTGTCCATTTGTTTTTTACAGTCAATTATTTACCTCCAACTAGTCTTATTTTTACTAAAAGATTTCTGTCAGACAACCAAGTAGGTTACTTTATGGATAAAGGCACGAATCTATTTTTCCTGAAATCCTTCAACGAGTTTTGATTTTTATTAGTATAGATTTCCACTCAGCATGACTTGAAAGGCCTTGAATAAACTATATCTTTCTTTGTGTGTGTCTCTGTTACTTTTGAATTTCTTATATCTTATGCTCTAGTAATATACAATATGTCATTCTTTTTCAGGTCTTCTCACTGTTAATTCCCTTCCCGCTACCTGGGAAAGCATTCCCACTTTTCTTCCTCTGAATACTTCCTTAGAGTTTTTAATGCTTAATTGAGGCTTTATCTTCCGGGAGCTGGTGCGGTCCCAGTCTCACTAATGTGTGCCTCTTTAACCCCTTGTGTACTACCTGAGGGTATTCAGTTCTTATTGTATATTCCAATTTTCTGTTTAAATTTGTGGGTGTTCCTTTAGGTTGGTGACCATGTGTTTGTGCAACTTTTCTATAATTAGAGTGTTCTAATTCTTAGGGCTATAAATTGTTCTCTTTTGGGAGATAATGAGTGTTCCTGTGTTCAAACCTATCAAATAAAGAAAAATTTCACACATGGGCACATATAGTAAAGTCAAAGAATATTAAAAGCAAAATGATAAAATCTTCCAGAAATACTGAGTAGAACACCTACAAAGATTAAATACTCTGATTGAATAGTCTGTAGCATGTTAAGAAAGTAATTTTTACATAGCATTGATCCATAATTATATATCTGCAATTTTACAACCTAAGAGAAGCTGAAGGATGAAAAGATTTGGGGGTTTTGGGGCTTGGGTGGGGATGAGAGTTAGCAGGGAAGTGTGGTAGCAAAATCACTTTGCAAATTAGAAATATGATGTAAAGTAATATGTGGCTGATATGGCTTGGCTATGTCCCAACCCAAATCTCATCTTGAATTGCAGTTCCCAGAATCCCTATGTGTCATGGGAGGGACCAAGTAGAGGTAATTGAATCATGGGAGTGTTTTCCCCATGATGTTCTTGTGATAGTGAGCAAGTTCTCATGAGATCTATGGTTTTATAAACATCAGGCATTTCCCCTGCTAGCACTCATTCTCTCTCCTGCCACCCTGTGAAGAGGTGCCTTCCATCAAGATTGTAAGTTTCCTTATGCCTCCCCAGCCATGCGGAACTGTGAGTCAATTAAATCTCTTTTCTTTATAAATTACTCAGTCTCAGATATTTCTTCATAGCAGCATGAGAAGGAACTAATACAGTGGCTATTTTTAATCTCCCTTATTCATCTCACTTTAATGTGTATAATGACATGGTTTGTTGAAGAACTCTTAATGCATTTGATGTTAGGATGTTGATATTACCTCTACTGGGACAATTGCAATGCCTACATACAATGTATGCATTAAGTAGTCTTTCTAAAATCCACCCCCCCACGTAAATGAAATAAAAATCAGAGTTGTCCCAGGAGTTTCAGGTGAAGTGCTGTGAATCAGTTTTCAAGCAAAAATATTTTTCAAACTAAAATTTTGTAACTGGACAAAATGTTATTTGAACGTTATGGTTTAAAAAATTATTCTCTTGTTTACTGAGAGTGACATTAGCAAGATTACAGACAGGGAAGTTCCAGACTTTCATTATGTCATGGAAACACCAAATAAAGAACAATTTATGAACCAAACTAATGTTTTCAGCTGTTAAGAAGTGGTTGCAATGAAAGAAATTCCAAACCAAGATTAAGCCACACTCAAAATAGTAGAAAACTTCTAGGTGTTTTTCTTTGTCCCTGTTTAACTTTCTCCCTTGAACACTGTGATGTGATCAGGAGGAAACTTCCTAATTCCTCATTCCTCCTTTGGAATAGAAGGAAAAGTGTGTAACTGCTTTGCAACATTATGGCTTCTCTGGAGGTTCCTTGAGGGACTAGTATCTGCTTCACATGACTTGGAGCATTGATGGAAATGGTGACATAGTTTAAATGTCAGATTTGAGGCTGCAAAAGGTAGCGGTGGGTGCTCCAGCTTGTGAGAGCTGCATGGGATCTGCTACTCCCTGGGTGCCAGAAGGCAAGAGATTATGGATAGAGGAATACAGTAGAACATCTAAGGTTACGAAAAGAGGCAGGTGTGGCTCTTAGGGAAATTATGGCTTAAAAGCAGTGTGTATATGAGAGAATTACAAAAAAATGCATACACATAAGCCCAGGTAAGACACATGTCCATATAGGCCCTAGATAACATTTAGATTTCATACTTAGATGAAGAGTGAAAGTCCTCCCCTAAATGATGCCATTTAATAATGGTTGAGAGGGGGCTGTTTTTACAAATGTCCAGTTTTCAACAAAAGGTATGAAACAAAAAGAAACAGGTAAACATGGTCAATTTAAAAGAAAAAAAATGAATCTCCAAATCTTTCTCTAAAGAAACAGAGCACTCAGACTTTCTTGTCAAAGACTAAAGCAGCACTCTTAAATATGATCAATGAATTAAAGGATAATATGTACAGACAACTAAATAAAATCAAGAAAATGGTTAATAAAAGGAGAATATACAAAAAAATAGAAATTACCAGAAAAAATCCCATAAATTCTGAAGCTGAAAAACATATTGACTGCATTGTAAAATTCACTAGAGGGGTTCCTCAGCCTACACCAATAGACAGAAGAATCGGTTACCTTGAAGACAGGTCATGTGTAATTATCAAGACTGAAGAACAAAATTTTTTAAAAGATTTAAAGGAAAGTGAACAGAACTTATAAATGACTTATCGTACATCCTCAAGTAGGACAATATATGCATTATGTAAGAGTAAAAAGGTGATGAAAAAGAGAAAGGAATAATGAAATTACTTCAGTAAATAAGGACTGAAAACTTTCCAAATTTGAGAAAAGACAAAATGTACAGATATAAGAAGCTGAACAAGCTGCAACTATGATAAACTCAAAGAAACTTACACTATGACACATTATTATCAAATTACCAACTCTCAAAGACAAAAACAAAATCATTTAAAAAGCATCAAGAAAAAGGCCACTCATTATATACAAGAAATCTTCAATAGAATTATGAGCACTTCGTCAGCAAATACTTTGTAGACCAGAAAGTAGTGGGACAATACATCTCAAGTGCTTAAAGAAAAGTCTGTCCATCAAAAGCACTATATCTGGGAAACCTGCTATTCATAAATGAGAGAAATTAAGATATTCCTAGATAAACATAAGCTGAATGATTTCATTACCACTATATCTACCCTAAAAGAAATACTAAGGAGAGTTATTCAAGCTGAAACACAAGGATGCTAGACAGTAACTCAAACTCATACAAAAATATAAATTCTTCAAGAAAGGTAAATATATACATAAATATAAAACATGGCTTTTGCTATTTTGATTTGTAATCACTTTTTATTATTTTATAGGATTTAAAATGTGAAAGCAAAACAATTTATAGATCAATGTCAATTGGTACATATTATATAAATGCAATTTGTAATATTAACATAAAATTTGTGTTGAGGAGCTGTAAAGGTGTAAACATTTTGCTTATGATTGAAGTTAAGTTGTTATCAGTTAAAAATAGATTGCTATAACTTCAGAATATCATATGCAACCTGATGATAACCACAAAGATATCTGTAGGATGTACACAAAGGAATAGAAGAACATTAAAATGCTTCACTACAGGAAAAATCAACAAAAAGAAGTCACTAAGAGAGGAGTGAGAGACAAAAACCTATTAAGACATACAGAAAATATTCCCCTTCCCGAGTCCAAGTGATCTCATTGTTCAGTTCCCACCTATGAGTGAGAACATGCGGTGTTTGGTTTTCTGTTCTTGTGATAGTTTGCTAAGAATGATGGTTTCCAGCTGCATCCATGTCCCTACAAAGGACGCAAACTCATCCTTTTTTCTGGGGCCTATCATGGGGAGGGGGGAGGGGGGAGGAGGGAGGGATTGCATTGGGGAGTTATACATGATATAAATGATGAATTGATGGGTGCTGACGAGTTGATGGGTGCAGCACACCAACATGGCATAAGTATACATATGTAACAAACCTGCACGTTATGCACATGTACCCTAGAACTTAAAGTATAATAATAAAAAAAAAGACATACAGAAAATAAATGAAAAATGGCAACAGTAAGTTCTAAGTTCTTATCAATAATTAGTTCAAATGTAAATGGTTTAACCTTACTAATCAAAAAGCATATTAAAATTATATATATAGATATATCACAATGAATTTAAAAACAGGGGATCCAACTATATGCTGCATACAAGAGGCTCATTTTACAGATCTAAGGACAAGGATAGAAAGTGACAGAATAAAAAATATATTCCATTGAAATATTAAATAAGAGAACAGAGTTTGCTATCCTAGTATCAGATAAAATAAAAATAACAGTTAAACAGTGTTATAAGAGACAAAGATTATTACATAGTGTTAAAAAGACCAATTCACCTAGAAGATATAAAAATTAGAAACACACATGCACAAAACATCAGAGCTCTTAATATATTAAACATTTACAGAATTGAAGGGAGAAATAGACAGCTCTAAAGTAGTAGTAAAAGACTTTAATGTTCCACTTTCAATAATAGATAGAACAACCTGACAAGAAAATTAGGAAAAAATAAATATTGAAAAACATTATAGACCACTTATAGACCAATTGTATCTAACAGATATATCCAAAACAGTAAAGCCAACAACAGTGGAATACACATTTTTCACACGAACATATGGAACATTGTCCCAAAATATACCACAAATTAGGACACCCAACAAAGTGTTAATAAATGTTAAATATTTGAAATCATACAGAGTATATTTTTTATCATAATGGAATAAAAGTAGAAATCAACAGAAAGAAAACTAGAAAATTCATGACCATGTTAAAATAAACAACACAAACAATGAAACGTGTACAAAGAATCACAAGTCAAATTTAAATCCATATTTAGAGAAATTATATGAAAACACAACATATTTCATTAAATGCAGAGAATATGGTGATGAGGGTAATTTGAAGATTTAAACAACTAGATTTACAAAGAAGAAGACTCTCAAATCAATAATCTGACTTTATACCATAAAGAACTTAAAAAAGTAGAACTAAACCTAAAGCCATCAAAAGGAAGGAAAAAAGAAAAATTAGAGGTAAAATTGAGATTAGAAAAACAATAAAGAAAACCAATAAAAACAAGAGTTGGTTCTCTGAAAATTTGAATAATACTGACAGAATTTTAACTGAATTAACATAGAAAAAAAAGGAGAAGCAAATAATAAAATCAGAAACTAAAAAGAGAACATTACAACAGATTTCACAGAACTAAAAAGAATTATAAGAGAATACTTTGAACAATTGTATATCAATAGATGGGATAACCTAAATGAAATGGATAAACAGATAAATTATTAGAAAAATACAACCCGCAAATTTTGAATCATAAAGAAACAGAAAATCTGAACAGTCATTATGACCAGTCAGGAGACTGAATCAGAAGTCAGAAACCTCTCAGTAAAGAAAAGTCCAGACTAAGTGGTTTTACTGGCAAATTCCACCAAATAGTTGAAGAAGAATTAAGATCAAAATTCCTCAAAGTCTTTCAAAATTTGAAAAGCAGGGAACACTTCCAAACTCATCATATAACTCAGCATTATTGTAATACAAAGCCAGACAGAGGAGAAAATTACTTCAACACAGTAAAGTCTATATACAAAAACACCATAGCTAACATTATTCCCAATGGTAAGAGACTGAAAACATTTCTTTTGCTCCTGAAAGATCAGGAAAAAGACAAGGATGAATTTTTGTTCACTTCTGTTTGAGATAGTACTGCAAGTTTAACACCCCCTCCCCAAACAATAGACAAGAAGCGGAAAATATAAAATATCCAAATAAGAAAGAAAAAAGGTAAATTAAAAATTTAAAAACTCTAACCCTTCATATATGTTTAATCATACAGTTTTGCACATGTATGTTTTTAATTATTATATCTTATTGTAGTTTCTATGGGTTTGATTTGCATTTTTCTAAAGATTATTGCTGTTAAACATACTCATATGTGCTTATTGGCCATTTGTATAGCACCTTTGAAGAAATGTCTATTCAAGTCCTACATTCCCAAAATAAGTGAAAGCGTGATCTCAAATAAATGTATGTACATATATGTTCATTGGAGCATTAATCACAACAGAAAAATGTGAAAGTAGTACACATGTCCTTCAATGGATGAATGAATAAAAAGAAATACGGTTTCTTATGTATTTTATGGTAAATACATAAAATGGAATATTATTCTACCCTAGGAAGAAAGAATATTCTGACACATGATACAGTACAACATGAATGGACTTTGAGAACATGAAATGAAAAAAGCCAGTCACAAAAAGCACACGTATACTGTATGATTAAATATATATGAAGAGTTAGAGTTTTTAAATTTATACAGACAGAAGGTAGAATGATGTTTGGCAAGCTCTGGAGGAAAGGGAAATGGTGAAATTGTTGGTTAACGGATTTAGAGTTTTAGTTTTGCAAGATGCAAAAGCATTCTGGAGGTTGGTTGCACAACAATATTAATGTATTTAATACTACTGAACTGTACACTTGAAAATGATTAAGATGACACATTTTATGTTACATGTTTCTTAACACAATTAAGAGAAAACAATTATTATATTCAAAGCTTTCAGAAGTTTGGCAGTGAAACTATCCATATCCACAGCTCTTTGTGAAGAACTACTCATTATGTAAAGAAATAAATCTAAGAAATGTTGGAGGCCAAAAGGGAAGTAAGATCAAACAAATACTTTAATTAGTGTTTTTACCATCTTAAAAATAAGTAAAGCCAGAGTCAAAGAAAAGAAAACAGGAACGATGTGAACATACTCTTACAGTTGAAGTTTTATGTTTGGGGAACCAGAAGACGTGAGAGTTTGCTAACGGGCTTGTCTTTAAGGAGAATATAGATTTTTTTAAAAATAAGAAACTTGACAAGAAAGGAGAAGAAAGCACAGAATAAGTGGTATAAATTGAAACAAAGCAAGATGGCAAAACAAGTTAAAATATATACCTTTATAGAATGTGCATATCTGGACTAAACTCATTAACCAAGAGGAAAAATTTTCCATTTGGATTAAAAATAAATCCAGTTATATGTTGTTGACAAAATACAAATAAAGTATAAGGTCACTTAAGTTTGAGAAACAGCTGGAAAAAGTTATATTCTTCAAACTTTACCTTCAAGAAAGACATTTTAGGAAAAATAGTGTAGCTTAAAATAGGCTTTAGTCAATAAGTATCAGCACATAGTTTCACTACATAATGGTAAAGCATGCAACCTGTAAAAAGATATAATAATTTAAATTATATGTATAATCTGTTATTACTTTAAAAGATAGCATATAGAAATTTTTTCTTCTCTCTAAACACACACATAACATATATACTTGGATGTACATATTCTATGTAAAAATATATGGTAGACATCAAAAGAACTACAGTGAGAAATTAACAAAATCACTATTAGAGTTGGCGATTTCACCACCTCTCTCAGTTACTGAAAGAACAAGGTAAAAAAAAATAGCTTAGATTTAGATTTAGATTTTTCAAACATAATTAACAAGCTTACTTAAGAAACTTTATCTTACTTAAATAGAATTTGGAATCCAACATTTATAAACTCTTCTCAAATACTCATGAAGTAATTAGAAAACATTCATTATGTACTAAGCCATAAAAAAGTCAAAATGTATCCAAAAGTAGGTAATATGTAATTGATTCTCCCTGTCTTTTTATTATATCTTGCCACAAAAAATGTTATCTATCACTGAGTAAAGCATAGATCATTTGAAAAAGAGAAATACTTCTTCTTACACTTGCTGTAAAACGAAGCATGAAGTGAAACTGATTCATGAAAATGTAAAGATTATTTTTGAGTAAAAGCTTGTAAAATTGAGAAATTAATGTGTGCACATATCTATGCTCTTTAATATAGAGATAAAATCATATAATAGAGATTTATGTCCTTGTTTATTTTTTACTAAATATTACTTCATAATAATTTTCTCATGGGACTCTTTTTAACTTAGGCCCAAACCCAGTCACCAAGTTTCCTAGTCATCCTCTAGCCAAGAAAACCAAGTATCTCCTCTAAATATCAATTTATGCCAACAGATACCTAAGAATTAATTTTAAAATTTGCTGTAGACAAAATACATTTTTGGTTCATACCCCAATTGTGGTAGAATAAAAGATACCTATTTTCTACCTAGACAGGTAAAGCATTCAGTTCTCAGTTTTCTGAATATGATTGATACAACACTTCTGGTCTCAAGCAGTCCCGTAACTAATTCTCCACTGAGATGGTATGGTTATCAACTAGATACCTAGATCTTTCTCTGAAGAACTTCCCAGAAATCTTACCTTAATGGATACTTTTTCCACAATAGTCTTCAGAAATCCTGGAGTCACTGTCTTGTTTAGGACGGGATCACTGTCCGTAAAGCTTTGGAGAGAGTAAACTGTAGACTATTATAATCTTGTAAAGGGCTGAGAAATGAAAGCTAACAAGGAAAAATGGCACTTGTTAGAGCCTCTCTAAATCTTGATTGTAGATGGCCTTCTCACACTGTACTAACTCCTAACTAGAAAGAAGTTACATAATCATGGAACAATTTTGAGGCCACGCCTATCAGCCTTTGTAGCTTTCTATTTCAGATGTCAGAGAAAGTGGTCTGTTCCTCCTTGTAAAAAGTAATCTCAGTCACAAGGAGAAATGAGAGCAAATGGTGCTTCTTCTTTGCTTTTTTGACTTACAAATACTTGCTGAAAGGAGTTTCAAAGTCAGAACTTTCTTTTCAAGCTAACTTACGTTTAGGTCATTAGAAACCAGTAGCCCCTTGAATAAAGATCTTAATATCAATTGGGAAAGGCAAAACACCAAGGTTTCTCCCTCCTTTCCTGTTCACAGAGTGGCAGGAGCAGGAAATCTTGGTAGAGATGTCTATTGCTACCAGAACTTGACTTCATCTCTTGGATAGGGGCAGGTATACCATGAAATTGTTTTTGTTTAAATACCTACATATTCACTCAGTTATTAATAACTGATATACCTGGAGCTTAACAGAGGCAGAAAGTATGTAATATGAAGGATTTACATATGAATATGTAAATCCTTACTCAAATAATTTGAAAGAGTTTCATACTAGTTGCTCTCTTGAGTATAATAACTGCCTTACCTTATTAAATTCATGATTATTCATGCTTTTTGCATTATTCATGGATACTTGGTTTATATCATGATTGAAACCTTGAAAATTCTGGAAGAGCACTGAAACTCTGGAATGATAGGGGGCCTGATAAACCCTTTGTACTGCAATTCTTTTTTCTGTGAAGAACAGTGGGTGCACTACAAAGTATCATAACTCTGAATTGTCAAATGAATGGTATCAGTTAGCAGACAGTGCTGTGTCACGAACTAGTTGATCTGTAAGCAAAATGTGATCATGACTGGAAAAGGATCCCAAAACAGCTAATAGGGGAAAATGATCCAAGGCCATCTACAGAGAAGAATAAAGTTGATTGTCTTAATCCAAACCAGCAGCATAGAGAGAGTTAAATTGTGGATATGGAAACTGTCTAAACCCCACTAAAGCAGGAGTAAATCAGAAAAACCAAGAGGATCTAGAATGACAGCCGCTAACACATGTGGGTGTTCATTGTTTCAGTTTCTCACTTATGCTGATGCTTTGAGCAGGTCTTAAGGTAAAAGGTAAAGAGGAACACAAGAAAAACTCATCAGGTGCCCCACTTCAGTGTTTGGGAACCAAAAGAACTCATGACAGGAGTTACCATGTTTCAGGACGGCTTTCTAACTTCATATGGTTTGGCTCTATATTCCTACCCAAATCCCATCTTGTAGCTCCCATAATTCCCACATGTTGTGGGAAGGACCTGGTGGGAGATGAATGAATTATGGGGGCAGGTCTTTCCCATGCTGTTCTCATGATAGTGAATGGGTCTTATGAGATCTGATAGTTTTAAAATAGTTTTTTAAAAATGGGAGTTGCCCTGAACAAGCTCTCTCTTTGCCTGCTGTCGTCCATGTAAGATGTGACTTGCTCCTCCTTGCCCTCCACCATGATTGTGAGGCCTCCCCAGCCAGTGGAATACTTGTGTATGTCTTTATCAGCAGCATGAAAACAGACTAATACAGTAAATTGGTACCAGGAGTAGGGCATTACTGAAAGATACCAGAAAATGTGGAAGAAACTTTAAAACTGGGTAACAGGTAGAGGTTGGAACAGTTTTCAAGACTCAGAAGAAGACAAGAAAATGTGGGAAAGTTTGGAACTTCCTAGAGACTTGTTAAATGTCTTTGACAAAAATGCTGATAGTGACAGAAACAATAAGATCCAGGCTGAGGTGGTCTCAGATGGAGATGAGGGACTTATTTTGGGAACTGGAGCAAAGGTGACTCTTGTTATGTTTTAGCAAACAGACTGGCAGCATTTTGCCCCTGACCTAGAGATTTCTGTCTTAGAGCTTGAGAGAGATGATTTACAGTATCTGATGGAAGAAATTTCTAAGCAGAAGAGCATTCAAGAAGTGACTTGAGTGCTGTTAAAGGCATTCAGTTTTAAAAGGGAAACAGAGCATAAAAATTTGGAAAATTTGCAGCCTAATAATGCGATAGAAAAGAAAATCCCATTTTATGAGGAGAAATTCATGCTAGCTGCAGAAATTTGCATAAGTAAGGAAGAGCTAAATGTTAATCATGAAGACAATGGGGAAAGTATCTCCAGGGCATGTCAGAGACCTGTGTGGCAGCCCCTCCCATCACAGGCCTGGAGCTGTAAGAGGAAAAAGTGGCTTCATGGGCCAGGCCCAGGGTCCCGGCACTATATGCAACCTAGTGACTTAGTGCCCTACATCCCAGCTACTTCAGCAGTGGCTGAAGAGGGCTACTGTAGAGCTTGCAACATGGCTTCAGGAGTGCAAACCTCAAGTCTTGGCAGCTTCCACATGCTGTTGAGCCTGAGAGTGCAGAGAAGTCAAGAATTGAGGTCTGGGAACCTCTGCCTAGATTTCAGAAGATGTATGGAAACTACTGAATGTCCAGGCAGAAGTTTGCTGCAGAGGCGGGGTCCTAATGGAGAACCTCTGCTAGGGCAGTGCAGAAGGGAAATGTGGGGTTGGAGCACCTACACAGAGTCCTTGCTGGGGCACCACCAAATGGAGCTGTGAGAAGAAGGCCACCATCCTCCAGACCCCACAATGGTACATACACTGATAGCTTGCACCATGCACCTGGAAAAGCCACAGATGCTCAACACCAGTGTGTGAAGGCAGCCAGGAGGGAGGCTGTTCCCTGCAAAACCACAGGGGTGGAGCTGCCCAAGACTATGGGAACCCACTGCTTGCATCGATGTGACCTGGATGTGAGACAGAGTCAAAGGAGATCATTTTGGAACTTTAAGATTTGACTGCCCTACTGGATTTTGGACTTTCGTGGGGCCTGTAGCTCCTTTGTTTTGGCCAATTTCTCCCATTTGAGATGGCTATATTTTCCTAGTGCCTGTATCCCTATTTTATATAGGAAGTAACTAACTTGCTTTTGATTTTACAGGCTTATAGGTGGAAGGGACTTGCCTTGTCTTGGATAAGACTTTGGACTGTGGACTTTTGAGTTAATGACTTTGGGGGACTGTTGGGAAGGCATGATTGGTTTTGAAATGTGAAGATATGAGATTTGGGAGGGGCCAGGGATAGAATGATCTGGTTTGGCTCTATGTCCCCACCCAAATCTCATCTTGTATCTCCCAGAATTCGCGCATGTTTTGGGAGGGACCCGGTTGGGAGAAGACTGAATTATGGGGGTGGGTCTTTCCCATGCTGTTCTCATAGCAGTAAATAGATCTCAGAAGATCTGATGGTTTTTAAAAAATGGAAGTTTCCCTGCACAGCTCTCTTTTTGCATGCTGCCATCCACGTAAGATGTGACTTGCTCTTCCTTACCTTCCGCTATGATTGTGAGGCTACCCCAGCCATGTGGAACTGTAAGTCCAATAAACTTCTTTTTTTTTTTTTTGTAAAAGGCCCAGTCTCAGGTATGCCTTTATCAGCAGGATGAAGATGGACTAATACATGCTCTTTTTTAGAAACTAACTTTTGTAGTGATACCCTCTGTTGGTTCTCCACCAGGCAATGCACAAACTGATGACTCAAATAATGATTTTATCTCATAAATATTTCCCAAATATTTATTTCCCACTTTTCTGGTTCAAGTTCTCACTATCTCTTGCTAGGACCATTAGTGTTCTAACTCACCTCCTTTCTTCCAGCCCAAAGTTCTAAAATCTACCCTGCACCATTTCAAGAAGCATATTGCAAAAATTAGGTGATAGCATATTCTGTGATTGTCTACTTATATTTTGCTCACATAATGCTCCCTTCCATCTCAAGTATTAGTTATCTAAATATTTGTGGAAGGCTGATCTGTTTTTCAGCTCCAGGAAATGGATGATTATTTACTTAAGTCAATCAGGGAGAGCAAGTTCTTTTTAAGCAGTTGATTAAAAATAGACATGTGACCCAATTTTAGCCACTGGTGCCTGAATAGAAGCCTGCAGTAGGAAAATATCTAAAAAAAAAATTTCTTTGCTAGTCAAAGGACATGAACTAGAAGAAATAGCTTGTTATTTGTTCTCACTATCCTTGTGTTTTCATTTGGAGAGCTGAGGCAGTTGAATTGAGTACAGCAGAAGAACGTTTCATGGAAGCTATTATGGAATCTATGAATTAACTCGCATCCTTCCTCTCTCCCCAAGTAAAAAATCTTCTTGTAAATTTATTACTTTTTAAATCATTTAACTTAAGAATTTATGTTGCCTGAGGCTGAAATTATTCTAACTAGATCATTGATCACTTAATTTCACTTTTTTAAATTCTCCAGCATTACATGCATTGCTCATTGGATAAAGTGATTCTTTGTTTGGTACTCAAGGGCCTTCATAACCTGGTATATCTTTATTTCTCTAGTCTCATTTCTTGCTACTCTCTGTCTTTTCTCTTCCTGTCCTACTATAATACCTGACTGTTTAATTTCTCCATATGTCTAACACATAATGTTATTTCACACATATTGCTATTTCATGACTTAGTAGAGTCATCTTCTCTCATCCTGCAATTCCCCTCACACATTTTCTGCTTCGCTGTCCAAATTTTCCTCAAATGACTATATTAAAGTTCACTCTTCCTTTGGAAACTTTCCATACCTATCACAGGTCACCCTTGGGTGCCTCTGTAATACTCTACACATTCCTATGTCTTAGCACTTAGTGCATTTTGTTAAAACGTTCTTTTCACTTGTTTGTGTGCTCCCTCTGTATTGAAAGATCGGTGATTAGAGTCACCATTAATTATTCACCTTCTTTGCATCACCAATTTCCTGACATAAATTAAGATGACCAATAAATATTAGTTGAACTAAATACAATTGAGCATGCACAAAATTCACCTAAATTGAATAATTAAAATTGAACTTACATTTTTATTTCTCTCTTTTCTTAATTATCAAAACTAAACAAAATGTAGTCATTTCTTTCCAAGTTTCCATCTTTACTCATACTAATTTCTGTTAATAAAATGTATGTTTTAAAAAATGTTTACTTTAGGTTCGGGGTGTGTGTACATGTTTGTTATATAGGTAAACTGTGTGTCATGGGGGTTTGATGTGCAGATTATTTCATCACCCAGGTAATTAGCATGATACTTGATAGGTTTTTTTTTTTTTTTTTTTTTTTTAAGTCTCCTTCTTTCTCCCAACCTTCACTCTCAAGTAGGTCCTGGTATCTGTTGTTCCCCTCTTTGGGTCCATGTCTTCTCCTTGTTTGGCTCCTACTTACAAGTGAGAACAGGTGGTACTTGGTTTCTTTTCCTGTGTCAGTTTGCTTAGAATAATGGCCTCTAGTTATTGAGGGCATAATGCTGCACAATACATATTATTCTTTTTATGGCTATGTAGTATTCTATGATATATATGTACAAAATTTTCTCTATCCAGTCTACCACTGATGAACATTTAGGTTGATTCCATGCCTTTGCTGTTTTGTGAATAGTGCTGCAATGAACATATGAATGTATGCCTTTATGGTAGAAGGATGTATATTCCTTCAGGTATGTATGTACCCAATAATGGGATTGCTTGGTCAAATGGTAATTCTGTTTCAAGTTCTTGGAGGAATTTTCACAGTACTTTTCACAATGACTGAACTAATTTACACTACTACCAGCAGTGTATAATCATTCCCTTTTCTCTGTAACCTTGCCAGCATCTGTTATTTTCTGACTTTTTAAAAATAGCCATTCTGACTGGTGTGAGATGGTTTCTCACTGTGGTTTTGATTTGCATTTCTCTAATTATTAGCGATGTTGAGCATTTTTTTTTTCATATGCTTGTTGGTCCCATATACATCTTCTTTTGAAAAGTGTCTATTCATGTCCTTTGCTCACTTTTTAATGGAGTTGTCTGGTTTTTGCTTATAAATTTGTTTAAGTTTCTTACAGACTTTGGATATTAGACCTTTGTTAGATGCACAGTTTTGAAATATTTTCTCCCATTCTGTAGGTTGTCTGTTTACTCTGTTGACAGATTCTTTTGCTGTGAAGAAACTCTTACTTTGACTAGGTTTCATTTGTCAATTTTTGGTTTTGTTGCAATTGCTTTTGGCACCTTTGTTATAAAATCTTTGTCAGGTCCTATGTCCAAAATGGTGTTTCTTAGGTTATATGCTGGGGATTTCATAGTTTTAGGTTTGACATCTAACTCTTTAATTAATCTTGAATTGATTTTTTTAATGGGGTAAGGAAGGGGTCCAGTTTCAATCTTCTGCATACAGATAGCCAGTTATCTCAGTACCATTTATTGAATAGAGGGTCCTTTCCTCATTGCTTGTTTTTGTCAGTTTTGTTTAAGATCAGATGATTGTAGGTGTGTGGGATTATTTTTAGCTCTCTGCTGTGCTAGTACCATGCTGTTTTGGTTATTGAAATGGGCCTAGAAGAAAATCTACATAAGTTTCCACCCAAAACCAAGAGTTCTTTTCATCACCACATGGCACATACTCTAAAATCAAATGCACAATTGAACATGAAACAATCCTCAGCAAATTCAAAGAAACAAAAATCATATTGTATTAGCCCATTCTCACGCTGCTAATAAAGACATACCCAAGACTGGGTAATTTATACAGAATAAAAGGTTTAATGTTCCACATGGCTGGGGTGGCCTCACAATCATGGTGGAAGGCAAGGAGGAGTAAGTCACGTCTTACATGGATGGTAGCAGGCAAAAAGAGAGCTTATGCAGAGAAACTCCCCCTTATAAAACCATCAGATCTCATGATGCTTACTCATTATCATGAGAACAGCACGGGAAGGACAAGCTCCCATGATTCAATTACCTTTTCCTGGTTCCCACAACACATGGGAATTCAAGACGAGATTTGGGTGGGGACACAGCAAAACCATATCAAGCACACATCAACCAAACTCTCGGACCATAACACAATTAAAAAAAAATCAATACGAAGAAAATTTCTCAAAATCATACAATTACATGGAAATTAAGCAACCTGCTCCTGATTGACCTTTGGAAAAACAGTGAAATTAAGGTAGAAATTGAGAAATTCCTTAAAAATAATCAGAACAAAGATAAAACATAACAGAATCTCTGGGACACAGCTAAGGCACTGTTAAAACGGAAGTTTATAGCGCTAAATGCCCACATCGAAAAGTTCAAAACATCTCAAAATAATAACTTAATATCACAACTAAAGGAATTAGAGAAACAAGAACAAACCAAACTGAATGCTAGTAGAAGAAAAGAAATAACCAAAATCAGAGCTGAATTAAAGGAAATTGATACACAAAAAAACCATATGAAAGATCAATGATCCAAGAGCTGTTTTTTTTTTTTTAAGTTAATAAGATAGATTGCTAGCTAGATTAATAAAGAAAAAGAGGGAGAGAAGATCCAAATAAGCACAATTAGAAATGCCAAAGGGGCCAAAACCTATAGCCCACAAAAATATAAAAAATCCTCAGAGACTACTATGAACAGCCTTATGCACACAAACTAGAAAACCTGGAAGAAATAGGTAAATTCCTGGCGACATACAACCTCCCAAAATTTAACCAGGAAGAAATTGAATCCCTGAACAGACTAACAATGAGTTCTGAAATAGAATCAGTAATAAAAAGCCTACCAAGCAAAAAAAGCCTAGGACCACACAGATTTACAGCTCATTTCTGCCAGATGTATAAAGAAGAGTTGGTACCATTTCTATTGAAATTATTTCAAAAAAATCAAGGAGGAAGGACTCTGCCCCAACTCCTTCTATGAGGCCAGAATCAGCCCGATACTAAAACCTGGCAGAGATGCAACAAAAAGAAATCTTCTGGCCAATATTCTTAATGAACATAGATGTAAAAATCCTCACTAAAATACTAGCAAATTAAATCCGGCATCAAATCAAAACACCAGTCTACCATAACCAAGTGTGATTTATCCCTGGGATGTAAGGTTAGTTCAACATGCACAAATCAATAAATATGGTTCATCACATAAAAAGAGCTAAAAACAAAACCCACATGATTATTTCAACAGATGAAGAAATAGTTTTTGATAAAATTCAAAATCCATTCCTATTAAGAGCTCTCAACAAACTAGGCATTGAAGGAACATACTTCAACATAATAAGAGCCATCTATGAGAAACCCACAGCCAACATTATACCAATGGACAAAAGCTGGAAGGATTCCCGAAAAGAATGCCCTCTCTCACCACTCCTATTTGACAAAGTCCTAGAAGTCCTGGCCAGAACAATCGGGCAAGAGAAAGTAATAAAGGGCATCCAAATAGGAAGAGGGTAAGTCAAACTATCCCTGTTTGCAGAAAACATGATTGTATACCTAGAGAACCTCACAGTCTTTGCCTATGAACTCCTCAATCTGATAAACAACTTCAGAAAAATTTCAATATAAAAACTCAATGCAGGAAAATCAGTAGCATACCTATATACCAACAACAACCAAGCTGAGAGCCAAATCAAGAACATAACCTCATTCACAATTGTCACAAAAAGAATAGAATACCTAGAAATACAGTGAACCAGGGAAGTGGAAGATCCCTACAATATGAATCACAAAACACTGCTCAAATAAATCAGAGATGACACAAACACATGGAAAAACATTTCATGCTCATGGATAGAAAGAATCAATATCGTTGAAATTGACATACTGCCTAAGGCAATTTACAAATTCAATATTATTCCTATCAAATGACCTATGACATTCTTCACAGAACTAGAAAAAATTATTTTTAGAATTCACATGGAACCAAAAAAGAGCCCAAACAGCCAAGGCAAACTTAATCAAAAAGAATAAAGCTGGAAGCATCACTTTACCTGACTTCAAAAAGTTGTCTTAATACAGGGGATCTTCATCAAACTGATGAAGGACATCTACAAGAAAATGACAAATATGCATATGAAAAGATGCTCAACATCATATATTCACAAGGAATTGCAAATGAAGAATAATGAGATACCACTACACATCTATTAGAGTAGCTAAAATCCAAAATGCTGACAATACCAAATGCTGGTGATGATGTGGAGCAACAGAACTCTTACCAATTGATGGTGGAATTGCAAAATGGTACAGCCACTTTGGAAGACAGTTTGACAGTTTCTTAGAAAACTGAAAATACTCTTACATTCCAGTACTTGTTCTCTTTGGTATTTACCCGAAGGAGTTGAAAACTTATGTCCACAAAAGAAGCCTTCAGACATGACTGTAGCATCTTTACTCATAATTGCCAACACTCAGAAGCAATTAAATGTCCTTCAGTAGGTGAGTGGATCAATAAGCTGTGTTATATCCAGACAATGGGATACTATTCAACCCTAGAAGAAATGAGACATTAAGCCATGAGAAGATATGGAGGAACCTTATTAAATGAAAGAAGCTAATCTGAAAAGGATACCTACTGTATAATCCTAAAATGACAAAAGTATAGAGAGAATAAAATCAGTGCTTGCCATGGGGTTGTGAGAAGAAAAGGAGTTAATGGAGAACAGATCATTTTTAGGGCAATGAAACAACTCTGTATGATACTATAATGGCAGATAGTTGTCATTTTGCATTTGTCTAAATGTATTGAATGTAGGATACCAAGAGTGGACCCTAATATAAATTGCAGATTTTGGGTAGTAAAAATGTATCAGTATTGGACACATGTTCACTGATTGTAACAAAGGTACCCCTCTGGTGGGGGATGGTGATGATGAGGGAGGTAGTGCATGTGAGGGGTGAGGGGCATATAGAAACTGTAATTTCCATTCAATTTTGCTGTAAATCTAAAACTGCTCTTAAAAAAGGATATTAAACAAAAAAGAAGGTGTTATGGGATTTAAAAATAACAAGATTTATTTGCCATAAAACATGCAGGAAGACTAGAGCTTGTAAGCAGCCTTGTTAGTGAGATCAAAAGTGATCGCCCTGTGATAGGATTTTCTGGCTACTGCTAAAAGTAGACAGGAACTTGTATTAATTGAACTTCTTCTCTATGCCAGACTTTAATCACAGTTCTTTTTCATATCTCCTGATTCTTCCCAATAACTTCTCAAGGCTGGTATGCATACATTGAAATATTTTATATCTCTAGCTGGGTTTTCTTTCTAGGCCATGGCCAAAAGAGCACTGTAGTCTGTTCGCCCTTGTTGGAAATGAAGTGTATATCCTCAAAGAGAATTGACTCTAGGGAAGTCTCAGAAGTGGCTTTGACCACTTTTTAAAAAGTTTGGTCTATAAGTAATTGCAGGACTTCTAAAGGGGCACTCTTACTCCACACAAATAAAAAGTGTTTGGGATTTTAGCCCTTTGTTGAACTTCTTAATGGAATGATATACTTATGGATTCAGGAGTCATGTCTGTGTTCTATTAGGCATGATGTGTGTAACTACGATGCTAACAATAATAGGAATCAACAAATTTGGATTTTTATTTCTTAAGCACCTACTATATGCCAACTTAAATTATCTTACTTAATTCTTCCAACAACCTTATGATTAAGTATGATTTTCAATTTTGCAAATGAGGCAAAAAAGGGTTAGCTAAATTGCCCTACAATTTACAATGATAATTTATGGAATCGGAATTAAAACTCAAAGTTGTTGGGAACAGGCCCCAAAATCTGGCCACAAACTGACCTCGAAACTGGACATAAACAAAACCTCTGCAGCATTGTGACATGCTCGTGATGGCTTTGGTGCCCATGCTGGAAGGTTGTCAGTTTACCGGAATGAGGGCAAAGAACATCTGTCCCACCCAGGGAGGAAAGCTGCTTAAGGCGCTCTTAAACCACAAACAATAGCATGAGCGATCTATGCTTTAGGGACATGTTCATGCTGCAGATAACTAGCCAGAGCCCATCCCTTTATTTCAGCCCATCCCTTTATTTCCCTTAAGGAATACTTTTAGCAAATCTTATGACTGGCTTGCTGTCAATAAATGTGTGGGTAAATCTCTGTTAGAGGCTCTCAGCTCTGAAGACTGTGAGACCCTTGATTTCCCATTCCACACTCTCTGTTTCTGTGTGTGTGTCTTTAATTCCTCTAGCGCTGCTAGGTTAGGGTCTCCCCAACCAAGCTGGTCTCGGCACAAAGTTTTTTGACTGTATGTTCTATTATAAACAACACTGAAAATTGTGCTTGTGGTTTTATCTTTTAGTAGCATCTGAGAGTGAGTCATGAGAAACAGTACTATGTATATGTGGATGGGTGTGCAGATAAGCTGAGATGTGCAGACAGGCAGATAAGCTGACTGCTTTTTTTCTTTCCTAAAAAGGAAATGAAGATTTAAAAAATGCTCTGAAAGAACCAACAAGTATGGCAACACCTTTTTTGGAACTCCCATGATATACATTCCTCTTTTTGTGTGGAGGATTGTTTTGTTTTACTCTAAGGGAGTCAAGCAACTAACTTGACTTGCTTCTCTTGATGCTCTTACCCTGGTATCAAAATGAAAAACATCATTTATCATAGTTCAAAACAACTTTAAAATGTATGAAGGTCAAGGAATGTGTGCGACCCACATTGTGCAAGAGCTAGTTAGTAGCAGAGCCTCGATTAAAAGTCAGGCCTCCTGACTCCCAGTCTACATCTCCACAGTGACTCCTATGAATGTAGGAAATGATGCCCTTCTGTGTGGTTCAGGCAAAGCCTCCTAATCAGACCTGGGGAAGGGACGCCTAGCTGGACTGTATTCTAGAGCTGTTTCTTTGACATCCTGATCTACATTCCCATGTTCCCAATTAGCATTAATTGAGGGAGAAAGAGGAAAAAACTGGAGCCTCCCCAAAGCTCCCTGCTGCACAACTCATGGAGGGGGTGGTCTCTGCAGAGAAAAGGTTGATAATTACAGAAGTTGAGGCTGTGAATCATTGAGCTGGCACCAGCTCCTCCTGGGAACTGTTCCCTTGATTCTCCCCCGGCTCCCCCAGTTCAATTAAGCAGCTTGTTTGCCTTCTCATTAGTAAAACTTGTTAGCATTTTGTTCTATTCCCCTGAGTTGCTTAGGAGAAAAGTTTTGTGGGAGGATTTGCTTCATTGGATAGGTCTAGCTCTCATGCTCTCCATGAGATACTGAGGTACCCATGTCCTCCAAACAGGCCATGTATAACAGTGGTAGTTCAGCAATGGGTCCAAGGCTCCACTGTTTGGACAAAGGGAAGAGGAAGCAAAAAGCTAGCCTGGTAAGGATAGGGAAGTTCAATGCAACTGCCTCATATCCAACTGATAAGGAAATATTTAAGACATTTCCTTAATGTACACATTGCTCAAAGATTCCCAGGCACATTGCACATTGTTGGGCCTCTGAGCAGAGGTACCCATGCCTTCTGATCTCTCCTTTCCATGTACAGAATTTGTGAAGACCCTCACATTGCTACAGCTTTTCAGAGCCCATCAAGCACTTTCATATTTCAGTAGTGCCTCCCCACTTAGGCAAGCTCCTACTTCTTCAGCATGAGCTTACTCTGTTCCTGGCTTACTCAGAACAGAGACTGACTACATCAATAGGTGGATTTCTAACCCTTCTCGCTAAGATCAGGTGAAGTGACATTGAAAATTGCCCATTTTTTTTTAGCCTGTTCAGACCAACCCTCAACAAGTTAATTTAATACCTATATGTTGACCACTGCCAACATTAGTAGAATACCAGTAAAACTATTGAGTGACCACTAAAGTGGCTATATAAATGTATAAAGGAAACTGAGACTTCGAAAGATTATATATCTAGTCCAGGATCACAGAAAAAAAAAATAAATAAATAAAGAGTCTGGTGTTCATGCATAGGTGAGTGGTGTAGAAGGAGGACATTCTGGACAAAGAAATATAGAGAAAGTAGGGAGGTGGTTCCGTATTTAGTAATAGTCCAGAGTGGATAAAGAGGAAAGTATAGAGGGAGTATATAAATAAATGGAAGACCCAATTAAAGATAATAGATTCAGAAAATGTTAAAACTTCATCATCACTCTGGTTTTACTTTCCCTGATCTGAGACACCTGGATCTATTAAAGCACCCATCCTTAGTCTCCTGAAATATCTAAGGTCTGAGTTACAGCAGAAACAAAAGACTCTTTAATATAATAAGGGTCTCAGAACCTGCCCCAGTTTCCCCCATTCTCTGCCCCTCAGCATTAGAAGGAGTTTTTAAGTTATGCCATTATCCAGCCTTTGCTTCCTGGGTCTCAGCCCGTATGCCTGAGGTCCTAGTGTTGCTGCCTCTTTCCTTGGGGGCACTAGACTGTATTTTCCTTTTCAGATTACACCCATGCCTATGCCGCCCACAGGTAGGCAGGTCTCCGGGAACCATGGATGTTCTCTCTTCCTTCTCATTACTTCGACAATCGCTGCACAGCACTAGCAAGGAGCAGACTCAGTTTTGCAGTGAGATCAAAGACAACACCCTGGAAATAATCTGATCCCATATTTTTGAACAAACCAAAAAGCAGCACTAGAAAATTAATATATAAAGCAGGTAAATACCACACAGAAAACAAACTAAAATAGTATAAATGGGGAATTGAAGCTCTATTTCCTGTGCCCTCTTTTCTCCCCTGGCTTTCCCAGCAGTTTCTCTTTTGAGATGATTTAGTTCAAACTTTTCACTCTTCTGATGAGTGAATTGAGGGCCAAGGAGGTAACATGACCTGCCAAAAGATGCACAGCTCATTAGTGGCTAAGGCAAACTAGAACTTTTCAGAGGCAGGTCACGGAGTTGAGTCTTGAATACCTTTTATAAAATTGCTTCTTAAAAATTATTATATATTTGATCAATAACCAATTTTTGCTTCTTATATTTCTGGTTTATGTCAGCAACTATAAGCTGTTTTCTGAATACCTTCATACTCTTTAGACCCTTTTCATACCTTTATAATCTTTAAATTTATTTCTTCATTCTAAGAGAGGATTATCCCAATTTTTACATAATGAATATAAAAATGTTACTGAACTTGCTCTAAGAAAATATAAATTCAACCCTAGATTCACTCCAGCAGACTGAGTGACTGTGGTAAGACTTTCTCAACCTCATTTTCTTTGTCTGTAGAATGAGAGGCTGGCAGTTGATGACTGCTTACATTCCTTCCATCTTAGGGAGTTTTGATCCTATGATTACAACACTTCTTAAAGAAAGCAGGATCTGAACTAGGCCCATATGGGTAAGATCCAAATACCCAGAGCAGAGATGGGAAGGTGTTGGTCCAAATTCAAGTGTTGCCACTTTTTGGTTGTGTAATTCTGGACAATTCTTTTGTTTGTTTGTTTGTTTTTGTTTTTTGAGACAGCAGCTGGCTCTGTTGTCCAGGCTGGAGTGCAAGGGCACATCTCGGCTCACTGCAGCCTTGACCTTCTGGGCTCAAGCAATTCTTCTGTCTCAGCCTCCCAAGTAGCTGGAACTACAGGCATGTGCCACCACACTTGGCTAATTTTTAAATTCTTCATAAGGACAGGGTCTTGCTTTGTTGCCCAGGCTGTCTAGAGCTCGTAGACTTAAGCATCTGCCTGCCTCAGCCTCCCAAAGTACTGGGATTACAGGTGTGAGTCACTGATCTCACTTTGACCATCTCTTTCCTTATATTTCAAAAGATTATGATCTCCACAGTTCTCTAAGGCTTAAAGGAAACAAAATATACAAAATGATTAACACTGCTCCTGACACTTAAGAGGTGCTCATGAATAATAGAAAGTCTTGTTGTTTCAGAGACAGGCTGTATAGAAAAGATATTTTAATGCCTGGCTCTTTGGGGTTCAATCGTTATGTTTAGCATATTCTTTATTATTATTCTTTTTTTTGAGACAGAGTCTCACTCTGTCGCCCAGGCTGGAGTGCAGTGACACCATCTCGGTTCACTGCAACCTCCGCTTCCCGGGTCCACGACATTCTCCTGCCTCAGCTTCCCGAGTAGCTGGGACTACAGGAGCTCGCCACCACGCCCGGCTAAATTTTTTTGTATTTTTAGTAGAGATGGGGTTTCACTGTGTTAGCCAGGGTGGTCTCGATTTCCTGACCTCGTGGTCCGCCCGCCTCAGCCTCCCAAAGTGATGGGATCACAGCCACAAATCACGGCGCCTGGCCTATGTTTACCACATTCTTAATGGCATGATATGAATAATGTACTTAAACCTTCCTTTTTCTCAGTTTCTTCATTTGCAAAATGAGGGCATCAATAAGAATTTCTCCAGACAATACTTGTGAGGGTTAAATAATTGTAAACATGTAAAGCATGTAAAATAGTAAACAACACTATCTACAAGATAGACAGTATTGGTTGAATTTTTTCACATCAGTTTCTACAATGGAAATTCGTGCCTAGTTTTACAATACCTCACATTTTTTAATGTGGATCAGTAGAATTGGCAGTACTGCAAATCAGGCATTTACTTTGGACCCAGGTGGCCAAAGTGACCCTGGAGCATCCTTTGTATATTTCTGGGCCCTTGTGAAATTTACTCTAGGGCCCTAATATATAGCTTTTGGGACCCTATTTTTCTTCTTACCCTTTCTGTCTTCCTGCATTGCAGTTATCTCAACCTGTTTTTATTGAGAGGTGGTTGTGTTAGCAAAATCACTGTCAATTGCTTGGCTCACACTAATTGACACTGTCGAGGTTGTATAGTGCAATGAGCCGGGGAAACTTACAATCTACATGGAGACCTAAGTAGTTGTATGACAACTCACGGCAACATATACCTCATGTTGCCTGGCATATTCATCCATTTATGAATGAATGAATGGACTCCTAAGGATTAAATGAGGTTGACAGAGATTAAGCACCCTTCCTGTGACCACACCAGGAGTCATCTTCCTTTCTTAGATTACTTCAGTGCTCCAGGCTTACCTCTCTTTTACTTCACAATCATTTATTCTCTGCAAACTTTTAGGGTTCCTTCTTCTAATCTTCCTTAGGGCAGAGCTTCCCAATAAATATAGGTATCAGGTGTGCTAAGCACCTGATCTCTTTGCCTCTCATCCTTTGAATGACCAAGTGGATCTTGAGAAAATTATAGCCTTTGGTCAGTTTGCATTTGTCAACCAGCAGCCTTTCTGTTTACCTCAGTGTGTCATACAAATATTATTGCTTTAGTTTTTTTTCTATGATGTTAAAAGAAGTGGGAAATAATCATCAATGTAATACATTAGGTTATGCTATAGATTAAATATTTGTGTTCCTATAGCATTCATAGGTTGAAACCTAACCCCAAGGGGTTCTAGGAGGTGAGGCCTTTGGAAGTTGATTAGGTCATAAGGGCAGAGCCCCTATGAATGAGATCAGTGCCATTTATAAAGGATACTTTAGAGAGTTCCCTCTCTCCTTCTACCACATGCTGCTGTAACGAGGAGAAAGCCATCTGTGGACTGAGAAGCAGACTCTCAACAGACACGGAATCTGCTAATGTCTTGATCTTCTATTTTCAAGACTCTAGAACTGTGAAAATAAATTTTTGTTGTTTATAAGTCACCCAATCTGTGGTAGTTTGTTATAGCAGCTCAAACTGTGTAAGACGAAGTCTAAGACCCTGTCTAAGGCCCAACTCTTTCGCCTTATCTTTTATGTTGACATCAGTTTTAACACTCTAGAAGGGTAGAAACTATATGCATATATGTGTGTGTGTATATATATACACACACACACAGAGACATATATACACACAGAGAGACATATACATATAATATACATATATGTATACATACCCACATATTAAAATCACAAACTCTGCAGAAGCATCAAAGTTAAAGTTCTATCATCTAGGATGTTCATGTGGTTGATCATCCAAGTGAAGCCCAGATAATTTTAAGAATGAAACAGGGCATTGTTAACAGTTATTCTGGGTCAAGAAGCATTTAACTAAAACTCTCTTGAGCAAACCAGAATATATCACTGTATTGACATGCATTTTTAAAATTCATGTATTTGTTTCAATAGACAGTATCTCTGACTGGGCTCACACCTGTAATCTCACTCCTGTGAGTGAGTGACTCACACCTGTAATCTCAACACTTTGGGAAGCTGAGGTGGGAGGATTGCTTGAGCCCAGGAATTCAAGACCAGCCTGGGCAACATACTGAAACTCTGTCTCTATCAAAAACAAAACCAAACAAAATAAAAATTAACTGGGCATGGAGCACATGCCTGTAGTCCCAGGGAGGCTGAGATAGGAGGATGGTTTGAACCTAGGAGGAGGAGGTTGCAGGGAGCTGAGATCACGCCATTGCACTCCAGCCTGAGAGATAGACCCAGACCCTGTCTCAAAAAAAAAAAAAAAAAAAAAGGAAGATACATATACATTATTAGAAAATCAAAATAATCCATAAAAGGTATATATAAAAGAGTGTTTCTTTAACTTGTAGGCCGATTTGCCCCTTTCTACCCCTTGCCAGCTTCTATCTTCACAATGGGAAACAACTTTTAGTCATTTTTTTTACAGTCTTTCGATTTTTCTTTATGTAAAAACAAGCAAATATAAATATTCTTATATGCCCTCCGGAGCTCTTGCCATATCACTGAAGAAGGTGCTTCCTCATTTTGGTAAACATCTCTGTGCTTGTTTCACAAATGGGAGATTTAACAAATCTCCCTTGAAATGCTCTTGGGTCACTTCCAGTCTTCTGCTATTACAAAAAGCAGAACTACAGTGAACAACCCTGTGTATACATATCATTTCATATATGTGTGTATATATATCTGCAGGATAAATTCTTAGAAATATGATTACTGGGTCATAATACAAATAAATGTGTAGTTTACACAGGTTTTACTTTTTCACCCAGCGTATGCTATTTTGTACTCCTACAAGCAATGCATAAAAAGGTCTGCTCCTTGCAGCTTCTCCAACAAAGTATGTTTTTGAATCTCTGGAACCTTGTCAATCTGAAAAGTCAGCAAAGTTGTTTAATTGTAATTTAAAGTTGCATTCATCTTATTATGAGTTAGATTGAATGTCTTTTCATATAAGTGCTCCTGCTGTTTTATAAATGCCTATCTTGGGGTCTGTTTCCCCCGTTCCAAATTAAGCATTTCAAGGAAAGGAACCCTGTGTTAGGCATCTCATATTTTCTCTAGTATGAGGGTGGGAAATAGAGTGTTCAATAAATGTATTTAATGAATAAATAACAGAATCACTGGTATTTCCTCTTCTCATACTTTTTTAGTTGTAGTTTAAATCACCTTTTCTAACCTTCAAATCACATTTTTTTTTGGAAAATATTATTACACATGTCTGTCCATAATATAGAATATGTAGATGAAAAAATTTAAAATCACTTATAAAATTAAAGCAATTATTTACCTATTTCTTTTTAATCATTTCTCATAACATAGGCTTTTTCAAATATTAGCAATCGTATTATGAAATGTTGACACTTTTGAAATTCTCCTTGCTTCACCGAACATTATAACACTCTTAATTGTCTCTCTTGCTAAATCATGAATTTCTTGATAGAGGCAGAACGCCTCATTCTTTTCTCTAACTTCATGTCTAATACAGCATAAATGTTAAATGAGCACTTTACAGGAAGAAGATCTCGTGAGAAGAAATTAAACAATTTTCTTAGCTAAGCAAGGCCTATATTTGGAACACTATCACTTTTATTTTATCTCTTCATGTTACTTTTAATTTACAAACCTCTCACTCCTCATTATATACAACGTAAAATTTTTAGCACATATTTCTGTGTTGATTTTGTTTTGTGTGTAATTTTTTTATAAACAGGCATTTGTATCACACTGATTGCTTTCTGAAGGTGAACACGCAGCCATCACTCATTTGCTGCCAAGACAGGATGATACACTACAAAGCATAGGGGAAGTCTGTATCAGAATATGTCTTATAAAACCCATAGATAAAGCTGCAAATTAGGGGTGTTTTAGTATTTGAGACTATGAAAGATAAACTAATTTTGCCAAGTGGCAGCTGCAACCATTCATCCTGCAGAAAGGTCACATGTTTCTGATGAAATGGAATCTTGTCTTAAGGCAGGAGAAGACTGAATGAGAACTTCTAATTACCCAAGCACCTGGATAGTTTTTTAACTCAAGGAGACAGCCTTCCAATCTTGAGGTTACAGTATTTTCTAAAGTAAAACTCTCCAAACAAAATCTCATGTTTTCCTGCTGTTTAAGTAATTCCAGCCCTCTCAGGAAATTTTTCAGGTTGATATGAGGAGACTCAAGGGTTTCCTCTATATCGATGTGATCTGTGTGAAAATCTTTTACAGTGAATATTCTGATAGCCAATTTAATTTTGCTATTATCTTGTATGATTTTCTTTTTTGCCTCTGATTCCTAAATATCAAACCACATTTGTATCTACAAGTGATGCAAATGTATTCTTTTCCAGTGGATCAGGGCTTCAATCTGTTAGTTATATGGCCTCTACATCCATCCAGTACATGCTCATGTATTGTGTTCAGTTGAGGTCAGAGTCCATGTACTGGCCATAAGACTTTTATGAAGATGATACCGATAGTGATGAAAAGGAAAGCGATGATGAAAACATAAACAAACATATGTAAATGCCACATAAAATAATGATATGGTGGTCGCATAAACAATGATAGCAATACTGGTGATGGTGATTTAGAACACTGCTCGGCACATAGAGAGCATTTGACAATGATTAAATCAATGAATAAAAGATAGCGGAGATAGTGAGGGTAGTGGTCATGGTGATTGTTGTGGAGACGGAGATAGTCAAAGCAGAAGTGATGGCACTGCTGATCTTTCTCATATTGTGGTAGGGTTAACAATGGAAAAATACCTTTGCAGGGACATGGTCGGAGCTGAAGGCCATTATCCTCAGCAAATTAACGCAGGAACAGAAAACCAAGTACCTCATGTTCTCAATTATAAGTGGGAGCTAAATGTTGAGAACACATGGACACATAGAGGAGAACAACACGCACTGGGGCCTATTGAAGGGTGGAGAGTGGGAAGAGGGAGAGGATCAGAAAAAGTAACCAATGGTAGGAGGCTTAATACCTGGTTGATAAAATAATCTGTACAATGAACCCCTGTGACATAGGTTTACCTATGTAACAAATCTGCACATGTACTGCACATGTGTTAAACCTGCATATGTACCACACATGTATTAAAATGAAACTATTACACATTAGTAGAAAAATGAGGAACAAACAGATTATTTACTCCTTTCTGGTCATTTCGCTGATCTTACTAGAAGGGAGTAGAGATGAAGCTGATTGGGAAGTCTTTTCGCAAAGTAATTTTTAAGAAGATTAAACTCATTTTTAGAGTGATCAAGGTGTTGTTCTCCATGTATGCACAAGGATGTATGAGTTGGATTTATTCTCTTTTTATAAAAGGCTATGTGGGACTTGCAAAACTTCTAGTGGCCCAGAGGAGGCAATGCACCTGGGATTAAACTCTAAAGTCCACAGTGAAGGTTGCAGAATTGAGAAAAGTCATTTGAGACATAAAGCTGCTCTGCTGCACTTCCTTTTGCACAACTTCTTGCCCCAGAGAAGTCCTTATTGAAAGCTTTACACACTTAGCAACTCCAGGGAACATGTAGCAAGGAGCCCCTGGGAGGCCCGCATTTCCAGGAACACGAAATATAAATAGGGGAGTGTCTTGGGGTAGAAAGGATGCCGAGGAGAATGCTATAGTCCTAATGTCATCAAAACCATCAGGTAATGGGCAGGAGTGGTGCCAAAAAGATGAGAGTAGCCAAAGAAGACAGCTAGATGAAGGCTTTGAATGAGGCTTATTAGGGTATGGGAGGAAAACTCAAGTGACATAGGTGTTGATTCTCTTCAAAACCCATCACCATTTCCCAATTTAGGGAAACATACATTATCCTTGTAGTAAGAGTCTTGGGAAACAAATACTTTTTTTTTTTTTTTTTTTTTTTGAAGAGGAAGCTGAGGTTAAGTAAAAAATTGCTCAACCTAATGTCTAGTGGCAACCAAATCGCTGACTTCAGAGTAGGGTTTTCCTATTATACCATAGGACTTCTGGCTTCTTGGCTTCTTGGCTTCTTCTTGACTTCATGGTTTTCCTTTTTGAGAATTCCTAGCACACATCCTTCTGGGATGATTTTTTCACCCAGCACAGTGTATCCGCTGGGTGAATTATCATCAGGCACTACGGGCTTAGGATATTACAGTTTTTGGAGATTCTGCATTTCTTTTATTTTCCATTTTTTCTTCTTCTAGTTCTTACCAGGATAGGCTAAACACTTCAGAGGGGCTTCTTGAAAGAAGCTTCAACAGTCACTTTGGGGAGATGACTTTTCTTCCTTCTCCACAGTCCAATATTGTTGGTTATTTTCTCATTGGGAACTACCAAGGGATAGCAGTAGGAATTTTCTAGCTCTCCTGTTATTGGATGGTGGAGTAGGGGAGAAAATCACTGAGTCACTGGAGCACCATATTATAACATAGAAAGGGATTAAACTGGGATCAGGTGCCTTGGTTTCTAGTCCCAGCCCTGCTACCAACAGACTATGATATGGGACCAACCATTTCTGCTTTTGGGGCTTCAGTTCCTCTAGTGCAAAGTGAGGAACATTGATTAGATAATGTCTCAAGTTCCTTTTAAGTGCTCAGATTTTACAAATAGAGGAGGAAGCTTGAAGTAATTTATATTCTATCTTTGTCACCTGTTCCTAGGAATCATGGATCATGTCAATCATAACTGGACCCAGAGTTTTATCCTTGCTGGTTTCACTACCACTGGGACCCTACAACCTCTTGCCTTCTTGGGGACCCTATGCATCTATCTCCTCACTCTTGCAGGAAACATTCTCATCATTGTCCTGGTACAGTTAGATTCTGGACTGTTCACCCCCATGTACTTCTTTATCAGTGTCCTCTCCTTTCTGGAGGTGTGGTATGTCAGCACCACAGTGCCCACGCTGCTGCATACCTTGCTCCATGGGTGTTCACCCATCTCATCAGCTGTATGCTTTATTCAGCTGTATGTCTTTCACTCCTTAGGGATGACTGAGTGCTACCTGTTGGGTGTCATGGCACTGGATCGCTCCCTTGTCATCTGCTTCCCACTCCACTACCATGCACTCATGAGCAGACAGGTACAGTTACGACTAGCTGGGGCCACTTGGGTGGCTGGCTTCTCAGCTGCACTTGTGCCAGCCACCCTCACTGCCACTCTGCCCTTCTGCTTGAAAGAGGTGGCCCATTACTTTTGTGACTTGGCACCGCTAATGCGGTTGGCATGTGTGGACACAAGCTGGCATGCTAGGGCCCATGGCGCAGTGATTGGTGTGGCCACTGGTTTCAACTTTGTGCTCATTTTGGGACTCTATGGAGGTATCCTGAATGCTGTGCTGAAGCTACCCTCAGCTGCCAGTCGTGCCAAGGCCTTCTCTACCTGTTCCTCCCACATGACTATGGTGGCACTATTCTATGCTTCTGCCTTCACAGTCTATGTGGGCTCACCTGGGAGTCGATCCGAGGGCACAGACAAACTTATTGCCTTGGTGTATGCCCTTGTTACCCCTTTCCTCAATCCTATCATCTACAGCCTTCGCAACAAGGAGGTGAAGGAGGCTTTAAGGAGAGTCATTGACAGGATCAGAATTATTTTAAGAGAACCTCAATGATCTAATTTGTCATAGCCTTGTTGGTGATTGTGAGAATCAGCTGGTTGGCTTGTCAATTACGTAGTCAGAGTCTAAGAAAACGTCAGTAAAGAAATGAAAAAGATCAGTAGTCAAACATGCTGCACACACCCGTGCCTGAATTGGTCAAAGTTGGAAAATGTAAAGAGAAAGGGGTTATGGTCTCTGATTACCCCATTCTAATGGGAAAGAAATGCAACAAAGGGAGAAAAAAATAGAGATGCAGAACAAGTGGTTAAGCTGTATCAGAGAGACAGTGCAATATAGAAAGAAAGAAGACAAATTAAAGCTAGGAGTGGCAGGTTTAGTCAAGATTCCCGGAGAAAGGTTAAGAAGGTGGAAAACTAGGTTAGCAAAAAGGAGTCTAAAATTTTAGCTTGTATAAAGTTGCAGATGTAGATCAGCGAGCCATGAGCAGAATGCTTATCAATTTGTGGCATCCAGTGATTCTGGGTTATTATGTGACCAAATGTAGCTTGATGGAGAAAAAACCTGAAGTTCTGATCACAGTTCTTTTCTCCCCAACTCCTCTATTGCTTCCTCTACTGAGCAGAGTAATCTCCCATTCCTTGATGGTGTCTGAACTAGGGGCCAAGTACCTGCTAGAGTATGATCAGATAAATTAGTGAGAAAATAGGACTAGATCTTGGCAGAGACTAAGTATGGCCTAATCTTGAATACTTTCCATTTTCCTCATTCTTACAGACCTTACTGCTTTATTTTATGTATGTCTGTATATGCCAGAAATAGTTACAGCTGCCTTCATGTTTTTAAAATTTTAATCTTTTTAATATCCCTCTGAAGAAGGAAGAACATCCCAATATTTATGTAATAAAATTATAAAGGTTATTGAACTTGTAGTAAGGAGAGACAGATTCAATCCTAAATCCACTTCAGCTGACTGAGTGACCCTCCTCAGCCTCATTCTCTGTCTGTAAAATGAAAGACTGGCAATGAATGAGTGTTCTCATTCCTCTCAGCTTAGGAAGTGTTGATTCTATGCTTATTGCACTTGTTTTGTTTTGTTTTGTTTTGTTTGTTTTGTTTTTTAAGATGAAGTCTTGCTCTTATCCTCCAGGCTGGAGTGCAATGGTGCGATCTCAGCTCACTGCAACCTCTACCTCCCAGGTTCAAGCCATTCTTCTGCCTCAGCCTCCTGAGTAGCTGGGATTACAGGTGCCTATAGCACTTCTTAAGGAAAGCAGGACCTGAACTAGGTCCAGATGTGTAAGATCTGAATTTGCAGAGCAGAGATGGAAAGGTGTTGGTATAAATTCAGGTGTTGCCATTTTTGCCTCTATGATTCTGGGCAAAAATCATAAGCTCTCTCTAATGCCAGATTTGCTTTCCTTTAAAAAAAAAAAACTACATCACAGTGTTCTAAAGTTAAATAACACATAGTAAGTATTTCATAAGCAAGTTAGTCTCAGCATCCCAGAATCAGGACAGTATAGTGGTTACAGCATGGACTTTGAAGCTTCTCTGCCTGTGTTCAAACGTCAGTTCTACCATTTATTTGCTGTATGATCATATGCAGTACACTTAAATTCCCTCCACCTCAGTTCCCTTATATGCAAAATGGGGACAATAAAAGAACGTTAAGCATATAAATATTAATTGTTGTTACTTCAAAGTTTTCCACATAAATGTCTTCAGTGGGAATTTATTTCTTTGATAATGCTTAGTTTTATACCTATCTCACATTGTTATTACAATAGACTTGGTAACTCTCCAAATGAGGCATCTTCTTTTGACCTAAGGGTCCAAATTTATCTTTCCACAAACTGAGGAGTAGTTCCTGCTTTCAAGAAGTCTATGCCGTTTCCCCAAATACAAGGTGCAAAACTCTATTCTGCTGACAGGCTGAGTCTACTACCTTTGGGCTCCTTTTCTTTCTCTCCTTCTGCACCTCATTTCACTCAGACTGCTCTTTTTGCAGGAACTATTATGGGCCCAACAGAAACTCTTTTTTCCCTGTGGTGGCAGCACTAGAGGATGGCTCAAATTGAAATGGCTTAGATCACATTAATTAATAGGTCATTATAGTAATAATAATTACTAAAACTGTTATAACAATTATTATTAATTACTAACATCTGTGGGGTGCATACTGTGCAGTGAACATGGGGACTTACTATCCTGTAGTGAAGACATAAGTAGTCATCTGACAACTCAAAGTGGCTTATATCTCACTACTAATTTGTACTACAATGCATGGTATCCACTCATATTTGAACAAATGAATGAATGAATAAACAAACTCTTAAGAGTCAAATGGGTGTGATAGAGATTGAGTTCCCCTCCTGAAACTCCACCAGAGGGTATATTTTTTTAAGATCCATTTACAGCTGCAAACTCCCCTTGCCTTTCATTCTACACTCTATTCTACACTCTTCTTTTTTTTCTCTTGACACCTCCTTAGGTATTTCCTTTACAATATAAAGTTCAGGTCATCTTTAGCACAGAGCTTCTCAACAGATATAAATAACAGATGTGGTGAGTTACTGAGTCCCTGCCCCTAACACACACACTATGAATGGTCAGATAGGACCTAAGGGAATTGAAGTCCTTGGACTGGTTGCCTCACACAGCAAGTGTTCACCTTAGTGTGCCCTACAGATACCATCACTTTTATAAGCACTATGATATGAAAATAAAAGTTTGAGAAGTAGTGCCTTAGTGTGACATGTTGGGGTAAGTGTCCAAGATAAGGTCCAACTTGTGGCCACTTCTCCCATGGTGACAATTGGATATTGACTCTAGCAAGATAGACAGTAAGAAGCAGTCAGGTCTAAAAGGCAGCATAATCAGACCATTCACTTGGTACTAGCACCAAGGCTGACATTCTGTCTCATAGGACATTCAAACTCAAGTACATCAGAGAACAAAATGAAATGCTATCAATGTACCTGGGGAAGACAGATATAAACCACAGTTGTACTGCGCAGACAAGGGCATGTGACCTTGATGTATCACTTCATTTACATAGTTGTTTTAAAAGTTTATTTGCTTCAATAAATAATATCTCTAAAAGGTTCAAAAATTCATCTTATGTGTGAAGTTGACATTTTTTCTTATGTTTTTATATTTAAAAAAAAATCAGGTGATTTGAGGATCTGTCTCCTCCCATTCTATATAATAATTATCTTAAGGGAAGCAACAGTGTTATATGCATCCCATTTTCTCCAGTTCCTAGAAGAAAGTCTGGGGCATAAAAGCCGTTTCAAAAATGTATTAAATAAATAGATAAATGAATTATTGTGAATTCACCTATTTCTCACATTATGTTAGTTGCATTTCATATCATTTTTTCCTAACATTTAAAGCACATTTAAAAAATAATGTATTACATATAAATGTAGGTCATTAAATGTTTAGGTAAATAAAAATTTAAATTACTTATAATCCCATTACTTCAAAAATTATTTCTCTATTTATTTCTAAATTCTAATAAGCATATGCTGTTTTTCCAAATAGTGGCAATGGTACTATGAAAATTTGAACACATTGAATACTACTTTTTTCACTTAAGCTTTTAACAAATAATTTTAGATCTCATCTTTCTCCTCAAATAATGAATTGCTTGATGAAGGTATCAGTGTAACCACAGAACCAATTCAATCTGGTTTAACTTTGTCAGTAACAAAATACAACAAAATAATGACTTGTTTTTTAGTTGCAATGGACCCTCAGGTTGCAAGTAACCCAAATATGCCCAGATGAACCAAGTGTGCCAGATTTGTGACCCTAGAGCCAACCAGAACAAAAAGGTAAACCACATGCGGAACCTAAGTATTCAGACCAAGGAATGGTGATCAAATTAAAAAGGAAAGGATAACCAGCTGTGTTGCAGTACAGTCATAAAAGTCAAGGACCTGGCATAACTTCTTTTCAGGAACCAATCAGATAACGCTTTGTTGCATCTTTCTATCTCCCTCTTACTTGCTCTCTGCCTATAAAACCTGTCTCCAGACTTTAGTTCGGGGAGACAGATTTGAACATTGCCTCCTGCCTCCCTGCTGGTCAACCTTGAAATAAGGCTTTTCCTTTCTTAAAAGCTGGTGTCACAGTATTGACTTCTCAGCTCATGGGACGGTGAGCCCACTGCACAGTAATATCAGAACTTGTCATTTTCTCTCACTCTATTTCTGATACAGAATAAATGCCAAGTAAGCACTCTTTATTGACAAGTCGTGACATAAAAGAGAAGAAACAATGCTCTTGACTAGGCCAGAACTAAACTTGGAAGCCTGGATCATTTAGTACACATATCTACACTAACTGATTCTAGATAATATTTACAATTCTTATGCTCAGGTATTTGTCATGTTGATAGCCTTCTGAGGGATCATGCATGGGCATTATAATTTACTCAGTCAATACCAAGCCATACAGATATACAATTAGATAATACAAATGATGTAGAAAGTCTGTCTCAGAGTCTGGCTCACAAGAGGAAAAGAGGAATGTAGGAACACCAATGTGATGTGATATATGGAGGAATAAAAATGAGTATTAAAGTGGCCACTTTGAGTACAGCACAATTGTTCATTTGAAGGATTGGGATAGATGGCTAATCTACATATACCCATGAAATAAAAATAAAAACAAAAGGTCTACTGGTGCTTGAGACTGTGGGAGATGCAGTAATTTAGTGAAGGATAGTTTCAACTATCCATCTTTGAGAAAAGTTAGGTATTTCAGAGTAAGTGGGACATAAGCTAAATGCTGATTAAGGTTGAATGAGACCATCATATTGTCCAAATATTTGAGAGACTCTTCCAATCCCAAAGTCACATTAGTACCTGAGAAACAAATATCTTCCTTTCCTTTGGCTCAAAAACTTTCCACCTCCTACAGGAAAGCTTTTCTAATTTGATCTCAGAATACTTAGTGTTTGTCTTCCATTTAATATGATCTACTTGTTAATCTTTTTATGGTTACCTCCTTATCTTAAATTTAATATAGCAACTGCTTTCTTTCCACCTCTGATTCTGAAAAATAAAATTACATTTGGGCCTATGAATGATTCAAATACCTTACTTCTGATAGATAAATGCTGTAATTCCATTATTTATCTGGACTCCATATCCATCAAAGTACATGCCCACAGAGAACCCACAGCTGAGATAAGAGCTCAGATGTCAAAATTAGGATGTTTAATGAACATATTGAGGATATGGATATAAACAAAAGTAATAATGAAAAAGTAGATTAGTCTCATGAAGACGCCTGGGTAATAATAACAGTGGTGATAATGTAAGTAATGGTAACAATACTGGTGATGAGACTTAGACAAGTGTATTAGATATTCAACAATCAATGATTTGGAACAATGGCTAAAGATAGCTGACATGGCAAGGGGAGGGACAGTGGTGAGAGTAACAAAGGTAGAGATGCTCGGCACAAAAGTGATAGTGGTGCCTGTGCTGACTGTGATAATATGGTGATGTGGTGAGGTTAGTAAGGATGGATGAGAAATCTCCTTGCAAAGAAAGCTTTTAAAAAGATGAAACTCACCTCTGGGGTGCTAAAGATGTTATTCTTCATGTATTCAAGTTGGATTGTCTCTGCTCATAAAAAGCTATGATGGGGAGGCCAAGGCAGATGGATCAAGAGGTCAGGAGAGGGAGATCATCCTGGCTCACACAGTGAAACCCCGTCTCTACTAAAAAATACAAAAAATTAGCTGTGTGGTGGCACATGCCTGTAGCCCCATCTACTTGGGAAGCTGAGGCAGGAGAATCGCTTGAACCTGAGAAGCAGAGATTGCAGTGAGCCGAGATCGTGCCACTGCACTCCAGCCTGGGCGACAGAGCAAGACTCTGTTTCAAAACAACAGCAAAACAAAACAAAACAAAAAAATCTATGAAGGACTTGCAGAACTTCTAGTATCCCAGAAGAGGAAGTGTCCCTGGGATTGGATTCTAGAGCCAGTGAGGGTTGCAGAAAAGCCATTTGAAAGAGAGTTGGGCTGCTTTACTTCTCTGTGTCCAACTTCCTACCCCAGAGTAGCACTTACAAAAAACATTACACACTTAGCAACTCCAGAGAACATATAGCAAGGAGCCCCTGGGAGGCCGGCATTTCCAGGATCACAAAATATAAGTAGGGGAGTGTCTCGGGGTAAAAAAAAAAGATGGAGAGGAGGATGTTGCAAGTTCTAATGTCATCGAAACCATCAGGTAATGGGCAAGGGTGGTACAGAAAAGATGAGAGTATCTGAAAAAGAGAACCAGGTAAAGGCTTTGATCTTTCCCGGATAAGGCCTAATAGAATATGGAAAGAAAACTCCCGGGACATTGATATAGACCACCCACCTCTACATCCATCCTAGAAACATTTTTTCAATGGCTTTAGAATCCATAGACTAACAGGGTGGTGACGGGCTTTATACAACATTTATTTAGAGAAGGGGAAGTTGAAGTAAAGAAAGGAGAAATGGTTAAGCCCAATGTTCATTTTGAGTTAGTGGCAAAACAAGTTTACAAAGTCAATTTAGAAATAGAATGCTTTTTCTGTGGTGCTACAGCCCTTCTAGACCAACAATATAGGGGCCTTACCTTATCAATTCCTCTCTCTCCTCATTCCCTTTGAGAATTCCTGATGCCTGTCTCCCTTAGGAATCCTTTAAAACGCACTTTGTCTGTTCATTGATTCTTCATGTTGTCCTGCAGTTCTGAGCTTTGAGAGATGGGACATTTTTTTAGGGACTAGATGGAAATGTTTCTGTCTCTCCTGTTTTCTGGCAGGGTGTGTGCGGAAAAAATTCTGGCACTTACAATTTTGTTTTAAGGAGCCAACACACTCTCTCTTTCCCCACCCCTACCTTTTTCTCTTCTTCACATACACACACACACACACACACACACACACACACACACACACACCAGTATGTGCAGCAACATACTAACACCAAAAAAACAGACTTTTTTTTTTTTTTTTCATTTTGTTCTATGTATTTTTGTGGTGATGGGAGGTCATGAAAAGCGGTGGGAAGGAGTGCGTGGATTGGTGAGAAGTGAATGAGCAAAACAAAAGAAAGTCTCACAGAAGTGTAGAAGTGTATTGTGACCTCTCCTCATGCCTCAGACTTTGGAATGCTAACTGGGCACCCAGTTGGTACTTCTCTGAAGGTTCTCTTAAGACCAGGTGTGGAATTGTAGGATCCTACTAGGAGATTCCCTGTCTGAGGATAACATAGCCATAGCTTATTGAAGATACAAAAAGAAAACTTATTTTTGAAATACAAACTCTCTGGGCAACCTTTTAAAATTTCTTTTTAGTGATAGCGTGAGGTTTGGGTTTCCTGGTTTTGAAAAATGATGTTGAAATGCTTTCTTTCCAAATGCAGGGATGACTTGGCATTTATTTTAGCTTATTTTAAGAGAAAAGGTATGTGTGGAGAACAGTGTTGTGGAGTAGCATACAGAAGCAGTATCTCCTTCTCAATTTAGTAAATTTGACTAAGATCACAGAATGTTCTGGGACCCCCAACTATTAAATGTGGATAAATTGTCCAATTTGAGGTTTTTCTATGACAATATACCCTCAGGTAAATTTTCCCTCAGTATCCAGCTCAGATATGGACTATATTCTCTTTTCTGACATTTGGTGGATCCTAAATAAAGGCAAACCCATTATAATATTGTCAAACCTTAAAAATTAATGCTGTGGAGAAAAACAACAGCAGCAAGATAGTAGAAATTAAAACCATGATTTTTTTTTCCTAGGTAAAAGCAACTTTTCCTTTGCGGGTAGATAGGTTCAAGTGTTGGGGTAAGCCAACATATAACTTTTGAAGACTTGCTTTGAGCAAACACCATTTGCAGCTAGGTGAATTCCACCAGAAGTCACTGAGAATCATTGAACTTCTGATTTAGATGGTGCTTAAGAAGCCATCTGATCTAAACCCCTCTGTCTTTACAAAACATAAAACTGAAATCAAGAGGTAGGGAATAACTTAATTAATTAAGGTTACATGGCAATTTAGAAAAAGACTGAGAATGGGATAGCACCAACATTTTCTAACGCTTTCCAGTATACCTTTTGGAATTTTTTTTTTTTTTTTCATTTTATCTGAAGTAGTAAGCCTCTGGCACCAAGAACCACGCAGCAGATGTAGGTGGGAAATCAGATTCAATGGGTCATAGACTTCTTCTAGGTCCCTGACTATCTTCCCATAGAGTAACTCATACCTATAGAGAACATGGCTGGCCGTGGAGGTTCACAAGTCTTGTCCAGCCAGACTTTCTTCTCTGACTCCTGCAGTCTCAATTTTCCTTTCCAGAAGTAAGTTTCGGTTTCATACTTCACAAACCATCTCATGATCTCGCTTAATTTCATGATCCTTGATTATACAAGGATCCCTGATTACACAAACATATGATTATAGGTGGATGGCCTTTGTCCATTTTCTCATTAAATCTCCCACAAAAGGTAAATAGATAAATGTCTTTTCAACATTAGTTAGTAGATAGATTCTAAGCTTAATCCAGAAGATTTAACTTTCATTTAACAGTCGAGAGGATCTAATCATGCTGACTGAGGCTTCATCCTCCTTACCATCCCTGACAACTGTGGGTTTTTAGAACATATATGACCCCACAGGTCAGCCTACATATGACCTTTCACTTGAATGACCTTCTACTTAAACGTAGGATAGAGAAAGAAAATCCTTTTAAACCTGATTTATATGAGCTTGCAGAGTAATTATTGGGAAGGTATTTTTTGTCTATGTTTATTAAGATCTAAAAGTAATGTCAATTTTTATAGGTATGTTAGTCATTTCTTTGGCTAATATGGTGAACAAACCATAAAATCTTTTTAAGCTTTCTCCCAACATTGATTAGGTGTGGGATAAATGGGGATCAAGTCACCTGGAATCTTCTCAGGTAAAAACTTTAGCAATAGAAAAATATTTTATTTTAATGAGAATATATATCTCAGATCAACTAAATTAGATGCTTTGCAAGTGGGATCTAGTAATTAGTGTTTTAATAAACCTCAAGAAGTTATGCATGCAAGTTAAAGAACTTGGAGAACCACAGGTCTACTCCAATCAGTGAGATTGAAAGGAGGAACTGGGCGTATGTAGCACAGTTCTTTCCTGCGCTGTTCTCCCAGGGAACCAGCCTGCCCGGTTTGTGAGTTCTGCTCTGCTTTCTGCCATTCAGTGGAAGGAAGTCTGTGGCTTTCCATGCTGTACAGTAATTACGTGAAAGCACCATAAGGAAAATTAATACACCCACTATCAGAGTAAGACATTTGAAATCTCTCCCCCGAGTAATAAAAACAACAGGCAAATAAATCATAAGTTTATATACAAATTATTTGTAGAATAATTAACAAGGCCCACCTACTGGAGGCATATGGAATAAAGATTGATTTCAAGCACAGTGGAATTAAACAAAAGCTAGTCCATAAAACAAGTCTCAATACAGTTAATAGAATTAATAATATTAACATAATATAGACCTCTGCTTCTACTAGTGGTATAAATAAATAAGAAATAAATAAATGATACATTTAACATGTCCACATATTTGATATTTAAAGAAAATACCTCTATACAACTTACTCTCAGAGGTAGTCATAGGAAAAGTAGAAAACATCTATATCTGAACAATAACAAAAAGTATAATTTCAAAATATTTGGGAAAAAGTGCTTTTTAGAAGTTTATATCATTTAAATTTAATATTATTAAAAAAGTATAAAATTAATTAACTAAAAACTAATTCAAATTTAAAATTAGGAAGATAATGTTAGGGAGAAAAAAGAAAGTGTAAGAAAAAATGTAGGAGCAGAAATTGATAGAATAAAAATAAATATATGACAAAAATGATATACTAATAAAAATATTGGTTCCTAAATATAAAAATAAACGCCTGACAAGACTAATAAAAATAAAGGAGAGAGGGGGGCAAAAATAAGAAAGATTAAGAATGAACAATTGGCAGAATTACAGATGCATTAATGTTTAAAGTTATAATAAGATATTATCAAAGACATATGCCAATTAATTAAAATTTTAAATTGACTAGATTCATATCTAGAAAAATTACAAATTAGAAATATCAATGTCAGAATTAATACAAAATCTAAATAATATTAAATTAGGAGTTAAAAAATCACTAGAAAGAAAACATCAGTGGCAGCTTGCTTAATAAGTGAGTTCTACCTAATATTGAAGAAAAACATAGCTCTTATTTTTATAAACTTTCTTCTGATAATTAAAACACTGGAAATACAACTCAACAGTGCATTTTATAAAGACAGCCTAACAATGATTCCAAAATAAATAAAACTAGTAATGTGAAAAAATGGACGATAATCTCATTCATTAACATATATGCAAAATTCTTCCTCCAAATATTCCTAAGCCAAATTCAATAATTTCCATTAAGAACAAAACAAGATTCATTACTAATATTACTTGTATTTAATATTGTACAGAAAAAATATGACTTACATCACCAAAATGATAGAGTGAAATAACCTGGCTCCACTACCCTCGATCTCATAGAAAACAAAAAACAAATAACAAAAAACAAATACGCAGTGCAGAAATTATCGCCAGCAATATCTCAGAACCCAAATAGAAGGATGAGATAGTTTCTGGGGTTGCGGAGAAGTAAAAACACTTTGCAGAGGGTAACAGAATCAGATTTTTATAACTATAATGCTTTTCCCCCAATTTGCCATGAACCAGGCATTTGGGAAATTTCCCCTGATTCACAGTTACTACACTGGAAAAGGTAAGTTCAAGATGGACAACCAGCTTCCTGAACATCTTGGCTTTCCAGGCAGGAGATCTGTTCCTGCCTCAACACACAGAAAGCTGCACAAGTACTTGAATGGAGAAAAATTCCTGAAGACTGACAGAGACAAAGTTGGCAGGTGGGTCTAGCAGCATCCCCAGCCTGGGAAACTCTCTGTATCTTGGCTGAAGGAGATGCCAAATTAGAGTGTTCAGTAGAACCTCACTGTAGGAGGTATGTTCTGTTAGTCTCTTGGGCACAAAATCCTAGACAGCTTTCCCATTTTGCTATGTGATCCCCTTTGGGACCTCCCCCATCCTGGACAGGCAGCACTCTGAACAGTTGCTAAAACAGAGGTAAACCTGGACTTAGTTGCATCTTAGTGCTGAAGAGGAGGCAGTGACCTAGTGAAAAATAAAATAAAATTTAAAAAAAGACGACAGGTAATTGTAAAGAAAACGCTAAGCAAACATATCCAATAAAAACAAAAATATATCAGATAAAGGAGACTGGAATAAATAATTTTTTCAATTCAAAGTCATAAATGTACATACACAAACAGAAAATCATGAGCTCTCCAAATTGACAAAGCAAGGAACCAGTAACCAACCCTAATAAGACAGCAATAGGGAAGCTCCCTGATTAAGAATAAAAAGAAGTTTTAAGAAAACTCAAAGATATTCAAAATAATACAAAAAAGCAATTTAGAAATGTATTAGAAAATTTTAACAAAGAGATTGAAATAACGAAAAACAAATCAAATAGGAACCCTGGAACTTAGAAGTATATTTACTAATCCACAAAATTATTTAGAGACTCTCAACAGCAGAATGGATCAGGCAGAGGAAAGAAAAAGTGAGCTCAATGACAGGGTGTTGGAAAATATATAGAGAAGAAAAAAGAATGAAACTAAATGAAGGAAGGCTACAGGATATAGAAAATTACATCAAAGGAGCAAATCTAAAAATTATTGAAGTTCAAGAGGGAGCTGGGCATGAACAAAGAATAGAAAGCTTAACAAAGAGATAACTGATGTACCTTTAAGGTACCAAATAAGAGCCCTCCAGTTTGCCCATGATTACGGAAAACTCTGAAGCATCCTGGGTCATTGAGCCATCCCTCTGACTCTAAGTACTTTCCGAGAAGCCCCTTTTACGTCCTTGTTCCTGCGGCTGGAGATGATGGGTTTTATGAAGGCAGAGACAATGCTGTAGAACAGCACCACCTGTTTTCCCGCTGTAGGTTATACTAGGAGTAAGACCTCATACACATGATAATGGCTGGCCCTTAGAACATGGTGACCACACTTTTACTTTTTTTCCATGATGGTAGGTTGAAGGCATTGTTAACATGATTCTACCATGTAGAAAGACAAAATGGTGTGTAGAGATTCATGCTGTGGACTTTTTCCAAGGAGCAGCACAGGAACTTAACAGAAAAACTGAAAGAAGCCACAAACTCTGTGAAAATAGTAGTGTGCAGCAGCCTACACTGTGAACCAAACAGAAAACGATGAGTCTCCAGAGCATAAGAAGTGGGGAGACTGCTGCCATGACACACATTCCCACAGTGGGGAGACTGTTGCCATGACACCCTTTCCCACAGGAAAGCTGGGCAATCCAGGCCATGCGGGGAGGCCTTAGCCCTCCTCAATGCTGGGGCTGATTTAGGGAGCAGTGGGTAAAATATGAGAAGGAACAGCATGGGGACATACTTTGCATGCACCCCCAGATGCCACTGGAGATGGAGGGAAGCCATTTCTGATCCTACCTCACAGGGGACCTTGCAGAAGTCTTCTGGCATCAGGCAGTGGTCACAGGTTGAGAGAAGCCCCCAACTGAGATTTGCAGTGTAATCTGAGTAGGGGCGAACTCTAGTGGCCAGAACCAACAAGCCAGTGAGAAGTGTGCTATAAACATGGGTATAGAAGCTGGGTGCTCCTGCTTTATGAGCAAACCGGAGGGGTATGGCCTGAAAGCCATAGTTTCTGTCTCCCTTGGGGTTTGGGTTCAAGCCAGTGAATAATGGTTTGGGGCATAAGCCTTCTGAGTGAAGGCTGCCTGGAACTCAACTAACTGCTGCCAGCAGAACACTGTGTATGTGAGACCTACCCTGCCAAGTGCGTGAGAGCCAAGTGGGGCTTATTGCCACTTACTACACCCCCCTGCCTGTTTGGAGTCTTTTGTGCAGCAGAGGAAGCTACACTCTTCCTCGGAACATTACCCCAGAAGCCAGGGAACTGCCCTCTGGGGCCACTGCCTGCACCCACACGTGGGGAGCCAGAGTACAGACTTACCTGACTCAGCCCCCACCTGGCTTTGCTCCTAGACCCACCTTGGTAGTGTAACACAATGTGTAGAGATATTAGGAATTCCATGGGAGCTTTGGGACACCCACCAATTGCTTGAGATGCCAGACCACCTTCCCTGGGTAACATATGGCAAGCACAAATTCCATTGCCATTATTGCAGCTGGTGTTCTTTTAGGAGTACCACCTCCTGGCTGGAAGCAACCAGGATAGCCTTTTACAACATCTGGAGGCACAATAACACTGTGTTTAGGAAGGAGAAAACTTTTGTGTAATCTCTGCTATTGCCATTGACTGCATCATCCTGGGTAGCCAGGAGGTCTTGAATCTATCCACATGCTCCAATACATTATTTCTACAGCTGACATTCAAGAAAACCAACACACTAAGGCTATTTCTAACTAAGGAAACCTTACAGTCTACTAACTTCCCTCCCATCCCCATCAGAGCTGGTGCTGGTACCTGCTGCTGGGAGACTAGAGGAAAGGTCATATCACAGGATCCCTTGCAGACACTCCCCAGCAACAGTGTGGAGTGTGGAAGCCCCACTGGGTGGCTCGACCCAGGGGAGCAGCAGGATTCACAGTAGTCTGGCCCTAAGGGACTGCTACTTCTAGGGGAAGGGGGAGTGCACCACACTGAGGGAGTATCCCATGAGAGAGAAGAGGCCATATTACGGGCCTTAAGTCTCTGAAATTTCCGCTTATGGGACTGAAGAGGCACAGGTGCAGTGCTGGGCTAGTTGGGGAATGTCTGTGAATCTACTCTGACAGTCAGGCAGCCCTGATGCTTGTGAAGAGTATAAGAGAAGGGGACTTTTCTCCCCACTGATTACCACTGCAAACACAGCTGAGACTTCTGCTATGGGAACTCAGCATGTGTGCATCTGTAGACAACCTTTCTGAAATACTTTGGTATGACACATCTCCATAGGAGGAGTGCCCTCCAGGTTCAGGCATAAGAGGTAGAGTCACAATCCCCCTCTACATGGAATGTCAGGATACCTGCAGATAAAAAGAAGTGCCTGTCTAATCTGAATAACTGGAACATCAGGTTAGGAATATGACTGGAAGAAGGATCACATTTCTGATGGCTGGGAAGGAAAACTGTGGTGGCTCCTGCTCCTCCCCCTGAAAAGACCTAGTGCATCTCACTGAGAGATTCCCCAGCTACCTCTGGCAAGGCTGGGACCTCTGCTCACCATTGAGGTATTGCGTTTACCCACCTGCTTTAGCTGCAATTGGATTTTACCCATGGGCACCTCCTACTGACCTGAAGCCTAAACTGTTCAACTCAGTAAATCAAATACTAGGAAATTAGTAGTAGTAGTAGTAGTAGTATTTTGCCTAAGTATTCATAGTGCATTTTTTATTTTATTTTATTTTTATTATACTTTAAGTTCTAGGATACATGTGCACAAAGTGCAGGTTTGTTACATATGTATACATGTGCCATATTGGTGTGCTGCACCCATTAACACATCATTTATATTAGGTATGTCTCCTAATGCTATCCTCCCCCATGCCCCCACCCCACGACAGGTCCCGGTGTGTGATGTTCCCCTTCCTGGGTCCAAGTGATCTCATTGTTCAATTCCCACCTATGAGTGAGAACATGTGGTGTTTGGATTTTTGTCCTTGCCATAGTTTGCTGAGAATGATGGTTTCTAGCTGCATCCATGTCTCTACAAAGGACATGAACTCATCCTTTTCTATGGCTGCATAGTATTCCATGGTGTATATGTGCTACATTTTCTTAATCCAGTCTATCATTGATGGACATTTGGGTTGGTTCCAAGTCTTTGCTATTGTGAATAGTGCCGCAATAAACATACATGTGCATGTGTCTTTATAGCAGCATGATTTATAATCCTTTGGGTATATACCCAGTAATAGTGTGGCTGGGTCAAATGGTATTTCTAGTTCTAGATCCTTGAGAAAATGCCACACTGTCTTCCACAATGGTTGAACTAGTTTACAGTCCCACCAACAGTGTAAAAGTATTCCTGTTTCTCCACATCCTCTCTAGCACCTGTTGTTTCCTGACTTTTTATTATCGCCATTCTAACTGGTGTCAGATGGTATCCCATTGTGGTTTTGATTTGTATTTATCTGATGGCCAGTGATGATGAGAATTTTTTCATGTGTCTGTTGGCTGCATAAATGTCTTCTTTTGAGAAGTGTCTGTTCATATCCTTTGCCCACTTGTTGATGGGGTTGTTTGTTTTTCTCTTGTAAATGTGTTTGAGTTCTTTGTAGATTCTGGATATTAGCCCTTTGTCAGATGAGTAGGTTGCAAAAATTTCCTCCCATTCTGTAGGTTGCCTGTCCACTCTGATGGTAGTTTCTTTTGCTGTGCAGAAGCTCTTTAGTTTTATTAGATCCCATTTGTCAATTTTGGCTTTTGTTGCCATTGCTTTTGGTGTTTTAGAAATGAAGTCCTTGCCCATGTCCTGAATGGTATTGCCTAGGTTTTCTTTTAGGGTTTTTATGGTTTTAGGTCTAACATTTAAGTCTTTAATCCATCTTGAATTAATTTTTGTATAAGATGTAAGGAAGTGATCCAGTTTCAGCTTTCTACATATGTCTAGCCAGTTTTCCCAGCACCATTTATCAAATAGGGAATCCTTTCCCCACTTCTTGTTTTTGTCAGGTTTGTCAAAGATCAGATGGTTGTTGATGTGTGGCATTATTTCTGAGGGCTTTGTTCTGTTCCATTGGTCTATATCTCTCTTTTGGTACCAGTACTATGCTGTTTGGTTACTGTAGCCTTGCAGTATAGTTTGAAGTCAGGTAGCATGATGCCTCCAGCTTTGTTCTTTTGGCTTAAGATTGTCTTGGTAATGCGGGCTCTCTTTTGGTTCCATATGAACTTTAAAGTAGTTTTTTATAGCTTTGAGAGTTCCTTTGGAATTGATTTCTAGTTTCATTTTGCTGTGATCTGAGGAGACACTTGACATGATTTTAATTTTTTTTTTTTTTTTTTTTTTTGAGACAGAGTCTCACATGGTGGAGCGAGAGCAAGAGGGGAAGGAGATGCCACACACTTTTAAACAACAACATCTCACAAAAACAAATGATGGAGAATAGAACCAAGCCCTGAGCAATTCACCCCCGTGACCCGACATGACCCAAACACCTCTCACCAAGTCCCACATCCAACATGAAATTTAGAGAGGACAATATCGAAACTCATTACAGTTCAACATGAGATAAAAAAAAAAAAAAATCAATAGTGTTCAGAGTACAGGTGGTTTTTTGTTATATTGATAAGTTCTTTAGTGGTGATTTCTGAGATTTTGGTGCACATATCAACTGAGCAGTGTGCACCATACCCAATATGTAGGCTTTTTTTTTTTTTCTTTTTCTTTTTCTTTTTTTTTTTTTTTTTGAGACAGAATCTCTCTCTGTGGCCTGGGCTGGAGTGCAGTGGCCGGATCTCAGCTCACTGCAAGCTCCGCCTCCTGGGTTTACGCCATTCTCCTACCTCAGCCTCCCCAGTAGCTGGGACTACAGGCGCCTGCCACCTCGCCCGGCTAGTTTTTTGTATTTTTTAGTAGAGACGGGGTTTCACCATGTTAGCCAGGATGGTCTCGATCTCCTGACCTCGTGATCCGCCCGTCTCGGCCTCCCAAAGTGCTGGGATTACAGGCTTGAGCCACCGCGCCCGGCCAATATGTAGGCTTTTATTTCTCATCCTCCTTACCTTTCCCCCGAGTCCCCAAAATCCATTGTATCATTCTTATGCCTTTGCATCCACATAGCTTAGCTCCCACTTACAAGTGAGAACGTATGATATTTAGTTTTCCATTCCCAAGTTACTTTACTTGGAATAATGGTCTCAAGCTCCATCCAACTTGCTACAAATAACATTATTTCATTCCTTTTGATGGCTGAGTAGTATTCCATGGCGTATATACAAACATTTTCTTTATCTACTTTATCTACTGGTCGATGGGCACTTAGGTTGGTTCTATATCTTTGCAATTGCAAATTGTGCTGCTACAAACATATAATGACTGCTTTTTCTTTGAGTAAATATCTAGTAGTGGGATTGCTGGATTGAATGGTAGTTCTACTTTTAGTTCTTTAAGGAATCTTCGTACTGTTTTTTTTTTTTTTGGTGGTTTTTCTACTTTACATTCCCACCAGCAGTGTAAAAGTGTTTCTTTTTCACCACATCCCTGCTAACCTCTATTACTTTCTAACTTTTTGATTATGGCCATTGTTGCAGGAGTAAGTTGGTATCTCATTTTTAATTTTCATTTCCCTGATAATTAGTAATGTTGAGCATTGTTTTCATATATTTGTTGGCTGTTTGTATATTCTCTTTTTAGAATTTTCTATTCACGTCCTTTGCCAAGTTTTTGATAGGATTTTTGGTTGTTTTGAGTTCCTTGTAAATTCTGGATATTAGTCTTTCATTGGATGCATAGTTTGTGAATATTTTCTTCCACTCTGTGGTATGTCTGTTTACTCTGCTAATTAGTTCTATTGCTGTGCAGAACTTTTTAGTTTAATTAGGTCCCATTTATTTATTTTTGTTTTTGTTGTATTTGCTTTTGGGGTTTAGTCATGATTATGAGATTTAGAGGGGACAACATCCAATACGAGATTAAGAGGAGGGCTTGAAAAGTCTAAAATAATTACTATATGGCCCTTTAAGAAAAAGTTTGCCTGCTCCTGCCCTGAAGTATTTATTAGTATCCTGTTTAGATTGGTAAATTTCATATTGATTAAATTATAATCTTAGAATAAATTATATTCTCAGGACAAATTAATAGTGGTTACATATTATTTTTATGTTAGTTTCCAACTTGGCATCTCCCCACTAATAAGTCTGAATTCTGAGCCAGCATCCTTAGGTACTTTGCACAATGTCTCTCCTAGCTCTATGTAGTTATTACTAGGGATCTTAATTTTTATTTCGCTCTCTCTGCATGATCCCAGTCTTAGGAACATATCCTGGATACACTTTGGGGAGAAAAACAAAAATGTGGCTTGGATGAGAGTATTGTCAGGAGAATTTATAGGTAGATGGGTAGTTTTTCCTAAAGAATGTTTATTTAAAAATGGCTTTCAAGAGAAGGATCTAGGAGTGTGTCACAGTAGTCTCTACTCAATCAACAGTAACACTCAAAAGTTAATAACCCAGATGGGAACCTGGGTTATTATAGACAAGCTGGAGGCCATTTAGCTGGAAGAAAATTCATCAAGGCAGGGTTTGAAAGTTTGAAAGCTGGATTCTAGTATTGGCAGAACTTAGCGTTATGCTGGATTCAGAAAGTTGCTATAGGACCAATGAGGGGAAGTGAAAAGGGGAGAAGTGACGAGGAGATGGATTTCAGTTCATGAAAACTAAATTTCAAACAATCCAGAGTTACATGTTTATTGTGACTGTTTTGTAATACAGTTCTCTAATAGGGAACATTGTCAATTAATGTTAGAAACACTAAAAAGGAAAAGAGTATAACGGGTAGGAGGGAGAGAGACTTAAAGTTTATGGATCACTTACTATGTACAAGACTTTATATTTTGCTCTTTATGTATTTTACCTGAGCAAAACACAAGCTAGCTCATGATATTCTCACAGAATACCAACATCAGACAAAGTCACTCTGTGACCACAATGAAGTGAGAGGAAAAAAAATACCACTTAATAATCCTGTCTAATTACATATAAGACTGTAAAATCAGAAAAATATATTTACTTTTCTAGTTAAAATGAGTGACTGATATGATCTTTCTCAATTACAGATTTAGTCTACCTTAATAAATAGATTCATTAAGATACCTAATCATGGAATTATTTCTAGTAATTGACAGGACCAAATCCAGAGCAAGCTTAGCTTTCTTGAACCCTTCCTCTTCACCTAAAATTGCCTAATGTGAGCCCACATCCTGTAATAATTTCTATCTAACACTGTCTTACAGAAATGTCCCACAACTCCAGCGGTGTGTGATCACCCACATTGCAGTGAGTCAATAAACCTAATTTTGTTAGATTATGGGTATGTTCCTTTCTTTTGCTGGAAGGCCCTGTCCTGTCATTTAATTCTCAAAGCAACCCAAATATGTTCAGTTTAAAGGTAAAGAAAATAAGGCTGTGAGATGCTGAGTCACTTAGGCAAAGTTACTTATTTGGAGAAGTTTAGTTGCCAAACAGGTATTCTACATCTGCAACATGAAGTGGAAAATGTAAACTAACACACTTTAAAACTATTGTAGTTAGTGTTTACATTTTATCTTACTTAATTCTCACAACACACATTTATACATAATAAAATACTGGTTCAAATAAATACACAACTGCCTGAGGGTACATAGGTAAAGAGTAGTAGTTAAGAGCACAGACTTTAAAACAGGTAACACTTTATGGTAATGTGACCTTGGTTATGCTCCTTTGACCATTAGGAACATTTCTGAGGCAGTGGAGCTTAGAGGTGATGATCATGGACTCTGGGGTCAGAGTGATTGGGTTTATAATTCTGTAGAGCACTTGTAAGAGCTTGTACACATTATTAAACTCTCTGTACTTCAGTTTTCTCAAATGTAAAATGGGAATAACAGTCATACCAACCTCATAGAGTAATTGTGAGGACTGTATTAGTACATACATTGTGCTTAGAACAATATGTGTTGCTTGGCAAATGGTCAGGTAAACAGGTCTTTAATTGAAACTGCAATTCAAATTAAGGTTTCTGAAGCTCCACAACCCCAGTTTGTTTGTTTGTTTGTTTGTTTTAAAACAGGCAGCTCTTATCAGAGAGGCTTCTCAAAGGAAGAATATTAGGTGGGATTCAGCACATTATCAGGAAAAGTAATTGGCTAAAATGATGAGGGGAAACAGTGTCTCTTTGGATTTCTGAGGTGAGTCAAGAAATGTGAGAGTGCATGTGTTTGTGATAAGAGTGTTGGGAGGATTAGGGTCATATTTTCGGATCCAGAGTCCAAGAGTCTAGGTTCGGAAGTCACTAGTGATGAGGGAATAGGAGTGGCAAAGGAGGGTGATGAGATAGCAAACATTTGGGAAAGACTTTTCTGAGCCCACCTCTGCAGGTGAGAGGTAAACTTGGCTTCCCAGGAGTCTCTCCTGAGCCTGATTCTCACCTGCCTCTGGGGTTGGAGGTCTCCCTTCCTTCTGTCACTGTGGCAAAAACAGTTAGTGTTAGCTCTGGGGACTCTGCCTCAGGAGGATGAGACTTGCTATAAAGGAGAAAGGGTTTATAGATCCAGTGTCCATCTCCCACACATATACTGATCCAGGCAACATCAAAGCAGACACTGAATGATGTTCAGTGGTTGGTAGGTGAACTAGGGGGCACATTAACTGTATTGATCAGGGATTGCAAAGGTGGGACTGATAATAAGGGACTTGAAAACAGACACTACTTTGAAATCCAACAATCAGTTTAGTGAAAAATGTGAGTTAAGCAACTGGGACTTGAAATAATTCAATTTTCATAATCTTAGAGTATCAGATTTGGAAGAGACTTTGAAGGCCATCTTGTCCACTATTCCCTCAATTTGATTCTTACTTCATTCTACAACCAAGAGTTTAGCAAACATTTGCTTTTAAAACGTTGAGAGACAAGAAATTATCTTACGTGTGTGCTGTCACAGATTGGTCAAGTGCTGACACAGATGGTAGAAAGTAGAGGTTTCTTAAACAATCATTTGTAAAATAGAGGCTATGATTGAGAACATCTAAAGAGGTATAGACAGTCTCCAATGAACAATAATTCTACTTACAATTTTTCTACTTTACAATAATATGAAAGCAATACATATTCAACAGATTAATACATGAGATATTCAATACCTTATTATAAAATTGGCTTTGTGTTAGATGATTTTGCCCAACTGTAGGCTAATGCAAGTTCTCTGAGCACATGTAAGGGAGGCTAGGCTAACATATGATGTTTGGGTATATTCCAAGCATTTTCAACTTATTTTCATTATGGTAGGTTTATTGGCTGTAATCCCTTTGTAAGTTGAGGAGCATCTACATTGTATTCTCTCAGGAGAAGCTGCATTTGAAAATGCTTATCCTAGAGAAGGCCTTACACAGATTTTCTATTTGGAAGAGTAAAGACATTTGGTCATGCAATAATTTGGGGTCCAGAGGCCTTTAGGGTGCTCCTGAAATTATTATGTTTGCTAGACCTTACTTGATCTATACATACAGTTGGCTTCAGAAAAGCTAACTGGTATAAAGGGGAAACATTACCAACAACAGTTCCTTGCACACAAAAGATGATCAAAACCATTTCTTGAATTTAATTTCTCTGAGTCAGGGGGAGTAATGACGGGTCTTTCAACAGGATTAGGGAAAGTTGAGGCCAGACTAAATTTGAGAAGCTAAGTTTATTATAATACTGTAAGCTTTGAATTGCTAAGAAGACAACAAAAAGGATATGTTCAGGTGCAATAGAGAAAATGTAACTTAAATTTAGGCTAGAATACAACATTAATTGAGTTCACAATTCTATGCTTATTGTTTCAGGCATCAGCAGGAAAATATATAATAATTAATGAAGTACTACATTTGCTCTCAAAGATCTTAACAATTTATGGGGAAGACAGACTTGTTAGAAAGGTAACAATATGCTAAATGTAAATATTATGAGGGCATAGAAAAGGAATAAATAATTCTTTTTCTGAGGGATTCAATAGAAGTATATTTAAGGAGTTAAGATTTGATCTGATTTTGAAGGATGAGAAGCAGTTCCCAGATGGAGAAAAGAAGAGAGATGACTTGGAAGAAAATGAAATGTAATGAGGCAAGAATTTCTTTTTTAACATATCTGTTTCCTGTAGTTGGAGAGGTGAATGTACAGTCTCTTTAGGTTAGAAGAGAATCAAGAAGAGTCTTTTAAGTGTCAGTTGCTTCCAGTGAATTTTGTATTCTAAAATATCAAACCCAGAAGTTTATTTCTACTGCAGGGCATTTGAGTTTGAAAGAAATGTTCGGTGTTGGGTGAGTGGTAGAGGTGCAGGGAAAGTATTGGTCTACTAATTATTAAATGAATTGTTTAAATTAATTCATTTGGTTATTAATATCTTATTGAATACTTTTAATGTGACAGCCATTGTGACGAGTGTTAGGATGATGAAAATAAGCAAGAGACTGGTTTGTCAGTATGATAACTAGAATTGGGCAGTTCTCTTCAATTGCAGTATGATCTACACAGGGTCTGGTGTGACTGGCACTGGTTGCCATTTTATGCATTTAAAGTTGCATTGTGATTTTTGTTGTTGTTTTCTTTTTGCATCTGTTACACATTTTGCTTAAGAATAATTAGAATAGTATTTTGTATGAAATTTCACCAAGCCAGCTATATACTTTTAACCTGTATTTATATAATTGATTTTATGAAAACATGAGATGCATGTTTATTGCCACTTATCATGTTTGTTTTTGAATCTGCATTCTTCTTCTTTTCTTTCCTTTTCTTTTTTTTTTTTGAGATGGAGTCTCGCACTGTCGCCCAGGCTGGAGTGCAGTGGCGCGATCTCAGCTCACTGCAAGCCCCACCTCCTGGTTTCACACCATTCTGCTGCCTCAGCCTCAGGAGTAGCTGGGACTACAGGTGCCCGCCACCTCGCCCGGCTAGTTGTTTTGTATTTTTTAGTAGAGACGGGGTTTCACCATGTTAGCCAGGATGGTCTGGATCTCCTGACTTCCACCCACCTCGGCCTCCCAGAGTGCTGGAATTACAGGCGTGAGCCACCACACCCAGCCGAATCTGTATTCTTACACTAAACACGCTAACCACCCTAACCCGTCTTCCTGTCAGCAATACCCACAAGGCAAATTCACACCTTCATCTCCGAGCTTGAGGTCAGAATAGCTAAATTTTAGTTATGTTTTAAAAGTCTACATCTGACCAGGTCACTCGTGTATCACACATTCTTCAGTTATGCTCTACATCTATGGAGCTAAGGTCTTAAAGCACTGAGTGAGCTTTCCCGGTTTGCTTACCATAGAGGGGAACATGTGTTTCCTTATCGTGGGCTGCTTGCTGCTCAGTGCTTTTATTTTTGTCTGAAATATTTCTTTTTCTCTTTTACATAGCTGATCCCAGATCTTCTTGGAAAATTCATCTTATGGGATTCCTCTAAAAGTTTTTTTTCAGTCATCCGGGCATGAGAAATGAGCCACTTCTCAGGCACTCAGAAGTGTTCTGTACTTTACAAATCCTATTGAGATGTCTGCTTCTTTATAGGGTTGTAAGCTTTCTGGTGGCAGAGACTGTACATTGCTGAATTTTATGTTCTTTCTGCCTGACACATATTTGCTCAATAAATATGAACTGAACTGAACAATAAGAAAAGATTTGCTACTATATTAATCTCATGCCCAAAATTCACTCTTTAAGACTTAACTGAAGGAAAAACTATGACCTGGGAAGAGGAGTTAGAATGTTTGAGAACAGTCATATAGTACAGAGCTAGAATGTTTGAGGATGGTCTAAATATTGTTTCCTTTAAAAATGTATCTATAGGAAATAGAAAAGTGTTCTAATTGCTTCTTTCTCTCTATTCCCGAATTTTCTTATTTGCAAAATAGGCAAAACAATGGTGCTTATCTCATTGAAGTATAAAAATTAAGTAAATATCGAATGTAAGACACTTGTAAAACTGTTTCATGAATAGTTAAGGGCTAATAAGAGTTAGCTATTATTATTTTCACAGTAATAGTAATAGTAGTGAGAGTAATAGTAGTAATTTTAGTGCTACTTTTAAGTTAAAAAGAGGGAGAGAGAAATGAAGTTTTGGCATGGATTCAGCAGTCATATCAATCCAATGTTTTCTTCTTTTCTTCTTTACCTCAGCCTCCCATTGGATCAACACAACCATTCAAGCCTGGCTGAATTTGTGTTCCTTGGCTTTGCCAGTGTGGGCTATGTCAGGGGCTGGCTTTTTGTCCTGCTGCTGTTGGCATACCTGTTCACCATCTGTGGCAACATGCTCATCTTCTCAGTCATCCGACTGGATGCAGCTCTGCACACACCCATGTACCACTTTGTCAGTGTTCTTTCCTTCTTGGAGTTGTGGTATACAGCCACCACTATCCCTAAGATGCTAGCTAATATTCTCAGTGAGAAGAAAACCATTTCTTTTGCAGGATGCCTCCTTCAGACCTACTTCTTCCACTCCTTGGGAGTTTCTGAATGTTACCTTCTTACAGCCATGGCCTATGATAGATACCTGGCCATTTGTCGGCCCCTCCAGTACCCTGCAATTATGACCACCACACTCTGTGCCAAGATGACTGCTGCTTGTTGGATTTGTGGCTTCCTGTGTCCCATTTCTGAGGTCATCCTGGTCTCCCAGCTCCCATTCTGTGCTTACAATGAAATCCAACACATTTTCTGTGACTTTCCACCTTTGCTGAGCTTGGCCTGCAAGGATACGTCCACTAACATTCTGGTGGACTTTGCCACTAATGCTTTCATAATTCTTATCACTTTCCTCTTTATCATGTTTTCTTATGCAAGGATCATTGGGGCTGTGCTGAAGATAAAAACAGCATCAGGAAGAAAGAAGGCCTTTTCTACCAGTGCCTCACATCTTGCTGTAGTCCTCATCTTCTTTGGGAGCATCATCTTCATGTATGTGCGGCTAAAGAAGAGCTATTCACTGACCCTTGACCGAACACTTGCTGTGGTTTACTCCGTACTAACACCAATGGTCAATCCAATTATCTACAGTCTTCGTAACAAGGAACTCATTAAAGCCATCAGGAGGACCATCTTCCAGAAGGGAGATAAAGCTAATCTTGCTCACCATTGACTTTCTTCCAATGTCCTTTCTCACCACAATGTTCAATTCATAAAAGTTCTATGTCCCTTTAGCTTGGCCTTGAATAATCTTCCCATCATCACACATGCTCTGAGTTTCACTTCCTTTCACCTCTTCAAATACTTCATTTCTTTATGGTTTTCTCATTTTCTACATCTCTACTTTTTCCATTTTTTACTTGATCACTTATGTCAGCATTTAAGAATATTTTAGAATCTACATTCTTCTTTTAAAAAATAAGCATGTATATTTCCTTGGTCACACATTTGCATCCAGCTAGAGATCAATTTCTCTGCTCCTTTTTCCAGTCAAACTTCTCAAAACACCGTGTCTCCTCTTCTTTACTTCATATTCACTTCTCAGCTTATTCCAATCTTATTTTGGCTCAGACCGTCCAACTAATATTTTTGTGAAGGCCATTATTGACCTCCATGCTGCCAAATCCATCAGAAACTTCTTTTCCTTCCTCTCTCCTGAACTCTTGACACATACAACCAGTTTTTATACCTCAACTCTCTTAGCTTTTTACTTCTTAAGTCTCCCTAAATCTCATGACATCATTACCTCCCAATTTTCTTCTTATCTTTCTGGTGAGTCTTTCCCAGCTTTCGTTGTCCTGCTGTGCTATATCTCTAGATACTCAGAGTTATTCTTATGGATTTAAATACGATCTCTGTCTATCACAAGGGCTCTTAAATTTTTATCTCCAAACCACATTTTTTTCTCTGAGATTTAGACTTATATATTCAACTTCCCACTTATCAACAGTGCCTGGATTGGAATTCTCAATAATTTAAAACTCAACATGTCAAAATTGATTTCTTAAAATTCCTAACCATGAAATCTTGATGCTTTTGTTTCCCTATGTTTCTTCTAGAAAATTTTAAATATTCTATTTTGCTTCCTTTTCTTCCACTCACAATTGCGATCAATTATTAATGTGTGCCAATCTTTTCACAAAATATATTCTTAAATCAATTTATTTCTTATTCACTTTAGTGTTTCTACCCTGGTGTAAATTGCCAACATCTCTCAACTGGATTAATATAATAATATTCTACCCACGTTCCTTTCTCCTACTCTCATTTTATTCGAATATATTTTCCACATCAAATATAAAGTAACGTGTTTGAAATCTGAATTGTATATACCATTTTATAAAAACATGAGAAATTCTCAATTGCCCTTAAGATAAAATTAAAAGCCTCACCATACTTTATAAGGCTAAACAAAATTCTTCCCTGCCTTCCTCGCCAACATAGACTCATACCTCTTCTCCCTCAACTCCCTCTTCCCTAGCTACATGATTACTCTTTCAGGTCTTCAAATACATTATGGATTTTTCTGGCTTCAGGATCTTCACCCTGTTTTTTCCCCAATATTTCATTTGGCTCACTCCTCCTAATTGTGTGATTTTTCTGTTCAAATATCAATTTCCAGTGATGCTAGCTTTGAGAGGACTTCTGAACCCTCAGTCTAATTTATGTCACTCATTTTTATCTCTGAAGTGTGTTTTGCTTCTCTTCAAAATATGTATGGCAATTTATTTGTTTGTGGACATTTATGTATATATAGATAGATGTAGTTTGTCATTCTTTGCTACAAGCATCTATAAACTAGATTTTGTCTCAAATTATTTCAGTTTTTTAATTTGTCATATGTCCAGAATCTAGCACAGCACCTAAATAGGATGAGTATTCAATGCAAGTGTAATGAATGAAACATGTAATGAATCTTACCCACACCTGGTCAATAACATATTTGGCCTTTAACAATGACATAATGATTCTAATCATTACTGAAACTCTTCCACAGAATGCATTGGTCTTCCCTAGTTGTACTCACCTGTTTTCTGCACATCCCACCTCAACTTGTCTCACATCTGCCTTTTGAATTTCCTTGGATAATACTGGTAACTGGTCCTTACTTAGTCACTGTGCATCATACTAGGTTGTCTTTTCTGGATCTGTATTTAATTTTTACTCACAGACTTCAGTGAGCCGGTAAACTATCTCTAGATAATATTCATTTTTAACATGATATGATTATGTGTAAACATAAATTTTCGTGTTGTTTAAGAAAATGCATAAGTGTAGGATTGCTAGGACGCATGATAAATGTATGTTTATAATTAACTGTCTATCTGTTTTCCAAAGACTAGTGCTTTTTGGGTCCCTCCGCTGTGGTGCAGTGTGGGGTATGTATAGTAAAAGTCCATTCAGTCTGGACAGCTTTCCTGAGCTGTGGGAATGGGCTTGTCATGAACCCCAGGCTTCTGTTTCTCATTGCTGCCTGTCTATGAGTAACAAACCTGCTTTTCTTGATTTGTTATGTGTTTTGTCTCACCAGATTCATGAACTAGGTAGAGAACCTTTGCATATATATGTATGTCCTTTATTCCAAATCCTCCCTGCTGTCATCCACACTATTTTATCATATATTTTTGTAAAATAAACACACAGTACATTGCTACTATTTTTCTTTATACAGTCATTTTCTGTGAACAGTGATGGTAAAAGACATTGCAAAAGGGTGAGAGGTTAGTGAGTATTGAGGAAGTCAATGGAGTTGCAGTTTCAAGTCATGTGATAACATAAAAAAGACCGGCAGTTATGTGCTAAAGTCTGCTCATAGTTTTTGAGAAATGATTGACAACTTATTAGAAATTCTGTGGCACCAATAGCTTGGAATCAGATACAGTGGGAGTATTAGCACTATGCCAATCAGCAAATGTTATAAATCAGGGTCTTTTTAAAAACGATAGGCTATGTCAAAGCTAAACAATGCAGATGCTAAAGTGGTAAGGACAGATTTAATCAGTAATATACAGATATACAAATATATATACACACACACACAAACACACACACACATGCACACACACACACATAGACATAAATTGTTTTGGTAGCTTTGAATTTTCTCAGGCAGGCACTTAAAGAGATGCTAGGATCATCTATGGCCTTGAGCTCTTAGAAACTATATCAGTGTTTAAGTCTTTTAATACATGTGGTGGGGGAGGGAAGGTGGGTGGTGAAATCATTTTTGCTGACAGTCTATAGATTTTGTAAGCCAAGGTTGAGGTTTAGTCAAAAAGAGAACTAGAGTTCAATGAAGTAGAGAATCTTTGTTAGAGGAAAGTCAGTTATTAAACATTTACCCCAACACAAGTAGAGACAGAATAACATTTGGAGGGAGGGTAGCAGAACTGATGGACATATTTTAGGGATAGATGATATTCTAGCAGAATTGATGGACATATTTTAGGAATAGATGATATTCTAGCTCACAGAAAAGAAGTAATTGAAATGAAACTGACAGAGGTGGAAACTTTAATTTAAAAGGTAGTGGTTATTTAACCCTTAATTGCCCAATAGGGATTTAGAAAACCTGAATAAACTTTTAGTCATTAAGTAAATAAAATTATTACTTAAACTCTATGTATACAAATCAAAAAACAAAATAATGCTTTGACTCAAAAATTATGTTATTAGTTAAAAATCTGTTTACCACAAACAAAATATTAAATACTTGCAACTCAGTTTGAAAAAAATTATCTTCCAGAAAGAAAGTAGGAGATAGAAAAATATAAACTTGGGTGAAGAGTATTGAAAGTGTGGGTGGGATGGGGAAAGTGACAAAAATTATTTAATTCTTCTCATGGTTTATATTATAGTTTGTAAGTACTTTTTTTTACGCTATCACATTTGATTATTACTTTTATATGAGGAAAGTAAATCTTCTTTATACTTTTTAAAATTTTTATCTGACAAACAATTATATATGTGATGTTTTGATACATGTACGCAGAGTGGAATGCTCAAATTAGGCTAATTAACATATTCATCACCTCACATATAGTACTTATCATTTTTATTTTGTGGCAAGAATATTTAAAATCCACCCTTCTGGCAATATTGCCAACCAAGGCTTAATGAAGTGCCTAATGTCACATAAGTATTTGGAAGAAAGGTTGGAACTGAAATCCAAGATTCTGAAGCAGCACTCTTTACGGAGCAGGTAACATTAGAGTAGAGAGGAGAATGCAGTGGGTAAGACAACATATAACTGCTATAAATATGAGCAACAGACAAGATGAGGAGTCGGCCTTGATGGTATTTATGTCCTCAGTGTCTCCCTGTCCTCAAGCTTTCAGGGTCAGAGAAGGTCAGTTACATTTTATAAAGATCCTATCATAATTGAAAGTTGTATGCTTACTCCCAAGTCATGCAATACAGGAACCCATTTGAACCTAGTTTTCACATCAGTTATTGTTATTTACTAAAGGAAGTAATTGCCTTGAGACATGTTCTATCTCAACTTGGACTGGTCGTTATAGTTGTAGTAACTAATAGGTAATGAAGGACTACTAGCTAATGAACTTGCTGTATGTCAGTTCCCTTCCTGAGAGACCACTTTAGTGACCCCAGGAGGTCTGCTCAGAAGGCCCATGGGCTTCTGCCTCTGTAAGAACCCTATCAAGAATCCAGGTTTTATGAGAGAAGAATTTGTTTTATGGTTTAACTTATTCCCACAGGTTCCATCAAAGTGATAAACTTCAACCCCTCCAAGCCCCTGGAGTGGCTGGGTATAATACTGCAAATGACACATAGGAAGTGAGCAGGAAGTTCTTTTTGAATTTCAGACCAGACTCTGAGCAGTGGCCGGGCTTCCAGAGTTAAGCTGTAGCAGAGCCCTCCCCACCATCAATCTCTAGGTAAGACTTTATCAAGCAGGTATTTTCATCTTCACATTCCTTCTTAGCCTGATCACTAAGAGACCTAGAAGATTCAGAAATATGGAGAGGTTTTGAATAACCAGGGCCCATAAAACGTATAATTCAAACACAGAAACTATTTTAAAAAACAGTTATTCTGTTTTCAAATGCTATAGTGAAGAGTCTGGCTTCAAAATTAGTAAATTGACTATATTTTTCATTAATTGTGTAAACTGGAACAAGTCTTCTCCCGTTTCTGGATCCCAGTTTTTTTTTTTTTTTTTTTTTTTTTTTAAGTGAAGACATTGAGTGAGATAATCTCTAAAATGGCATCCCCCTTCTCACCCCCAGATCTTTGGCCCTATGCCTAAACAATTATGAACTATGAATAATGCAGCTGTGGTATCTGAAGAAAAGAATGCAAGGCATATATTCTAAAAGCTTTCTAGAATTAGGGAAATAAACTAGGATTTCAATGGACCTAAGTAAGATAAATGTAAACTTGTATATGTGGTAGGTTTTAAGAGAGCCCTGATTCCAATATCAGGAAATGGGAGTAGATGAGTAACTGATGAGTGAAAGAGCTGCACAAGTCATCTCGATCACCCTCTTTTTCATTACCCACCGTAACTCTGATATATCAGGCATTGTGCTAAGTACTCTAGGAGGTATGACATGGTATGAAGTTTCCTCATTAATTTCAAGAAGCTCACAAAGAGCTTTGGAGTGATAAGACATATGCATGGAAAATAATTGCAGTGCATTACAGGATATATTTGGGGGGACAGTGAGAAAGTACTACTGAGAATTTAGAAGTGTGAAAGAACAGTATTTAACTTAGATGGTTGGGAAAAAATGACAGACTTGAGCTAGAAAATGGTTCAAGTGTCTTCAGACTGATAAAAGATAAAGCGTATTTCTAGTGAGGGTACACTGCAAACAAAGGAGTCTAGGCTAAATACAGAAACTCACTTGGCAAACACTGAAATTACTATAATGGTGATGAAAAGAGTGTTTAAAAACATGACTCTGGACCAGAGCAGTAGGGTTGTATCACAGAGCAAAGCAAAGAATAATGGTGAAAGCCAGGTTTCTGGTCATTGGAAGGGACAGTTGTAAACTAAAGTATTTCAAAAATGGAAAGAACTGTCTTATGGGTCAGGAAGCTTCCACTGCTGTAAATCCAGGCAGAGGGTGGATGCCCATTTGTGGGGACATGAATTCCTTTATGAGTGAGAAGATATCAGTTTTTCCTGGGCTGAATCAAAATTAGAAACATAAGTACAATATGAAGTTTGATACACATGATTTATCCTTCTATTTTAGCCTTCCTTTTTGTGATATTTAAAGGTCTTTTCTTTTTATGAACTGTTGGAAATACATAATACATTTAAGATATTCTAACCATCCAATGAAATCCAAAATTATGGGGGCCACTGGAGAGGCATTGTTCCTAAAGCTTTTTTCAACACTAACTTAAGGTTTGTCAGTACTAGAAGTTACAATCATAATTAGAAATAATAAAAGAAATGTTTTTTTAAAAAAGGGAAAACCATCAGTATTTTTGCCATATTAAAGGAAGTGTGAAGAAGAGAAGGAAATGGTCCAAACCTCTGAGAACTGTGAACTTGTAAGATGAAGGAGTTGGGGGTGCCAGTTTTCCATGGGAAAATAATACTTGATCTAATCCTGATGACTTTGATTGCTTAGGCAGAGTATGGAGGGAGTGAACAATAGCTGGTCATTAATGAGTGATGATACAATGTATAGTGTGATAATAAGTATTTGGAGTTATGTGGAAACTTTACCTTCTTAGAAAGGAGAAGACAAGATACTGGCTTCTCATATTCAATCTTCTGACCAGCCATCCATGTAGATCTGAAAATTTAGTTAAGGGTTCAGAGTCTAGACAACTCATCTGTGAGTGGGACTGGAGGCCAGAGAAGGAAAGAGGCAGCTCTAGAATAGAACCTTTAATTTATATTTAGAAGGGAAGGAATGTAGAACATCTAGAAAATAAGGTTCTGAGAAGACGTAGACATTTAGGGATAATCCTTTATAGAAGGCAGGTATGCATCCAAGACTCGAAGGAAACAGAAGGCAGAATTGGGCAGTGGATAGACATGGATATGCAGTGAAAAAAACTAAGACAAAGAAATTTTGGATAATAAAGTAATTATGCTAAAGCAAAATCACCCATATAAAAGTCTGGCCCAGAAGTAGGTCTCTGGAATCTTAGTAGAGAAACGTCCTATATTAAGTCTTGTATTGAGAAAGGCTTTTGTGTATGGGATGGACATGCTCCCTAGGTTTAGAAAAATGCCAAGAAAAGTCAGAGTAAACAAAGTTAGTCTGGATGAATTTTAGGATCCTGGAGAGGGAAGAAGCGATAAGAAGACTGGAAGGCAGAAAGAGAAGACTCAGTGTCTTTTGTAACTCTTGGCCTTTGCACAAGCACTCCCTTCTGTTTCAAATACTGTTTTTTCATTTTTCCATCTAAAAAATTCTGACACTTTATTCACTTCAAATAAAAATTATATATTCTGGCAAGGCAAGGTGGCTTATGCCTGTAATCCCAGCACTTTTAGAGGCCAAAGCAGGTGGATCACTTGAGCCCAGGAATTCAAGACCAGCCTGAGCAACATGGCTAAACCCTGTCTCTACTAAAAACGCAAACATTTGCTAGGCATGGTGGCGCATGCCTGTAGTCCCAGCTACTTGTGAAGGCAGAGGCGGGAGGATTGCGTGAGACCAGGAGGTCAAGGCTACAGTGAGCAGAGATCCTGCCACTACACTCCAGCCTGGGTGATAGAGTGAGATGCTGTCTCCAAACATAATAATAATAATAAATTATGTGTTCTATGAAATTTTCCTGATTTATCTCCACATCCAGCCCATGACTCATAACTCCTACTACATATGCAAATTAGCAGTTATCTTAATTGATTTGCGTATTAATTATATATTTATTGAGTTGTAACTATATTTCAGACATGGCTCTGAGCACTTGACATACACCAGTAAACAAAATAGAAAAGAAAAAAATCTTTGCCCTTAAGGAACTTATACTCTCAAAGAGGAGAGAACCAATAATCAATAGGAATAAGAAATAAGTACATTTTACAGATTAGAACATGATAAGTCTTCTGGAAAAAAAGTTAAAAGTTTAGTAGAGAAAGGCAATAGCAGTACAGAATATGGATGTAAGGTTGGAGGCACACTGCTGTTATATAGGGTGGCCCAGGTAGTTGAGCTGGTGAAATTTGAGCAAAGATAAAATCAATGAAAGAGCTATCCAAATAGTGAAAGAGATTCAAGAAGAAGGAAAGAGCTACAGCAAAGGTTGTTAAATGATATTCACTGAACACATTTGAACAATGGAAACGCAGAACCTAGTTTAAAATTTAACAGGATCACTCTGCTGTGTTAAGATGAGGCTACAAGTGGACAAATGCAAGTAGGGAGGTCTGTTAGGAGTGAATTACAGTAATAGAGGTAAGATAAAAGTGACTTGGACCAAGGTGGTAAAACACAGTCAGTTCCTAGATATATGAGACAAAGACAGAAACAAGGATGACTGCAGGAGTTTAGTTTGTCAGTTGGAAGATTGCAGTTGCCATCATTTGTGATGGGGAAGACTAGGGGTAGAGCCCCCAGGAGTTCAGTTTGAGATGGCTCTTAGACTCCCAAGAGGAGATGTGAGTAGGTAGTGAAATATATGAGTCTGGAGTAGGGGAGAAAAATAATGCCTGAGATATGGATTTAGATGTCTTCAACACATTTATAGTGTTTAAAGCTCTGGTATTGGATGGTATTAGCAGATGAGTTGAGTTTATACAGAAGAGAAAAGAAAAGATTAAACATGGACCATGGGCACTGTGACATTGAAAGGGTGGGGCATGGAGGAGAAACTAATGATGCAGAACGAGAAGGAATGACTAATAAGATAGAAAGTAACTAAAAGTATAGTACCCTGAGAATCAAGTGAAGGAAGTGTGTGAACAGGCAGGATAAATCAACACTGTCAAGAAACACAGATAGTCGAAATAAGCTGAGGAGTGAGAAATGACCACTGGATCCAGGAAATCTTAGATAATTAATGTCTATGAGAAAGGAGGTTTTAATGGTGTGGTGGTAGTGCAAATCTAATTAGAGTGGGTTTAAGAAGCAACTTAAAGAGAGACATTAAAGGCAATGCATATAGCCGACTCTTGGAAAAGTTTTCTTTTAGGGACATAGAAATAGAGCAGTGGCTGTGGGATGAGTAAAGAGAAAGAATTTAAGGCTCTTACTTTTTTGTTTGTTTAGTAAATGAGAATAATAGCAGGTTTTTACATTGATAGAGTGTTCCATGAAAGAGCTGTATAATAGTTAGTTGTTTCCCTATACTCTGTATTAGAATATTAGTTTGTTAGCATCAGCTGCCACATTTTATTTATCCGTTTAGTCCCTGTTCTAAGTATAATACCTAGAGTACTGAAAATGCTCAATTGTTGTTACATTGACCTCAACACAGCAGAGCATGTATATGTAATATCTACAGAAGCAATAAACCAGAAAAGAGCATTTGAAGTTGACAGAGGGGGAAATGGCAGGAAGAATTGATGAAGTGGTCACAGTCTGAAGTTGAAATGCAGAAAGATAGATTTTCCTCCTGTCTTTCTTTGGCTCTTTTATTTACTCCAACCTTCTTATTTTTGACTGGAGCTCTCACCAGTGTTCAAAAGAGGTCTAAATTCTGACCTACATGCCCCTGAAAGATGCTAGCAGGCCTGAGTTCTCATAAAGGAATAGGAGGGAGCAGAAGGGAAAACAATTGATTCTTTGGTAGCCAGAAAGTTGAAGAAGAAAACAAATTAAAATAAGAAGTTAGAAAATAATATTCAAATTATATATATTTGGTCCAGTACAGTATCAATATATTATCAGTAAAATGATGATTTGTACCTTAGATGAACAATATGTATAAATGTTAATATACACCTTGGAATAGAAACACTTAAATTTCTAAAATCTATATAGATTCTACTGAGAAAATCAACTGGGATACAGGATGGATTAGGAAGGCCAAAAATGAGCTGTGTTAGTCAGGGAAGACTAAACATAAAGGTGAATAGTCTGAAGGAGGCTGTTGACAGGAAGGGCAGGGAGGCATGGAATTGAAATGTTGACCTCTCAAAGCATTTATTGAGAGGGTTTTACTTTGGAGGTGAGTGAAGGGAGGGCAATAGTAATTTGAGGGTTGCCTTCTTGTTAGAACCTCTATAGTTCAACTTTCTTTCTTGTCCTTCCACACTTCACATGTAGGGACATGAATGGTGAGCAATGGACACAGGGAACTGGAGCCAGGTAACAGAATTCATCATCTTGGACTTCCCCCATCTCCAGGGTGTCCAGATTTATCTCTTTCTCTTGTTGCTTCTCATTTATCTCACAACTATATTGGGAAATCTACTGATATTTCTGGTGGTCTGCCTGGAATCCCGGCTTCACACACCCATGTACCACTTTATCAGCATTCTCTCCTTCTCAGAGCTTGGCTATACAGCTGCCACCATCCCTAAGATGCTGGCAAACTTGCTCAGTGAGAAAAAGACCATTTCGTTCTCTGGGTGTCTCCTGCAGATCTATTTCTTTCACTCCCTTGGAGCAACTGAGTGCTATCTCCTGACAGCTATGGCCTACGATAGGTATTTAGCCATCTGCCGGCCCCTCCACTACCCAACCCTCATGACCCCAACACTCTGTGCAGAGATTGCCATTGGCTGTTGGTTGGGAGGCTTGGCTGGGCCAGTAGTTGAAATTTCCTTGATTTCACGCCTCCCATTCTGTGGCCCCAATCGCATTCAGCACATCTTTTGTGACTTCCCTCCTCTGCTGAGTTTGGCTTGCACTGATACGTCTATAAATGTCCTAGTAGATTTTGTTATAAATTCATGCAAGATCCTAGCCACCTTCTTGCTGATCCTCTGCTCCTATGTGCTAATCATCTGCACAGTGTTCAGAGTTCCCTCAGCTGCCGGCAAGAGGAAGGCCTTCTCCACGTGTGCCTCCCACCTCACTGTGGTTCTCATCTTCTATGGGAGCATCCTCTTCATGTATGTGCGGCTGAGGAAGAGTTACTCACTGGGCTATGACCGGGCCCTGGCAGTGGTCTACTCAGTGCTCACACCTTTCCTCAATCCCTTCATCTACAGCTTGTGCAACAAGGAGATCAAGGAGGCTATGAGGAGGCAGCTAAAGAGAACTGGGATATTGGCATGAGTTGGGGCTGGGAGTAGGCCAAGGCTGGGCCTGAGGATATGGTGACCCCAGGGATCAACAGTGGCCAGAGACGAGAAACCAAAAATTCTTTTCTATGTGGGATGGTGGAGCTGCAGCAAGTGCTAACTGACTTTCAGTGTTACAGCGACCTTCATACTGTCTGCTGGAGCCACATTAGGTTTGAGACCAGAGACTAGGGAAAGTACACATCCCTTCAACATGATGTGGTGCAGTGATTTTCAAAACTCAGATGTTTATATATCATACTTAGGATTTTTAAAAATCTATGTCTTAACTATTTTATATATATTATATATATATATGCATTTTTCAAATTTACTTGACTTAATATAAATATAGGCAGTCATGTCCTAAACAAAATGTGCTAAAGAAAATTTAGAATATAAAATTCATGATGTTTTTTGTACCACTTGTAATCATTTCATGTGGAGAAGACTGGTACAGTAGAAAAAAGCACGTTTTTTGAACTCACATATATCTAGATTTAAATCATATTTTGTTCAGTCACTTGCTAATTACTTAATCTTTAGAAAGTAACTTAGCATCTCTGAGTCTTAATTTCATTATTTGGTAACGATATTTTCTTGAAGAGTCTTTTGAATATTAGTGTTAAGATTTGTAAACCACAGTGCACAGTGTCTGACATGTAGGTGATAGTAAATAAATAAGGACTTATTTTTATTTTATTCTGCAAGACCTCTCATCATTATTCTGAGTCTTAGAACAATATCTAGTAAAACATAAATAAACAAAAATACTTTCCAGGTGTTTTCCCCAAAGGAAAGGAGCAAACTAGCCAGAAGGAATACTTGTGTAGTATACAAGTATAGTATACTTGAAAAGTATAGTTTGTCACAGTTCTGTTTGGACAAGTTTCACGTACCTGTCTTAGTGGTCCTAATATCTATGCCCAGGGTAATGTAAGAAAGTATGGGAGTCGAGTCAGTGGCAAGAAATAGGATTACTTTTACATCAGACCATTTCTTTATTTAAGAGATGGCTAATTATTTCCTGAAACGTGAAAAATAATTCTAAAGTGTAGCATATGAAAGATCTGGGAATTTAATTAATAGCTAATATTATGTATTCTTTATGTGTCCTTCCATGAATGGAGGATCAAATATTAGCTACAAGAAATCTTTGAATTCTATAGAACTTCCTAAGAAGATCGCAAAGTATTTTTAATATCACACTTTTAAAGGTATTCATCCATCCATACATTCAATTTAACACATGTTTATTCAGCTCTTACTATATATCAGACACAGTGTCAGCCCTACAAAAGCAATGAACAAGACATATATATGTCCAGGTCCCATCTTTAGGGTGTTTTAAAAGAGTTGAGAATATAAATATTAAAATTACAATTAATTTACAATTAGTTATAATTAATTATAATTGTGGGAAGTAGTATTAAGATAAACATGCATTCTTTCCTTGAGAAAGTTGCATTTAAACTGAAAACTGAAGAATAAGTCAGTTAGCCATTTTTATGAAAGCATGCATAGCAACTATTACATCTATTCTGAAATATTAGAAATTCAGAACTCGGTAGATGAAACAACTTGCCAAAACTATTGAGTAAGTCAGAGTCAGGGACTCTGAATTAAGAAAACTATTCATCCTTCCAGGCTAGGTTTCTCTAACCTTTAAAAGGACCAGGGAAGGAAAGGGAAAGGACTAAGATACAAAAGTAATAGTTTAAAACTTAACACCAGGTTATGGGTTTGGAAACAAAAATGCAGTGGCTGAGCGGCTGCCAGGGGTGCTTTGTTCTTTGGAACTTCACTCCCTGTTTAAAGAAAATGATTTAAACTGAGAGAATGACGTTCTTTGCCCCAGTTTTAGAGAAGTTATTGTCTAACCCCATACTCTGAGAGTTTCTGACTCTTTTGCTAAAGCATTCAATTACAAGACTGATAATTTTCCAAGTCCAAAATAAAAATAACTGTGTCTTATGAAAGTTAATAAATTTCTAACATGAAGGAAAAATGCTGCATCATAAATGGGACTCTATTTCTTTCTTTCTTTTTTTTTTTTTTTGGAGTTGGGGTCTTACTCTGTTGACCAGGTTGGAGTGTATTGATCACTGCAGCCTCAAACTCCTGACCTCAAGCAATCTTCCCTCCTCAGTCTCCTAAGTAACTGGTGTTACAGGAATGAGCCACAGCATTTTCTACCTGTGAAATGGTAAATTGCTATTTTGTTTGTGTCAAAATATTATGTAACAGTTTCAGTTCTTGGCCCTGAGAAAGTTACTTTGTGAAATTTGGGGAACTAGGATTTCAGAAAGCAGAAACTAAAGATTTAATAGCATCCTCTGGAGTTTTCCAACATGTTGGCCCTATAAGTAATTTTTATCTCATAACAATAGTAAAAATAACTACTAAACATTATAGGCACTGTGCTCAGTATTTTTATATGTATATATGATTTTATATATATAACATATATTATATGTATAGTCTTTACAATCTATGAAATTCCATATTATAGATAGAAATATTGAGACCCAGAATACCTGTGTCAGTTTTCGAGGTTGTAAAGCTGATTAGTGGAAAAGCCATGATTTGTGTTTGGATATTAGGATTTTGAAGTTCTCAGTCTTAATGAGACCTTAAGTCTACTCTAATAAAGAGAAGCTTTCTGGTTATTGGAACTAGTTAACAATGGGAAGGCCACCTTAGTTAAATGTTCGAGCAGAGGCTAAATTACCTTTTTTGTCATATGCTGATGAGGAGTTCATATATTTAGATGTAGAAAAAAATAGATGTCTTTTTTTAACTTTTATTCTAAGTTCAGGGGTACATGTGCAGCCTTGTAATATAGGTAAACTTGTGTCATAGAGGTTTGTTGTACAGATTATTTCATGACCCAGGGATTAAACCTAGCACCCATTAGTTACTTTTTCTGCTCCTCTCCCTCCTCTCACTCTCCACTTTCTGGAAGTTTCCAATGTGTGTTGTTCCCCTCCACGTGTCCATGTGTCTCATCATTTAGCTCCCACTTATAAGTGAGAACATGCAGTACTCAGTTTTCTGTTCCTGTGTTAGTTTGCTGAGGATAATGGCCTCCAACTCCATCAATGTCCCTGCAAAGAATATGGTCTCATTCCTTTTTATGGCTGCATAGTATTTCATGGTGTGTATGTACCACATTTTCTTTACCCAGTCTATCATTGATGGGCATTTGGGTTGATTCCATGCCTTTACTATTGTGAATAGTGCTTCAGTGAACATACATGCGCATGTGTCTTTATAAAAAAATGCTTTATATTCCTTTGGGTATATATGCATCTGACAAAGGTCTAATATCCAACATCTATAAGGAACTTAAACAAATTTACAACAGAAAACAAACAGCCCACTTAAGAAGTAGGCAAAGAACATGGACAGATACCATCTCACACCAGTTAGAATGGCTATTATTAAAATGTCAAAAAATAACAGATGGTGGTGAGACTGTAGAGAAAAAGGAATGCTTATACACTGTAGAAGGAGGGTAAATTCATTCAGCCATTGTGGAAGACAGTGTGATGATTCTTCAAAGACCTAAAGACAGAACTAGACATCTTCCAAGGTAACTTCAGGTTCAGAGCAAATGAGTACAAATGTCTATTCTTTTACACAGATGACCTTAAGGAAAAGGTAAGAACACCAAACTAATAGGAGAAAGCCCTATACTGAACTAGGGCTGAGACTAAGAAGAAGTTAAGGGGGGTACCTAAAAATAAAGTACTGAAGGATCTGGATAGACTTATTATTTTAGCCTGGCTCCTTTGAGTTCTGTTTCTACTTGGGTGGCAAGTTTTCCATTCTTTACTCCTTCTCCTTCTGTTATCTTAGGCCGATATGTGCATTGCTTATCATTGACATCAAAGGCTGCCCCTTCTCACTCTATCTCATTTCTTCCCACAGGCCTTGATCCACCAATTCTCTCAGCCAGCCCAACCTGTCAATCAGTTAGTGCACTAGCCAAGAACAAAGCTTGGATATTTGACAGATAATCTGTAGAATTATATACTGTGTTCTGGCTATCAGAAGGATGAGAAAATGTTTCTGCTATAAGTGAACCCCTACTTAGTCTAATGAGAGATGTGGGACAAACAAAACTATATTAATAGCAAGAGAAACAAAAAGAAAAAAAATCATATCAAAATAAGGGCCAATATTGGTCATAAAATCAGTGCCAGAGATATTAGTGTGAGGAATCTTTCTTAAAGACTGCAGTAGTTTGGAACCAAGTTGAGAAGCTGGAGGCAACAGTATTAAAAATAATTATTTCTGAGATTCAGTCGTAAAGGTTAAGGATATCTTTGTGAAAAGAATCAATGTGCAGGATTGAGAGAGAGAAGAGAATTAAGAAGGGTACACATCTAAAGAGGTTTCAAACACACACAAAAAAACTTCAGAAGGTTTAGAGGAAACAAAATGGCCTAGGGTTGGGAACAATGAGTCCATAGGGATTATCTCATCTCATGACAAGAAAAACAGTAAGTTTTGCGGGTAATGACAGTCCCATTAATAGCAGCAATAATGATTCATTAGACTCCAAGGCCTCCAAAGCCAAGACCACTCATATGATAGCCACTAAGTGAATCCTCTGCACCTAACAGGGTGCCATAGAATTTCTACTCGAACTTTTAACAAATAAATAAATATTGATGACTCGAGGAATAAACCCTTTCACCACTTAACGTATGATAATTTGTCATTACATTTACTTATTGATTACCATGTTTCCTTTAGAACTTTTCTTAAGTTTAGGGATTAGGATGAAAGCCTGTGAACTAGGTGTAAGATCATGGTCAATAAAGACATGGCTCTGGGACCAGACATAATGAATTTCTGCCTTAGATTCAAAACAATTATCTCTGTGTACTTGGACTAGTTATTGCAACTCTGTGTATCATGTTTCTCATGTAAAAAGTTCATACTTATTACATAGAATTGTTGATGATAAATGAGATAATCATGTTAGGAAATTGTTAAAAATGAGTATTAAATAGCCTCAAGACTAGAAATGATCTTAGTGATCATCCAGCACAGCTGTTCCTAAATCTTACCCATCATCTGAATTTTCTGGGAGATTTTTAGAAATGCAAAAGGCCAGGCTTCACTTTCAGATTTTCTGAACCACAAATGTTAATGATCAGTTTGAGCAATCACTGATCTAATCCAACCACGTAATTATAGAGGAAGCTGAAGGCCAGCAAATTAAGTAGATCATCCAAAATGGCACAACGTAGTGTCAGAAAAAGTTATAAAATACGGTCCTTACATCTCCTTGTCCCATAGTCTTTCCATGATGCCACAATCACATGAGGGCTGGGGAATTCATGGAGGAAAGAATCATTAACTCCTAGGACTCATTGAAAGCCAGTAAGGTTTCATTAAACTTTGGGGAAAAGAAGTTTGCATAATTTAGCTTTTTGAACATCAAGTAAATTACACAAATTATATATTTATTGGGGACAGAGAATACAGTAGAGTACCTAAGATTAAATCCCAGCTCTGTCACTACGTATATGACCTTAGGCAGGTCATTATTCTGTGAGCTTTAGTTTCAACGTTTAAATAATAGTGATCCCTGACCCATTTACTTCAGGGTATTTTAGATTTCAAGAGGATTTATACCTGTGAAAATATTTTAAATAGTAATGTGCTCAAGACATATAGTAGACTGTTATTGTTATTAATTTTGGTGGAACCTCTTGGGGTCTAAAATTCTGTAACACATCATGTACATAATCAGTTCACATTTGCTGAAATGAGTTTGGGAATTAAATGAGCTAAAAGTGGAGAAGACCTCTCTCTAGTATCAGGAAACGATTTATTTATATGGAATGCCAAATCACAGGGGATGCATTTCCAGAAAGGGAATTGGGGAAGTTAGCAGTAGCAATTCTCAGAACTTTCTTGTCTGTCATGCCTCTTCTATTCTGCTTCCTGGCTCCACTAGCATGTCAGATCACTGAAGAGACTAGCAGGAGCCTTGCTGCTAGAGTGCGAGGAGGAAGCCAACCTGTGTTAAAAGCAAGAGTCCATCTATACTGCTTCAGCTATCACAAGCATGGTATGGGCATTGATGTAACGGGCCATCCACTTACCATCCACAGCCTGTATACAGCAGTTTGTTGCGGGAAGTCAGGGACCCCAAATGGAGGGACCGACTGAAGCCATGGCAGAAGAACATAAATTGTGAAGATTTCATGGACATTTATTAGTTCCCCAAATTAATACTTTTATAATTTCTTACACCTGTCTTTGCTGCAATCTCTGAACATAAATTGTGAAGATTTCATGGACACTTATCACTTCCCCAATCAATACCCTTGTGATTTCCTATGCCTGTCTTTAATCTCTTAATCCCATCATCTTCGTGAGCTGAGGAGGATGAATGTCTCCTCGGGACCCTGTGTTGATTGCGTTAACTGCACAAATTGTTTGTAGAGCATAAGTGTTTGAACAATATGAAATCTGGGCATCTTGATAAAAGAACAGGATAACAACAATGTTCAGGGAACAAGAGAGATAAGACTTCTGACTGCCAGAGAGCCGGACAGAACAGAGCCATATTTCTCTTCTTTCAAAGGCAAATAGGAGAAATATTACTGAATTATTTTTCTCAGCAAGGAACATCCCTGAGAAAGAGAATGCACCCTGAGGGTAGGTCTATAGACGGCCCCCTTAAGGTGGCTGCCTTTTATGGTCAAAGCTGAAGGGATGAAACAAGCCCCGGTCTCCTGTAGCACTCCCAAGCTTATTAGGAAGAGGAAATTCCTGCCTAATAAATTTTGATCAGATTGTCTGCTCTCAAATCCTGTTTCCTGATAAGATGTTATCAATGACAATGCGTGACGGAAACTTCATTAGCGATTTTAATTTTGCCCCATCCGGTGATCCTGTGATCTCGCCCTGCCTCCATTTGCTTTGTGATATTTTATTACCTTGTGAAGTATGTGATCTCTGTGACCCACACCCTATTCGTGCACTCCCTCCCCTTTCGAAAATTGCTAATAAAAACTTGCTGGTTTTACAGCTCAGGGAGCATCACGGAACCTGCCAACATGTGATGTCTCCCCCAGACACCCAGCTTTAAAATTTATCTCTCGTACGCTTTACCTTTGTTTCTCAAACCAGCCGAGATGCTTAGGGAAATAGAAAAGGACCCATGATAAATATTGGGGGTGAGGTTTTCCCCCAATAGCAGTTTATCATTCTTTTAAAAAATAATAGAACAAGTAGCTGCAGCAATAGGAAAAGAGGATAGACATGGAAAAGATAAGTAAACAGTGAAATTTTGCTCTTCCAAGAGGCTTTCCAGAGTCTCCAGGATCTGTATCTATTTCCCAGCCCAACTAGCCCTCTTCTGATAGCGGAAAAGCCTTCCAATAGCCTCTTTCATGTCCTTGTTTCTCAGACTGTAGATGATGGGGTTGAAAAAGGGAGCAAGGATAACAAAAGTGACAGCAATTGCTATGTCCCAAAACACTGAGTAGGTGGCTGAGAATCTCAAATACATGACAGCCACACTGCCAAAAAATAGCAAGAACACAGTAAGGTGAGCAGCACAGGTGGAAAAGGCCTTGTGACGACCTTCAGTTGAGTGCATTCCCAGAATCACCATAATAATCCGGATGTAGGATAGAGCAATGACCAGGAAGGAGGCTACAATTTCCACTGCATGGATGGCATCTACAATGATCACTAGGGATGTATCTGTGCAGGCCAAGCTCAGCACAGGTGTGAAATCACAGAATATCTGGTGGATCTGGTTGGAGCCACAGAAAGGCAAAGTGGCAATCCATGCAATCTCAGGAAGCACAAGGAGGAAGCCACAGAAGCAGGATCCAACTGTCAGCTGGATACAAAGTTTGGGAGTCATGATGGTTGGGTAATGGAGAGGATTGCATATAGCTATGTACCTGTCAATGGCCATTGCTGTCAGGACACAGCCTTCTGCAATACCAAGTGAGTGGAAAAAGTACATCTGCAGGAGGCAGCCAGCCATGGAGATGCTCTTCTGCTCACTGATTAGGCAGGACAGCATCTTGGGGATGGTGGTTGTGGTATAGCAGATCTCCAGGAAGGAGAGGACACTGATAAAGAAATACATAGGGGTGTGCAGGGCCATGTCCACCTGGATGACAACGAACATTATTAGATTTCCAGTTAGGATGAATCCATAGATGAGAAGCAAGGGAATAAAGAATGAGAGTCCACCTCTTTGAGGATGCAGGAATATAGAGAAGAGGAACTCAGTCACCATTGTCTGATTCCCACTGGCCATCAACTGTGTCATCTGTGAAGACAGAAAAGGAAACAAGAGACTCCTATTATTGGAATGTTGATTCCCCACTGAATATTGCTTCATTCCTTTCTGTAATGAGTTACTTAAGCCGATTCTGGAATCCTGAAGAGACCAGTTAGAAATGTCTCTTAAGCTTTACCTCCATGCCAAAATCATCTGAAATATTTGCTGTCGGACTCCTAAATACCTTTTTGTTTTCTGGTAAACATCTTCAACTGATGTGCAAAAAGCAAAGCAACATACAAATTTCATTATCTGGAAATATTTTCTGTAGGTTTGGTCATTTTTAAATTTCTGCTTCTGTCCCTCTGTTTTTAGCATTAAAATTTGTACTTTCATTTAAAACTATTTTTTTACTCTTGTTCTTCAGAAAAGTTATAATTTAAACATACATTATTGGAGCTCTTTTTCCAGCAATGTTTTATGTTGCTTCCCCATCTTCCCCAGCACTGATATCTAGCCTGAGCCTAGCTAAATAATTCATCTTTATAGCCTTGTCTTTTTTTCTGTTGGTTTCATAGTAGCATGTCTGTTCCTCATCCAATGGTAAGCACTCAGAAGTCAGAAAATATTCCTTTTTGCATCTTCTGCTTTCTCTGTAACTCCCCCCTCTCTTTCTCCCATATCGGTTGTTGATATTGATAGCTGCTCCAACTAAAAGTCTTTCCAGAATTGCCTTGCGGCTGATTAATGGCCATTGATTTCTGGTCAAGCAAATAATTCGATCTCCACAGACATCATCCCTCCTATGAAGGTCATATCTAAGAGCCAGAGTAAGAAAATCATTCTGAAATTTTAAAAATTAGTTTTATTGTAACTATGGCTGCCTTGGGAAAGAAGTATCACAGAAATCAGCTGCAATGGGAATCAAACCAACATCTGTTTCTGGGGATTAAAAGGCAACTAAACTTTTTGCAAGGCTAACTAAATGTAGTGATAGCAATTAACATTCTCTCTCATGTTGACTATGTTATCATCTTTTTCACTGATCTTCTTTACCTCTAATGAGTCATTCTACAGATGAATATTCCCAGCATCTTTCTTTACTGCCCCTCTTTTTTTTTTTTCAAAAATATTCAAGGATAAATCTTCAAAGTATTAGCCTCTGATAAGCATTGCCTTCTCTAATCAGGCTCCCATCAAATTTTGGAGCCAAGTATCCTACATTTTCAGTAGCTCAACCATATAAGACTAATGTCCTGCATTTCTCTTTTTGCTTATGCCATTACTTCCTTCCATTTTCTTGGTATCCTCCTATTGGAATCCTACGTGTCAATATCTACTAAATGTCCCCATTATTGTGGAAGTGTCATTGATCCTTCATGCCAAAAGTAACCACTCTTTCTTCTGACTCTTAAGAGGAGTACTATTTTTTCCCTTTCACGACATCTAATACATCTGTCCTTGCATTTTAAATATTTGCATATCAGCATTATCTTCCACAAGGGAACTGAAAGCTCCTAGAATGAATCATATAAGAGAAATGAATTAGTGTTATTGAAATGTTGCCTTGTAGTGATTATGGTCATGATCCTGGGCATTTTGCATGTTTTACTTTATATATTTTATCTCATTTTTCTCTCTATTATAGAGAGATTGTTGTCATTTTTTTACAGCTAGAAAAATTGAGAACAAGAGAGAAGAAATAACTTGTCCAAATTTACATAGCCAGGATCCAAAGCAATAACTTGGATGCAGGTCTCTTTGCTGTAAAAGTTCAAGACTATCCTATGTGTCACAATGAGAAATACAGCTCAGGACTCACTGGCCATTCTATCTGTTTTCTACTCTGAGTACCTCAGTATATTTAGGACTGTCTTGGGTGTGAGGTGAGAAAGTTGACATGATTTCTTCAATAGGTCAAAAGCAGATACAAATAAATGCATTTCAGACTAGGAAAATTAATTATTGTTATTATTATTATTATTTTGAGACGAAGTCTTGCTCTTGTTGTCCAGGCTGGAGTGTAATGGTGCAATCTCGCCTCACAGCAACCTCTGCCTCCCGAGTTCAAGCGATTCTCCTGTCAGACTAGGACAATTAAATTTTAAAAGATGCCTCTGCCTTGCACCTTAAACTTTGAGGAAGGTAGTTACTTGTTCCCTTGGGAGTTCCCTTCAGTGCTCAGCAGAAAGACAGAGCCTTTAAGAGGAAAGGTATAAAAGATTGGAGTTGTCTTCTGACTAAAACATTCACTTCTCTGTCCTTCCTGTGTTTTTCTTTTCTAAGCCATTGTATAATCATGCTGAGCAATCATTATAGAGAATAGGGAAGGACAGAGAAGGAAACATAGGTCTATAATAAAAGACAAGAAAATAGGTGCTAAGTGGCTCATAAAAGCCAAATAGAGTGACTACTTTGTTGCTGTATGCATGGGGCCCTTCTCAGTAGTAAAGCTGCATCATTATTCATCGTTCGTACATTTATTCAACTAGTATTCATATATTGATTGATCTTCTGCTATATCAATGATGCCATAGGTTCAAGGGCTATATAAAGGTAAATAAATATTATTCTTGTTCCTGAAATACATAAAGAACATCAATAAAATCCTATTGCTAAAGATATTTCGTAGGGTCCAAGGAGTTCAACCTAAAAATATTTCTTGTATAATGTAGAAACACGTGAATTAGATTAGACTTGACTTCGAAGAAAAGTAGTAACTTTCTCTGTGACTCTTCAAGAATCCACAATTATTAGCGTTTCAACAGGATTTTAGTGTCTAAAAGAACTTAGACATTAACAGTATCTTCATACTGTTAGCTGAACCATATTCTTTCCGATATCCCTTCCGGATTTCATTTACCCTTATTATAATATTTTACTCATGTAACAAAGTTCTTAAAATATGACACTTTGCCATGAAAGAGTAGGGCAACAGTTGGGTTCTGAAGAGTTGAGGATGTAAGGAAGCTATTGGGCAGGCAAAATAGAAACAAAAGGAGGTTGGAGGATGCCCTTTCAATGCAGTCATTAGTACTTACCCTGCCTGACACCATGAGAATGCTCCTCAAAAATCTCTGCAGCCACCTGCCTCTTCTCCTAGCTCGACAATAGGGGTACAAATGTCTCTGAAGCCTCTTCCAGGAATAACTAGAATGGAAAGATGGTCTTTCCTGGGAGTTTGTCTTTGGATGATGCAATGTCTAAAGGAAAATTATGTATCTTTCTCTTCCCTCTAAGGGACAAATTAGGAAAAAAATGTTACATCATAATTAGACATTCCCCAGGGTCAGGTTTCAAAAGCTGTCCTGGGACCACAAAGCCTTATCTCTGATAGAGGAGTAGAGTATAAAGCTGGGAACTGAGGCATAGCTGTGGGAGTCAGAATAAACTTCATCCAGGATCATGATTCTCTGGAATACTCAATCAGTAAACACTTTTTCCTCTCCACTTTTACTCATTTTCACTATGATTTCTATTCCCTCTGCTGATATAGTCAACATCATTATATTTTTAGAAGTTTTTAAATGTATGTCTCATTTGATCCTTTAAAAAACCTATTTGTGTGCTGAAAAAAAATAGTAAACATGGTAAGATTTATGTGATTTGCTTTTCATCACACTAAAATAAAATCCTCTTTGTATAAGGTAAGGTAAGCAAGACTACAGTGATTCCCATTTAGCAGATGTAAAGGCTCAGAGAAGCCAAAAGCTTTCTCCAATTCACATGGGCAATACAAAGCATGGAAGAAACTGAACCTTAATCCTCTAAATTCAAATCTAGTTAAACACTAGCATTACCTTTCAATTATCTCTCTACTGTTCAGTCTCAAGCATATATTCCCTGACTTGGGAATATATTGCCAGTATTCATGGCAGCAGTGGGCCATCTGTAGCGGCCAGTGCCTTCAGACCAGCTGCAGCAGGGAGGTGTGGCCGGCACAGGAGCCAGGGACAAGGGGGAGTCCTGTGCCTTCTGAGTTGGGGTGGGAGCACCCCAGGAGTCACTGCTAGCCAATCCTGCAAACCCAGGCATCGTTGTGCTCTTGGGGCCAAGGAGCAGGTGACAGCCCCGCCCTCCAAGCACAGCTGCAGCCACCCCGACCCAGGCTGTAGATCTGGGCCACCTGCTCCATGGAGCAGGCAGAAGTCCCACCCAGGAGGTTTGGGTTACAGCCATCCAAGTCATGACTGCGGATCATGGCCTCCCACTCCCCCATGCAAATGTAACCACCCAAACCAAGGCTGCAGACCCAGGCATCTCTGCACTCCTGGCGGCCTGGGAAGGTCCGCCTTCACTTGCAGGTTTGAAAGTGCATGCTCCTGCTGCCTGGTTTCTCCCTGCTGTTGATGTCCACTCCAATCTAGGAGTAAAGTAGGGGCTGAGACCTGGTACTATTGCAGTCTGTCCAGGTGTGCACACGCTACGAGCAGTGCTGATACACCAGCCCCTTGATGCCTTGTCCCCCTCCAGACTTTGGGCACCAAGAATAGGAGGGAAGCCGAGGTGGGCACAGAGGGCATCTCAGAGCTGGCATGCAGGCCCCCCTTCACACCTACAGCCTGGGAGCCATGAATGGCAATAGGAAGCAGACAGATTCCTGGGCAGAAGGGGGCAGGTCCCTGGTAAGGTCCCACATTCAAGCCAGGGAGGGCTTGAAAACAACTGGTGGCTGGACTGCCAGTCCCTCAGACCAGAGTGGGAGCTTGCGGTGCCCAAGTTCCCTTAGAAAAGAAAATAATTTTTGTATTTTTAGTAGAGACAGGGTTTCATCACATTGGTCAGGCTGGTCTTGAACTCCTGACCTCAAGTGATCTGCCTGCCTTGGCCTCCCAAAGTGCTGAGATTACGGATGTGAGCCACCATGCCCGGTCAGGGGTTCTCTTTTTTGTGCTTGTAAAGCATCTAGTGCCTACATCTGTTGTTAAAATTATCTAGTTGTAAGTCTAGATTCTAAGAAATTTGATGATTATCTATCAATATTAATTTATATTTTAACCTTTAATGCATAACACTAAGACTTACCTAAACTCAGGTAATGTATGTTTAATAGAAGAGGATCATCTAGGATTTTGAGGTGATAATACAAGATCCATGTTTATAGATTATTTAACACATATATGCCTGTCTTCAATCATATGGCACGTAGAATGTAATAGGGAAGAGACAGAACTGGAAGGTAGGGTTTGGCTGTGTGGAGGTCTTTGAATGTCAGACATTGGGATTTTGAAAATATATTTTTACATAACAGAAAGTTATGAGATAATTTTGAGTTGGAATTAATGCACAAAATTGCATTGATAATATGTAGAATGCATTTAAGTAGAGAAATTATGGAGGTAAGAAGTATTATTTATTCAACTCACATTTATCGAGTACCTATCAGACATCAGACCCTATTCTGCAATAGTCTGGAGTAAAGGCCTAAAATAGAACTGTAATAATGGAATTGAAGGACAGAAGAGATGGGAGTAATTGTGAATAAAGAATCAATAGGACTCCACACCTGACTATATTTGTGCCATGATGAAAAAAGGAACATTAAAGATAACAGGTTCATAAGCTTGAGTTAGTCTGTCAGATGGCACTATTATCAGATATAGGATCAGCTAAAACAAAAGCTTGTAGGGGCAATTATAAGAAGATGAGTTATAGATATTTTACCTTGAAAATGTGAGAGAACTTTTAAGTAGAAATGTCTATTTGTCATTAATGATGAAGAACTGGATTTCAGAAGAGACGACAAGTCTCTTCTTGGACACATCTGTGGACACAGATGTCTGTTATTTAAGTAGAGATTATAATTGAACTATGAGAATGCACTAGATAATTGAAAAAGAATGTAGGGAATATGAGAAGTGACTGGAGGATTATAATTGGTAGATGAGAAAAAAATGACATTAATGGTAAATAACTTTCATTTATTAAATATGTGACAAAATATGCTGGGGCTTTTTTTTTTTTTTTTTTTTTTTTGAGACGGAGTCTCGCTCTGTCGCCCAGGCTGGAGTGCAGCGGCCGGATCTCAGCTCACTGCAAGCTTCGCCTCCCGAGTTTACGCCATTCTCCTGCCTCAGCCTCCTGAGTAGCTGGGACTACAGGCACCCGCCACCTCGCCCGGCTAGTTTTTTGTATTTTTTAGTAGAGACGGGGTTTCACCGTGTTAGCCAGGATGGTCTCGATCTGCTGACCTCGTGATCCGCCCGTCTCGGCCTCCCAAAGTGCTGGGATTACAGGCTTGAGCCACCGCGCCCGGCCATATGCTAGGGCATTTTTATAGTTCATCTCATTTTATCCTTTCATAGTTCTATAAATTAGTCATTATTATTTCCACTTAAAAGATGAGAAAACTAAAATTTAATGACTGTGTATCTTCTCTGTAGTCGGGTAGCTAAGTAGGTGGCAGAGTAAGAATTTGAACCTAGGTCTATCTTATTGTCTTATCCCGAAGTGTTCAGGAAACTAAGAGAGAATCAAGGCAATGATGTATTACAGAAATCAAAGGAGAGAATTACAGGAACAAAGAAACAATCGCTGGGTGAAATAGACTAGCTTTTTCTATTATTGTTTGTAACATTCAGCATCTAGAAATTTATATATATTTTATAATAAATATAATCCCCATTAAAAATTATATACATATATGTATATATACCATATAACGACATATATATTTAAAAATAGGTATCCATCATAAAAAGTAAAACTTTGTTTGAAAATAAGAAAAAGAAACACACAGCATCAAGACCATAAAGAATAAAGAATGCAATTAATTAAAGATGATATAAAATTTCCAAATGAAAATAAAAACAAATTATAATACAAAGTTCAGCGACTGCATAGATACAAATGGATATATGTAACATTGCATTATTATATATCAGTAACAGTTGGCAAAAAATGTAATAAAAAATGCCATTTGAAGTATCAACAAAAATAAAAAGCTATAAAAGATATGTTACATCTAAATATAGCACTTTATAAAACTGTATTGGAATATATAAAAAACATAAATTGATCCATATGCTGTATAGATGAATATGTATAGATGAATGAGTAGAATGTCTCAGTTACATAAACATGCCAATCATCTACAAGTCAGTAATTTCAATCCAATTTCAATCAAAATCTCATTTCAAGTAGAGAAGAGTGAGACATGTAAGAATGAGGGCCAAGAATAAGACATTTCAAAGGAGGAGATTAAAATGGTGGCGCTTGTCTTACTACTTATTAAAAGTTATTATGAACCAATATTTGTAATAAAATACCAGTGGGAGTAAACAGCCAATGGAAGCAAAGAAATAGACTAATATAATATGGGATTTTAATATACTTGAGAGCAGGTATGGCAGATCACTGGAGAAAAGATGAACATAGCCAGCACAACAGGTCTGTGGAAAAAGGTGCATTGTTTAATCAATTGTATTGGAACTTCAGTTAAAAAGTTTCAATTCCATATAAATATAAACCATAAATTTAAAGACTGATGAATTAAACCATTTAATATTTCCTTTCATCAAATAACATCTTTAAAAAATAAAACAACAAGATATACACTAGGAGTCTGTATTTGTAATAATACATATAACTGATTATTATTATTTAGAATATATAAAAAGCTTCTGCAAAGTAATAAGAAAAAGATAACCGAATGAGGAGTATACACGCACACACACACATTCACACATACACACACACAACATTCAACTGTAAATCAAAGCAATAGCATATTGTTTACACAACAACCGAGTAGCAAAAATATGACCACCCAGCACATTAGAAAAGATGTGAAACAATAAAATTGCATTCATTGTTGATGGCAGACAGATTTTGGAAAACAATTTGGCAGCATCTAGTGAAGCTGAAGATGCAAATGCTCCAGAATACCAAACACTGAAGGCTAACGAATGATTAAATTGTGCTACATGTATACAAGACAGCGGGGATTTTCCTTTAAAGTTGCAGCTAGATACATTGACATGAATGATTCTCAAAACATATGCTGAGTGAATAACCAAGTTATAAGGTAAGGCCTAAAATACAATTCTATCTATCATAAGGTAATGCCTAAAATACAATTCTATTTGCATACAGTAAAACAGACAGAACTAAGCAGTATATTGCTTTTGAGTGTGCATACATGTGCTAGACATAATAATAAACACAAAATTCAGGTTAATGGTAATATGTAATATGGCAAGAAAGAACTGTATTGGGGAGGAGAGTATAGTGGTCTTCAAAGTTATTCATAATATTCCATCTCTTAAGTGGGGCTATAGGTTCGCGTGAACAAGAGGTGAAAAAGTGGAGACAGAAATATGGATGAAAGAGTGAACTATGCTTTTAGGAAAATAAGAAAGGGAAGAAGAACGTCAGTATGGTACACTTACAGCAACAATGAAAATGAGAAAGAGTATATACTTTAATATGTTTGAGCATATTCATAAGCTGCATAAGCAGACTAAAAAGAGGAAAAATTTGAGGATATATAGGTAAGTGAGACAACTGAAGGAACAATGTCTCTGCATGAGATGAGACAAATAGGTTCGAAGCATAAAAGGAGGAATTTATCTCAAATGGGAAGACTGGATAAAATCAGGGTCAAAAAGGTAAACGTCAGTGTGGCTACAAATTAGGCTATCTTTGGGTCACGATCTGATTCTTTAGTTATTCACCAATTCATTTAATTGTTCATTTATTTAGCCACATATCCATTAATCAAATGCTTATTGAGGGACTGTCTTTATTTATTGTTGTTGTTTTTTATTTTTATTTTTTAGAGACAGAACCTCACTCTGTTGTTCCAGTTGAAGTGCAGTGGCTGCTCATAGGGGTGATCAGAGTGCACTGCAGCCTCGAACTCATGGCCTCAATCAGTGCCCCTGCCTCCACTCAAGGGTCTGCCTTTAACGTCACCTATTACAAATGCCTCTTGTTCATTTGCCTGATCAACATCAACAACCCCTCCCTCTGATCATTTCCAGTTGATTGTCATTTTTAGGAAAAAATGGAACAGCAGACCCTTTTCTCTGTTGACCTATGTCCACCTATAGGTTCCCCAAAATCCACATTCTCCCTGGGCCCAGAGGACTGATTCTTTGTCTCTCTTCAACCTTCATCTCAAATTGTCTCTAAGCACTACCTTCCCCAGAGCTTGCTAGGTTGGGTTTTGAGATTAGGGACAGGGTATGTGGAGAATGGTTTAGAGGTTGAGGACAACCACGGGTGTCTCATTGCTGCCGTTTCTCCTGAGGACATAATCACTTGGTCACCTTGGACCCTGTCACTTCCTAAAATTACTCATTCTGTCATGCCATAGAGGTCAGTTTTCCTCTTTCTTGGCTTCTGCCCACAAACATTCACCAATCGTTCATTCGCTCATTCAGCAAATATGCCGCCTCTGCAAGTTGAGCTCCCTTGCAGGCAAGCATGGTCTGAAACATTCTTTGAGCAGTTTTTATTGAGTGCCTACTATGCGTTAGGTACTGTGCCAGGCACTGACAAGCCAGTGGTAAGGGAAACACAGCTCTAACCTCACCTCATTCTCCAGGTTACAAAGGCCATGAGCCCCTTTCAATCTGGCAGAGAAAGTTTCCTCGTTTTAAGTATTTGCATCTACTTCAAGCCAGATTCTTCTGCCTCTTTCTTCTTACTAGACCGCAACTCTGTGCAATGCTGACCACAGCTAGAGCCACCAACCCCATTGCTCAACCAGTGTTTATTTCCCTAAACAACCCTTCCTCACATTCCCTTCCCTCCACCTCTCCTCACCAAGCACCCAAAAGAGGATTTAGAACTAGCAGGGTGGACATCAACTGGTTGTTTCTACTTTTCTCTGCCTAGCACAAAATTGGGAGAAAACTGGAGCCTCCATCTGCAGTCACACATGTATAGATCTGGGGATTTGGATGTAGGCTTTTTCTAACTTCTCTCTCAGAAGCTTCCACAAAAACCCTTCCATCTGTAGCCTCAAGGGCCCACCTCCAAGGGAAGGCTTAGGCAATGATCCTGTTTCTACCAACACCACACCTTATCCCAGGAATTTGCCCTAGACCTCTAGTGACCATATTTTCTCTCCCTCCATTTCTACCCAGACCTCCAGGCCTCCTTCTGGAATCATAGAACCTTAGAATTGGAAGGAATTTTAGAGGTTATCTAGTTCGAGTTGTATCCAACAGAGTTCATTAACACCAGCCTAGGCTTGTTTTTCCTCCTCCCTCTGGATTTTTTTCATCTTTTCATCCACCTCAAAAAACACTCGCACACAGATTCTTCTTGTACAGGCACCAAAAACAGCTCATCTGCCCCTAAGGCTGTGTCCCTATGATCTCCAGCCACCCCTGCCCCAGTCACTCACCCCTTCCTCATCTCTGGAATTTGGCCAGGTAGTCCCAGAAGACTCTGGAGTGACCTCCTTTGCTTAAAAAGCAGACAGATAGGCATGCCGCAGGCTGTGAGTGTGTGAGCAGAGGAGGACTGGAGGCTGAGAGGGAAAGAAAATGAAGGTGACTTTCATGGAAGATTCATTTATTTTCCCCGATTGTACCAACTGCATGTATTTTTGGCCTGGCTGCAAGGAGCAATATTGGTTTACTCTCGTATCCTTAAAAAGTTGCAGAACTGTGTCTTAAGAGAATTATTTATAGTTACTATAACTGAGTTGAGAAATGTCAACTTAACTGATAAATTATATTTGTTAAAATAAAGAGGACGTTTACTTAAAAAAAATGTAATCATTCATAGTGAAAAGTCCCCTCTGCTCTGACTCATTTTTTTGAACCATATATGCCTGTGTCCCATCAGGTATTTTTTTTCTGATTTCAAATCTGCTTTCAAATTCTGTTGCATTTCCATATCCACTGCTACTATTCCACTAAACGTTTAACATTTCATGATTATTTTGTATCTTTTTTGTGACAAAAGAAAAAAATCTTATGTGTTGTATGTATCTATTTCTTTTGCCTTTACCCACCTGAAGGTTAATATTAAGTCCAATTTCAGTTTTTAAAAGGTTGGAAAAATAGAAAGGAAAGTATCCTTCTGCTTCTATTTCCTGTCCACTCTATGAGGGCTTTTTTTTTTTTTTTTTTTTTTTTTGATCTCAGGTCTGTACAAGGTCTAGCTCACGTATACTCATCAGTACAGCTTTCATGTAGCAGGAAAGTTGCCCTTCAATCCTTTCCTGACTCCATACACTTGGGATATCTGCTGCTGGAACCCCTGTAGCCCATGAAATCTCATGAGAGTCCCCTCATTCCTGCCACTACTGCAAACAGCCCTGTGATCCCTGGATCCTTCTGAAGAAATTCTACTAAGTTGTGCTGGATGGCAACTGGCTGAATCTTTTGCAATGCACTTCAGGGTTGTGCTGTGCAATCAATAAACTGCTTCGAAGAGTAGAGAAAATTCTCTTGCCTTTGAACCACATTTTGTTAGTTTCATTCCTTTTGTTCCTTATCCTTCCCCTTTCTCAATAGATTTTGTAATTTAAACTATTCTTTACCCCTTGGACAGAATGGAAAGTCCAAGTACTCTTTTGATCTGACTTCTAGCCTGACTGAAAAACCTAGCTTCCCATAGATGTGTTGACCTCATGAAAGGGGAGTGTGGCAGCAAGTGTTTTCCTAATTAGCCACATGAAGCATAGAGTTGCTTTTCCCTAAGTCTAAGGCTTAGGGAGTCCCCCCGGGAGAGAGCCTTTTAGAAGAAAGCCTTTCTCCCACTTAGCAATTCCCTATGAAGCCTAGAGTTGTGGCTGTGGTTATAACCTTCCTACTTATTGGCCTGCAGAGCAATGAAGATGGAGACATTTGGAAAAGAGGAGGTGACTCTGTTGGTTTCTGAAAGAGGTAGCTATGGACTGAGGGTGGACTTTCTACTTTGAGATATGAGTGAATGACTTTGTTTACTAGATATTGGGGGACAATTGTCACAGAACCATATTATTTCCTATTGGACTCTAAGGAAGGACTTGTGGACATTTTGTTGAGACTGTGATAACACATGAGGTAGAGGAAAGGACCATAACTTAGGGATGGAGGGCTTTGGTGAGTGTGTGTCCTACAATTAGAGATAGTCATAAGATAACAAACACCTGGACTAAATCTATCACCTTGTGTCTGACCCACTAGCTCTGTGACTCTTCCACAACTCTGCTATTTTCTGAGCTAAATTCTAATCTGGGATGTTTGTATTGTATTTAGTGGCATCAGGACAGGCTCTTAAGAATAAAGGAATGTCAGGACAACTAGTGGAGCTTATGGTTGAGATTCTGGGGTATCCATTCCTACAGAAAATAGGAGAGTCCTGTTAGGTTTAACTTTGCTCCCAAGACTCTATATCAAATTGCCTTCCTATAGGCGTCCTCTTTCCTTCTTAAAGACTCAAGTTCCTAAAGACCTACCTTTTTAAAAAAAAATTTCCAGGTTACAATTTTCTAATTCCAATTTTCTAATTCTATGTACTGGACATAGAGTTTAATACTAGTTTCCCTGTTTATCTCCCTGCTGCCTCTGTAAGCAGAACACACAATTATACGGGTATCATTTTCTATCACAGTAGGAAAGCCTGTTGGGGATAATACAGTCATAAGATATTGGGATGACAAAATAATTTTAAAATCTCATATACAGCCATATTATCTGGTCTGCTTAAAGGCTCAGGTTTGATTTGGAGCCTTATAGAGAGCCAGTATAAGGTTTTCAGACAGAGGATTGACAGATTTGCATTTAGGGCAGATTATTTCAGTCGCTATGTGAAGAGTGAGTTGTAGTAAGACAAGTCTGGAAACAATAAGCCCAGATAAGAGTCATTAAGATAAAAATGGCTAGAGTATAAATTACTTTTTATGAACCTCTATTTTTTATGTAAAAGTTTTCTTCAAGAAAAACAAGGGAATTTTCACCTCATATTTTCCTGTTTCAACATAGACTTACTATTTTGCTGTATGCATAAAAAGCAAGAGAAAAAAATTGTGGTTGCCATATGCCAAGCTGGGTTCTTATTTGTGCATAGCCTCTGGTATTATGGTTTCCAAATAATTTTATCTATTTGTTATATCCATTGGCAGTTCACAGCTGTCTGACTGTTTTTGGTGGATATGGTAGCTTTCTCTATTTAGAGATCCCATCTTCACCTCAGTACCAAGTCAAGAGTCAGAATTCTGCCATGCAAACAAACATTTATTAGCACACAGGCAAAAACATACTACTATTAGGCCTTTTCCTGGAAGCTCATGGAAGTCTCAACTCCTTTTCCTAATGCTTTCTGGTTAGTATAATAAATGAAAGTTTCTATCAAAGATAAAATGTAACAAAATTCTCTCCAGTAGAAAAGCCAACTTTCTAGTGAGATTAGGTGATAAATATCCCTTTAAAGAGGGAACACAGGAATGAATGGATCATGTGCCTATTGCAGCTCTCCAAGCTCTATAGGCTGCCTAACTCATCATATTTTACATCCCTGCAAGCCAGAGGTTAGGTATACTTTCAGCCAATCAACATATCTTGATCACCTGGTTTTTCATTTAAAAAAATTTTCTGTCTGCCAGTGGTTCTTAACTGGCACAAATTTTCTTGTACTTCTTCCCTACAGGAACATTTAGCGATTTCTAGGACCATTTTGGTAGTCATGATGGAGGGAGGGGTCTTTGCTACTGACACCTTATAGGTGAGACCAGGAGTGGCTGCTAGACATTCTATAATGCACAAACAGCCTCGCCTTCTCTCCGAGCAATGAATTGTGTGTTCCAAAACGTCAATAATGCTGAAGTTGACAAAACCTGCTTTACATTCATTAATAAACTCTACAGTGTGGATACAGATAAGAATATTTGAAGATCTTGTCAAATCTGCCTCTTGAGGTAGACTATTGATTAAAGTATTTCAAATGTTAGCAAATTACACCTAGAATGTAATTTCTAGATTAGTGCACTTCAACCATTAACCAACCCCCTGTGAAAGTTAATACCGAGTGTCAACTTGATTGGGTTGACGGATGCAAAGTATTGATCCTGGGTGTGTCTGTGAGGATGTTGCCAAAGGAGATTAATTTTTGGGTCAGTGGGCTGGGAAAGGCAGACTCATCCTTAATCTGGGTGGGCACCATCTAATCAGCTGCCAATGTGGCTGGAATATAAAGTAGGCAGAAAAACATGAGAAGACTAGACTGACCTGGCCTCCCAGCCTACATCTATTTCCTGTGCTGGACCCTTCCTGCCCTCAAACATCAGACTCCAAGTTCTTCAGTTTTGGGACTTGGACTGGCTTTGCTTGCTCCTCAGCTTGCAGACAGACTATTGTGGGACCTTGTAATAGTGTGAGTTAATATTTAATAAGCTTCCCTTTAACTATATGTGTGTGTGTGTGTGTGTATATATATATATATATATATTCATCTCCTATTGCTTCTGTCCCTCTAGAGGACCCTAATACACCCCCTTTAGGGTGTAGATTAGATTAATTTGCACATCCATATATATCACATGGGATTAGCCTGTTGTCTTAAATTACATTCAGTGGAATATTTGGATTTTTTCTTCTCATTCAATTGTTAATAATGAGTCAGACTAGGGAAGCTGGTAATCATACTTTAGTTTTAAACATGCTGACTTAAAAATGAGCTTATTCTTATCCACAGAGGGTATCATTTTGTCATGATTCATTCTGTGTCCCCAACACTTCATCTCAAAAAACATAAAAATGTCTACTTACTTAAATTGTTTCTAATTTACTGTTATAATAAATATTCTAGCTAATATTGTCATATATCTCTTTTTAATATCTGACATACTTTCCCTAGACTACATAGTGAAAGACAGGCTCTAAATAGTCTTAAACTCTCAATATAAATTGCCAAATTGCCATTCAGGGGAGTTTGTACCAATTTATATGTCTAACTAGCAATACTGTTAGCTTATCCAACAGAATAATTAACAACATAAGTTATAATTAATAAAAAGCATTTGGAAATTTGACAGGATAACTTCATACTTTGCAAAATAACTCACATAGTATATTTTATTTGACCAGCCTAATTTCAAGGCTGTTTAACTGCTTGAAAAGAAAGTTTTTATTTGTTCTTTGTATGTACTTAGAATGCTAACTGTGGCCGGGCGCGGTGGCTCAAGCCTGTAATCCCAGCACTTTGGGAGGCCGAGACGGGCGGATCACGAGGTCAGGAGATCGAGACCATCCTGGCTAACATGGTGAAACCCCGTCTCTACTAAAAATACAAAAAAAAAAAAAAAAAAACTAGCCGGGCGAGGTGGCGGGCGCCTGTAGTCCCAGCTACTCAGGAGGCTGAGGCAGGAGAATGGCGTGAACCCGGGAGGCGGAGCTTGCAGTGAGCCGAGATTGCGCCACTGCACTCCAGTCTGGGCGACAGAGCGAGACTCCGCCTCAAAAAAAAAAAAAAAAAAAAAAAAAAAAAAAAAAAAAAAAAGAATGCTAAGTGTGTTTTATTAGCCAACAAGTGAAACTGCTGAAAATATGGATCCAGAGAATCAGACAATGGTGACTGAGTTTCATTTCTCTGATTTTTCTCAATCTAAGAATGGCAGCCTCTTATTCTTCATTCTTATGCTCTTTATTTATATATTCATTATTGTTGGAAATTTCATGATTTTCTTTGCTGTCCGACTGGACCCCCATCTCCATAATCCTATGTACAATTTTATCAGTATCTTCTCCTTCCTGGAGATTTGGTACACCACCGTCACTATCCCCAAGATGCTCTCCAACCTTCTCAGTGAACTGAAAACCATCTCTTTCATAGGCTGCCTCCTGCAGATGTATTTCTTCCACTCACTCGGGCTCACAGAAGCCCTAGTCCTCACAGTGATGGCCATTGACAGATATGTAGCCATCGGTAACTCCCTTCGCTATGCAATCATTATGACCCCTCGACTGTGCATCTAGCTCTTCACTGGCTCTTGCATTTTTGGCTTCTTCATGTTATTGCCAGAGATTGTGTGGATTTCTACTCTTCCATTCTGTGGCTCCAACCAAATTCATCAACTCTTTTGTGACTTTGAACCTGTGCTGCCGTTGGCCTGCACAGATACATCCATAATTCTGGTTGAAGATGTGATCCATGCTATTTCTATTCTGACTTCTGTCTCTGTCATCACCCTTTCCTATTTAAGAATCATCACGGTGATCCTGAGGATTCCCTCTGGTGAGAGCCGTCAGAAGGCTTTCTCCACGTGTACAGCCCATGTTGCTATTTTCTTGCTGTTTTTTGGCAATGTGGTTCTCATGTATCTGTGCTTCTCTGCCACGTTCCCACCACTACTGGACAAGGCCATTGCACTGATGTTTGCTGTCTTTGCCCCACTTTTCAACCCAATAATCTATAGTCTGAGGAACAAAGATATGAAAAACGCCATTAAGAAAATCCTCTGTTCTCAAAAGATATTCGATGCCTCTGGGAGCTAATGGGAGTTCACACACATCTCTTCAAAGAAATCTCATCATCTCCTTAAGTTTAAAATGCTAACAAATCAGTTTTTTAAAATTACCATGCACTTTTTCCTTTTTAAAAAAAAATTAAAGAAATTTTGGCATGTATTTTCAAAGTGAAGTATCTCTTTAAGATTTTTAATATGAAAAACAACGGTACTAAGTTATGTGTCTATACATTTCAATTTATAGATCTTGTATTTCTAAAGCTATAATAAGTATGATTTATAAATTTATCTGCATTGTTCTCTTTTCCTGCACTCTGCATTTCTTTGTGAAAATCTGTATTCATCTGGTGTCATTTTCCTTCCACCTGAGAAGCTTCCTTCAACTTTTCTCACACCGTGGGTCTGCGGATGATTAATCTTTTTTGCTTTTGTAAGTTTCAACAAAACTTCGTAAATCTGAGCAAGTCTTTTATTTTGTCCTCATTTTATAAGATGTTTTTTCTGGATATGGAAGTCCAAAATATAAGATTTTTTTTCTTTTTTTTCCATGAGTTAAAGATGTTGGTCTACTTTGTTCTCACTTGCATTGTTTTTGATGAGTAATCTGCTGACATCCTTGCCTGTGTTTCACAGTATGTTATGAATGTCTTTTATCATCTCTTTTATTTTTTAGTTCTCATTTATAAGTGGAGCTAAACATAGAGGTTACATGGACATAAATACGGAAACAATAGACACTGTGGACTATCAGAGGGTATGGAGGGGTGGGTAAAACAACCACCTATCAGCTAAAATGCTCACTACCTGAGTGACGACATCTGTACTCCAAACCTCAATTTCACACAAAATCCCCCGTAACAAATCTGCACATAAACCCACTGTACCTGTTTTGATTTATGCTGTTGATTTGCTATACTTTCCAATTTTCTAATGTAAGGACTAATGTTTGATCTGACAGGGGATGTCTGCTATAGATTTACCTATGTTTCTATCATTCACAGATTATAATAGAATATTTTCTTCACTTTGTAACTTCAGGTAGTGTGATATCATCTTCCCCAAATCAAAAGAGAATACTGGCCTAAACAACAATCATATTTATTACTTTATAATTAAGTAAATCATATTTATTACTTTCTAAGTGTTTCCATTATGAAATTTTTCATTTAATATTTACAATACCCTTATGTCAGTTTTTTTTCCACTATAAAAAGATTAACAAGATGCACACCAGTGAAGTGATTTGGGCTTGGAAAAGAAGCCTGGCTCCTTAACATTCAGTCCAGAGACCTTTACCCCTCCATCAATTGTCCTCTGAGATATCACAATGATTATGCGGCACATAGAGTCACTGAACTTGCGATATTTGTATAATGCTGTTGCATGAATTCATTTATGGATTAATTTTCACATCATTTTGTAGATGTCAGAGCAAATGCTCTTGGGTCCTTGAAGATTAAATAGATATATAATATATAGGCTTAGGACCAAAAACACAAATACACAAATTATACAAAGATATATATTTATATTTTGGTAAATTTTAAAAAATTAATGTCACTACTATTAAAAACATTCCATGTTATGGTTATGTTATGTTATGTTATGTTATGTTATGTTATGTTATGTTATGTTATGTTATGTTAAAATGCTGTGCAATTTTATATCTCAACATCTTTGTTCTCATTGCATTTTTGGTCTGGAGTGTTGCTCCCTTTCTTCTCTGCTTTGGAGCTTATACTCAGAAAGTTCACACACACATTTTATCTTCTGAGATAAACGTCCCTGCCTTCCTCCCACAAAACTACACTAGCATTTTTAAGAGCTGAGTAAATTGTCTCTAGAAAAGGAGTTTTGCTCAGCTCCTGTGGAGAAAAAAGCAGGGACACAAGGCAACTGCCAGTGGAATCATAATGATTAGGAGGCCAGCTAGAGGTGTGGGGAGAAAATAAGCAGATCATAGTGGAAATATCAATAGTACTGGTCAAAAAAAAAAAAAAGTCCCAATCAACTGTTTTCAGGCAGGCAGTTAAATTCTTCTATCGGCTTGGGAGTGCTAAAGTGGAAAAAAGACCTTAGTCCCAACATCAGTTCAGCTCCATACCTTATTTTCTCCCCTGCCTTGTGGACCCAGCCCTACCATTTGTCCCTTCTCACTCCTGTATCATTAAATCCTCTCCTGCATTGATACGAGATTTTAAATACTGATGACAATACATTTTACATGCAGAAAATTATATATGTTTCTTCGATTATGCAATTTAAATTTATTTGAGGTAAACATTTAAAAAATTTAGGTCTTCTTTAATTCTTTGAATTCCCAGTTAAAAACCTTAGTATTCTATTTATAAATCTAATACATTTTATTCATTTTTAAAGGTGTTACACATATATTTTGTCTGATTCATAAACTTGGCATTTGATTCTCTTTAAACTATGTTTAAATATGATCTGTGTATTTCATTTATTTATTTATTTATTTATTTATATTTAATTATACTTTAAGTTCTATGGTACATGGGCACAACGTGTGGGTTTGTTACATATGTATACTGGTGCCATGTTGGTGTGTTGCACCTGTCAACTCGTCAGCACTCATCAACTTGTCATTTACATCAGGTATAACTCCCAATGCCATCCCTCCCCCTCCCCCTCCCCTTAATAGACCCCGGTGTGTGATGTTCCCCTTCCCAAGTCCAAGTGATCTCATTGTTCAATTCCCACCTATGAGTGAGAACATGCAGTGTTGGTTTTCTGTTCTTGCGATAGTTTGCTGAGAATGATGGTTTCCAGCTGCATCCATGTCCCTACAAAGGACACAAACTCATCCTTTTTTTTTTTTTTTTTTTGAGACAGAGTCTTGCTCTGTTTCCCAGGCTGGAGTTCAGTGGCTGGATCTCAGCTCACTGCAAGCTCTGCCTCCCGGGTTCAAGCCATTCTCCTGCCTCAGCCTCCCGAGTAGCTGGGACTACAGGTGCCCGCCACCTTGCCTGGCTAGTTTTTTGTATTTTTTAGCAGAGATGGGTTTCACTGGGTTAGCCAGGATGGTCTCGATCTGCTGACCTTTTGATCTGCCCGTCTTGGACTCCCAAAGTGTTTGGATTACAGGCTTCAGCCACCGTGCCTGGCCAAACTCGTCCTTTTTTATGGCTGCATAGTATTCCATGGTGTATATGTGCCACATTTTCTTAATCCAGTCTGTCACTGATGGACATTTGGGTTGATTCCAAGTCTTTGCTATTGTGAATAGTGCTTCAATAAACATATGTGTGCAAGTGTCTTTATAACAGCATGATTTATAATCATTTGGGTATATACCCAGTAATGGAATGCCTGGGTCATACGGTATTTCTACTTCTAGACTCTTGAGGAATCACCATACTGTTTTCCACAATGGTTGAACTAGTTTACAATACCACTAACAGTGTAAAAGTGTTCCTATTTCTCCACATCCTCTCCAGCACCTGTTGTTTCCTGACTTTTATAATGATTGCCATTCTAACTAGTGTGAGATGGTATCTCACTGTGATTTTGATTTGCATTTCTCTGATGGCCAGTGAGGACGAGCATTTTTCATGTGTCTGTTGGCTGTATGCATGTCTCTTTTGAGAAATGTCTGTTCATATCCTTTGCCCACTTATTGATGGGGTTGTTTGTTTTTTTCTTGTAAATTTGTTTGAGTTCTTTATAGGTTCTGGATATTAGCCCTTTGTAAGATGAGTAGATTGCAAAAATTTTCTCCCATTCTGTAGGTTGCCTGTTCACTCTGATGGAAGTTTCTTTTGCTGTGCAGAAGCTCTTTAGTTTAATTAGATCCCATTTGTCAATTTTGGCTTTTGTTGCCGTTGCTTTTGGTGTTTTAGTCATGAAGTCCTTGCCCATGCCTATGTCCTGAATGGTATTACCTAGGTTTTCTTCTAGGGTTTTTATGGTATTAGGTCTAACATTTAAGTCTCTAATCCATCTTGAATTAATTTTTGTATAAGGAGTAAGGAAAGGATCCAGTTTCAGCTTTCTACTTATGGCTAGTCAATTCTCCCAGCACCATTTATTAAATAGGGAATCCTTTCCCCATTTCTTGTTTCTCTCAGGTTTGTCAAAGATCAGATGGCTGTAGATCTGTGGTATTATTTCTGAGGGCTCTGTTATGTCATGTCCCATTGGTCTATATCTCTGTTTTGGTACAAGTACTATGCTGTTTTGGTTACTGTAGCCTTGTAGTATAGTTTGAAGGCAGGTAGCGTGATGCCTCCAGCTTTGTTCTTTTGACTTGGGATTGTCTTGGCAATATGGGCTCTTTTTTGGTTCCATATGAACTTTAAAGCAGTTTTTTCCAATTCTCTGAGGAAAGTCATTAGTAGCTTGATGGGGATGGCATTGAATGTATAAATTACCTTAGGCAATATGGCCATTTTCACAGTATTGATTCTTCCTATCCATGAGCATGGTATGTTCTTCCATTTGTTTATGTTCTCTTTTATTTCACTGAGCAGTGGTTTGTAGTTCTCCTTGAAGAGGTCCTTTGCATTTCTTGTAAGTTTGGATTCCTAGGTATTTTATTCTCTTTGAAGCAATTGTGAATGGAATTTCATTCATGATTTGGCTTTCTGTTTGTCTGTTACTGCTGTACAAGAATGCTTGTGATTTTTACACATTAATTTTGTATCCTGAGACTTTGCTGAAGTTGCTTATCAGCTTAAGGAGATTTTGGGCTGAGACAATGGGGTTTTCTAAATATACAATCATGTCATCTGCAAACAGGGACAATTTGACTTCCTCTTTTCCTAACTGAATACCCTTGATTTTTTTCTCTTGCCTGATTGTCCTAGCCAAAACTTCCAACACTATGTTGAATAGTAGTGGTGAGAGAGGGCATCCCTGTCTTGTGCCAGTTTTCAAAGGGAATGCTTCCAGTTTTTGCCCATTCAGTATGATATTGGCTGTGGGTTTGTCATAAATAGCTCTTATTATTTTGAGATACGTTCCATCAATACCGAATTTAATGGAGCGTTTTTAGCATGAAGGGCTGTTGAATTTTGTCAAAGGCCTTTTCTGCATCTATTGAGATAATCATGTGTTTTTTGTCTTTGGTTCTGTTTATATGCTGAATTATGTTTATTGATTTGTGTATGTTGAACCAGCCTTTCATCCCAGGGATGAAGCCCACTTGGTCATGGTGGATAAGCTTTTTGATGTGCTGCTGGATTCGGTTTGCCAGTATTTCATTGAGGATTTTTGCATTGATGTTCATCAGGGATATTGGTCTAAAATTCTCTTTTTTGTGTGTGTCTCTGCCAGGCTTTCATATCAGGATGATGTTAGCCTCATAAAAGAGTTAGGGAGGATTCCCTCTTTTTCTATTGATTGGAATAGTTTCAGAAGGAATGGTACCAGCTCCTCCTTGTACCTCTGATAGAATTCAGCTGTGAATCCATCTGGTCCTGGACTTTTTTTGGTTGGTAGGCTATTTTTTATTGCCTCAATTTCAGAGCCTACTATTGGTCTATTCAGGGATTCAACTTCTTCCTAGGTTAGTCTTGGGAGAGAGTAAGTGTCCAGGAAATTATCCATTTCTTCTAGGTTTTCTAGTTTATTTGCATAGAGGTGTTTATAGTATTCTCTGATGGTAATTTGTATTTCTCTGGGGTCGGTGGTGATACCCCCTTTATCATTTTTTATTGCATCTATTTGATTCTTCTCTCTTTTCTTCTTTATTAGTCTTGCTAGCGGTCTATCAATTTTGTTGATCTTTTCAAAAAACCAGCTCCTGGATTCATTGATGTTTTGGAGGATTTTTTGTGTCTCTATCTCCTTCAGTTCTGCTCTGATCTTAGTTATTTCTTCCTTTCTGCTAGCTTTTGAATGTGTTTGCTCTTGCTTCTCTAGTTCTTTTAATTGTGATGTTAGGGTGTCAATTTTAGATCTTTCCAGCTTTCTCTTGTGGGCATTTAGTGCTCTAAATTTCCCTCTACACACTGCTTTAAATGTGTCCCAGAGATTCTGGCATGTTGTATCTTTGTTCTCATTGGTTTCAAAGAACATCTTTATTTCTGCCTTCTTTTCCTTATGTACCCAGTAGTCATTCAGGAGCAGGTTGTTCAGTTTCCATGTAGTTGAGTGGTTTTGATTGACTTTCTTAGTCCTGAGTTCTAGTTTAATTTCAGTGTGGTCTGAGAGACAGTTTGTTATAATTTCTGTTCTTGTACATTTGCTGAGGAGTGCTTTACTTCCAATTATGTGGTCAATTTTGGAATAAGTGTGATGTGGTGCTGAGAAGAATGTATATTCTGTTGAATTGGGGTGGAGAGTTCTGTAGATGTCTATTAGGTCCGCTTGGTGCAGAGTTGAGTTCAATTCCGTGTTAAGTTTCTGTCTCGTTGATCTGTCTAATGTTGACAGTGGAGTGTTGAAGTCTCCCATTATTATTGTGTGGGAGTCTAAGTCTCTTTGTAAGTCTCTAAGGACTTGCTTTATGAATCTGGGTGTTCCTGTGTTGGGTGCATATATATTTAGAATAGTTAGCTCTTCCTGATGAATTGATCCCTTTAACATTATGTAATGACCTTCTTTGTCTCTTTTGATCTTTGATGGTTTAAAGTCTGTTTTATCAGAGACCAGGATTACAACCTCTGCTTTTTTTTATTCTCCGTTTCCTTGGTAGATCTTCCTCCATCCCTTTATTTTGAGCCTGTGTGTGTCTCTGCATGTGAGATGGGTCTCCTGAATACAGCAGACTGATGGGTCTTGATTCTTTATCCAGTTTGCCAGTCTGTGTCTTTCAATTGGACCATTTAGTGCATTTACATTTAAGGTTAATATTGTTATGTGTGAACTTGATCCTGTCATTGTGATATTAGCTGGTTATTTTGCTCGTTCGTTGATGCAGTTTCTTCCTAGCATTGATGGTCTTTACATTTTGGCATGTTTTTGTCATGGCTGGTACCTGTTGTTCCTTTCCATGTTTAGTGCTTCCTTCAGGGTCTCTTGTAAGGCAGGCCTGGCGGTGACAAAATCTCTAAGCATTTGCTTGTCTGTAAAGGATTTTATTTCTCCTTCACTTATGAAACTTAGTTTGGCTGGATATGAAATTCTGGGTTGAAAATTCTTTTCTTTAAGAATGTCGAATATTGGCCCCCAATCTCTTCTGGCTTGTAAAGTTTCTGCCTAGAGATCTGCTGTTAGTCTGATGGACTTCCCTTTGTGGGTAACCTGACCTTTCTCTCTGGCTGCCCTTAAGATTTTTTCCTTCATTTCAACTTTGGTGAATCTGACAATTATGTGTCTTGGAGTTGCTCTTCTCCAGGAGTATCTTTGTGGCGTTCTCTGTATTTCCTGAATTTGAATGTTGGCCTGCCTTACTAGGTTGGGGAAGTTCTCCTGGATGATATCCTGAAGAGTGTTTTCCAACTTGGTTTCATTTCACCCTCACTTTCAGGCACCCAATCAGATGTAGATTTGGTCTTTTCACATAATCCCATACTTACTGGAGGCTTTGTTCATTTCTTTTTCCTCATTTTTCTCTAGACTTCTCTTCTCGCTTCATTTATTCATTTGATCTTCAATCGCTGATACTCTTTCTTCCAGTTGATCAAGTCGGTTACTGAAGCTTGTGCATTTGTCACATATTTCTTGTGTCATGGTTTTTATCTCTGTCAGTTTGTTTATGGCCTTCTCTGCATTGATTATTCTAGTTATCCATTCTTCCATTCTTTTTTCAAGATTTTTAGTTTCTTTGCGCTGGGTACATAGTTCCTCCTTTAGCTCTGAGAATTTTGATGGACTGAAGCCTTCTTCTCTCAACTCGTCAAAGTCATTCTCTGTCCAGCTTTGATCCATTGCTGGCGATGAGCTGCATTCCTTTGGAGGGTGAGATGCGCTCTGATTTTTTTAATTTCCAGTTTTTCTGCCCTGCTTTTTCCCCATCTTTGTGGTTTTATGTGTCTTTGGTCTTTGATGATAGTGACGTACTGATGGGGTTTTGGTGTGGGTGTCCTTTCTGTTTGTTAGTTTTCCTTCTAACAGTCAGGACCCTCAGCTGTAGGTCTGTTGGAGATTGCTTGAGGTCCACTCCAGACACTGTTTGCCTTGGTATCAGCAGCGGAGGGTGCAGAAGATAGAATATTGCTGAACAGCGAGTGTTCCTGTCTGATTCTTGCTCTGGAAGATTCATCTCAGGGGTGTACCCTGCCATGTGAGGTGTGGGGTGTCGGTCTGCACCTAGTGGGGGATGTCTCCCAGTTAGGCTACTCAGGGGTCAGACACCCACTTGATCAGGCAGTCTGTCCGTTCTCAGATGTCAGCCTCCGTGCTGGAGATCCACTGCTCTCTTCAAAGCTGTCAGATGGGGTCATTTACATCTGAAGAGGTTTCTGCTGCTTTTTGTTTAGCTATGCCCTTTCCCCAGAGGTGAAGTCTACAGAGACAGGCAGGCCTCCTTGAGCTGCTGTGGGCTCCACCCAGTTCCAGCTTCCCTGGAGGCTTTGTTTACCTACTTAAGTCTCAGCAATGGCAGGCGCCCCTCCCACAGCTTTGCTGTTGCCTTGGAGTTAGATCTCAGACTGCTGTGCTAGTAATGAGGGAGGCTCCTTGGGTGTAGGACCCTGCCAGCCAGGTGTGGGATGTAATCTCCTGGTGTGCCATTTGCTAGGACCCTTAGTAAAGTGTAGTATTAGGGTGAGAGTTACCCAATTTTCCAGGTGTTGTGTGTCTCAGTTTCCCTTGGCTAGGAAAAGGGATTCCCTTCCCCCTTGTGCTTCCCAGGTGAGGTGATGCCTTGCCCTGCTTCAGCTCTCGCTGGTTGGGCTGCACCCATGGCACTCTCCAGTGAGATGAACCTGGTACCTCAGTTGAAAATGCAGAAATCACCCATCTTCTGTGTCGCTTGTGCTGGGAGCTGGAGGCTGGAACTGTTCCTATTCGGCCATCTTGCTCCCGTCTCGTATTTCATTTTTAAGAATCTCAATTTGCTGACTTAATAAAGCCTCATCAGACTTTTTAAATAATCTTTTTAATCTAAAAAGAAAATTATAAATAAAGCAAGTCTTAAATCCTTTCAAATGTTTCAATACTGTGATCAATGAAGTAAGATTTCAACTTAAAATAGTAAGCTTAGTATCTTGATTAACTGGGTAATTTTTATTTACTATTAAAATTAACCTGAATGAAGTTAATTTTTAAAAGTCCAAGTTAATTTTTCAATTACAAATTTTAAATTATAATTACAAATTAGATCTGGTATTCAAATAGACAAATTATCTTAAATAATACAAACCCAAAAATATTAAATACATGCAGATTTACTAACAAAAACATGAATAATAGGTTTCAATCATTTTAAATAATTTTAATTTTGGCTCTAAAATTCTGGTGAGTTTTAAAGATGCTAACCCATGAAGGAAATAATTACATAACCCATTTTTTCATTCATGAAACAAATATTTACTGAGGCTACTCTGCCAAGCACTGTTTTAGGTCCTTAAAATAGAACTGACAAAAAAATTCCCTGCCCTATGTAGCTTATGCTATAAGGAGGAGAGGTATTTTAAAAATGCACACTAAAAATAAGCAAGAAAATATAACTATTACATGAAACTATGTATTCTGTAGAAAATGTAAAAGAAAATAGAATAATATGATCTGGTGTCGGTAGCAGGATAACAATTTTAGAACAGGTTGGTAAAGTTCAACCGTATTTAGAGGGCCACAATTGAACAAAGATTTGAGGAAAATGGAGTTAGTCATAAGGAGGGAGTGTAAAAGTTAAAGAAAGATGAAAGAAACACGAAACATGGCTTCACAGTTCAAGAAAGGTTTTCTTTGCATAAAACCTGAAAGGGGCTTCTGGCTGATTTCGGTCAGGACTGCTTTCTCTTACAGACTAAGAGTATATATTGGTTTTCAAGTGAAGAGAGTATTACAAGCTTGGAATGTTTCTGTGTGAGGGAGAAGTTTTGTGCTGGGGTTGGAATGTCTCTGGGAGGAGGGGAGGTTATCTTGGGGCTGACATCTTTCCGGCTGGAGGGGGATTATCTCGAGGCTGGCATTTTCCTGGCCAGAGGAGGGCTATCTTGGGGCTAGCATGTCTCTGGTTGGGGAAGAGTTTGGAATGTTTCTGGCTGGAGATGTTATGTGTGGTTTATATTCATGCTGACCTTAGCCATTAGGCTGATGCCCTTTGGATTTAGGGGATTTAGGTGGTTTTTTAATAAGGTGAACTTTAGAATGAGGGACTTGTCCAAGATGGTGATGCTCCTGCTCTGTCAGGGAGAATAAGCCAGGCAGTACTAAAAGCTAGTGAAAAAGCCATGAAGTGGGTGAGCCTCTGGCCTGTTTAAGGAATCAGGAGACTGATATGGGGGAAATGGAATCAGAGACAGTTCTGGAAAACTAGACGATGAGTTCAGGGGAAAAAAAAAAAGATAGATTATACAGAGCAAGCTTGTCCCACCCGCAACCTGGAGGCCACATGCAGCCCAAGATAGCTTTGAATGTGGCCCAACACAAATTTGTAAACTTTCTTTAAAAATGAGATTTTGTGTGACACTTTTTTCACCTCATCAGCTCTTGTTAGTGTTAGTGTATTTTATGTTTGGTCCAAGACAATTCTTCTTCCAATGTGGCCCAGGGAAGCCAAAAGAAGGAACACTGATACAGAGATTTGAAGGTCATTACAAGATTTAGATTTTTCTAATTTACTCTGAGAATTGGGAAGTTATTGGAAAGTATAGAGCAGAGGAGAGACATCATCTAATGTTGAGTTTAACAGAGTTAGGCATGCCTCTGTGTTGAGGAGACATTGAAGGGAGGCAAGTGTGGTAGCTGCAGTCCTTTGGGAGCTTCGGCAATAACCCTAGTGAGAGATGATGGTGGTTCAGATCAGAATAGTGGCAATGAAGATGGAGAAGTGTGGTCGGTCCAATTCTAGGTTCAGTTTGACAACAGAACAACAGAATTTCCTGATAGACTGCAAATTGAGTGTGAGAGGGCAGTCAAGGATGACCAACTGGAATGGTGGAGTTGCCATTAAAAACATAGAGAATACTGACAGAGAATACTTCAGGAAGATGTTGGGAGAAGGGATACTACAAGTTTAGTTTTGCATATTTTAAGTTTAACTGGACTGTTAGACATCTAATAAAAATGTTGAGTTTGGGAGAAGGGATACTACAAGTTTAGTTTTGCATATTTTAAGTTCAACTGGACTGTTAGACATCTAACAAAAATGTTGAGTAGGCTGTTCCATAGTTGGATACTCAGGACTGAAGGCTAGAATGGAAATACATGTGCAACTTTTTCATAGAATTTTACTACCATTGAGAAAAGAGAATTGGGGCAACAAGGAGCAAGTGGGATCACTAAAAACTTTGTTGGCTGTGATTCACAATAAATAATATACTTTAAATCATAATTTAGGACATACATACATTTACACATTCATATTCATACTTCTAATAGAAAAGTATTTTTATAAAGCAGTGCTTACACTTACTCCATGCAATACTTTTGATCTTTTCTATTCTGTTTTTTCCTATTCTATGTTATTAAAAACATTTTTGGAACTGATTTCACTCATTAACAGGTTGTGACCCTCAATTGATAAACAAAGTGAGATTAGGTATTTAAACTAATTTAAATTAAGTTTAGCCTAATTTAAATTACCTTTGAATAAAAATTTGACACATGATTTCTATTTTTAATTTTTTATTTATGGTTTCTAATTTTTATTATAATAATTGCATTATATTAAAAGCTAAGTTTTATTTTTAAAAGCATATGATGATTTTAAGGTGATGAAGAAAATATATACTCTCTGACAATGCTAAGATATCAAATAGTATAATCCTTTCTAAAGCAAATTAGCAATGTGAGTCAAAAGAATTAATAAACATGAATATCCACTTAGAAGTGACAGATAAGACTTCATCACTGCAGTAGAATTTAAACTGAAACTTGAAGATTGAGAAGGAATCAGCCAGAAAAACATGTAAGACAAGTCATTTGTGCAGATTCCCTGAGTTTAGAAACAGCTGGGTTCATTAAAGGAACCAGAGGTAGGCATGTGTAGATGGGACACAGTCATGAGATGAAGGCTGGAGGCAAAATATGTAGAATCTTATAGGTCATGCTTTGAGAAATTGGAGTTTAATCCAACCTACAAGTGAAGACATCGAAGAGATTAAGTAAGACATTACACTCTTAGAATAACATTCCTGGTGTGATATGAATAGTAGATTGGACTTGAAACAAAACTGTGGAGGTGGGAAGGATGATTTAATATAATTTATCAGTTATATTTTGCTATATAACAAGCCACTCCAAAAGTTAATGGCTTAAAACAGAACCTATATGTTTGTCTCAGAATTTCATGAGTTAGAAATCTGGGCTGGAATTAAATGGGTAGTTTCTCTAGTCCTGGTTCACTCATGTATCCAAGATCAGCAACTGGTTGGTTAGAGCAGGCTGAACTGGGACAAGATTAGCTAAGACAATTCTATTCCCATTCGTGTGGTGTTTTACTTTCCAGAAGTCTGATTCTGAGTGTGTTCACCCAGTTACCATTTAGAGTGTTGAAACAGTCTAAGTGTGCAGACAAGGTCTCTTGAGGCCTAGGCTCAGAACTGGCCCATAATCTCTTCTGTTATGGCCCAATCCAGTCACAAGGGGACATAGAGGAAGGGAAAGAGATTCTATCTTTTAATGGCAAGACCTACCAATTCACCTTGCAAGAAGCATGAACACAGGGAACAGTTAAGATGGTGTAATTTTCTTTGCAATGTAGAGATTATTGGTATTTTCACATTATGCTAAAATCTTCCTTGGAACCATGAGAACTAATCATGTGCTTGTGGGCTAAAAGAGTAGGGTATGGTCTATGTTTACAACTGTGGCAAAAAGTATCTTGAGCTAAGTAAACAAATTAATTATAGCATTGTCTTTTATGTAATCAATAGTGTTGCAATGAATTATGTCTTCTTTCAGAAAAATGAACAGGCCTTGAAAAAATTAACTACCCTTTCAGAGGATAGAGAAGTAAAAATAAACAAATAAATAAATAAATAAATTCTTAATTCTGTTGAAAGCAATTCTTCAAAAGAACGTGTATTCATATAACCTGTTGATTCTGAGCAAATCTATGAAATGAGATTCATACTTTACTTATGACACACACTTATGATATAGCAGACACTTCAAAAGGACCTCAGCCAATGTCTTCAGATAAAGAGACTTAGGATGAAGGCTCTGGGGCTAGGAATAGAAATATGCAAAGCATGACCAGCCTGAGTCCTTGACTAACTCGCTTCAGAGGCTACAATGTATTGGTCCTACACAGAACCTGGTGTAGGAGGAGCAGCTTTCTTCATGAGCCTGCTAGGTAAAGCCTTTACTTAGATACTTGGAGTTCCTGACACTATGGGAAACTAATGAGAAAATATCAGAGACAGAGGTTTCTATTAATTAAGCCCTGGGGAAATAGAATTGCTGCTTTTTTCTAGTTATTAGGGGAAATACCCCAGTATAGAAATATCCCCAAGAAACCTTTAGAAACAGATATAACAGTGCTTCCGGCTGAACAGAAGGGATTTAAATTTCATAAACCCAGGAATGGGTAGGGACCTCATTGTCACTGCTAGAGGTAAGTGGAGAATGCACACGGGTTCAAGATGTAGGCTTGTCATGGGTCAGGGAGAAAGTAAATTGCCAAATAGGTAGAGGGAAAAGAACATTTAGCTAGTGATCTTTCTGTTGACTTAAATAACAATATTTGGGGACATATTTGAGGCTGCATGGGTGGCTGAATAGAATTAGTCTTGGTGGAGGGAGGGGAGAATAAACACAGGATTAGAAATCAGAGATAAGGTTTTATTTTTTTCTGGAGCATGACATATTGAATAATTGAGACTTTTCCACTGGTCATAACATTGTTTCTCTGCTTTCATATCCTCAGAATTTTCTAAATTAATTATGATTCAGGGGGACACCATTGCACATACTGGTACCTTGTTTGAGCCAGATAAATATAAATCATCAGTATCATTAATAAGCGAGGTCAGATGTATCAGAAGAGTCTATAACTGAAAATATTATGTCAGGATATTGATGCAAACAGAACACAGTCTCTATCCCAGATCAATTTTTTATGCTTACCTTCCTTTCTCTCAGTGGGATTGGGTGAGCTTATGTCTTTCCTTCCAAGTCTCCAACAGATAAACTTCTAATTATCATATTAATCTCTGAAGAGTAGAACACTGATTTTGCCAAAACACGGGTTCCCTGATTTTATGAAAAGGATTAGCATCAAACACTTTGAAGAAATACATAGGAATTCCAGAAACACAGTAAGACAGTAGCTCTGACTGCTTTAGAGGTCCTAATGATCTCATATTTCTGGAATTAGTAGCAGCCATCTCTATGCTAATTTGAAAATTGAGATAGTAGTAAATCTTTTTACCTTTTTCTTTAATCTCTTCATCTGTATAGGTCAGGGGCTCAGTAGAGTTGAGAGAGAGCATTGAGCTGCCAGGTGTAGGGGTAGTCAATTAGAGCAACGAGGAGACATGTTGAAAGTTAGCAGTGAAGTCTTTAATCACTTATGGAGATAATGTGAGCAACAAGCTAAACCCGAAGACGGTGCTGTTCCTCTCTGTTCTATCTTCCCCCATGGACTTGTGCTCAGGTTAGGTGGATCAGTGCAGACTTGGGGATTGTTCCACTGCTGAGGGAGCCCCCAGAAATGCTTGCAGCAATTTTATGGATCCTGTGGTAAGGGAAGGAAGACAGCTAGAAGTGGAAAAGTACTGAGCTAAGTCAGAATAGGGCGACACGTCTTCAAGGTTTTCTCTTTTTGCCACCTCCCCCCATGCACACCCACCAGAGCAGAGGTCTCAGCAGAGACACTTCAAAAGGACATCAGCCAGCATCTTCAGATAAAGAGACTTAGAATGAAGGCTCTGGGGCTAGGAATATAAATACGCAAAAAACATGACCAGCCAGGAGTTCCTGAGTCCTTGACTAACTCACTGGAGAGACTGCGATGCAGTCTTGCTTCTGCACCAAGTCTGGTGTGGGGAGAGAAGCTTTTCCCACAAGACTGCCAGGTTTCCCAATGGCTTTAACCTTTGTCGTTGCCTGTTTTTAAGCCTGAAAATTCACACATAGGTTTTAACCAGGAGCTGGAACTCTTCAATTTGATTTTTTAGGACGTGAGTGAGAAACATAGGCTACTTTAACATGGACCCGAGTCAGGTCAGACACTGAGGTACTGTGAAAGCAACAGCACAACAATTAGTCTGAGGCAATAGTAGACCTAGACTATGATCGAGATCATTCCAAGTAAGATGATCAGGCTTGCCTGGAGGATTGAATGGAACTGAGTCCCAACAGTTACCAAGCAAGGAAAAGATGTTCCAAAGCCCACTAGGATCTACTTTAAAAGAGCCAGAAGGCTTTCTCCTATTTCTATATGAATCTCTTTTACCTGCCTGGAGCATCAATTCAGAAACAGAGCAACTATGCCAATAAGCTGACTTAAAGGCCTCCCAGGATTCTAGCATTGTCATGACAATTGGGGTACACACATAAGAAGAATCCTTTCAGAGGACACATATGGTAAACAAAGAGTTAGCAATGTTAAGGCAAGCCACTCCGGGCATACATTAGGCTAGGCGGGTAGTCAGGTTAGCAGGGCCCCCAATATAGCTTCCCATCATGGGGCCTCCTGCCTTGGTGTTTCCAGCTCAGTTTGAATAATGTAGGTGAATCTTTTTTTTTTTTTTTTTTTTTTTTACTGTTACTTTTTTTTTTTTTTTTTACACTTTAAGTTCTAGGGTACATGTGCATAACGTGCAGGTTTGTTACATATGTATACTTGTGCCATGTTGGTGTGCTGCACCCATCAACTCGTCAGCACCCATCAATTCATCATTTACATCAGGTATAACTCCCAATGCAATCCCTCCCCCCTCCCCACCCCCATGATAGGCCCCGGTGTGTGACGAATCTTTGGCTTTAGAGTAACCGTCTGGGGCAGTCAGTTTTAAATAGTTTTATTTGTCTGTGGCATTTGTCTCTGTGTCTCACAAGTGCGGATGACATCCACAGTTATTTTTTGTGGAATGTGTAGAAACTGACACCATCCTCTGATATCTCACAGTCAGCGTTATCAGTTCTCAGCAGCTTGGAAAGGCAACACAGGGAAGAATTTTTGGTTCATTTTTCTTTTTACTTAATTGCTTCATTCTTTTTTAGAAAAAAGGAAAACTTTTAAGAGCAAGCCTGAAAAAAAGATTATCAGTATCTTTCCATTTCCCCATGTTTCCTCAGGTGCCAGGTTTTAGTTTATTGTTATCAATATGTCTCATAAGTAACCAAAATATTATATTTTAAAAATAATTATTGCTTATTTTTTATGTGTTGTGGAGCATGGAGAATCCATCCTACGGCCCATGATTGGGCTCCTTGATGTGCAGCTTTGGTGGAAAATTGGGGACATTATCAGAAGCGATGTGCTCAGGAAAAAATGAACAGAAAGCATATGTGTTTTTCTAGGACCTGGATAGTATGGCCTGGGTCAGTGGAATGCACAGGAATGACTAGGTCAAACCCAGAGAAAGTGACTGCTGTTGTCAGGATCTGAGAACCCCTCTGAATGGGATGATGTTACTTACATGGCAAGAACGTCCTGGCCTGTTGGCTTTGACCTCTGTCCATGGGCAGTGCCGTTAGCCTTAGTCAGGTTTTGACAAGCAGACCAGCTTTTCGTGCTGTTTGTGAGACTTCTGATGGCAGTGGCAGTCCATACACGTAGGCCCAATCTAAGATGGTTCCTGAGTATTTATGGGCCATCCTCTTGTGGATCAAGGAGGTGATCAACCACACACATCAGCTTGCTCTGGGACAGAGGACAGTTTGCACTGTGTGCTTAATTGACAAGTGCAGTCTGCTCATTGGTCATGTTATCCTTGTTAGCATAGGGGCCTCTCTGGTCAGAATCCACATGGGTAACAAAAAGTAGGAACAGAACTGATTTCTATCTAAATGTCTTGTCCTCACAGTGGGGCTTCTATATGTCAGTACTAGGCTTCCCAGTGGTGCCAACAAACGGCCAGGCTAATAGCTAGTGTCCATGTATCAGGTAGGTTTATAGTTTTCCATATGCCTTGCTAAAATGACCTAAACTGCAGCAATTTCAGAGCATGAGGGCAAAGACATGCAGAGGTGTACATAGACTACACATTAGTACTGATAATACATTTAATAGTAGGGATTATAACAGTGAAGATTTATAGGGGTCTGATGGAACCCACTCATAGTTGAGCTTGGGCAAGGATACCGGTGGTGGTGACCTCAAAACAGAAAGCGTCATATGTTTTATCCTCATTTTGTTGCCAGTGAGACTCATAGTCACCTGTGAATGGGTAGCTTAAAAGTTTAGGGTGTACAATTTTCTTTTATTTCCCTTTTGAGTGTTAACCTTGGTTTAGAGTCTCTAGTCCCCTATGTACAGAAGGACATTGTTCAAACCCCTAGTTTTGTTTAATTTTGAAAACTGAGATATCTGGGCAAGTCAACGAGGTCTTCTAACCTATCCCTAGACCCACAGGGAGGGGCAGAGAGATCCCTTATCACTTACAGAGGCTGGTCCATCAGGATTTGGTGATGAGTTTTCTGGGGCAGGAGCAGGAGTTGGAGAACAAGGAGGAGCAGCAGGTCGAGGTGGACAGTTATTTTTCTTTTTGACCAGAACTTACAGAGGCTGCAAAGGGCAGGCTAGTTTCATCCCAGTTTCCTTAGCTTTCTCCTGGCCCCTCTGTTTGGTCTTTAACAAACAGGAGCTAAAGGAAAGAACTAAAGTTCTCCTTCAGAACAAATAGTTTATATAAACTATATGCTAGCAACCTCCAAGAATATCCTATTGCTTCTACTAGCATGTCCCCAGTCTCACTGGCATGCTTAGAGAAGTTCCCCTTGGGATTCATTGGCACCTCCCTGCATGGCAAAGTGCCCTGCAGGACCCTCAGACTTTTGCAAACAATCTGGTAGCATCTCTCTACAATGTCCTGCAGACTCTTCTACCACCTCCCTACAGTACCCCATAGGATCTTCATGCTTTTTGCTTTTGCAGAATGGGATTGTTCTTAGTTACTTGCCCTGATTACTGCCCCAATTTGTCAGGACCTCAACTGAGCTGAGAGAGAAAGAAAGAGACAGAGGGAGAAAGACTGGAGTTGAACTGCCAGGAGTAGCTGATTAAAAGAACAAAGAGCCAAAATGAAAGTAACAGTGAATCCTTTAATCGTTTACTTTGATAGTATGAGCAAAAGCCTAAACCCCCTCCAAAATAAACGCTGATTCTCCTGTTTCATTTCTCCCGTGAAACGAAGGTTGAGAGTCGGGTGGATCAGTGCAGATTTGAGGGTCATCTTACTGTATAGAGACAGTAGATACACTGCACATAATCACGTAACGATCACCAAAATCAAGACAAGGAAAAAGTCCACTCCTTGCAGCCTCTCCTCCAAATTTCTTAATTGTGCCATTCATAATTGACATTTCCTTGGACAAGACCCTCTGGCATGGCAATCATTATCTGGTTCTGTTCCTATGCTTTTGCCTGTTACAGAATATTATATAAATGAATCATACAGTATGTAGCCTTTGACGTTGACTTCTTGCGCTTACATAGTTAAGATTCATCCATGTTGCTGTGTGTACCAGCAGTCATTAATTTTTATTGCTGAGTAGTATTCTATTTATTACATGTGTTTATCACTTTTTAAAATCCATTTACCACCATTTAGGTTGTTTCCAGTTTTACAAATAAAGCCACTATAAGTATTTGATTACAGGTTTTGGAGTGAACATAAGCTTTTATTCCTCTTGGGTAAATGCCCAGGGGTGTTATTGCAGGATTAATAGTAAGTGTATGTTTAACTTCACAAGAAACTGCTAAACTCTTTTCCACAGTGGTTGTAACATTTTGCATTCCCACAAACAATGTATGGAAGATCAAGTTGCTCCACATTCTGCCCAGGACTTAATATTGTTAGGTATTTTTTTTCCTTTTTAAAAAAATTGCAATAGTTATTTTTATTGATGAGTACTGATACTGTATCTCATTGTGGTTTTAACTTGCATTTCTCTAATGACCAGTGATGTTGATGTTGAGCATATTTTTATGGACTAATTTGACACCTGAAAGTTTTCTTTGGTGAAATATCTGTTCAAATAGATTGCTAATTTCTTTTAAAAAAGTGTTGTTGGCTTTCTTCTTGTTGGGTTTTGAGGTCTGAGGTATTCTAGATGTTTTCTGTCAGATTTTTTTTTTTTTTTTTTGCAAATAAATTCTCCTGTCAGTAACTCAAAATGAAAACACAAACAGAAACAAAAATAAAGTACTGAGATTTTGATTTAAGTTGCATTGAATGACTAACTTTGGGGAATTGGTATCTTCACAATATAAAGTCTTCCTACCCATCAACACAGCATCTTTTCACTTATTTAAGTCTTCTTTGATTTCTTTTATCAGTGTTTTACAGGGTACAGCATATTGACTCTGCAATATATTTTGAGAGATTTATAACTGTTTTATTTTTTATGTTATTTTGAATAATATTGAAAATCGTGTGTCCCAATTGCTCATTCTTCGCATATATAACATATGCAGTAATTGATGTTTTATGTATTGGCCCTTCATCCACTGACCTTGTTTTCCTACCTCAAGTCATCCATTCTACATAATGCAATCATACTCGCTTTTCAAAATCTAAAGCTTTGTGAAATAAATTTAATTCTCTGTTTAAAATTATTCAGTGGTTTCCTTATTTCTGGCAGGGTAAAGTCTCATTCTGTCAAGACGAAAGTTACTACTTCCTTCAAGATAAGCTTTTTGCTGATTTCTCCAGCTTTATCTACAGCATCATCATCATATTCTCTCTCACACACACACACACACACACACACACACACACACACACACACACACACACACACATTCTCTCTCTCTCTCTCTCTCTCTCTCTCTTCCCGCCTGTTCTGCCCAGAGGCAATTAGTTTAATTTCTGGTATGCATCAGCCTATTTTTGTGGCTTTAAAAAAAATCTTTATACTTGTTATTCTTTCTGAAACACAACTCTTCATAGCTGCAAACATTTTGCCAGTCTCCCTTCTACATATACTTCAGACAATGCGCCGGTCACTGTTCTAAGCATTCTGCCTGTATAAACTGATGTAATTCTACAGCAACGATGCAAATTTACTGTTTTTATTATCTCCATTTTACAGATGAGGAAACTGAGAGTATAGTTTATACAATTGCCCTAAAATCACAAGTGCAATAAGAAGTGCTAGAGCCATGATTCAGATCCATGCAGCCTATAACCAAATTCCATGTTCTTAAATACTAACTTATTTTAGTCCAGTTTCTACTCTGAACTGCCTATAAATTATGTGCTCAATAAATTGTTCCCATTTAAATGAATTAACCCACTCTCATGTGCCTTCCTCTCTCATATTTCACTGAAAATTATTTGGATATAGTTAGCAGTGATTCCCAAATCACTTCATCTAAAAATATTCTTATATTTCAACCTCTGCATTACTTGAATAATCTTCAGAATTTGAAACTGTCACGTACTACTTTCTTCCTTAAATTTTCTACCTTTCTGGTGCACCTTTGCCAGTTAACTTTTCGTGATCCTCTTCCCCATTTCCTCTTAGAGACTGGTGTTTTCCCGGGCCGCAATTTTCTGTCACTTTACTTTCTACTTTTCTTATATACTTCCCCTGGATACCTTTATCCATATTGAGTTGCCACGTATAACTTATAACTTATATGGGTAACTTCTAAATACATATCACTGATTCAGACATCATTCTGAACTTTACACCTGTCTACTTGATGGCCTATAGAATATCTTCCTTTTAAGATCCCATTGGTACTCCAAAGTTCAGCCACTCTAAACTTATCTCTTCACTTTACTCCAAATCTCCTCCTCCTCCAAAATTCTCCAATTTTTATTAATTTTAATTCATTGTGGTTGCAATATTTCTTTATTTTTAATGTTTTATTTGGTTGTTTATTCTCAAAGCCCAGTAAACTATAAAATGACACACAATAGAAAATAATAAATGTAAATAAATAAACTAGTAATAACTTATAATTGAAAAAATGGTTTTTATAAGTAGGCCACTCAATTGCCTGTATGGTATTTTAGCATTTAAGGCCGTTATCTGTTATCTATAGGCTTCCTCTCCTTTTCAATAGGAAAAGTAAGCATAGTTTATTCTTAGAATCATCTTTTAAACTTAAAACTAAAATCAGATCATGTGTGTGTGTGTGTACATATATATACATATACATTCTTTTTCTACAATATAATCCAATGTATAAAATAAGAGGAATATATGTCAAAACATCTTGTGCATGATGAATACATATAATTCTATCAATTTAAAATAAAATAAGATAATATATGTATAAGATAATTACATACTAAGAGAAAGTATAAAAATTCATTCTGCTATGCCTTTGAATATACTCTATTTCAAAACTTGCTTTTTAAATTTTAGATTTTTAATTTTTTACTTTGTTATGGATTTTCTCTGCTCATAAAGTAATAAAAGTAAATTATTTTCTCCTTAATCCTAATAATCTTAATTCTGAAGATTATTCAAGTAATGCAGAGGTTGAAATATAAGAATATTTTTAGATGAAGTGATTTGGGAATCGCTGCTAACTATATCCAAATAATTTTCAGTGAAATATGAGTGTTTAATCAGTGTTTAAATTAAACTGGGCTCCAAATGATCTCAAGGTTTGTTTATTTTTGGTTTAGTTTGTTTACATTTTTGTTTTGTCTTATTTTGTTTCACTTTTCTGCTTTATGTTTACTCTCTCTTCTCTAGCTAGTGCTTTCCTCAGAGAAAAGTCAAAAGAATTTTTCTTGTCGGTATCCACTCTGCATCAATAGATTTAAGGTCTAACTCTGTCAATACTCGAATTATTATTTATTGACAAGCTACCTTATAATGTAGCAAAAACCTGTTTTTATTTGGTATTCAGATCAATTTCTTTTTTTTTTTTCTCAGTAAATTCATCAATGATAACCAGTTCGGAGTAAGTGGAACCTGCTGATTTTCTAGCATCCAGCATCCACATTCACAAATTCAGAATTATATCTTTAAAATAATAAGGACATGGAAAAAACATGTGAATTGACTGTTGGATTGATCAACTTTCTCATAAACTTTTTTAGCAACATGTTTTACATTCTGCATAATATCAAAGAGCTACTACACATGGGTGTTTTGGTAGTCTGGCACTACAAGAGAAAAGCTGAAGTTCACTGTGAAAGATTATTTACCAAAGTGAAACAGTTAAGATGAGCAGAAAGGGATAGATAGATAGATAGATACACACATACATACATACATAGATATCCATGTGCCAGATGTTCCATAAACAACAAATAAATCAACAAATAAATCAATCAATGAAAATATTTGTAGAGCAGTAATATTTTTGTTTGCAACAATCTTACTTTGTGAAAATCTGAAGGATGTGCATATATAAAAACAATCAAAATGTCCTAATTCTCTGTAAGCACTTGATTTTCCAGAAGCTGCCAAAGTAATATTTGTTAAACTTCGTTAATATAAACCAGTTCTTGATAGAATGTGTTCAAGATGTATATTTTGTTCTGTAATGAGATGTCTGACAAATACCAAAATGTACCAAATATTTTTATTTCCCTGATCTATGTTTCAAATGCCTTGTTTTAATTTGAAACTTCAAATATTATTTCTTACTAAAATAACGTGAAGTTTTAAATTCATGATTTATAAATAATGTTTGAAATAGTATTAGCTAAGGAAAAATATTTGCTGTCTTCATGGAGAAATGCTGGTGTACAGCATAAGCAAATGTTCTTGTCTGAGGAGTTAATTTTTAAATGGTTCCACATTACCCCAAAGGAGATATTATTTTTTCAAACTTCCTTTGTGTTCTAAATCTCTCTCCTTAAATAATTTTTGATCCATCTGTTAGGCTAGCTTCTGAATTGCCTGGACAATAAGCCCCAGGTGCAACTGATGAGTTTCTTTGCACTATTTCTTTATAGTTTATGCCACTTTTGAGGGACATGGTATCAAGAGACCTAAATTGTGCTAGAATCCCACATTTTGGCCTTTGCCTTCTTATGGTGATGGTCTTTGTCAGGATATAAGCAATCTGAATCCTGTGACTTAGATATTTATAAAAAAACCTCTGCTTCTTGTCAGTATTTGTCCTGGACAGACACTTAACCTGACTGACAAGATACCAAATCTTCCGCTGCCAAATTTCTCACTGATCCCTTCTTTCTGTTCTGGTCAATTTCTGGTAGCTTAATTCTTTTCTGCTACTGAGAATACAGTTTCCTACCAAGGTTTTACCTTCATATTTGTGCCTGAAAACTTTACCCTCTTTTCTAGCCACACTCAGTGTCAGTCTGTGGTGCGATAAAGGAGCAGAATACTAAAAACTAAAAATATTCAGGAAAATGGAGAATACAACTCTACAATAATTACATATAGAGAAAGATAACTAAAAGTTTTGTGTAATCTATATCTAAAAACCATTAGAAAATTTATATGGTATATGATTCAAAACAATTTGGGGAATTATTATAAAAGATTATTAATACCCCTATATATTTATTTTAGTTTATATAGTTTATAAATGTGACATTCTTAACGTCTTGTTTTCTTATTATTTGTATCCTTCTTTTGCATGTAAGCTTCATGAATGTAGAGATTATTTTCCTTACTGCTGAATTCAACAAACCCACAGCTGTGTTTGGTACATATTAGGCAGTAAATGAATATCTGTTTAATTCATAAATAAAGAGAAGTACATGATCCACCTAAAGCATATTTTTCATTTGACTTTTATATGAACTAATACATCTGACTTTGTCAATTTCTTCTAGGAAATGAGCTGTGTCTTTCTATCCATAGCTGTTAGGGTTGCTGAGACCATGGTGAGGATTAACCAAACTAGTACAGTAACGGAGTTTCTCTTCTCTGGATTCCCACAGTTTGAAGATGGTAGCCTCCTCTTCTTCATTCCGTTCTTTGTTATCTGCATATTCATTGTCATTGGGAATCTTATTTTTTTTTTTGCAGTCAAGGTGGATACCCGTCTCCACAACCCCATGTATAATTTTATCAGCATTTTCTCATTTCTGGAGATCTGGTACACAACTGCCACAATTCCCAAGATGCTCTCTAACCTCATCAGTAGGCAGAGGACCATCTCCATGATTGGCTGCCTCTTGCAGATGTACTTCTTCCATTCACTGGGAAATTCAGAGGAGATTTTGTTGACTACCATGGCCATTGACAGGTACATTGCTGTCTGTAACCCTCTCTGCTACCCAACCATCATGACCTCCAGGCTCTGTGCTCAGCTCTCTGCAGGGTCCTGCATCTTTGGCTTTCTTGTGTTGCTCCCAGAGATTGCATGGATTTCCACACTGCCCTTCTGTGGACCCAACGAAATCCACCAGATCTTCTGTGATTTTGAACCTGTGCTGCGCTTGGCCTGTACAGACACGTCCATGATTCTGATTGAGGATGTGATCCATGCTGTGGCCATCATATTCTCTGTCCTGGTTATTGCCCTTTCTTATATCACAATCATCACTGTGATCCTGAGGATTCCCTCTGTTGAAGGCCGCCAGAAGGCCTTTTCTACATATGCAGCCCATCTTGGTGTCTTTCTGATGTTCTATGGCAGTGTGTCCCTCATGTACCTGCGTTTCTCTGTCACTTTCCCACCAATTTTGGACACAGCTATTGCACTGATGTTTGCAGTTCTTGCTCCCTTTTTCAACCCTATCATCTATAGTTTTAGAAATAAGGACATAAAGATTGCAGTTAAAAAGCTTTTCTGCCCTCAGAAGACGGTTATCTTCAGATCAATGCTAGCTCATAGGCACCTTTCACTGTGGATGCTACTCTAACCCAATAAACCGTATAATTAACATATAATTCATTCATTGTCACACTGATATTTTGTGTCTCTTTATCCCTGTTCTTTCCGTGTACATGTATATCCTGCTTTCACATGTCAAATTAAGATAGCATGGACTACCTGTCTAGACTTATACAGGTAGGTAAAAAATAGAAAGGAAATATGAAGTTTAAGCCATTAAACATAATTAATATATTTTATGAACATTAATTTATTATTGGTATGTAAACATTTTATGTAAATACTTATTATATTACATAAGCGTTAATAACAACTATAAATTATAAAACATAGTAGTTAAAAGAATTGTATCTGTAGAAGACATTAAGGTTTGTATTTCAGTGATGCCACATATTGCTTTGTGACTTTGAACAAGTTGATAATTAACGTGTCTGCATCTTAGTTTTGTCATCTATTGGTATAAAAGTAATATATTTTAAAAGTAGGACTTCAAATACTAATATGAATATTAAACGAGCATATTCATGCAAGTGCTTAGAATTTGCATAACACAGAGCATGTGCAAAGTAAGTGTTATCTGTTAATATCATTTGCAACTAATTACTATATTTTGTTATTGATGCTTTAAAGAAATCTTTAGTAAAGAGTGATATATTAAAAACAAAAACTCATACTTAGGAATACTTAGCTATGATTATTGTTTATAGTATATTTGTTGTCATTATTTATCTGGAGCTGAGTTGAATTCAAACTTCATTTACTTTGACTGCTTTGATTGAATAAAATTATTTGGTTAAAAGTAGTCTCCAGCACATTCTGAAGTGATAGATAACAAAAATATATAGCATTTGAACTACATTACTCTTGTTTTCACTTTTGCTGCCTTTAAAATGTCTATGCATTGCCACTAGAAATTAATTATCTAAAATTCAGTTTAGATTTGTGTATTAAGATAACAGTTTAAACACACATATTTAAATTTTCTTCCTCAAAAAATTCAGTGGAAATAAAACAGTCAGGACTAGATGAGCTGTTAGATGACCTAAACACTGAAAAGTGTAAGGATATAGTAATGTACATTAAAGTATGTATGAGGTTACCTAAAGATCTTCATGATAGCTATGTAAATACTTTGAAATATTGTATATCACTTTCTTTTTTATAGGAAAGAAAAGAATTTCTATTTATATCAAAAGTACCAGTTGGTTCTATTTATTGGACAGTCCAGGAATGAACAAAAGTATATATTGAAAATTTAACAGCAAAAAGCAAAAATCAAAATTCAATTAAACCAAAGCATTATCTATCCTAGGGAAAAAGAGTTCCTTCAATTGACCCCCAAAGTTAAAACACTTCCTCAGGTATGAGTACATGAGACCCAACTGAGGAAAATACTTATCTGCCCGGTGTTGGACAAGAAAATAGGGGAGGAGTGCCTAGAAATTAACTGGATGAAATTCTACATAAAACAGATAGAAAAAAATAATTAAAGCTTGTAAAAATAGAAATTGAGAACCATGCTCTCCTTGGGAAATCTGTGTAGAGAGAATGGAGCCAAAGTACAAGTGAAATTTCCTAGTCACAATGGAGTTATTCCCTGAGCTGTGTTCAGAGAAGGGCATGAAAAGTAAATCTTAAATTTACAAGCCAGAGAAGTGAGGAACTACCCAGGTAAACTGAGGCTACTAAAACAAAATGAAAAAGCACAACTTTTTAGCACAATAGCAATAATCTATAACTAATATTGAACTTCGTGGCAGATATTTCCATATTTGCTATGCACAATTAGATATTTGACATCTTGTTTTTTTTTTTGTATCCAAATATATTCTCTCCTCTCTCTCACACACAAACACAGATTGTCTTCTTTAAAAAAAAAAAAAAAATTTAGTTTTGCCATATACCATACATATTAAAATCATTAATTTTGTCAAATGCATAGCCCGATAAGTAGTTGGATTACTATAGTTAAAGAGAGAGAGAGAGACTGAGAGAGACAGAGAGGTTTGGGAATTGAAAGTCAATGCTCTTTCATTACATAGACTAACTCGAATACATGAACCATTAAAATGTTTCCTATTTAAAATTTTGATGAGATTTGTGAAGATAGCTATCAGAAAAAAATGTTGGCAAATAAAAAATACAAAATTTAAAATACAATGGAGATAGTGAAGAATATATTAAATACTACAGAAAATTAAATTAAATTAATGATTTGTAAGATTGCCTGGAAGATATGTCTCAGAATTTAGAGAAGCCACATGAAGAGCCAAATATTATCTGCAAAGAGAAAAAGACATATATGGATAATGTATTAATAGATACTACAGAGCAAAATATGATTACGGGAATTCTAGAAAAAAAACAAACAAAACAGAGGAAAATAATAATTAAAATTAAAGGAAAATATTTCTGAGCCTGAGAATGCTTGAGTCATGGGATCAAAAGAGACTGTTTTATATTATACAAAATCATTGGAAATACAATGTGGTCTGTTGACATTTTTGAATTAAAAAAACTACAAGTTAGATAACCAAAATAGGCTCCCAAATCATAAGAAGCAAAGTTAGACAAAACTCAGAAAGTATGTCTTCCTATTTGAGAACTTGATACATATTTCCAGAAGAAGATGACATGATAAAAGTAATTAACTTTGAAAAAAAATGAGAGCTTTGCGATTTCAACAGATCGGTGGATGAAGCACATGATATAAATAATACTCTTGTAGAAAAAATGAGATATTGATCTTCAATAGAGAAGGCAGCAGAACCAGTGTGAGTTGTTCAAGGTAGGAAAGACCCATACATACTCGCGGCATGAGAAAAGCAAAAAAAGACATGGTTTCCTCACTTTCTTCAGTATCGGCACTAAATCCCCAGTGACATGTTTATTATGAAATGTCCTTATTGTCTGTAAAATAGCTTTTCAAGATGATCCTCTGGTGTCAGTATATTTTCTTCAAGGCTTTCCAAATCTGTGTGTTCATGTAAGAAGGCCAGGACCATGTCAAAACTGCCCTTTGCCTAGTACACTGGTAGACTCAAGAACAGCTGAGACAATCATGAAAGTGCTGGAGAAAGAAGCTTACAAATTTGGGAGGATGAGTACAATCAGGAAAAAATATATATATATATATATATATATTTATTGACAACTTTGATCTGAAAATCTAACAAAAGGAGAGTAAGAGGGGAAACTTTCTGTTAATTAACCCCATGAGAGAAGATGATTCACTTCAGTGCAGTGGAGGGGAAGAATCCTCCACAGAGCCCAGTTCCGCTTCTTGTTATTCCCTGGATGCCCTGTGGAGAGACTATAAATCCCTTTTTGAAGAGGCTGAAGCAATATCAAGGATGCAGAGAGTGAGACAGACTGAGGAGTCCCTGTATCTTTAGAAAGGTGAGTGTAGATGACTCAGTCATAAAGAGACCAAATTCACTCACCATGCATAATCATCATCATAATCGTCATTTCATAACCTGAAGACCTTATTATTAAAGAATTTAGAACTTTGAATAAGGGTGGAAGACAAAGATATTTACAGGAGGAAGCTCTATTCAGTGTGGTTCTGGGCATGGGTATATATGAAACAGCATGCCACATTTATAATGCCATTTTCTGAGAGATCATCTAGTCAAGACTTGATTGGGGCTCTCATTAGAACTGAATTGTCATATTTCCCTTTTCAAACAGTTCCCAGTTTTCTTTGTTCACTTATTCATGGCTGTCTTGTGCACTTAATTATAATTGTACCAAGTGGCTGAGTTTCAAGTTAATTTATTTGATACCTACCATCTCTACATATTAACTGTTGTAGTCACTATGTTGTAGTCACTATGAGGGATAAAAGACATTCACTGTCCTGAAGGAGAGACCCATATTCTAGAGAAGGTAAACAAGTAAGTTGATGATGGATCCTGACGAACACTTCAATACAGCATAATGGCATTCAACACTTCCAAGTGTTTCCTATATTCCTGACACTAAGGTTTTAAAATACATTTACACATATTGGTAGAGGCAGTCAACTGTATGTAGGTTAGAGTGTGTCTCTAGAGATACAGTGCATAGATTTAAACTCTGACTTTGCCCTTCATTAACTGAGAATTTCTGGATAAAGAACTTAACCTGTTTGTGCCTAAGTTTTCTCCTCTGTAAAATGGGGATAATCATTTCACCTCATTGGAGCATTAAGACCATGAGGTGAAAAATATATGTAATGTGCTTGGAATAGTACCAGCAATTAGTGAGGCAATAATACCGTATACTATACTATACAATTCTATTGTTATTATAAAATGTTTAGTCATTCTCAGGACCTCATTAACCAGTGTTAATATTTTCTCAATTTTACAAATGAGATATTAAAGACATAGAGAAGCTAAGTAACTTCATGTTAAGTCACAGAGCTGGTAAGCCATAAAGAGAATTTAAATGATAGCAATTTTTCCTCTGGCATCTAGCCTTTTAACCAGCAGTATATATTGCTTTTGTGTGAGAAGAGGGTGCAAAGGAGGGAGGGGTATGTTACTTTAAAGTCAGAGGAAGTAGTGCAAACAGGAGGGAACTGTGATTTTAGAAAGCAACATGAACAATGGGATTGCAGGGGAGAGAGGAGTGGGAGAATGTTAGCAGGTGAAGCTACAGAGAGTTAGGAGTCAGATAGTTGGTGTGAAGCTTATGAAAAGAGATTGGTTAGAGAAAAACATTTAGAAGTATTAATAGTTAAATCCTGTAAGTGGATGAGATCACTAAGGAGCGTGTAAAACTATAAGAGGTTGACGTGGATGATAGGAACCTGGGGAAAATAAACTCTTGGGAAAGAGTTTAAGAAAGACAACACAAACTAATATAAGAGAGAAGAGGCAGAATGAGAAAGAAAATACAAATAAAAATAAATAAAACAGAAGCAAAAGTCAAAGCTAGAACTGCCTTTAAAGCCATCTGGACATCACGTCCCTTGAGAATGGAGTCGTGGAAACAGAGGACCAAAGTCTCAAGCAGGAGTAAGGAAAAGTGTCAAGTGCCAGAGAGGACTGGATAGTTTCCATTAGTAATTAGTGGGGCACTGATGAATGTGATCAGAATAGTATCAGTATAATGCTCAGGAGGAAGTGCACAGCAGTGTTAAAGGAGAACAAGAAATGCAGTGAGGTAGATTGTATCACTCTTTCCAGAAGTTGCCTGTCAAACACTGTCCAAATCTTTCTGCAAGTATTTACTAAATCCTGCAGCATCCTTGTTAGATGGGTACTATTTTTAATCCCATTTTGCAACTGAGTACCTGAGACTCTAAGATATTAAGTAATTTTCCAAAAGTCGTATAGGTAACAATAGACTTAGGATTTCAATGTCAACTTCAGGTTTACATTGTAACACCTTAGACTAGAGATTTTCAAAGAGCATGTGCACAATGGCCCAGTTGGGTAGGGAAAGAACATAATATAACTTCTATGTAATATAACTTTATTTGTATTCATACATTTTACTTTTAAAATTTATTATATAAGCTACACATATATAATTTTGTATTATTGTACCATAATATAGTAAATGTATATAACTTATAAATGCAAATACTTGCATTAGACATTAAGCTAAAATAAAAATAATTTTAACTAGTTTTTTTTACTGTTAAACATTTGGAGACCCCTATTTCTGCAGTTGTGCCAATAAATAAGATGTACAACTAAACAACTTTGAGGAATAAGAAGAACTACCTTGAAGGTTTCCTTTTTTCTGACTTTAAACTAGTGTACACATTGTCCGATGTTTGATACAAAAAAAAGTTTGATATGTTTGATATGAAAAAAAATCAAACATTGGACAATATGTACACTAGCTTAAAGTCAGAAAAAAAATGAAACCTTCAAGGTATTTCTTATTCCTCAAAGTTGTTTAGCTGTACATCTTATTTATTTTTTTCTCTACCTTCTCATGAGCTGGACTATGCCCTCTCTTCATTCACAGGTAGCCCTACTAGGAAATATGGAGAGCAGAAACCAGTCAACAGTGACTGAATTTATCTTCACTGGGTTGCCTCGGCTTCAGGATGGTAGTCTCCTGTACTTCTTTCCTTTGCTTTTCATTTACACTTTTATTATCATTGGTAACTTATTAATCTTCTCTGCTGTAAGGCTGAGCACCCATCTCCACAACCCCATGTATAATTTTATCTGTATATTTTCCTTTCTGGAGATCTGGTACACCACATCCACCATTCCCAAGATGCTCTCCAACCTCATCAGTGAAAAGAAGGCCATCTCCATGATGGGCTGCTTCTTGCAGATGTATTTCTTCCACTCACTTGGAAATTCAGGGGGGATCTTGCTGACCACCACGGCCATTGACAGATACGTTGCCATCTGCAACCCTCTTCGCTATCAAATGATCATGACCCCCCGGCTCTGTACTCAGCTCTCTGCAGATTCCTGCATCTTTGGTTTCCTTATCCTGCTTCCTGAGATTGTGATTTTTTTCCACACTGCCTTTCTGTGGGCCCAATCAAATCCATCAGATCTTCTGTGACTTGGTCCCTGTGCTAAGCCTGGCCTGTACAGACACGTCCATGATTCTGATTGAGGATGTGATTCATGCTGTGACCATCATCATTACCTTCCTAATTATTGCCCTGTCCTATGTAAGAATTGTCACTGTGATACTGAGGATTCCCTCTTCTGAAGGGAGGCAAAAGGCTTTTTCTACCAGTGCAGGCCACCTCATGGTCTTCCTGATATTCTTTGGCAGTGTATCGCTCATGTACTTGCATTTCAGCGACACTTATCCACCAGTTTTGGACACAGCCATTGCACTGATGTTTACTGTACTTGCTCCATTCTTCAATCCCATCATTTATAGCCTGAGAAACAAGGACATGAACAATGTGATTAAAAAACTGTTCTGTTTTCAAAAAGTGTTGAACAAGTCTGGAAGTTAATACAGAGCCACAGGTTCCCTTCCTTTTCTTTTTTTTCTTTTTTTCTTTTTTTTTTTTTTGGGATGGAGTTTCACTCTTGTTGCCCAGGCTGGAGTGGAATGGCATGATCTCAGCTCACTGCAACCTCCGCCTGCTGGATTCAAATGATTCTCTTGCCTCAGCCTCTCTAGGAGCCAGGATTACAGGCATGCACCACCCTGCCCAGCTAATTTTTGCATTTTTAGTAGAGATGGGGTTTCACTGTGTTGGTTAGGCTGGTCTTGAACTCCTGACCTCAGGTGATCCAACCTCCTTGGCCTCCCAAAGTGCTGGGATTACAGGTATGAGTCACCATGCCTGGTCCCTTCCATTGCTTTAATGTTTGTCTAACAGATTAGAACATGAGATTACTCTATACCTAGTGCTTTGTCACACTGAAATTTCTGTCATCCTAATTATTTTCCCTATACCTAGAAAAAATATTTATACTCTCTGTGTCATCATTGTAAAACTTGCTATGCATATCATGAGGAACCTCATTTTGTGGATGAATAACTGTAGTTTCTTTCTTCTGAAATGCTGTGGTTAAAGAAAATTTGTTTGCCACTTTAGAGGGTTAGAACTATAGAGCTTACACTTCAGAAGTTGACAATGTGCTCTGAGGTAGTATGTCTTTATTTAGGTAACAGATCTTAGAAAAGTTTTTTTGTTTAATTATGAGTCATGGATTACCTCATTGGGTTTTTCCAGAAATAGAGATCTAAGAAAAAGCCAAAACAACATTTAATTAAGTTTTATCTTTATTTTTAGTGATGTAGTTACCTATTCATTAGAATAATTATGTTTTTAGTAAGATTAGATTACTAGTGCTGCCACACATGTTTAAAAGAAAACTACAATATAGGATACTATTTATAGTAATATACTTTGGTTTCCACAAATATCAATTTTAGTTATTGTTTGCCCTTTCCAGAGTTAAACATCTTCACTTTCTTTATTTACAGAAAAAAATCTTTGGTGTATTCATTGAATGGTAGTGTCAAAAACATATGATTTATTTAACTTTTTGACTAATAAATTTAAAAACTTTCCTCTTCTTTCCATATTTACTAACATTGCCTTCATTTAATTTTCTATAATTATTTATACACAATTATTATAGTTATCTTTAAAAAATACAGTAAAATTTTGAAATGGAGACAGTGATTTTATCTCACATTTTAATTTTCTTCTTTAGCATTCCAATAAAATGACCAAACCTTAGATTATATTAACTTCTTAAAGGCTTTAAACCCAGAAAAGATAATAATGATTCTCATTTTTTATTGAGTGGTCCAGCAGTGGTCATATTAACATGTGAACACAAAGAGAGAAAACATAAAACAACCCTTTCCAACATGTATCACATTACTTCCCCCCAAAAAACTCTGAAAAACCTATATAAATCCTGACAAACAGAAAAGAGTGACTTCAATAGACAAAATCTAAATGGTTTCCTGAAGACATAGTGCAGATAAAATAAAATTCAAAGGGATTCAATAGAGGCAAGGGAAGGGCCTATTTAGAAGACAATTTGAAGTAATCTTTTCAGGAGGTGTTGGAAATTCCAAACGGAGAACAACTTGAATGGCTAGGGATGGGGAGGTGGCAATTTATGAATATCTGAAATATTTCCAGCATATTAGGTGAGGAAGTTGCTCACCTAAATATTTGTTCCCTAGTCTTCAGCTGGTGGATCACATGCTATGTAAAGATAGGCTACCCTAACTTCAAAAGTTCTAGTTTGGGTTCCCATAGCCAACAGAGAAAAACATGCACATTGGTGATTCTTCATAGTATAATTTGACTATATTATACATTTTTCTAAATGAATTAGAGCTCTAATCTAACAAGGAAACCAACAAATTAAAAAAAAAAAAAATGCTGTTAAAAGCAGCTGAGAAAGGGAAGGGGAGATGGCCTTTCAATTCTGTATGACATTTTAACCTGTTTCCTTCCCAATCATTTTAAACATGGTTCATAGTAATCATAAATAAAGAAAACATGAACTTACACCAAAAGACTTGTACTTGACTAAAGGTTGCAGTTCATGGCTTCACGGTGGCCTCCTCGGAAAACACATTATTTTCTCATGGGAATTTGAACCTGCTATATTATCATTCCCAAGTTTCCAGAAATATGAGTTGAAGAAGAGGATGGACCAGGGGTGCTGGAGAATCCACAGAAAGACCACAGAGTGCAACTTCTACCCCAGTGGACACCTTTAGGAACTGTCCTCACAAGTACCTGCATACATAGTATCCATGCAATTTATCCCAGAGAGAGAGAGAGAGAGAGAGAGTGTGTGTGTGTGTAGGAGGGAGAGAGGAAGGAGAAGACACTTGTTTCTTTCCCTTCTGTGACTAAAAGATGTTACAGGAGGTATTCACAATGTCTTATATAATTCAACCAGAGTAGTTCTTCTTCTATAAGAATTATCAAACAGAAAATTAGCCTAATTAAAAATATTGTTTTGGAGGTGATATTGCTATATATCTGAATAAAAACCGTCAGCATTTACAGTGACCTTAGGGATGCCCTCATTAGTTTAGTTCTTTAAACAGACCCCAAAAGAGGGAGGGTGTAGCAATTTGTGCTTTCTCCTCTCAAAAGCATGTTCATGAGCCAGAGAGAAGCTTGCTTACTTCGTGATCTAACCTCTCAGTATATGATTAGAAGACCAATTCAAGGGTAACTTGCCCCTGAAAATCCCAATTATCTGTAAAAAGGTAAATCCATTATATCTGCATTCTTTAAAAGATTGTAAAGCAAACCAAAAGGAGAAAACCAAGGAGAATTCATGTGCACAACACACTATATTTCTAACCAGCAAACATTAGTTTGAAAAATGTTAAAACATTAAAACATGTAAAGTTCACCTGAACCCAACCTGCCTAAAGCCTGGTGCCTGGGGTCCAGAACCCAGAGATTAGAGCCTGAAGTCTAGCCTATCTTATCCTGTTGCCTCTGACTTACAGACTTACTAGCACAAAGCTAATTAATCGTTATTTTAGTACCCATGTGTAAAACACTTAAGTTACTATGCTCAGTTGCGTGTGTACTTCATTTGACAATGTACCATTCTGAGATTGTATAAATTTAATATATAGTACTTATTATCTGAATCTTAAGATATTCTGTTGGGTTGTATATACTTTTATACTATATTGCATAAAATTCTTGAGACATTTTCATCAAGAGATTAAGATCTACAACTCTTTATCATGATCAACTGAAAACATGATTTTGAAAAGAAGTTACCTATCAGGTTTTAATGTTTATATATTCTTTTTGCTTGTTTTGAGGGTATTTATGTCCCCTAAACACCTTCCCAAATGCTTTGTATATACATATATGTGTGTGTTTGTGTATTTAGCGTGTGTCATTTGGAGATTTGTGTGTGTGTGTGTGTGCATGTGTGTATGAAAACTACATTGAAAAGTGCATTTTCAGGTACATGATGCACCTTTGGACACAGGCTAATGTAATTTCTAAAATGAATATGTTCTGTTAATAATATCAAATCTTTAGCCATTAATCACCCTAAGCAAGAGTCACAAAAATAATTTTAAATATGTAATGAAATCATAGAGATCTTTTACTATTAATACATGAAATAAATTAGTTTGTGATGGCAAAGTTAGTGATAATAAAAAACATTACAGAATATAAAAATGCAATGGAAGAAGAAGAAAATGGAGTACTCCAGAAACCTAAACTAGAGAGTTAGAATTCTGACTTCAGAAAGTATTGTAAAGCTCAAAAAATAATAAATAAGGTGCCCTATCCAGATTGATGACAAAAAAACTAAATCCTAGAAATGCAATATTAATGAAATGGGTGTTCCAGAAAGAGAAGGCATAGCCAACTGAGGATAAAACCAAAGTGCTGCAACAGTTAGCAATAAAAAAGTCACCTTAAAACAAAATCAGACAACCATGTATGCTTCTAACCAAAATAAAATAGCTTGTAGTAGACCTAACTTTCAACTGAAAATAATGAGGAAGCTGAATAAAATAAGATTAAAAACTGTTTGGAGATATTACAGATAGAAACACTATGGGCACTTAATCCCCATAGACACTGGGGGTTATAATTCAAGATAAGATTTTGGGTGGGGACACAACCAAACCATATCAAGCTTGCGTTAGGTAGCTCCTTCCCTTTCAATACTAAACCCATATGAAGCCATGCCCAGAGAGCCACTGGTTCGGATAATGAGAACATGTAAAGCTCACCTGAACCCAACCTGCCTGAAGCCTGGTCCCTGGGGTCCAGAACACAGAGACTAGAGCCTGAGGTCTAGCCTATCTTATCCTGTTGCCTCTGACTTACAGATTTACTAGCACAAAGCTAATTAATTGTTGTTTTAGCACCCATGTGTAAAACACTTGATAAGTTACTATACTTGGTTGTGTGTATGCTTCATTTGACAATGTACCATTCTGAGATTGCATAAATTTAATATATAATACTTATTATCTGAATCTTAAGATATTCTATTGGATTGTATATACTTTCGAATTGTATTGTTAGTTAATTTTTTTTTTTTTTTTTTTTTTTTTGAGGCGGAGTCTCGCTCTGTCGCCCGGACTGGAGTGCAGTGGCCCGATCTCAGCTCACTGCAAGCTCCGCCTCCCGGGTTCACGCCATTCTCCTGCCTCAGCCTCCCGAGTAGCTGGGACTACAGGCGCCCGCCACCTCGCCCGGCTAGTTTTTGTATTTTTAGTAGAGACGGGGTTTCACTGTGTTAGCCAGGATGGTCTCGATCTCCTGACCTCGTGATCCGCCCGTCTCGGCCTCCCAAAGTGCTGGGATTACAGGCTTGAGCCACCGCGCCCGGCCGTTAGTTAATTTTTAAAACAATTCTATCATTTTCAGAAACACTATCTGTGTCAAATGTGTTGTTATTTAACCAAACGCTCTGCTCATTTATATGATAAAGAGTTTTCACCCTTGAAGAGATTTTAGCTTATTTATAAATAGAGCAGGTGCTAAAGATTTGAGACTGAGTGCTGGGCTGTGAAGAGATACAAGGGAGTCAGTCTTTGAAAGTTGCATTCTCCTTTTTGTAATATTTTCTTCATCATTTTTGTGGTTCATGATCATCTTTACTTGATCTGTGCTTGAAAATAAAGTTAGGGCATTTAAAAAGTCCTTTAAAATAAAATAAAAACTAAATCCAAAAGCTCTTCATGCAATGTAGAATTAAAAAATATGTACAAGAGATGAAAGAATTATAGAACATTTTATTTTATCCTTATTGCTTACCATACATATGTAAGCAAAACGTTTTGGGTTAGTCCAAACATAGCACAAAATTCAGAAGTATTCTAGATGATATTCTATAACTAGAAACTGCTCTGTTATTTTGACTTAGGATTGTCTTGGCAATGTGCGCTCCTTTTTGGTGCCATGTGAACTTTAAAGTAGCTTTTTTCAATTCTGTGAAGAAAGTCATTGGTAGCTTGATGGGGATGGCATTGAATCTATAAATTACCTTGGGCAGTAGGGCCATTTTCATGATATTGATTCTTCCTATCCATGAGCATGGAATGTTCTTCCATTTGTTTGTGTCCTCTTTTATTTCGTTGAACAGTGGTTTGTAGTTCTCTTTGAAGAGGTTGTTCACATCCCTTGTAAGTTGGATTCCTAGGTATTTTATTCTCTTAGAAGCAATTGTGAATGGGAGTTCACTCATGATTTGGCTCTCTGTCTATTATTGGTGTATAAGAATGCTTGTGATTTCTGCACATTGATTTTGTATCCTGAGACTTTGCTGAAGTTGCTTATCAGCTTAAGGAGATTTTGGGCTGAGACAATGGGGTTTTCTAAATATACAATCATGTCATCTGCAAACAGGGACAAAGAACAAAGCTGGAGACATCATGCTACCTGACTTCAAACTATACTACAAGATTACAGTAACCAAAACAGCATGGTACTGGTACCAAAACAGAGATATAGACCAATGGAACAGAACAGAGTCCTCAGAAATAATACCACACATCTACCACCATCTGATCTTTGACAAACCTGACAAAAACAAGAAATAAGGAAAGGATTCCCTATTTAATAAATGGTGCTGGAAAAACAGGCTAGCCATAAGTAGGAAGCTGAAACTGGATCCTTTCCTTACACTTTATACAAAAATTAATTCAAGATGGATTAAAGACTTAAATGTTAGACCTAAAACCATAAAAACCCTAGAAGAAAACCTAGGCAATACCATTCAGGACATTGGCATGGGCAAGGACTTCATGTCTAGAACACCAAAAACAATGACAACAAAAGCCAAAATTGACAAATGGGATCTAATAAAACTAAAGAGCTTCTGCACAGCAAAAGAAACTACCATCAGAGTGAACAGGCAACCTACAGAATGGGAGAAAATTTTTGCAATCTACTCATCTGACAAAGGGCTGATATCCAGAGTCTACAAAGAACTCAAACTAACTTACAAGAAAAAAACAACCCCATCAAAAAGTGGGCAAAGGATGTGAACAGACACTTCTCAAAAGAAGACATTTATGCAGCCAACAGACACATGAAAAAATGCTCATCATCACTCGCCATCAGAGAAATGCAAATCAAAACCACAATGAGATACCATCTCACACCAGTTAGAATGGCAATCATTAAAAAGTCAGGAAACAACAGGTGCTGGAGAGGATGTGGAGAAATAGGAGCACCTTTACACTGTTGGTGGGACTGTAAACTAGTTCAAGCAGTGTGATGATTCCTCAAGGATCAAGAACTAGAAATACCATTTGACCCAGCCATCCCATTACTGGGTATATACCCAAAGGATTATAAATCATGCTGCTATAAAGACACATGCACACGTATGTTTATTGCGGCACTATTCACAATAGCAAAGACTTGGAATCAACCCAAATGTCCATCGATGACAGACTGGATTAAGAAAATGTGGCACATATACACCATGGAATACTATGCAGCCATAAAAAATGATGAGTTGATGTCTTTTGTAGGGAAATGGATGAAGCTGGAAACCATCATTCTCAGCAAACTATCACAAGGACAAAAACCCAAACATCGCATGTTCTCACTCATAGGTGGGAAATGAACAATGAGAACGGGTGGACCCAGGAAGGGTGACATCATACACTGGGGCTTGTCATGGGATGGGGTGAAGGCGGAGGTATAGCATTAGGAGATATACCTAACGTAAATGACGAGTTAATGGGTGCAGCATACCAACGTGGCATATGTATGCGTATGTAACAAACCTGCATATTGTGCACAGGTACCCTATAACTTAAAGTATAATTAGAAAAAATAAATAAAATATAAAAAAAGATACTGCTCTGTTAGGTAAGTTGGCCAGTGTATCTTTGTCTGAAATCAAAATACCACCTCTTAGGTCACATTTATTTAGTTGGTTTTGGATGGCAAATTTATTGTACTTTTATGAAAAAAATATGACCTCCTTAAAAAAGCGAGAAAATAAAGAAAACTTAAAAGAAATTTGGCAAATGATGTAGACAAACAATTTAAAGGCAGATAAACTCTAAAGTCTAGTAATTACATGAAGAGATGCTTAAAAATCTTTATTGAGGCCACGTATTAGAGAAGATGAAGAGACAAAGAAATACATGCACAGCTGATAAGAATGTAAACTGGTGTGGTCATTTTAGAGAAAAATCTGGTAGAAATGAAGTTCAAGTGTATCCTTGGTTTTAATAATCCTGCTCCTAGGAATATTTCTCAAAGACTTTTTTACACATGTTTAAAAGCTGACATACATGAAGAGGTTGTTCAGAATGTTAGGTAGTTGGAGACAATCTGGAGCTTATTATGGAGAAAACAGGTACTTAACATATGCCAAATGAATAGTTCAGAGAATCATGCAGGTGTTAAATATTATGAGCTATTGAACACAAAGAAACAAAAATAATTCCTGTAAATAATACTAAAAGGTAAAAATAAGCAACACAATGAAATCAGCACAGTTTACATCAATAAAAAGTACATGTGTAAGAAACAAAAGTACATGTTTTATAAGAATACATAGAGAAAACATTTATCAAGTTAGTTTAAATAATGTATAGAAAAAAATGAGGGTAAGTAGAATTAAAGGGAAATACATAAAATATACAGAATGGAGTGCTATTTAGCCATAAAAAAGAATGAGATTCTGTCATCTGAAGCAAAATGGATGTACTTGGAAGTCATTATGTTCAGTGTAATAAGCCAGGCACAGAAAGACAAACTTTGCATGTTCTCACTTATTTGTGGGAGCTAAAAATAAAACAATTGAATTCACAGAGACAGTAAAATAATTGTTACCGGAGACTGGGAAGGGAAGTGGAGAGGTTGGAGGGCAAGTGGGGATATTTAATGAGCATAAAAAATGGAAAGAATAAATAATATCTAGTACATGATAGCACAAAAAAGAATAAATTTCCATATAAATTTAGATGTAAACATGTTTTTTTCAAAAAACACATGAAATGAGTGTTTTGATATTTGCTGAGTTGACAATATGTTTATATCTTTCCAATATTTATGACTATTTTTATAGTCACAGCATACAAATCTATTATTTCCCTATAAAATAGTTGCAGCATAATATTCTGTGTTATTTCTGCACGAACTTTATGTTATTTATTTCATTCCTATGGATGGAAATTTAGATTTTTTTCAAATACTTCTAATTTTAAATGGGGCTACAGTGAAGCCTTATATATAAACGCAAATACTGTAATATGATTGTGAGATCAATTCCTAGAAGTATAACTACAGTATCCAATACTATTCAAGATTAATAATTGAGTAGATAATGACAAACCACCATTCCAAATATTTTAAAATACTATATATCCAGCATCATTCGTTGGAAGTTCCTATTTCAACACATTATCCCATGTAGTTTATATCATTCCTTGTATTCATTGTCAATCTAATTAGGCAAAAAATACATATATGCTTATATTTGAAAATTACCAGAGTACAATAAACTGACATGTATCTAATAGCCAATTGCAGCTTGTTGTTGTTAACTTCTTTAACATTTGTTGCCAATTTTTTTCCATTGAACTCTTTATTTTATGAATTTCAATTCATTCAAAAACAGCCACATATTTTGTTCTGTTATAATTATTCACAATTTAAACAATATTTATACATGACATTATAATTTGTTAAAATATTGAACTTTTAAAATAAATCTAAAATGGCTGAAATTATATACATTTCCTATATCTGTCTTATAAACAACTTGAAGGCTACCATTATCTGGTTCTGTGACCTATAATAATAACAACAGAATTAAATGTAATCATATATTTTCAACTAAATGTGCTACTATGTTAAAAACTAATGTTTCTTTATAGAGTCTCATAAAACAAATTTAGTACTTAAAATTATACAGATCTTTAAATTCTAAATCTAAAAATAGGCTCAATTGTCTGGTCCAAAAACCGTATTCAAACCAATTACTCTTTGTCCACCTTTGTAAATGAGTTCTTCCCGTTGTGATACAGGCAGAAATCTACTAGGGTTTTCAGGATAGCTTTTGCTGTTTGCCTCCCAATCACACAACATTTTGCCTTGAATGTGGAAGTGATGCCTAAAACTTAGAGATTTACTGTGAAACCATAAGGAAAAGTCCAGGAGAATAGTTTTTTAAATTAGGAATTGAATAAGCTAAGAGCATGCCTAATTTGATATACGTGTAAAATACAGTTTAATTACAGAATTACTAAACCATAGTATGTTGAAAAACAATGTTAGCATCCAGTTGAAGTTGTCAGTGTGAAACATAATTTTAGAAAAATAAATTTCTAACTGTCTATTCTTATATGAAATAATACTCAAAGGACCCAAAAAAAGCCATTTATTTTCCTAAAATGTTCATTTGAGTTTCTAACAGTTATTTTTAACAAGGAAACTGGGACTTTTTTTTTTCTTTTTTCTTTTTTTTTTTTTTTTTATTATACTTTAAGTTCTAGGGTACATGTGCATAACGTGCAGGTTTGTTACATATGTATACTTGTGCCATGTTGGTGTGCTGCACCCATCAACTCGTCAGCACCCATCAATTCGTCATTTATATCAGGTATAACTCCCAATGCAATCCCTCCCCCCTCCCCCCTCCCCATGATAGGCCCCGGTGTGTGATGTTCCCCTTCCCGAGTCCAGGTGATCTCATTGTTCAGTTCCCACCTATGAGTGAGAACATGCGGTGTTTGGTTTTCTGTTCTTGTGATAGTTTGCTAAGAATGATGGTTTCCAGCTGCATCCATGTCCCTACAAAGGATGCAAACTCATCCTTTTTTATGGCTGCATAGTATTCCATGGTGTATATGTGCCACATTTTCTTAATCCAGTCTGTCACTGATGGACATTTGGGTTGATTCCAAGTCTTTGCTATTGTGAATAGTGCCACAATAAACATACGTGTGCATGTGTCTTTAGAGCAGCATGATTTATAATCCTTTGGGTATATACTCAGTAGTGGGATGGCTGAGTCATATGGTACATCTAGTTCTAGATCCTTGAGGAATTGCCATACTCTTTTCTATAATGGTTGAACTAGTTTAAAATCCCACCAACAGTGTAAAAGTGTTCCTATTTCCCCACATCCTCTCCAGCACCTGTTGTTTCCTGACTTTTTAATGATTGCCATTCTAACTGGTGTGAGATGGTATCTCATTGTGGTTTTGATTTGCATTTCTCTGATGGCGAGTGATGATGAGCATTTTTTCATGTGTTTGTTGGCTGTATGAATGTCTTCTTTTGAGAAATGTCTGTTCATATCCTTTGCCCACTTTTTGATGGGGTTGTTTGTTTTTTTCTTGTAAATTTGTTTGAGTTCTTTGTAGGTTCTGGATATCAGCCCTTTGTCAGATGAGTAGATTGCAAAAATTTTCTCCCATTCTGTAGGTTGCCTGTTCACTCTGATGGTAGTTTCTTTTGCTGTGCAGAAGCTCTTTAGTTTAATTAGATCCCATTTGTCAATTTTGGCTTTTGTTGCCGTTGCTTTTGGTGTTTTAGACATGAAGTCCTTGCCCATGCCTATGTCCTGAATGGTACTACCTAGGTTTTCTTCTAAGGTTTTTATGGTATTAGGTCTAACATTTAAGTCTCTAATCCATCTTGAATTAATTTTCGTATAAGGAGTAAGGAAAGGATCCACTTTCAGCTTTCTACTTATGGCTAGCCAATTTTCCCAGCACCATTTATTAAATACGGAATCCTTTCCCCATTTCTTGTTTCTCTCAGGTTTGTCAAAGATCAGATGGCTGTAGATGTGTGGTATTATTTCTGAGGACTCTGTTCTGTTCCATTGTTCTATATCTCTGTTTTGGGAAACTGGAACTTTTTGAAAAAGAACTTACTCCATATCACAGGGCAGGATAAATTTAAGAAGAGAATGTACTGTCTTGAGGGCTCAAAGGATGGTTACATTAAAAAAACTCTGGAGCAAAATATAAGGTAATAAATCCAATGGAAACATAGATGTTTCAATTAAAAATAAGCTTATAAAATCTATATGTCCATAAGGATACTCAAAAAATGAAGCAATTCAATTTAAATTTTTTTGTCAAATAATTAATATATGTGATTTGAATTTATACAAAAAATATAACTCTTATAAATCAGTTATGCAAACCTTAAAAATATAATGAAAAGTCTATTCAAGCACATTTATACTCAGGAATAGGTAACTAAATAAAAGTCATTACTTCTAGGTTTTAAAACACTTAAGTATTTCATTGTAAAAACATTTTAAGACTTTCAATATGCAATTGCATCTTTTATTACTATATCTTCCCTAAAAGCTAGAATGCGATTAGCACTTTGGACAGCCCCCTGAAAAATTCTATTCTATTGAATAGCCATGTGTTCACATAAGATTAATATATTAGACAATGATAAAGTAGGTTATAAAAAATTGTGAAACTATTTTGAAGTGTTTTAATCATAGATGTTAAAAGCTCTTTTAATAGACAAGAACAGTCTATGCTATTATCTTTATAACCTGTAAGTTAAGTTCATGTCAAGTTTCCTCCAGAGACATATTTTAAACAGTGTTAGCAATTACAATGAAAGGACTGTAAGGTCTACCAGAGTCTCCACATTTGCCTACTTTCATAGGACTACTCTGCTATTTTCCAGATTACTGAGCACCCCATATTTTATTCTTTTTTTATCCAATGCTATTAAAATTCCAGAAAAAGTAAGATACTTCTTATTACCATTCTTCAGGTTAGAGAAAGTAGTTAATCATTTCTCCCTCATGGGACAGAGAGTAGGTTTTCTTGAAACATTCTCTATAACTTGGAGCACAGAGCTAAGGCAACTGTTTTAGCCCAGTAGCCACTCTTCGGTTAAAAAAGACACAGTTCAAATAACAGAGACAAGGACAGTAAAGTACAGCAGAGGCTTTGACATTAAACTTCTAGAGTAGAACTCTAATTGTAACGCTTCTTAGTTGTGTGACCCTAGGAAGGATTCTTAACCTCTCTATACCACAGTATTCTCATTTGTAAAATTCGCATAATCATAGTTCTTAAATGAATTTACACAGTACATGCAGTTCCTGACCCAGAGTAAGTGTTTAATAGATGTTATCTTTTATTATTAAAATTTACTCGTTTACTTTTCCCTTTCCCATCCAAAACACACATGAAAAAAAAAAAACTAACAGGAGGAAAGCATAGAAAGAGTCGTATTTCTGAACGTAATTGTGTATATGTTTGTTTGGTTTTAATAACAGATATTTTTTATTAAAAGTGAACAAACCCAGCACTTTAGGACCTCGACTTTGTGAATTTTATAAAACAAACCTCTAAACAGTGTTAAAAGTCAATAGAGAGAGAAGAGCTAGAAAAGGAAACAGGGACCTTGCTTCCTAAAATGAAAGGTAAGATCTGTCTGTCAGATCCTGATTTCCTAAGACGGCACCTACGCAGAGACAGCTCTGCAGAGCATAGGAAGGGAGCACACGCCTGCCTTCAGGCACGCCTTCTGCTTTTCATTCTTCTGATCCTTACCTACACAAGAGTGTGTTCTTTGGGAGTTGAACAGAGCTGAAATTGGATGTTCATCTCACCATTTCCAGGTCAGGGATCTTAGCAGTGTTCTTTCAGATGTAGTTATTTTTGGTCAAGCCTCCTTTGAATTCGTGAGGGAGAATTAATTGCCCCCTTCCAGCACTTTGTTTTGATATCTACTTGGGAGATTAAGATTTTGCAAAATACAAATTTGTCAGGATTTCTATATTTTATATTAGATATTGATTTTACTATAAAGGGAATCATATCATATTAATCGTTTTATTCTCAAAATTTTCATGAATAAATGAAGGAAAGTGGAAACCATTTTGATAGGACTAGCATAGAACTAGCACACAATGCTGTTAATCTGCTTTAGCCTTGGGAAACTTCCCTGACTGTTGTTTCTCTGCCTAGAAATGTCTCTGACCTCTGTGCATAAAGAAAGTAAAACAAGAGAAAATCAACACTATTAGATAAAATATTGGCCCCAAATTTCAATAGGAACTAGTAGATGGAAGATGTGGAAGACCAACTGTTTTTTCTAAGGTGGGGAGAATGTCCTGGAAACAAACAGGATGTAAGTCTAGCTCCCTCCTTTCATTATCTACTTCCCTCTACTGTATGAACATCCCTCAAATCTGGGTCTTGGATTTTAGCATTTTGATTCATTAAAAATTCAATCCAACAAAAAGTGCCACAGAAAAAAAGAAGTTTTTAAAAAGAACATTTATTCTGATGCCTACAGCTCTGTGAGTTGGAGTTCCCTGGGACTAGGGTTTCCTTAATTACCAGCCTAAACTGCTTTACCTAATTGGAGCCATTATAGGGATAGTTGTTTTCCTCTCAAATCTTGAGTCATCATGTAGAATTCCCAGGAGAGTCTATTTTCTCATTCTAGTAATGCTTAGGAAAAGATACTCACATACACACATACAGAGGGAAAGAGAGATAGAAGGAGACAAAGACATAGAGAGGAGAAGGAATGAGAGAGAGAGAGAGAGAATAATTCTACAGAAAGAGTCAGATCTATATATCACTAAATAAGGGAAATTCATCTTGAGGGACTCAAGGTAGAAACATGACAGAAGAGCAAAGAAAGTTTGTCTTAGTAACTCTATATGCCCCATATAAGGGAAGAAAAAATAGTCTTCATCCATGTTTATTTTAACTCCAGAACGGAACAGCAGTAAGGTCAGTGAATTAACTCATTTTGGGGAATAAGAGATAACTAGAGGAAGAATAACACAACTGTGTAAAAACTGATGTCCAAATAGGCCTATACATATTCAGAATAGCTGTTGGGAAGGTTTTGAGTGAGGAGGACTTAGGAAAAAGTATTACAGGGCACGTTAGTACAAAGTGTAAAGATTTCAGTTACTAAATATCCTAGGGAATGGGTGGGATTCAAACAGGGTCAAAGCTCAAAGGATATCTTTAAGACCACAAATAAGCATTGTGATTAACTTCTGATATAGCTCAGGAATAAGTGTTACAGTAATCAGGTGAGATTTCTAATTATCTGTTGGTCATTTAATGTCATTGACATTTGCACTAGACTTACTATTACTCAGTTTTGTATGGAGATAGTGTTCAATAGGTAAAGTTGAATGTGTTTCTTCTTGGTTAAAATCTTACTCATCATTTCTGTGTCATAATTGCATCTCTTCAAAAGATTAGAGAATTAGATCTGGGTCTGCTCAGAAGACACCTGCTTGAATTCGTAGCCGATTCAATTTGTAAAACCCTGTTCTGAGGGCCATAGTTAGATGTGGTGGCTACTTTTAGAGACATCAATATTTACGGAAAAATCAGATGAGTATGTAAAAACTCAAGAACAATTAAAAAGAAAAATATTTTTATAGGAATATATATATATAATACACACATCATCTCTCTCTATATATATGCGCGAGCTTGCACACACACACACACACACACATGCTTGTTAAAACTAGAAAAGACATGTAGAACTTAGGAAACATGGAAGCAGAAATTCAGAAATTGTAGGGGAAAGGAGAGGAAGGACAGATTCCTTTTGGGAATGTTCAGAGACCAGAAAAACATATGTTACATGTTTGAAATAACAGTTTTGCTAAACTGGATAGATAATTTGCAGTTTCAATAGCAACAGAAGACAAGGTCTCTTTGTTTTCTGCAGAAAATAGCAACAGATACATTTTAGGACCACATTAAAGGAAGATGATGCTAACTTTTGTGTGTAAAAAAAATAAGAGTTTGATGAGACTTAGTCATATAATCAATTAACAAATGCATGCATAGCTAATATAAATAGGAAGTTATTAATAAATTTCCATTTCCTAAAGCATACAGAAAGCAAGACAATGATCAATGCCAGACAATAAAGGGAATTTATTATTTCCTGATTCAGTGGTTAGAAAAGAGTTACCCAAGAGAATTTGAGGTTGTTTCACTTTTAAAGAAGAGACAATTTGGATGAAGGAAATGATGAGAAAACGATACTTAAGTATAGATATGAGAGGAGAGTCACAAGAGGAAACTAGCTTCACAAAGATGACCTTTAGAGAATGGAGGCTTGGGTAGCCAAAAGTAAGACTGGATGCAGAAACTTCTGGAAACTCATTGCAATAGTGTATACATTATGACTAGGCATCCAATTAGGGTGAAGAGAGTGGAAATAAAAGATATTAGTGATATAGTAAAAAATAAATAAATTGTGCAGACTTTGATTAATTTGGTTTTAGAGTGTAAGGAATAATAGACATAAAATGAGTAAAGTTGTTATCTAGGTGGACAAAAATTTGAAAAGTCAGCAAGAGAAACTGGTTTAGAAATGAGGGTAAGGATGTTGTATTTGTTTGCTAGGGTGGCCATAAGAAGCACTACACAGTGAATGATTTAAACAACAGAAATTTAATTTCTCACAATTCTGGAGACTAGAAGTATGAGATCGAGTTTTCAGCAGGGTTGCTTTCTTTTGACTCCTCTCTTCTTGGCTTGTAGGTGGCTGTTTTCTTACTGAGTCTTCATATGGTTCTCCCTCTGAAACTGTGTCTGAATTTCCTCTTCTTCTTCTTCTTTTTTTTTTTTTTTTTTTTTTTGACAGAGTCTTGCTCTGTCGCCCAGCCTGGAGTGCAGTGGTGCAATCTCGGCTCACAGCAACCTCCACCTCCCGGGTTCACGTTGTTCTCCCGCCTCAGCCTCCCGAATAGCTGGGACTACAGGCGCCCACCACCATGCCTGGCTAATTTTGTTTTTTATTTTTAGTAGAGATGGGGTTTCACTGTGTTAGCCAGGATGATCTCGATCTCCTGACCTCATAATCCCCCTGCCTCAGCCTCCCAAAGTGCTGGGATTACAGGCGTGAGACACCGCGCCCAGCCAATTTCCTCTTCTTGTAAGGACACTGGCCCTATTGAATTAAGGGCCACCCTAATTTCCTCATTTGAACTTTGTTACCTAAAATACTGTATGTCCAAATATAGTCACATTCCGAGGAACTGGAGGTTAGAAACTCAACCTACAAATTTTCAGGGGACACAATGTAACAGCCCATAATAGGTGAGGATGTACGTTTGGGTTTAATTAGAAACCTCAAGGTGAGGTTTCTAAGTAAGAGAGTCCTGAAGAAAATGTGGAGCTCATGAGAGATATCAAAAACAAGGAATTCTGGAGTCATAATAACTACCGAGAATAGAAGGCCAATACAAATTGATAAATAATCTTGAATAAATAAGATCTTGAAACAATAGATTCTTCTATGTGAAAGGAAATATAGAGTAAAGAGAAAATGATCACACAATTTGGTGTTATGTTTACACTTGGGATATAAAAAATTGAATAACCAATGAGGAAAACCAGGATAGCATGGCATCAAATAGGCAAAGAAAGGAGAGAGTTTCAAACATTGGGCAATTGACCTTTGGAAGTTAGTGGCAATGAAGACAAAGGGAGGCCATTAAATTTCAATGAGAAAGTCACTGGTATACCTTAAGAAAAGAGATATGGGAAGTCGAGGGTGGATAAATTATTCAAAGAGATTCAAGGAAGAATGAATAGAATAAATACCTTTTATACATTAGAAAAATAATGCAGTTGCTACAAAGGAGGGAAATAATCTGAATAGAAATAGCATTTTCTTCCAAGATAAGAAGAAACATGCATGTTTGATTGCAGAAGAGATAAATAAAGTAAAACAAACATTCTGAAAAGAGAATAAATTAATAGGACAATATCCTATAATGTGTGCATGTACAGTTTAAATTATATTCTACAGGGCATTGCAGCTCTGCCATTCCTTCTAACTACCCTCATTCAATTGTACCAGAGCAAGTGTACAACCATATTAAGCATTTATTTATTAATATAGTTAGTTTTCATAAATTACTTCAAGATCTCCTTACCAAGAAGAAGTAGAAGAGAAGGAAAGGAAGGAGATAGAATAGACCATCTTATAAAAGAAAGTAAAATAACTTACGATTATTGCCATAGCTTTTCTTCTCCAAATATTCTCTGAATTATGGTTAAGAACATACATATGAAGAGAGGGAGAGTTATTAGACAGAGAAAGAGGGTTGAAAGAATTCACCAGTAATGGCTTTGTCTTTATCATAAAAATATGCCAGTCAAATCATATGCCAAGAATCCAGTAAACTGGGAGCTTGAAAAAAAATATTTGGAACAGTGTGGGGAGATTATTAGGGAATCAATAAGATTTAAATATCGAAAAGAACATCCTCTTAATTATTTGTTATTCCTTCAATGCCTTGTCTAATTCTATATATGCCTAAATAAAATCATTTTAAAATATAGTCCCCTGACCAGCAGGACCACCATTGCCTGACAATTTGTTAGAAATGAAAATTCTTGGGCCCTACCTCAGAACTACAGATTAGGAACGAGCTCTTAGTATGAGGACCAGAAATCTGAGTTTTAACAAACCCTCCAGGTGATTCTGATGCATGTTAATATTTGATAATTTCTCATCCAAAATATTGACTGTGGTTTCCGACTGGATTTTTCCCACACTACAACTTAAGTCGTAAGCAACTATGGAATACGGACCATGTCCTTCTTCCTTGTCTTCCTTTCTATCCCCATTATAGGGCTCTATCCAGAGGCTGGCTTCTTGTAAGTGTATTTCTTTATCCAATAGTAGACGCCTCCTAGAAGACTTGAGTGCACTGAAAATTGAAACTCTCACTTCCAACTTGGAGATGGAGAGCCCCAGTCGAACCACTGCTCAGGAGTTTATCTTCTCTGCTTTCCCTTATTCCTGGGTTAAGTCTATTGTCTGCTTTGTTCCACTGCTCTTCATCTATGCTTTCATTGTTGCTGGAAACCTGGTCATCCTCACAATGGTCCAGTTGAATACTCATCTCCACACTCCCATGTATGTTTTTATCAGTGCTCTTTCTTTCCTGGAGATTTGGTATACCACAGCCACAATTCCAAAGATGTTATCTAGCCTGCTTAGTGAGAGGAGGAGCATTTCCTTCAATGGTTGTCTCCTACAGATGTATTTCTTCCATTCCACCGGCATCAGTGAGGTGTGTCTCTTGACAGCTATGGCCTTTGACCGCTACCTGGCCATCTGCAGCCCGCTTCATTATCCCACTATCATGACACCCAAGCTATGTACCCAACTGACTTTAAGTTGCTGTGTTTGTGGCTTTATCACACCCCTTCCTGAGATTGTCTGGATCTCTACACTGCCATTTTGTGGTTCGAATCACCTTAAGCATATCTTCTGTGACTTCCTCCCAGTGCTGCGCCTGGCCTGCACAGACACACGAGCCATTGTCATGATTCAGGTAGTGGATGTCATCCATGCAGTGGAGATTATAACAGCTGTGATGCTCATCTTCATGTCCTACATTGGTATTGTGGCTGTAATTCTATGTATTCGTTCATCTGGAGGCCGCCGCAAAGCATTTTCCACATGTGTCTCTCACCTCATAGTCTTTTTGCTCTTTTTTGGTAGTGTGGCTCTCATGTACCTGCGCTTCTCTGCCACCTACTCCTTGTTCTGGGATACAGCCATTGCTCTGGCCTTTGCAGTTTTGTCTCCCTTCTTCAACCCCATTATCTATAGCCTGAGGAATAAAGAAATAAAAGAAGCTATAAAAAAGCACATAGGTCAAGCTAAGATTTTTTTTTCCATAAGACCAGGGACCTCAAGTAAGATCTTTTAGTTGAGATCTTGTATAGTTGCTGGTTTCTCTTCACCTTCAGCTCTCAGCAATCTGTCTTTTCCTATCAGCCTTTTATTGAAACTGGTCTCCCAAAGCTCATCAAAAAAAAAAAAAAAAAAAAAAAAAAAAAAAAAAAAAAATCAGTAATAGCTAAAGTCAATAGCTTCTATTTAGTCTTTACTCAATTAGACATATTTTTCAATCTGATTTTATTAATTAAACTTTCTGCCACTCAAGTTATTCGTAGTAAATTCATCGTGTTGAAATGTTCTGCATAAATATTTACCTTAATTTTAAAGCAATTAACATATTTGTCTGTAAGACATGGTCATTTAAAAAGTATCCTTCATAAGACCAAGTTTTATCCATGGTGCCTTCAGCTTCTATAGTTGAAAAAAGATTCAGATTTTTAAATTGAGTATCCAAGTATTGATCACTAAGTGATTTAATTAAATTACTCATTAAATAATCAGTTTTTCATGATAAATAAAAAAACTCAGATGCTGCATTCACTGTGATCATATGCATTGTACATGTTAAGTAATAAACATAAAAACTATCTGTTGAATGAATAAACCAACCTACCATCATGCTGCACTCTGATTGTTTTACACAATTGATCAATTGTGTTAGGCAACAACTCTTTCAGGCTCTCTTCTTTGGCTTTTAGGATTCCAAACTCATTTCTATCCTAACTTGGTGATGCTTCTTTCTCTTGCTGAGTCTTCATGTCATGCATGCTTTATAAAAAGCGATTTTTCTCCAGGGCTCATGATTCAGCTAAGATAGGATAAAGCTTATTACTGTGCAAATGTTAATAAATTTTTACCCTTCTCTAGCCTGCCAATACAAATCCTATAGCTATCAGTGTGATTTCCCCACTTTTGTGCCACAATCTTTTCATTACTTTTACTCCTAAATCTTATGACATTTTAAAATCAAATGGAAAGACAGAAGTTAAGGAGAGACCTTATAAAAAGGGGTAATGCTATCAAATAAAAGTTGGGATACAGAAGAGAAGAAAAATCAGAGAAAACCTGTTGATTGTGGGTGCAGGAGGTCTGGGTAAAAGAAAGGCGTTAGGGGATACTTAGTTTAAGAACAGGAGGACAGAGGGAAAAAGAAATGCAAGAAGTATCACTGAGTTTAAGTCAAGTATTTTTAACCTTCTTCAAATGACATGAAAAATGTCATTGTTTTTATAATTTATTGACTAATTGATGCTATTGTAAGCGCAATATTGTTACAGAGCTGATACACATAAAGCTCCATTATATGAAAGGGTCACATCATTTTTTCTCTGTCCTTTCCACTTTTAAGTTTTGCAACAATCATTTCCTAAATATTATCAATATCCCTAAAAATTAATATAGCTAACACTACCTGCTTTCCATGCATACTTTCTCAACTTCAAGCTTCTTTCCCCACTGCAAACTGAGCTGTTCTTACAACTTAGATCTGATTGCTTTATTAGCCTGCTTTAAAACCTTCTGTGATTAAACATACCTTCATTTCAAATTACGAACATAAAGTAATTTTGCTAGTTCTGTGTGTGTGCATGCAGGTAATGAAAAAATATTCCAAACTGAGGGAAAAATAAGAGAAAATAAAACAGAAAAAAAGTTCATCGTGTGTTGATGTTCCCGTTACCTTGTAAATGTGCTCTTAGTGAATACACTGGATTAAGGAAACATGCGCCTTCTGGCCTGGGGAGGATAGAAGCTGCTAACTTATTCCCTGGTAGTTTTAAATATATTTATTTTACCTAAAATGTCCTGCATTTATTAATCAAATTTTTACTAGTAATAATAAAATACCATATGTGATGGTTAATACTGAGTGTCAACTTGATTGGATTGAAGGATGCAAAGCATTGTTCCTGGGTGTGTCTGTGAGGGTGTTGCCAAAGGAGATTTAACACTTGAGTCAGTGGACTGGGAAAGGCAGACCCACCCTCAATCGGGGTGGGCACAATCTAATTAGCTGCCAGTGCAATCAGAATAAAAGCTGGCAGAAGAACGTGGAAAGATTAGACTGGTTTAGTCTTCTGGCCTACACTTTTCTCCTGTGTTGGATGGTTCTTGCCCTCAAATACCAGACTCCAAGTTCTTCTTCAGCTTTGGGACTTGGACTGGTTTCCTTGCTCCTCAGCTTGCAAATGGCCGATTTTGGTACCTCTTCTTGTGATAGTGTGTCAATACGTTTTAATAATACATCTATCCTATTAGTTCTGTCCCTTTAGAGAACCCTATTACACCGTAGTATATTCACAATTGTAATTATATTTATTGATAATAATATTAATGCAATTTTCCACTTATTGGGCACTCTTCACATTTGAGACATTGTCATACACACACACATACACATATGTTACTTTATAGAAATTCTTTGCAATAGGTATGGATATCAGTACTACTTTAAGAGGGAGGAAAATGTAGCTTATAGGGCTTAAGCTTTTGTCCAAGGATACACATTTAGTAAGAGGCTGTTATAATTTGAACCCAGGTCTGTGCTTGTTCAAAAGCATTTCTCTTAACCACCATGCTACATTTTTTTAATATTCTAGCTATATTCTTGAGAAATAGAGAGATGTATTATCTAACATTCTTTGGAGACACCAAACTAATAGAATGTCTATCTATTTATCTACAAAGATGTGTTGTAAATATTGGCTCATATGCTTATGGAGATCAAGAACTTCACGATCTGCTGCATATAATAAGCTAGAGAACCAGGAAAACTGGTGACGCAATTTAGCCTAAGTCTGAAGGCCTCAAAACAAGGGAAGCCGATAGTATAAACTCAGGTCCAAGTCCAAAGGCCTGAGAATGAGGAGCACCCTGTGTCCAAAGGCAGAAGGAGAAGAATATCCCGTCTCAAAACAAAAACAAATTTACCCTTCCTTTACTTTTTTGTTCTATTTAGGGTTTCAATGGATCAGAAGAGTCAGTCAAGTCCTTGAGTGATGTTTACTTTTTTCTTAATATCTCATAACTTAAATATTATGGTGTAAAATTAACAGTTATTAAATATTGATATAAAGCAATGTGTCTTATAAAAGTAAGAGAAGAAAGCACATTTGCTAATGTGTGTGTATATATGTGTGTGTGTATATATAAACATGTTCACAACAAAATAAGGAAGAAACACTCCTGGCAATTATAATTATAGTTTCCATTGTTATAACTAGTCATGTTATCATAGCTAGTATTTATAACTACCTTCTTCTACTACTCATTCTGTATTCACTTTGCCTTCATCAAGCACGTCAGTTGGTCATAGCTTCTTAAGTGATATGGTGACCCAAACATTAATTCCTCAAGGATCTTGGTCATTAGTAGTCCTTTCTGTATTGTGGTGTTATTTTTTATTGGCCTTAATCACAGGGCACGGAAATACTAAAAGACATCCTAAAGAATCTCCTGTATACCAGACATGCTCTTCCTTCCCTTCACTGTAGAATCTGTGGAATAACAGTCCAATTTCAAGCATTTCCTCTGCTTTTGGTGGGTCATCTTTTGGGCCATCTTTCAACCAGTCAACCAACCAACCAACCAACCAAACTATTAGAGCCCTTTCCTACTCCCTGAGCTGCAACATTAAATTCAAAATCTCTGCTTAGTGAGCACATATCAATAAATTTGACTTGATCCAACTTTATGTTCCTTCCACTATTTTTCCACATCCTTATTATCTATTCTCATATATGTTCTCTAGATTTCTAATTGTATAAACTTGAGCTTAAACAATGTAGCACACTTCTTCATGAGTTGCATATTTATACCTCACCTTTGGAGACCTCCTGGGTCTTGAGTCTAACTCTAGGTCTAGAAGAAAAGAGGAATAGTGGGGATGGGTCCTGAGGAGAATCTGTGTTGTTTTGCATGGCAATTGCTTCAGGGGCAATTTTCTCAGCAAAACAAGGTTAATTACCTCAGAAGGAAGTAGAAAGGCTGATATCACTGTGGGTAGGGAGGCCACTTCCATTGGCAAAAAAAGGCTCATCAGAAGATAGGAGCACAATTTCCCCAGAATCATCAGAATTTTCCCATCCCAACTCAGAG